>NC_056739.1:83354442-83966942 GCF_019279795.1 Protopterus annectens | reverse complement strand
AGAATTCCTAGCAGTGACAAACTACAACTGTCACTGCAAAAAAGATCTCTGACTAAAGATTCAAACTACTGGTAATAAAATACAAGCTGCATGTTTGTGAGAATAACAACAAACAATAATAATAACAATAATAAGGGAGTCAGTCTTGTTAATGGCACACTAGTGACTGACACTCATTTGTGCAGTCACCAGTGTGTGATTTCCCAGATTTTCACCAGAACATTGAATTGCTGGTATATCAAGGATTTAACCTTTCTCCATGACAGTCAGACCTTGGAGTTATTATATATATAAGTAGCGGGGGTGTGCTCCCATAGCATCAGGCATTGGATTGCTGGTATATCAGGGATTTCCCCTTTCTCCATGACAGTGAGACCTTGGAGTTATTATATATAAGTAGCGGGGGTGTGCTCCCATACCATCAGGAGGGAACAGGAGATGCAAGCACTTTTCTGAGTGCTTTTTTTGTTTCTGAATACTGTTTGCATTTGGAAGCTTTCACTCTTTTGTGATTGCAATTATGTGAGGCAATTGCAGATGAGTTGCTTAGGTTCATAGATGTATACTAGGCTAACGAACACTAGGGCCCTTATAATCCTAGCCGTGCAACCCAAATGTAACCCACAAATTTGATTCATATATGTAGTGATTTATTGACTGCCTCTGTCCATCAGAGACATAGGAGCCAGAACAGGGTTGATTTTCCGACTACCCATTCAATGCTCCACTTGTTAGAGAAACCAATAATAACTGTTATATTAATACTACTGGTATTACTACTAATAATAATAAATCAACTGTTCTGCATTATGGAGCAATGGATCTCACAGTATGGTTGAATGACTCAGAAATACAAAGTAAAGTCAAGTAAACCCCATTTAGAACTCATTGCTGTGATCCTGTGTAAATTCTGGCACTGTACTGCATGTGCCTTGGCACATGGCTGCAAGTACAATGCATAACATTGATGTCTGAAATGTTTGGGTTAGCCACACAGACACAGCAACACAAAAGAGACCCGGTATAAATCAGATATTTTAAACCAAACAAGATTTTTTTAATAACCATTCTGCATACTGATAATAATTACTCAGCTACGGGTGAGACAGAATTCACCCATTCCTGGTGAACTATACCCACAAGGGATTCGCTGTCTTGGGTACACCACACCGATTGTGAGCAACTCCTGCTTCACCAACAGTCAGGCTGTAATTATCAGTATATTACTCTTCAAAGTTAATGAGGTTATAAATGTTTGTTTATCTTTCGGCTTTTTCCCGGTAAGGGGTCGCCACAGCAGAACTCCGGTCCGCTAATGATTGGCAGTAGATTTTTACGAAACGCTGAGGTGCTAGCTCGACGCCCAATCTTCAATGAAGGCACGCCCATTTACACATGCATGTCTTTCGAATGCTACCCAACCACAGGGAGGACATGCAGACTCCACACAGAAGGCACTCCCATGCCAAGCCAAGAATCGAATGGGAGAACCTCTTGCTGTGAGGTAACAACGCTATCGCCGTACCACCGCGGCATTATGAAAAGACTGTCGCATCACCAAAATCTTTGTAGCATTACACTATTTTGGAAATCTGTAATTCTCCGGAAATATAGAATGCACCATAAGAAAAACTGAGTAAAATAAAGCATGCCAAAATCTAACTGTGTTGAGGTGCTTAAAGAAAGATGCTTGCTGTCCTTCTTATGAAGGATAGGAGTCTGGTGGGTGATAACATTAAAAGTTAAGGGCAAGTTAAACAGCTTTAAATTCATAGTATAGAACTTGTAGAACTGAATTTGTCCTGCTTATATAGAAAGAAGACAGACAGCTATGAATGACAAGGTTTTTGTAACAATGACTGAAATCCACAGTGCATGTCTTCTCTCACTCTGGACAAGCAATCTCTTCACAGTAAAGAAAGAACAACTCGTAAAACTATTTCATTGCTGACAACAAATTTAATCAACTGATGTCAGTGACAGAAAAGTTTTACAAATGCCAAACAGCTGCAACTCTTTTTCAGGCTAAACTAACAGCATTTCCAGCCATGAACCATACCATTCTGATAAAAACTGAACATGGTTAAAATGTTGTCTAGACCTGCTGCTAATAAAGGATACCTATGGAGAAACCTACACAATAACTAGAAGGAAGAAAGAAACACTCATAACTGTAAACTGGTGTAATTCTGCATGTTGTCAGCTCTCCCTGGATCATCTAACTCCTTTTTTTCTATGTCAATGATTAATGAAAAAGAGACACTGAATCAGCTATCAAAAATACTGTAAAAATGTATTAATATTCAGAGGCAAAAAAATGGAGAAATGTCATGTTGTCAATTGACAAAAACAGGTGGTACACAGTGGTGATGTAATATCTTTTAGATACCTTTTACTGGACCAACATAGGTATTCAACAGAGCCACTCAAGTTTACAGATTAACAGGAGCCTTTCAACAAGAGTTACTACTGATGTTAGGTAAAGGCAATGCTTTAATACCAGATTGTGCTTAGAAAGGGAAAAAAAGTGTGCAACATTTTCACTCCAGTAGTTGAAACAGGAATTTTACAGAAATACTAGTATGAGAAAAAATAAAGTTTGTAACTTGGATGCTTAGACCTATGACATAGATACTGACAAAGAAAGTGTATGCATGTGTATGCATGTGTGCACGCGTGCATGTGTGTGTGTGTGTGTGTGTGTGTGTGTGTGAAACCCTAAACAGCTAGGTTCATAGCTTGTCATAAAAATGATGGTGCTTATGGAATGACACACTAGAACCCGAGCTAATTTAGCTGAGAAAAAAGACATAGCTTAGGTCACCTGACATGACACTGTATTGAAAAATAAAACACAATACAGAGGAGTGTAATTGGGTCGTGGATCATAACCTGTTTATTATGTGGTTGAGACTTGGATGCCAAGAAATTCACCCTGAGAGCAAAGCTCGAGAGGTGAATCTTGGTATCCATGTCGAGAACATATAACTGAAGGGTTATGATCGGTGACCCGCCCAATCATAATTCTTTGCTGTGCTTGGAGCTTTATCTGTTCCGTGTACTCCTAATTACAGGAAAAAAATACGCTAAGTGTTTTGCAGGCTTTCAAAGGCAGAAAGCACTTATTATCAGCTGTCAGAATGGCGGTGTAACACAGTCCCTTACATTTACACTCACTATGCCATGACTCTCCAGAGTTTTGCCTCATTTGTTTTGTTAATTCCTCATAAAGTCCGTGTTTATCGGACAGATTACTGAAGAATGAAGACACTAAATAATAACAAACATTTAGGTTTCATATGTCATATCCTTCAGAAAATGCAGGCAAATACACATTCTGTTATTCTAATAACTTTTTAAGTATAATAGGAAGTTAGGACACATTACTAACAGACAGCAGGAGGAAACAAATCTTTTACTCTGCCGCTGTTGTTTACTAATCAGTACTGATAGATTTTACTGTCTAGCCTGAGATCCGACCTTAACAACTTAAGCAAGGGGTGGTTAATATTTTTAAGGTGAGGTCTCAAGCCACTCTAGGGCTTAGCTGATTTGATTTTTTCCAAATATCGGAGCATAATCACCGTGCTCCATGCACTACAATATAGTTGTGGTGAAAGACTGGTTAAGTCATAATTTATTAGTCTAGCTTAGCATGAAATTTATACAAGATAAATGTTGTTAAAAATATATGGTAATAACAATAAAGCCAGATCATTTACCTTGCTGTTATGGAAACATTTTGGTCTAGCAAGTGAATAAGATGCAACCTTTCAATGTTTGGATGTCTCTAAACTCTGGAATATGGATATGTGTGAAAAAGGCAGCATAATCATTCGCATTCTAACCACTAAATGAATCATGTTATGAACAGGTAATATGCTCCAATAAACTGCATTTTAGCCAACAAAGATAACAGAAAGTGAAAGAAGAAAGGAACAGCAAGCAGCTCTCCAAGAAACAGAGCATGTATGCATTAACTACTGAGTGTTATTCACAAGCACTTGCATACTATCTATGCCATTTTATACAACCTTCTGTAGTACGCAAGAGAAAGGTGATTCAAAGAATATTCGGGCTCTGCTGAATAGTGATGCACATATAATCAGCAACTCGATTTCCGACTTACCTGCAAATATGGCAGTGTGTGAGGGATGTGGTCTATGCAAATTAGGCTCATGTGCACTGTGGCACACTGCCAAGAATGTGATTTTGTATAGAATAGCAATTCATAGATGGCTGTACTATTCCATATACTGGTAAAGCACATGAGAAATATGCAAGTGCAATTAGTCATGTTCAGCTATTAGCCATGCACACACATTTATATCCATGGGATTATCTGAGCAGCAGAAAGCTGAGTATAGTAGAACTACATAGATAGCCGCTTGAATAAGAAGTCCTGTGTAGAGTCTGTAGCGTGTGTGTGTGTGTGTGTGTGTGTGTGTGTGTGTGTGTGTGTGTGTGTGTGTGTGTGCGTGTGTGTGTATCTGTGTGCATGTGTGTGTATTGGTATCATACCCAGGATGGTTTCACTGCAGTGTTTCCACTAATAACTGGGATAGGGTCCAGCTTCCTACAGACCCTTAATACAATAAACCAGTATTGAAGGTTGAATGAAAGATTTGGATAACAGAGTGAACAGTTATGTTCATGACAGTAAGGTCTATATAGCAGTCAGAGATGACAAGGCATAACAAGTACAGAGATGGAAGCTTGGAAATTGAACAAAGAATGTGCAAGATTTTGTGGTTTATCAGGGGAATCTTGGGAGAATATAAATATCTAGGGAGGAAGCACTCTGAGGTACAGAGTAAAAAAGGACCTGTGAGTTATGTTTAGTTAACCAACAGAATGCTTGTTTCACAGATCAAGGAGGGGATTCCAGAGATGCTGAAAGCCTCTCTCCATTGCATAGGCAGTAGAAAGGCCACATGTAAAGTACTCTGTTCACCCTTGGTGGTCATACAGGCAAATAGAAATTAGACAAGTAGAAAATTACACTGAGGTGCTAGAATGGTTAAGGGAGTGGACAGACTGCACCAGGAATACAGACTAAAATAACTGAGCAAGTATACAGTCAATGACAGAAGATATAAGTTATGGTACAGTACTTCACACCATATGAAGGAAAACTGGAGGAATGAAGTGACAGTGGACAAAAGGATGAGGAAGCATTGGAAAAACAGGATGGTTCAAGAGAGACTTAAGGAAAAGCAACTCCAGAGAGAGAATAACTAAGCATGGAATACACTGCCCGATACAGTGGTACAGCGTAAGTCAATAAAGGTGTTTAAGGAAGCCTGGAATGAAGAACAAAAGAAATGAGCAGTGGTAAGGGACTGAAACCTGGTTAGGGTCTAAGAAGTCACATGTAAGTAGACTTCCTAGGCCCTATGATTTTTTTTCTTTCTTTCCTTCCTGTTGTTGTCTTTGATTGCTTTCATTTCAGCTCATTGCATCAAAATCAACCTAATCAAGAAAACTATTTGCTGACATAAGTCTCTGTTGTTTCACATTGGACAGAATACACTGTTGCCTGGCCAGTTCCATGGACTTTATGGGAAGAAATGAATAGTACTGCAGGCAGAAGTTAACACATCAACATACCCTTCTTGTCTCCTGATAAATGGCTGTAAATATTGCACACCTGCAACTACAAGAATTAGAAAAGTTTTATGTGCTCCCAACTTTCTATACATTATTTAGGAATGAGTGATTTTGATGATTCACCTTTGTAATTTTATAGACACAAACAGTTTTTTACACTCTGATCTTGTATCTGCAAACATCAGCTTCGTCTCAAGAATTCTTTCCTCACACAGGAAAAATTTCTCAAGAATGGCAAAATGTCTTTGTCATGTCCATCCACAAAGCTACCAGAGAATTTACTGCTTTTCTTTAATGTTCCTTCTGTTGTGCTTAACATGCAGGAAGAATTTGTTTCCAACTGACTTATTACTTACTTTAGCTTTCTGTTGCTAATCACCATGGTTTTCTTCCAGTACCATGTATTTACTCTGGCTGTAACATCCTGTGCAAGGACAGATGACAGCAGGAGTCTTCTCAGACCTCCCCAGGTCATTTACCACTGCTAATCATGCTCTCCTTCTTAGTACTGTAAGAAATTCTGGTCCGCAAAGAACAAAAATAAAGTCAGGAATCTGTTTCTGAAAGAATATCATAGGACTACAGTTTAAGACAATCTTTCTTTAGTGTAGTCCTTAAACACATGTATATCAACTTCTTGTCTATACACTGAATCTGTATACAGCAGAGAGTCGATTATCCAAACTAATTGGGACCTAGGGTATTTCGGATAATCAGACAGTTCAGATAATCAAACATACACTGAACCGGATAAAAACTTCCCAAATATTATTTTTTCTGCACACTTTTCAACCATTCAGTGATTCCAGTGGACAGTAAAGAATATTTTTCACACATCAGCAGGCTACAAGTTAAAAAAACATGTACAAGCAAATATGTATAGCGTTTACATATTCAGACTTTATGATTTTTCCTACCCAAAAACTTTGGAAGGCTGCATTTGGATAACTGACGTTTGGATAATCGATTCTCTACTGTACTGATGAACAGTCTGATTCCTTCCCTTGAAATATTTCCAAGATGGTTTCTTTGCTCCACATGCTATACATTAGCAATGCCAAGGAAAAAGTATTCTGCTTAGGATCACTGTCCAACTCTGAAAAGTTAACATGTTTTCTAGATTAGGGGAAGAGTGTCTCCTGCTATTACAACAAACTGCAGACAGTCACTAGTTTTAAATACCTGGAGATCTGGCGAGATAAACTATTCATCCTTTCCATTTTTAAACCATCTGTCTTGGTAGGGGACAAACTGAGCAGGGTAAATCAGACCTCTATTTCCCAGGTAAAACCTAGATTTGTTTCCAGGCAAACAGAGATATAATTTCTCCAGTGTATCCTGGGTCTGTCTTGTGGCCTCCTCCCTGAGGACAGCAACTGGTACAACCCCCAAGGGAAGCCACATCTACTGACATCTCTCATTCTGAAGAAGCAGTAGCTATACTCTAAGATCCCTGCAAACAGACAATATTTGCATTCTATCATGAAGAGTGAGCCCAGCTACATTGTGAAGGAGCTACATTTTACTGCCTACACTCATAACATCCTTTCATTCACTACTCAGAGCACATGAGCACTGGTGAGAGGAGGCAAACACTGACCTGTAAACTAAGAGCATCACCGTATTACTTAGTTCTCACTTCCCACCACATTCCAGTACAGTACCTGCAATACTGCAGCTTCTACACCCACCTGCTTGCCAGTCTCCCTTTCCCTTTTATTTCAAATCTTGAGCAAGAAATAAAAGTTACACACTTATCATGGTGACACCTCTGGTAGAACAGCTCTATCCTAGTCAGCAGGGCAAAGTGGAACTAATGTTGACAGATGTTAGGGCCACTTAGCCAGTAAAACATTCCCAAGCTGTCATAGTTCCACTTCTTCCCATATAAAGCATTGCAGCACTTAGCCTTTTCCAATTTGAGGTGAGTTCTGCAAAGCACTAATATGAATAAAACTATGGTTCAAAATTTGCTATGCGAAAGATGGAGGAACAAAGAACAATATGTTATTGAGGATGGACTTGTTCTTTCAGATATATTGCTATGCTGAATACCTAACTTTCTTACATAAAAAGAGGAGGTTCGTGTCTGTCTGTGGTGAGAGATCTCTGTGCTAGCAAATGGGGGAACAGAGAGACCCTGAATACCACCAGAGAGGGGCAGTCAGTCAAGGCCTCAAGTTTGCTGCTGCTGGTGACTAACAGTAGGTGGGCCACGACTACTAAAAGACTATTTCATCTGGGAACATGAACTCTGTGGAAAATTGCCCTGAATGTGACAGCTTCTCCTGGATTGTTACTGTTTTTTCTGCTGCTTGATACATCAAAATCACATTTAGCACTAGTTCTACATCCTAGAAAAGGAGTATTAAAGCAGCTGAAACTGAGTACCCCCCCCCCCCACACTAGTGAGAGTTTCTTGATATTTTATCAGGTTTTCCAGGTATGTTTTGACTATGGTGCCAAAAATACAAGGGTTCTGGGAGCAGAAGATGGAGGTCATAAATGCCATCTAAGTGTTCTCAGCAAAATCTGTGACCACGAGCAATCCATGTTGGCAAACAGCAGTCTTAGATCAATAAACTCTAGTTAAACATTTAGCAGTAAGGATTTTTACCTGTATCATGAAATTCATCTCACTGCAACCAGCTGATGATTTAAGACAAGATTTGAGGCTCTGTCATGTTTGTACTATTCACATGTGCCTACTAATGCACCTCTTTGGATGAATGAAAAGTATGTTACCAACTGTTTTTTTTTTCCTGGATTCTACTTATGTACTATATTCCCTGGATTTACATGCCATACGAAGGATTGCATTCAAATGCATTGCAACTCATCTGCTAGGCCATTGACAGAATATGATGTCTAATGAAGATAATTTAAAGGAATCTACTATTATCAAGAAGGGAATGTTAAGATCACATTTAGTTTAGTGAAGATAGCCTTTTACTATCTTGCATTCTAATGCAAGATTCATAATTCAAATGGAAGTGGATTGTGAAAGTTTGAGGTTTATTTTGTTAATTATTTCACAATGAATTAAGTAGTAGGTGTTTCTTTCATGTTTAAATACAATTACAATTTAAGCATATTTTATTCCAGATAAGTGCTGCAAATGTAGTCTAAGGACAGATTATTTGTTTTCATCATGTTCGCTCTTATATCACATCTTCATGACACACACACATACTTGTATACATATATATAGATATAGATATATTGGTAGATACATGTATAGATAGATGTAATTAAGGGGCTGTGGGTTACAAAGACTCCACAACACACCACAAATGCACACAAAGGGGCTTGTTCCCTTGCCAAAATGTTCTATCTTGTTTATAAATTTGCGGTCTTCAAGACTTTTCATTCAAAACTGGTTTTGTTTATAATGGTTTCAGTTATGTGGCATGCAGTCTTTCCAGGCCTTGTCTAACTGACTTGTACCCTCCTCACTCCTCATAGGCTAATTTAACACATTCTTGATTACCCTATGAGAAGAACTGCATAGACTGTTTAACATCAGTTATAGAAAACTGTACTAGCTTGCTGCATTCCATAAAACAGATACAGAATTCTACAGCTCTCTGCCATTACCAGTGCTTCACTATTTTCCCAAGTCAAGACCTTACAACAGTATGACTTGTTCCATCCATACCCCTCAGATTTTTGTAGACTGTCCAGATTTTTGCTTCATATTTTTGATCTATTCCTCATAAAATGTGTGGTTTTCTGGCAAATGACTGAGATGAACCGAGGATTGAAGTCACTAAATAATGACATACATTTGAGTTTTAGACATCTAATCCTTCAGAAAATGCATGTTAAAGCAAACCCTGTTACTCTATCAACTTTCTAAGTTTGTAAGAGCAATATTTAAAATCTGTCCCTATTTTTGGGCCTTTCCCCCTTATTTTGTCAAGCATTGTCCAGATTTCTTGCACTATGAGGTTGAGAGGTCTGGTTCCATTCCAGCACAGCATCCAGTGTGGCCTGGCAATGAACGCTGAGCCTAGGTCACAAACCCAACTTCTTTACTTCACAGAACAAGACCACTCACAAAGTCAAACTGTTAGTAAACTTATGAAGCATTAAACATGAGACAACTGGCACTGCCAAGAGGAAAAATGAGGTGAGGGAAGATTTGTTCTAAGAGTAGCATACAAATCATATTCAAAGACGATATGAAAAAATGCAGTTTCTCTGGTTAACCTTGAGGCTGTGCATATCAGTAAGAGCATAAAACAAGTTGCTCACGGGAGGAATTTCTAAGAAAGTTTACCTCACTGTTTCATTTTTCATTAGGAATTCAGTGCTTTGAAGTGTTGTTTTTCTTTTTTGTTCTCTGTTTTTTTTTTTTTTTGGTGCCTTAACAAAATCCTTTAGAATTAGACTGAAAGGAAATGACCAAATGCATTAAAATATTATCTTAGTCTGAACAAGCTTCTTACTGAAGAACTGAAAGTCCACTTGGTAGGCAGCAGGTCTGTTAAGGATGTTAATAAAACAAGCAAAACACGCCTCACAATATGCAGATCAAGTCTGGACAAAGAGGGACAGACTGTCTCAGCTCATTGTGGAGCTTTGAAGTGTGCAGACAGCAGCCTTTGCTTCTGATGACAGTGGAGAAAAGTATGCTTTAATCTTGTGAGATACTGTTTAATCGGTAGGCACTGCATAAAGCCAGAACCGTCTTGTCTGCAGATACCTGCAAGTTGCATTACAGCCTACAGCAGGATTCTTACTTAGCAGTAAAGTTTCTTCCTGTGCTCAGAGAAACAGACAAAACTGGGAAGTGTCTACACACATGTGAAGTGACAATGTTACCAGCATACTTAGATATGGGTAGTATATACTCCCAGGAAAAAACACATTGCCACCACTAAAAATGTGAACAAGGGAGGAGGCATATATGAGGTCAACACTGCCACTGAAGACAGCAATGGATAACAGAGCTGCCAAGGTAAGAGGTTCAGCCTGTCACACACTAGTGTTTTGCAAGCAACAGATTAATACTAACAATCCATTAAAATGTAAACAGCAAAGGTGCCGACAGTAATTTACAGCTGTCATTACATTTAGATGTGGGCCGCAGACATATCCAAGCAACAGTTTACTGCCACTGATTCATTAAATTGCAGACAGCTAAGAAAACTAGGTGAGAATTTATTGCTTCGGGTCTATTCCAGTATTATGCAATCCTAAAGTATTGTGGTATGTGCTGTGTGAGATCTTTTCATTCCATATGCCCTCTGAAAGTTGATTAATGAAATAAAATGCAATACAATATTACATGTCCATTACCTTTCTTGTTGGCTGAAAGAAGAGATTGCCTGCCATTGTCCTTAAGGTGCATTTAACATTCTGCCCCCCCCCCATTCCTATTTTACCCTTCCCCTTTTTCCACTGTCACACGCACTCTTGAATATCTTTGCAGATTCTCCTCTCCGTTGCTCATTCCAATAATGCAAACCATGGGTCTACAACCACCTGTGTTAAGAAATACTTTTGGAGATCCGGGGATGAGTCAGTACCTACACTCTGCCTCCTCTGACTCGTCTTTCCCATCCTTTCTGTTTAGTATGACCCTTTCATATTTTCCTGGCACAATGACATGCATCATATAATGCCTCCCCCCACAAAAAACATCCAGTTTTTAGTGAAAAGAGCTTTCATCTCCATCCCACTCACCTCTCTGGTGTCTTTTCTCAGGACTCCTTCTAGCAGCCTGACATCCCTTTCTTGTATGGCCTTCAGAACTGCACAGGACAGTCATAGTCAAGATGTGGCACAACCATGGCCTAGTATGGCATTACCTCTTTGCTTCTACACTCCAGTCTCCTGAAGATACACCTCAACATTCTATCCACTGTTCCTACTCCCATCTTACTTTGCTAATGGTGGTCCACTCCAGGTGTGATCATCACCCAGATCCTTTTCTTGCTCTGAATGCATCACTTCCAATCACCCTATGGTTGTTGTGACCTGAGTGCAGTACTTTACATTTTAAATCTCAAATGCTACCTTTCTGTGCAATTGGTCAGCCTTTCCAAATCCTCCCATAGTCTCTTCCTCTCACCCTCCAATGCAGCCTCTAAATCTAGGTAAAACTCCAGTAGTACTCTACTGCTTACTTACCTTAATCCTGACATCTTCCCTTCCACAATAACCGTCTGGGTCCAACCATTCAGCTATGCACCTATCCAGTTCCTCAGTCAGAGTTCTATCCTAAATCCTCCCATCAGACTTTTTTTGTGGGGCCAAGCCAAGTCAAACACCTTGATTAAATCCAAGTAAAGCAATGTGTACTGATACCCCACTGTCAGTTTCTCCTGTAACCCAAATATAAAGCTAGATCATTTTTGAGTGACAGCTCCTTAGGCCTTGATGTACTAGTGGCTGCTATCCCAAAGACTATTGCTAAATAGGGAAAGCACCCAGCCTTCCGCCAGAATTTTCTACAAAGCTTTCCTTTGCACTTGTTGTCAGGCTTATATGCTTATCAATCTTTTAATTCTTCCTACAACAACACCATATGTCTGTACTGGTGAACGATCTGACAATCTCCATCAAGGAATCTGTCTGCAGAGTGTCCACAATCCTATGCCTCTGGAAGCTATCCCATCTTGTCCATGTGCTTTATTTTCTGTAAGGGCACTTACATCTCCTTCTTCCTCCACTCTATTCAATCCATTCCTCTGATTTTTCTCAGTTTTCCAAGATCTCAATCGCATCCTTGCTCAGCCTGTTGAGATCTGTGCCTCCCTTCTTCTTCTTTTGTTATATACTTAAAAAAGTCTTTGCTCCTTTTCCAGAGCCATTCTGTCGACTCCCTTTCAACTTGTGACTTTGCTGTCATATCTTTTGGTGTCCTCTTACTGACCTCTTCACTTCCACCCCATTCTTTGCCTTGCTCATTGGGCACATTCACTTTCTTTTTTTTTTTTTTGGCTTGTTCCTCACACCTTGTCGCTTGTTCTGAGTACTACATCCTTCATCCATTCCCTTCATTCCCTTAGCTTGTTGCTTCCACAGTTTGTTCCCAGTCTTCTAACTCATCTCTAACTCTTGCACTAGCTTAGCATAACCCACCCACCTTACCTCCCACACTTCCCCTACTCTAAACCACAAATGCCTTAATTAGTGTTGGTGAATGGTGCCTTTAACTGTACCACCCTTGTCCCTCTCACTGAGGGCAGCATCCAGAATTCCCTAATTTTCCTAGTCCGCTCAGGGCAGATTCAGATCCTCTATAAGCATTACCCTTTTCCTCGTATCTCACACCTTTACTCTGTCCTCCAGTTTCTCATCCCTCTCCCTTGAAGCATCTGGGGACAATACTTTGTATTTGTCTACCAGAATCCTGTCTTCCTTCACATTAACTGCTAGAACACTTAAACTTAGATTCCTCCTTCTCCTCTTTGACCTTAAATATAGTGCTATCCTTTATGTCAACTGCTACTTTACATACAAATATGTTTTTTCTGTCATTCCTAAGCAATCTGAACACAACGGCCTCTATGTCCCTAAGTCATGGGACCATGTTTTTGTGATACCAGCAAAGCATATCCTCCCCTTCTACATCACTGCATGTAGCCCCTTCCAACCTATAACATAGACTCTTTGCAAAAAAGTAATACTGTCTAGCCAACTGTCTGAAGAAGCCTACGGGTGAAAGCACTAACGGTTTTTATTATTAAACTGCTTGGTTTCCTGTATTGCAGTTTCTGGTCATTTTTAAACTGTTTTGCTGCATTGCTGTGTTCGTGGAACTTGGTTTTTGTATTCTACAAGCCATCAGACCCAGCGCATGGTGGTGTTTTTTATTTACTGTCTAGCCATGCTGAAACTCACACTTGTTTGTTACTGTTACCCTGGTATACTATTCTTTTTTGTTTCTCACTAATTGGTTATTGGCACCCTTTCTGCTTTTGCTTCTGTGGTAGTTCTTCCTCATTCCATCTTAGTTTAAATATATGATCTTTGACATGAACCTTTACAGTCCATCAGTAGGCACCAGGTTCACTTTTGGTCTAGAATAAAGTCTGTGATAATGCTGGTTTCTCACTCATGTCTCCCATATCCTTCTACTAGTTTTATGCCCCCCCCCAGTCCACTACTATTGCCACTTATTACACTTGTTAACCTTCTTTTCCTTCAATGTGCTAGGTACCAACACAAGTAAAACTTCTGGGAATGCTTACTGTATCTCCATACAACCTGGCACCTCAGTGCTGCCTCTCTGGCCCTGTCTCCTGAAAGGTAATTGGCGCATTTATGGATGACAATATACATCCACCCAACACCCTTGATGGCCACTCTGCTCACCTCCTCCCATATCTTAATATGTCTAAGCCACAAGACTGGTTTCATTGTAATTTGATCTCTCCATTCTCCTTGCGAAGACTCTTAATCCAGTTGGTGCCTTAGTCTGCAATTACTAAAACCACCTTCTTAGTCCTCATACTGTACCCCTTGTCCTTCACTTCATACACTATCTCATCATCTGTTCTAGCTGCAGGCTTCCTCCTACCACTTCCAAAACTCCCAACTCTTCTCACCTTCTCCGCTGGATACCTCCTTTCCCATGCTGCATCTAATTCTTGTCCTCTCCTTGCTGTATTCTTAATACAGGATGTTTACACTATTCCACCTATTCAATCGTCTCCTCCTCTCATCTGTCAAATGTCCCCTCTTGCCCACTTCCCTCCTGCTCTGTCTATAAAGATAGTTTCTGTATGGCCACCTCTGTCTTTCTACTTTATCACTTGTCACCACACTTTATACCTGTTCTGTCAACTTTGTTTCCATGTCCTTGTCCTCTCTTTTATGTCCACATCTCAGATTTCCTCCCTTTCTCTTACTCTTCGCCAATCTCCTGTTTTTATTTCTGTAACTTCTCCTCATGTCCTCCTGTCTACTGTCTTTCTCCATCTAGCTTTTCCTACCTCACCCTTTCTAATTGCTTCCTGCTGCACCCCCTCTCTGGTTGCACCCTGTTTTTTTTTCTTGTAAGACTAGTATGTCTATAACCATCTCAGAGTTTCTAGTGAAGCTCTTCCACCCTCTGCAGTCTCCATACCTTCTGTCGTCTTAGGGAACCCCAAGCCAAATAGCTGCCCCACATCGCAAATCTGTCTCTACTCTTCTCATCCAGCCTGTGCTGCTCAGTTCATGCTCTCCATTCCTGGATCTCTTATGTGTGCCTCTTGTATTATTTCCTTTTTCAATACACACACTCATATGAATGTATATACGTATATATATAATATATATATATATATATATATATATATATATATATATATATATATATATATATATATATATTTCTACCACAACTGTTATTCTTGACCTCCTAAGTAAATGCCAGGAAAATTACAAATTAAGTGGAAATTAAATACAGAAAACACAATTATCACTTGATATACCTTAAAATACTTTACTCAGGGACAGTAAGAAAATATTTATCAGCATATTTTTCTAGTGAGGCAAATTCACAAGTCTTTTAACATCAGGAAATCAGTTCAATTCAGTTATTCATAAACCACAAACCAAGCAGCAGGAATATAATACAATACCACAACGAAGACCAGATAATCCACTTTAATAAAGGCAGTCACACTCTAGCGCCTTGGCTTCCAAAAAGCCTTCCAGGAGTCATTCAATTCAATTATTTATCAGGCATGTTCATAAAAATGAATATGTTTTTCTGCTTAACTTCATCCAGGAGATAAAAATACAGCAGACGAAATTAAAGGAAAACCCCGTCCTCTCCTACAGTTTAACTCAGTCCTCAGGTTTCTTTTCTCCCTGTAATATTTATTTATTTATTTTACATTTGTTAACCGGCTATAGTCTGGGATACATGTCCAACTCCACTATCAGAAACTAAAATACTACAGTTTATAAAGTCACACTAAGTAATACTAATAAATATAAAACTAAACTAATATAAAAAGTTTCAGTGTCAACAAAACAATTTAAAAGTGAAAAAATATCCATAGTAGTTAGTCATGAACAACAAGTAGGTATTAAAAAAGTTAGAGAGGAAATGTAAGAGGTAAAAAAAGATATAGGAGGGTCAGCTAAAAGAACAGACAGACAGACAATCAAAGAGGGAGTCAAGGAAAAGAAGAACAGAAGAAGAAGAGAGAATAAAGGGAAAGGGAAGTCAGTTTAAGTTAGAGAGAAAAGAAAAGAAGAGCAAAAAGTGCCTGCAAAGCAGAAGTAGAGAGTATAGGTCAGGTTCAGGTCAGTCACAGTGCATAGCCAGTAAGTAAGTAAGTGCGTTTTGTTTTTTTTTTTTTGACATTTGAATGATGGTCAGTAAGAACCAACAATGTTTGCAAATAAGGATCTCTCCTGATTTATTGTGAGATTTCACAGTAGTACTAGTACCTTGTTTAGCTGATCTAAGTGAAGTTTTGATTTTATATGAGTGTTGATGAGTTTTGGTAGTATGGGTGTGTTGGAAGGGGTGATTTTGATTTTGATAATATGATTCCAGGATAGCATAGGTACCAGAAACGTGCTTGTACTTTTTAAAACTTTAATTTCCTTGCCTTGGAATCAATGGAAGGGAAAGCCTGAATACTTTTTTTAAAACTTAACTTTTCACATACTTTGCAAAGGAATTCATCTCCAGCTGCATGACATACCATAGACACAGATCAATCTGTAGTTTACCCTGTCAAGTACTGCTGTCAGTCTTAGATGGGCAATTAATTCTGCTAATGTCAGGAACACAGTCTCTGTTATAAAAAAAGACAGAAAGTTGTGGAACTGTTTTCTACTTTTTTTTATTGCAGAGAGGAGAACGTAATGCCCCCCCTTTTATAGTAAAACAAAGCAATTAGATCAGCCAGGGGTTTAAAGGCAGTTGTCACCTCGTTCTGACAAATTTACATAAGCAGCAATACAGTACTGAACTTCTAAGCTTCAAATGTTGGTTATTTATAATCTTTTATATGTTAAGATAACTTAAATGTAGCATCAAAGATTTCTGTGACATTTAGAGAAAAGTCAAAAAATATTTCTCTTGTAAATTATCAACACATTTCTTATTTTCAAGCCCCCCACCACCACCACCACCACAGGACAGAACTGCAGAAAGTGAGACAAGTGGCAATTCTATCAACTAGGTGCACTGACACTGTTCATTAAAAGTCTTTGATGCTTTTTTGTGACATTCTTCCAGAGGGAGATGTATATCTGGTACACGCATATCCATGGTAAGAAAATCCCACTGACTTTGAATCAGTCTTTACAGTGGTACAGTGCATGAGCATTATGTAGTCCACAAAGGAAATGTGACCATGATGGCAACTATAATATACAGGTGAATTTACTTTAATATAGGTTTACTATGTATGTGCCCTTGCATTAAAAACATTAAGAAAAAGAAATCAAAAGTACTTAACTATGTTTAGATGCACACAAAAACACACACACACACATACACACAGTCAGACAAGTCCATTTAAACAGTATCGCATCCCACATATAGTACAGTAACACAGTATAGTAGTATACTATAATATAGTAGAGTAATATTCTACATGCTACATCACACAATACACACACACTCATATATTTTTGTACACATGTAGTACGATATATATATATATATATATATATATATATATATATATATATATATATATATATATATAATCCAATAAATGATGCTGAGAGGAAACCAAAGGCTTGAAAAATTACTACCATGGAAAGTCCACAGAAATGCGCAAGTAAATGAAGTAGATAAAGTATAAAAATCCAAAACATTGACCTTTATTTGTTCACTATTTTTTATACAAATAAAGGTCAACGTTTTGGATTTTTATACTTTATCTACTTCATTTACTTGCGCATTTCTGTGGACTTTCCATGGTAATAATTTTTCAAGCCTTTGGTTACCTCTCAGCATCATTTATTGGATTATTTATTGGGTTTCTTGTCTGTAGAGAGGTATTTACACCATTGGGAACGACATTTTTATTGCTCAGTTTAATATATATATATATATATATATATATATATATATATATATATATATATAGCACAAACCTGAAATATATTTTACTCCAGGTAAGTAACACCTTGACCAACCGAAAAACTGGATTAAAACCGAATCAAACTAAACCCCCAACCCCCCCCCATGTGGGGGGTTGAACCCCCCTCACTCCCCAATTAAATATACGAACTCCAAGATTGTACTATTGTGGGGGTAAGGGGCAAAGTTCACCATGGTGGCAAACTGGTTACTTATCTGGAGTGAAATGTCAGTGTTCTGGAACGTCAGTATTATGTTTTTTTGGCTTTGTCGTCTCAGTTATTTAAAAGTTGTTTATATGGTATTTTGTGTTTGTGAAGTAGACCCATATATATATATATATATATATATATATATATATATATATATATATATATATATATATAAATAAATATATATAAATATACACACAAACACACAAGCACATACACACACATACTCTCTTTATATATGTGTGTGCAACATGGGTACATACAATTTGTGATTTATAATAAAGTTAACATACCAGAGTTAAGCATTATTAATGTATACAGTCTAGTAAATGTTGCTTAACGTTTTACTTATTCACTGTCACACATTGGTTTTGCACATGCAATCTTTGTCAATGTCTATGTCAGTATTTTTTTCTTTGTATTGCTAAGTGCATTTATTGCTTGTTACCATCTTTGCCAATGTAGCTTGAGTCATGGCTGAAAAGGGTTCTGGTTCCAGTTCACTTTCCTCGTTACTAAAGTATAAATAAATACGAAATAGAAAAAAAGGTGGTGAACATGACAAAAATAATTAAGGAACTAGTAAAGCACATTTTAATTCTGCATCATTAATGAGAGAGAAAAAACTTCCCACTGAAGGCATTGTGAAGTAGCAGCCAGAATTAGTTTAGAGTCTCACTACTTATCACTGGTAAATGTACAGAAAAGCTCATTTACTGCAGTGAGAGTTTCCATACCTCATCATGAGATTGTGGGGAAGGTTTGTCAATTCTTTTAGAACTACAAAATAATCCTTTTACAAGAGCCTGCTATTTACCTACTTTCTTTTGCTGGAAGTCACTAACAGCTATTTACAACATTGAACAAGCTCTGACAGACACATAAATGAGGTTCAGTTAGGGAAACACAGAAGTAGCTCTGTTACAGAAGGTGTGTTAGATGACAGTGCTTCACAGTCTTACCATTCTATCTTAATGGCATGAGAAAACACCACCACTTCCTTATGTCTAGCATGACTCATATACAGAGGACTTGAAATGTATTCTGGGAAGCAAGAAAATAAGATCAAGTTACCAAGGCAGGCCCCATCATCCACCATTTTGAGGGAAACACATTAAACTTGTAAATGAATTACTTGGATTGATTTTGAGGCATTAAAATAGCTCAGAAAACAAAGACACAATGAAAAACATGTTTTTTGAGTTTTAAGGTAAAATTTTCCTTTAAGCAAATGTGAAAGAAGCACCAATCATTTGCATGACACATTCATTGCCCTGGGTTACATGATTCACACCCATTTATGGTAGTACTCTTAGAGGTATAGCAATCCAGTGACATACACTGTATTTGGCATATATTTCAAAAGCATAAATATGAATGTTATATTTTTTAAATATATATGCTGCATACAGTGTAAGTTATTAATTTGCTATATCTTTAACACTACTGCCATCATATAACCCAGGGAGGTGAGATCAGTTTTCAATACACTGTTGAACTGCATCTTCTGTGTGAGTGCATGCCAGTGTGTGTGTGTGTGTGTGTGTGTGTGTGTGTGTGTGTGTGTGTGTGTGTGTGTGTGTGTGTGTGTGTGTGTGTGTGTGTGTGTGTGTGTGTCTCTCTCTCTCTCTCTTTTTTACACTGTCAGCTTTACACTGTATGCACATCATGATGTCAGCAGAAAAGTGAATGGAGGGATGTAGTATCAGATGAAAACATACTTTAGCTATCAGTAAGTCATATTTTTCAATCTATTCTTGACTTTTTTGCTTGGTGCATCAAACTGTTATTGTATCCTTTGTGCTTGGGTTTTTACCAGATGGGTTGGGAGGATGGCCTAATGGTTAAGGTGCTTGCCTTACAAGCACAAGGTGCAGGGTTTGAGTCTCACAAGGGATAATTGGCTAGGCTTATCAATGGCTCACAAGGGCAGTTCACCTAGTACTAACCTGAGTTATGAAGCTGCAAGGCCAACAGTGAACTGAGCAAAACTAACTAAGCTGTCTACTGCTTCATTCTGCTAATAGTTTTGTTTTTCATGTTTTGCAAGTACTACATCAAAACACAAAGTAATTTTGATATAGTTCAGTCACAAATCTAGCTCTCTCTAATTTTCTTTCATTTTCATGCTCAGCTAAACCAACATTGTATTCTTGCTGTATTTCTTCACTTTTGGGAGCAAAAAAGGCCTCCATATAAGTACAGGAAAACTTCTCAAAAACTGAAAATCTTGTATGCAATGTTTTGAGCTGACTTTTACTGTGGACATACTTGCAGACAATCCTAAGTATACAGTGTGCAATTTTCCTTCATGTGTCAGATGAAGAAACAATCAGGGTATTTAATACCTTTATTTATAAAGGGAGAAATTGACAAAATTCTACTTTTAAAGCCTGGGTATACTTCAAATAAAAAAATCTATCAAATGTCAGATATATTAGAAGTCAAGGGGGTTCAGGAGAAATAGATACTTATTTCATTGAGCTTAAACATTAAGAGGAAGATGGTGGATTTGGTAAATTTTGCTCATATTTAAATGATTAAAAATTGTCTGTGGAATTAGAAATAATCAGCCAAAGAGCAGACTACTGAAAGAAGCTGTTTTAAATCTTGAGAAGGCAACTCATTTATGCAGACTGAATGAAGTGTCAAGTGTGCAACTCAAATGTATGGCTGAGGAGTTGGAGGTATGCAAAATAAGGTTTTTGTATGACAATGAAAGAAAAGCATAAAACTGTTAAAAATATTAAAACTAAAATCATAGCTGTAAAGTGACCTGGTGGTACTAAGATAGTAAAGGTAACAAATCATCAGATAGGAACTGCATCCAGAAAAAAACAGTATGGTAGCAGGCATGAAAAGACTAATCATAAAACATTAAATACAAAATGTAGGCTCTGTGGGGATAATAACCATTCTATTAGAATCTGTATGAAATGGAAACAAGTGTTGCAGCAAGACATTAATGTTTCATACTCAAATTTGAACTATTTTTTTGAATTTGTTTGTTAATCACTGTAGTGAAGTGATCCAAACAGATCCATTTCAATCACTGTCTGGGAGTTACAACTTGTAATATTGTACATTCAAGTAAAAAAACAATATATATGAGTGATAACAGGAGCACTTAAAACAGTAATAAGGGTTTGAAGAAAACATCAAAAGAATTGTCTAAAGCAGAAATATTTGTTAGTACTAGTGAAGTGCATATAGTGAATTCACTTAGTTGTACAAGTATGCATGCATATTACTGTCACATTCTGGGCACAGATTCAAGGTTGGACTGTGTATTTAAAGATAAAAATGCAAGCTGTTCTACACAGTGACACTGCAAGCAATTGGATGTTTTGGGCTAAGGTGTTTGTGTTATTGTAGGCATGGTAAAGATAATTCACACACTTTAGAAGAAAGATGAGTACATTTTTGTATCAACATATGATAAAATAATTTATTAGCACTCAGACTGCATAATTAATTGATACTGAAGACCCAAAGAGATAGGCTGTGAGACATTTCTGTAAGAATGTGAGAAACCCTCTTTCAAATCCGGAAACAGTAGCAAAGACAGCCAGCTTGACTGGATTCTGGGGCTAGCAAAGTAAAAAGGCAGTCCAGTGCTGAATTTAAAGTACAGTATGCAGAACAAGGTGTATACATTCATTATTGTACTAGATAGAAACTCACTGCTTCAAGCATATTCAATAAAAATGTGTGATTTTTATTTCTTCACAAGAACAGAAGCATGAGCCAGAGTACACAGATCACATTGTGAAGGAACACGGCATGAAGGATATTCTCTGGCAGGTATGTGCCTTACATTGAGAAGCATCCTACCTTCTCCAAGGATGATGCCACATTACAAACAAAAGATGACTGACTTCAATAATCGGCTTAGTTAATGGTGTTTTCCATGGGGATTCAATATTTGTCAGCATGCAGGATGTGGCTAACAAACCACATTGTTTTGCAAAGGATGGTCTGTACCTCTCTAGTCTCCCCTAGGTTTCTGAATACTAACAAAAAATTTATTCATCCCTTTAGAGCCTTATTTAGGCAATGGCAAACTTGCAAAACTACTGACATAGCAAATAAAATCCAAAGAAACCTAAAGATGTTACTGCTCAATGCTAGGAGTCTAATCATGAAACTCCACAACTTACAAGCTCACCTCACTCTGAAGAACATAGACAGCTGTGCCATTACTGAGACATGGTTTAAATCCACAAAAAAGTACTCCAGCAGTGCAAGACTTCAGTACCCTTCACACATTTAGACAATCAGCTGCACAGATAGGGACAAAAGGTGGAGGAGTCTCAATCTATATAAGCAACAAGGCTAACTCTAGATTAGATGAATAGGATGATACCCTGGAATTTATCCACATGTAAATTTTCATACACAAAATCTGATACCATATCCTATCAAGCTATAGGCCACCCCTTGTTTCTCTAGAATGCCAAAGCTTGTACCTATACCTACTGAAGACACTCACCATTAAAATGAAATAACCTATTCATGGGAGACTTTAAGTATACCTCTACAGACTGGGAAACATACACTGCCACATAATTGCAGGCACAAAGATTCCTGGATTTTATTAACACAAATACCCTTGACCAGATAATGTGCACACCCACCAGAGGTTCCTCAGGGCTCCATTTTGGGACCACTCCCACTTTGCATCGACTTCTCATTGGTAAAGGCTAATGTCAAGGGTCTTTGGCTAACCAAGTTTGCAAATGACTGCAAACTGGGAGCTATCACAGATTTCCCCCATGACAAAAACATCTTACAGGATGGTCTAACATAGACAAATGACTAGTGCCAAAGTCAAGGATTAAAACCCAATACTAAGAAATGCATTATAGTGCCTTTTGGGAAAACTGCCACCCAGGCTAATTACTCCATCAATAAGACACCCCTAAGAGTTGAGCCAGTAGTCAGGGATTGGGGAACATTTGTAGACAGTAATCTGGCCTTTGATCAGCATGTGGCCAAGGTGCTAAGAAAATCATTCTATGTTGCCCAACTTGTAAGCAAGGGCATAGCATCCAGGAACAAGGAAGTCATAGTGCCACTTTATTTGGCCCTTATCAGACCCATCATTGAGTATAATTCCTCCTTCAGCATATGCCTGACCAGGCATATACAACAGTTGGAATGTCCACAAAGGTTCCTTAACAAGAGAATACAGGGTATTAACACACTGTCCTATACAGATCAGCTTAAAGCCCTATCTATACTTGCTCTCCTATAGGCAACTGAGAGGCGATCTATGCCTGACATAAAAAGCATCCTCAGATCTAGCTTTATTGAACATTTTGCACATCTGCAAAACAAACAGCTTTAGAACCACTAGATCCAAAGATTTAAATTTTGCTTGTGATATGAATAAGATTGGAGACATGCGCTTAGTAAACCTGTTTTTAAGGGAAAGGAGAGTAGGACAAACACAGAGTCATATAGACCCTTAAGTCTACCTTCATGTTGTGGAAAAATACTGGAGAAGGTAATATTGGATAAGTTATTGTCAGAACTGGATAGGATGGGACTTGAAACCATATATCAGCATGCATATGTTGAAAACAGCTCTATTACCACCTGTAGCATGATGTTCTTTAACAATATAATAACAGATATGAATGAAAAATTGTGCTGTGATGTAATTTATATCGATTTAACTTCAGCATTTGATAGGGTCATACACATAACACTGATCAATAAATTAGTACAACTAGGTATTGATGTAGTCCTGATAAGATGGATAGCTGCATGGCTTACAAATATGACATGGCAAATATCATACAGCAACTAGACAGGCAAAATCTTTGGTTACAGTCAGGGTGTCCCACAGGGCTCTGTCCTAGGCCCTCACTTGTTTAGATTGTCTCTGTCAGACCTAACTTTTTTATCTGAGGTGTTCTACAGTCTATATGCAGATGAACTGAAATCGGGTAAACTGATTACGTTTTACAGATAAGGCATGTCTGCAAAATAACTAGACTAAATTGACCATTTGGGCACATGAGAATAATATGCTGATAAATACATCAAAAACTAAGCATATGAGATTTGGGAGACATAAATTGAAAGGTGAATATTTAATACAGCACACAGTGATTGAAACTGTAGACTCATTTAAGGGCCTGGGTATATGGATTGATTCAGCTATGAGTTTTTCTAATCATATACCCATTTGGTTAGTTATAGTTATAGAATTATAGGTTGTATAGAAATATTTATAAAGTCTATGAAATAAAAAATAATGAAGCCATTGTTTGTTAGTTACATTAGACCCAAACTTGAGTATGAATAACAATATGGAAACTCTATAAGCAAACAAGCATGAGTAAACTGGAACGAGTACAATGGAAATATACCAAATGTATCCAAGGTTGTGAAAATTTAAGTTATTATGAAAGACTAAAATTTCTGAACTTGTACAGTGTCTCTTACAGATATTTAAGAGGAGATCTTATTCAGGTATAGGTTCATAGGTTCATACTAGGCTATCTGCCCTAGGGCATTTATAAGCCTAGCCAGAGTGTGTTTGGCTTTTGCCACCCATTTTAAATTAATTTTGCTATGCCCTTTTTCGAGGTTAGTATACTGTGCCTCTGTTTAACAGTGACACAGAAGTGATACCCGGGGTAAACCTACGATCTCCCATCCACTCATCAAGATTCCTCTTGAAGAGAGTCAATGAGGGACTCTGCCTAACCTGGACTGGGATTTTATTCCAGAGTGAAGGGAGTCTCTGGGTTATGAATCTGTCCCTCCAGCATGTCCTATTTATTTCAGTGCTGAGGTTCAAGTCTCTTGAGTGCGTAGCTCGATGGGATTTGGATTTTCTGAGGTGCAGCATGTCCATTAATTCCGGGTTGGACATGGCTTTATACGTCAGGCACAGATCGCCTCTGAGCAGGCGGTATGCCACTGAGTAGAGCTGGAGTTTCTTTAACCGGGCAGCATATGGCATCTGTTTGAGCCCTTTGATCCTCTTGGTGAGGTACTTTTGGGGTCTTTCCAGTTGCTGCAGGTGTCTGGTAAGGTACATCCCAAAAGGGGCATTGTACTCAATTATGGGCCTGATGAGGGATGGGTAAAGAGGCACGATGACCTCCCCTGATCTAGATGTGAATCCCTTCATGATTAGGTGGGCTATATAAAATGTTTTTCTAACCACTTTGGCCACGTGGTTGTCAAATGAGAGATTGCTATCAACTTGGGTCCCCAGGTCCCTAATTACTTCTTCCGTACTTAATGGATTACCGCCTATGTGGTAATTTGTGGGCACTTTGTTTTTGGCAAAGGGGATGACTATACACTTTTTGGCGTTTAGCTTGAGGCCATGGCTCTGGCACCAGTTGTCTGTTTCAATGAGGTCCTTTTGGAGGATGCTTGTGTCGGCTGGAGAGTCGATTATGGCGCCCAATTTGCAGTCATCTGTGAACTTGGTCAGCCACAGTCCTTCCGTGTTGGCCTGTACCTCTGAGAAATATATACCGAACAAGAGAGGTCCCAGGACTGAGCCTTGTGGGACGCCACTTGTAACTGGTTTGGAGTCTGACATGGCTCCAGCAATTCTAACCATGTGGGTTCTGTCCTTGAGCCAGTTTGCAACCCATCTAGTGACATAGGGGTTTATATTTAAGCTGGTGAGTTATCTATAATGCCCGAGTGGGGTATTGTATCGAAGGCTTTTGCGAGGTCCAGGTAGGCTGTGTGGATCACCTTCCCCTCGTCAATGGCCTTGGTGACTGTTTCAAAGAAATCGACCAGGTTTAAGAGGCAGGATCTGCCCTTAACAAAGCCGAACTGGGTAGGATCCAGTGTCTGTAGGTCCCCAATATCTTTATTTATGAGGTCCATGTTGATCCTTTCCATAGCTTTGCAGACCAAGCTAGTCAGGCTTATGGGGCGCTAGTTTCCAGGATCCGTTGAGGCATCACCTTTGTGGAGAGGGACCACTGTTGCTGTACGCCACTCTTTGGGTACATATCCTGTAGTAAGGCTGAGATTGAACAGTAGTTTTATGTTTGGGTTTAGCTCTTCATGGAGTTCATGTAGGACGCAGCCCGGAACACCGTCTCGTCCCTTTGATGCTGTGTTTTTTGCTTTGGAGAGGGCGGCTCTTACCTGAGCATCTGAGATGTCAGGGGGGCAGCACTCTGCTGGGATAGATATTTGCCCTTTTGGTGGGGGGGGGAGTTTGCACTGAACCTGTCAGCTAGGATGTTGGCAATGTCTGTGGGTTCGGTGTATTTTTTGTCATTTTGAACTAATTCTGAGCATATCTGGGAATTCCCACCCAGGTTCCTAACATAACTAAAGAAAGCCTTGTGATTATCCTTAGTGTCCTGTGCAATTGTTCTCTCTGAGCTGGCCTTAGACGATTTTATGAGTGCCCGTAGTTGTTTGCTAATACTGATCAGAGATGCCTTCCCTTTTTGGGATTTTGCTCTATCATGTATTAGCTTCCTCCTTCTATTGTATAGTTTGTTTATGGCTGGGGTCCACCAGACAGGACGTCTGCCTTTGGAGGACTGGGTCTTGGTTTTATTTGGGATTGCATGATCCATGCATTCCTGAAGGTGTTCATAGAATGCGTTTATAAAGGATGCTGTGGTCTGGGCTGTATTTTCCACAGGCCCAGGGGCTTTGAAGGATTCCACCTCGGTTTTGAGGAGTGTGAAATTTGCTTTAGAGAAGTTTTTCACTGTGGTTTTCTGGGCAGGGGGTGGGGTCGGGATGTGAATATCCAGTGAGATTAGTTTATGGTCTGATCTTACCAGTGAGGGGTACACTTCTGGTCTGGAGCACAGAGTCCCCATGTTGGGATACTTATTTTGGGAACAAGTGTTTTGGTATACTGTCAAGCTAGAAGAGCATTAATGCCCGTGTTTGAAATATTTGTATGTATGTATGCATACATAAGACATGTTGGCAAGACAGATATGTGTCTCAGAGGATCCTCATGCTCTGGAACTGGTTCACAATCCATGTAAAGCAGAGTCCATCCCAAACCCCATTAAAGTGTAACCTTGACCAATGGATGGGAAACTGTAAATTCATCCCAGGTTTTGCCCCCATGTTTCTGAAAGTCACAGGCAGACAGTAAAGCCCAAGTTAACATACCCCCATATAGCCTCTAGAAACTTCTTAAACTAACATACCCTCTCCAAATAAATGCTCATGATACACAGGGACACAACTGAGTTGGGTTGCATGGCTAGGCCATAAAGGCCCTGGTGGTCATTAGCCTAGTATAGAATCTATGAAGTATGATCATCTGCTTAAGGGAGCAGGATGTCTTAAAGCACAGTATCATATAACATTTCATCATTTCCCCCATGGCATTTTAGGTTATCTACAATGGTAACCCAGTACTGGCCATCTTTCAAAAGTTCAAACTCCTCTACCTCTCTCTTTCTGTGACAGCTGACTGGCTGAGCATATTCTGAGAGGCAAGCCTTGAGCTGCCACAGGATGTGAGTGTTCAGTCTTTTTTTTTTTTGCCATCCAAAGAAGAAAGTCCTCTGACTCTTCACAGGATCTAGAACTGATTTTTTCAGGCTTACTGTTCACAGAAGCCCCATTTGGTGACCCCCTTCATCTTCTTTTATTAGATTAGCTTTCTCTTTCTATTTTTATGTTGATTAAAAAGATTTCATATTTTATTTCTATCAGTGTTTACACTAATTCCTGAGGAAATTTCTGCTTATTTGGTTTCTATATTTGACATTTGCTTGTTTTTGTAGTTACTGAGGAAACTTTAAGTACTTCTCTCAAAAGTGCAAAGAGTATGTGTGCTCTTAGACACTAGGGGTGGGTGATCTCTTACAGTCAGACTGTTGTCACACTGCTTTAAGTTAATTTTTTTTACAGGAAAATATTGCAGAACTTAGATTTTTTCAGCATTTATACATTATTTACTATACATACATACATATATATATATATATATATATATATATATATATATATATATATATATATATATATGACTCTGCTCTGTGTGTCTTTAACATTAGATTGTGATTTTACTGCAAATGAAGTTATTTGGATATGCTGTGGAGATTTTACTTTCTCTATCAAGGAAATATAATTTAAATTGCAATTAAACATTATTTTATGTCACTTTAGTACAGTTAAAATGTGAGGAGCTAATTTTTAACACTGGTTTGGCACATTGATTACTTTACTGTTTGGCAGTAGCATAACTACAGTGCGGCAAGAGGGCAACTGCGCTAGGTGCAAAATGTTGGGAGGATGCTATCAGCCAGTCCCAATCTCTCTTTAAGACAATACCGGATTTTAAAAGCCGGTATTGCATTTGCAGTCAAACCTGAGTGCTGTGGCACTCCATATGTAGTTTAAACTGTAGTAACTGCTTGTTACAGTTTATAAGTAAAACAAAAATCTTTGTTTTTTTAACTAAAAGATGAGCACAGGCAGGGTATAAACTGTAGCAACTGTATGCCACATTTGTAGCAAGCAGTTTGCTGGATTTAAAAAGATTTTTTTAAACTAAAACATGAGCACTGTAGTTCCATGCAGGCAGGGTATAAATTGTTGCAACTGTTTGCTACATTTGTATCAGATAGTTTGCTACAGTTTAAAAAAAACTTTTTTTTAATAACATATGTTAAAGGAGGGTTGGAGTAAGGCACAGAAATGGGATCTGAATGGCTTGGACAGGAGTGTGGGGCATCTCATACATCTGACCACCTGGTTGGTGTGTCACTAGAAAGAACATCTGTTTTATTGGGTGGGGCGTTTTGCTCTCTACTTGAGTGTGGGGGTGGGGTGCTGCTTCATAGTACCAGCTGTGGTGCTGATTGAAGGAACATGCCAACACTTTTCAAGCTGTTTTTTTTTTTTATTCAGATAGTAACTACGTTTAGCAGATTTTAGCTGTGTGGAGACATATTTACGACTAGAAACTTGTGCTTAATGTGATACATTCTTCAGTACTATCAGTTTGTTATTCTGGCTAGTGTTCTCTCCCAGATGGAGTCTAACTCTGGTACTCCCCCCATCAATTCTGTCTACACTTAAAAAGTAAAAACAAAATAAAAATATGCCTTAACCTATGGCTATTGATTCTGCCATGTTCACTGCTCAACCTACAGACCATTTACCTTTTGCTCCATCTCCCTCTAGTCTAGCCTTATGGAATGGGTGATAGACAAATTCTATGGGGCTGTTCCAGTACTTGGTTCAGGCATGAGAGAACCAATCTCTTTAAGTGCAGGACTAGTCCGAGGTAAAAGACCACTTGACAGACATAATACTCTGTTTGCAGATATTTTATCTAGTAGTGAAGTTCACAAGAAGAAGGAATAGAAGCTTCAGCATACAGCTGATAATCAGATTATAGCTGTTTATAAGGCTAGTAAAGTGGCTAAAAGTGTTCTGGAGACGGCAAAATCTGCTGGATGTGTTCCCACTCATGGCTCTACTGCAGACCTGGCAAGAGACCTTTCTGTTGCTTCAGAGAAAGATGAGGAATCTGATGAGGACAATGGTCACTTCCTAGCTGACACTGAATCCAGTCAGTCTGATTCTTCAGAAGACTGACCTGAGCTTAAGCGGAAACAAGTGTTCACTTTTTCTCAGATGATTGCTAGACTTAGTGATGTTTTTCTTGGGAGCAGTCAGGAACAACCCCAGAGCTAGGCAGAGTTTATGACCTTAAAGAGGATGAGATGTCTAATTCTGTGGTTATCCCCCCCCCCCCCCAGCCCCTTACTAGCCTTAGAAAATGTTTATAAAGCTGACTGCAGGGCACCGTTATCTATTCCAGAAGTCCCTAAAAAGCCTCAAAGAAAATAAATGGTCTCCTTAGATATGACAGGTCTATTTTCTCGTTTCACTGCTGACCTAGCTGCAGTCTCCCCAGCTGTCTGCTCAAATAAAAAGTCATTGGCTTCACTTAATCCAATGCCCTCCCCCTAAAGAGGGAAAATGGTTAGATCTTCAGGAAAAAGGTTATTTCTTTCTACTAATCTAGCTTCTAGAACATTAAATTATCAAGGATATATATGGAAATTTATTTTACAGTGTGCATGCAGTTTGGATGATTTTGCTGCATCACTACCTCTAGAACAAAAGTCTTACATGAACAAAATAGTTTCTGATTTGACACAAGTTTCAAAACATACTTTGAGAGGTGTGTTTGAATGTGCAGATACAGTCTCGATAAATGATACCTTTCAGTTATATTAAGACAGTATTCTTGGTTATATAATCACAACTCTGATGATTTAAAAATCAAAATTTGAATGTACCTTTAAGTTCTGAACTGTTTTTCTTTTTTTTTTTTTTTTTTGCCCTTTGTTACACAGATTCTCAAGCAGGGGAACAATACAGGCAAATTAATGCATGTACTGTCTAGGATGTTTCGTGTAATCAAGTTCCCCTCAAAAAAGGAGTCTTCCTTCAAGGGGCAGAGCAAACAAAAATCCCTGCCAAACAACAGTCAGGGATCCAAAAGGAAACAATATGGATTCCATTATGAAGAAGGATCAACCCTTTGCAAAGGAATGACTGTGCTGAGTCACAGAGCACCCCTACCCCCTTCTGCCCTTCCTTCTCTTCCTTCTTCCCCCAGGCTCTCAGTCAGCCCTGCAGCCTGGCCTCAAATAGTTTCAGACAAATGGGTTCTGAGAATAATTCGGACAGGGTATACTTGGCAGTGGATATAAAATTTTCCCCTTTTTGGGGAATTCTCCCACACCCACCAGACCAGACAGAGCTGTTTCCGCCAGTGGTCCATCACATGGCAGAAGCAGGGGTCATAGAACCAGTAAATACACTCAGGAGGCAGTCACTGGAAGCAAACTCCAACTATTAATGATGCTTCTGATACCTCAGCAAACAGCCTGCCTCCTGAGTGTATTTTTTGGATATTTCGTGCTGCTGTGTTTGGATTTGTTCTACGTCATAGAATCAGTGCCTGTGATATACAAAGACAAAGGATTTTAGTCCAGAATCTTTCTGATAACAAAAACTGAACACTCCTGGAGAACAGTCTCAGATCTATCCTTTCTAAACACATTAATAAAATGTTCCAGAATTCAAAATCCTCATCTTACAGTTTTGGTCCTAGCACTGCTTCCAGACTACTGTTTCATGATGACACTAGATCTAAAGGATGCTTATCATCATATTTCTATTGCTACAAAATTCAGCAAAATTTTGAGATTTGCTGTTCCTGGCTTACATTATAACAAATAATAAATAAGATAAACTGTATAACAAATCAAGACTCACCAAAAGCAAAATAAATAAAAACAAAAATAAACTAGGAATACAACGTCAAGACTTGTTTTTAATAAGACAAATGCAAAGCTTTCAAGCATAAATAAATATTCAAATCAAGTCATTGACCAGGCTGTATGTTTCTGTATGTTTTATATTGTCTTGTTTTTATCTTATGGCTAGGAATGGGTTAATTATGTCTGTGACTTTTTTAAATATGTAATTGAAGGTTGATTCTTCTTGGCTGATTTGAATATTTATTGTGACCATTAACCTAGCTATTTTATGCAATACGAAAGAGCTTATGTTTGAAAGCTTTGCATTTGTCTTATTAAAAACAAGTCTTGACATTGTATTCCTAGTTTATTTTTGTTTTTGTGCTTTTGAGTACTTGGGAATACTTTGGTTCCTACACAAGATTTTATTCTTTGCAAAATAAATAAAACAAAGGTGTCCAGAACCATGAGCCATTATAAAATCCAAGTTTAATGCAAGTAAAACTTTCACATAAAATGTTTTATCAGGCAAACTATGGATTTCACAATAGCTTGTGGTTCAGGACAACTTTGTTTTTTTATCTAACTTACATTATCAGTTGTCTGCATTACCCTTTGCGTTACCTACTGCACTTTAAATATTTACAAAATGTCTGGCCCCACTGGTTGCTTTCTGCAGAACCCAAGACATCCACATTTTTTGTTATTTAGATGACGTGCTGATTTCTGCAGAATATGTATCCAGGATTAGAGCCCTTAGACAAGGTTTCATCCCTCCTTTCCCACATGGGCTTCAAACTGAACCTTAAAAAGTCCTTCTGCACATCCTCTCAATGAACTGTTTTCCTGGGATGTTGAAAAGGCACAGTAAAAAGGATGGCCTTCCACCTAGAAGATGCAGTTCTGATTTATCAGGGCATTTTCTAGGATTTCTCTCTTCTAGATGTGGCTTCAGCAAGAGGGATCCTCAAAATTCTAGGCCTCAAGACATCAGTGATCCTTATGGTACCACTAGCCCAATTGCACTTGAGAAAAATTAAACAGTACTTGTAGAATTGTTGGACCCAGCACCTTCATCTCTTGGATTTCCAGGAACTAGTAGTGGGATTTGTGAAACAGGAACTGCAGTGGTAGATGGATCATCTCCCTCTGATTCCTGAACTCTCTTTCTCTCTTCACACCCCGGTCCAATCTGACTTCTCAGGCAAAATCTCTCTTCAGATTTTTGCATGAGGAATAGTGCCCATGGAACTTCAAATGCAAGGTTTGTGGGGTCTTGAAGACATTTCAAACACATAAACATAAAAGAAATGTTGGCAGTGATTCATGCCTTAAAAGTTCTTCACCATTTATGGACTCCAGGTCCTCTTCTAGTCATCACAGACAATGCTACTGTGATGTGGTACCTGAACGAGCAAGGGGGTACAAAGTCATACCTTCTATGCTGGTTGGCAATGACGGTGTGAGATCTGGCTCTTCAGCATGTTTTGACTCTCTAGGCCTCATACATTCCAGCAGAGCAAAACACAGTGACAGACAGACTAAGAAGATCCTAGACAGACCCTCATGAGTGGAAGCTCTATGTAAAAGTCTTCTAGGACTTGATCCAGATGTAGGGAACACCTCAAATAGATCTGTTTACCTCCTTTTAAACCAGACTGAAAAAACTGAACTGAAAAAATTCTGTACAAGACATTCTTGCAGCCATGCTTGGAAGACAGATGACGTATCATTCCCATTGTTGAAATGTTCCTGTATCCATTTCCATCTTTCTAATGATTCCCAAGATACATATAAAGTTTCAGAAAGCATTCCCAGAGATGATTGCATTAACTCCCTTTTGGCCCAGAAAAAGTTGGGTCTCCCTTTTAATGGAATTGTCCAAGGGCAATCACCAGACACTTTCTCATGGACTGAATCTGCTCATACATCATCAGATGTGAACGGTACACCCCAGCTTAGAGCACCTGCAACAGAAGGCCTGGATGATTCTATTTTGATACCTTTTAAGCACTTGTTCCATGAGGATGTACAGCAGGTTTTTAAGGAGGCAAGAAAACATACAACTAGAACATCTTATGTTTACAAGTGGAAGAGGTTCTCTAGGTGGTGCCTAGCCAGTAACAGAGGTCCCCAAAGAGTTTCAACCCCTTTGGTTTTGAAATATTTGTGTGAGCTACTTACAGATGGTTTGTCATATGATTCTATCAAAGTGCATTTTGTGGCCGTCTCAACTTGTGTGATCAAGGATGCCCATCTTCCTTCTTTTTTGTGGTCACACAGTTTATGAAAGGAATGTTGCACATGAAACTCACTTAAAAGCAAATTCCTCCAACCTGGGCTCTCGGCTTTGTTCTTGAAAAAATTGACCTGACTTCTTTTTGATCCTGCCTCTCAGGCTGACTTATGGTTCAATACATAGAAGACTGTTTTACTCATTGCTCTGACATCTACAACGAGAGTTTCTGAGCTGCATGTTCTCATGGTGCGCCAACCCTACTGTATTTTTTTCAAGGACAGGGTTGTGTTATGCACTAATCCATCATTCATGCCTAAAATTGTTTCTGAATTTATCTGGAATCAAGCCAACAACTCACACTGTTCTATCCAGATCCAAAAATCAAGGGAGAAAAGATTCTACATACCTTGGATGAACACAGGCAATGTAGGCACTACATTGACAGAACAAAGACATTTAGGAGTGCTACAGTTGTTTGTCTCCTAAAAAAGGTCAAATGTCAAACTGTATCTATGCAAACTATTGCATGATGGCTTGTCTGCAGCTATTGTTTTCTGTTACTCCCACCACGGTAAATCTCTTCCTAGCAAGGGTAAGTCTCACTCGACTAGGGCTTTATCCTCTTCAAAGGAATATTGGAAATGGGTGGAGTCAAAGCAAGCTAGAGGCAGCAGCCTGGTCCTTTGTTTGTACCTTCACAAAGCACTACAAATTGGATTCCTTTTCAAGGTCTAGAACAGGCTTTGCTAGGACCATTCTCCAGGGGCTTTTAATCCTTATCCTTCCACCTCCCAGGTAGGTTAAGCTTTGGGAATTTCCCAAAATGCCACTGAGGCAGTGAGAATGATGAGCATAGTACAGTTGCACAATTCCTACTTACCTGTAACAGTAGGTGCTCAAATTCCTCACTTCCTCAGTGGCAGCATCCACCCACTATCCCACAGAGTGTGCATAGCTGAGGTGGGTTCGGTTGTTGCTGGATTTGTTTTCATATGGTATTGTGACTGGCTGTGAATTTACACTTGCTAGATGATTCTGGTTTCAGTTACTTTCCTGTCCTTCTTTGTGGAAGTAAAAAAGCCTGAACACTCACTTCCTGTGACAGCTCAAGACTTCCCTTTAAGAATAAGATCAGCCAATCAGCTTTCACAGAAAGAGAGAGGGAAGGGGGTCTATGCTTTTGAAAGTTGGCCAGTACTGGGTTACCTTAACAGATAGTCCAAAATGCCACTGGAGTAGTGAGGAATTCAAACATCTACTGTCACAGGTTACAAAAACATACTTTCATCTTCCTAGAAAAGTACATTGAGTTTAACAGTATGAAAGAACAGCAGCAAAAAGTATGGTGTCAGTAGCAGAACCAAAAGGCTAGGTCAAACAGTACAGTACAAATCACAAATCAGGACAAGGTCAGGATATTTAGTGGCCCACATCTTAACAAATGAATCAGGAGGGACCATTTTTCACTTTAAACTACTGTAGAGGTAGAGAGGTAGTAGCAAGCATGATAAATGCCAAATACTTCTCAACAGTTAAAAAACAAAGGTTTTGACAGGTCAATTTATGAATTTCATGAATAATGCAGAATATTGACAGAATAACAGGTTTTGCATTAGCATGAATTTTCTGAAGGGTATGAAGTCTGAAACTCAAATGTCTGTCAATATTATCTGATTTCAGTGTCAATAATTTACCAAAGATTGGCTAGAAAAAAAAGAAGTTATGTATTCACCATCTTGCCTTCATTCTTACAGATGGGTTTGGAGCCGATCCTCGGCTACGATTCGGCCTACTACAAAGCTCGAGGTCTGCAGACAGCTTGAGGCCAAGTCCCTATCCCATGATGCACCTTGAATTACCTCAGATCTTGTTTGCTGCCTCTAACAATACTATATGCCATTCTATCACTTTTTTAGGTAAAAACCATAGAAAGATAGAGCAACCATGATAAAACTAGTATCTCGGTCCTCGAAAAACCCTGGAGAGGGTAGGAGGGTGGGAAGTAAGAATGAAGGCGTGATGAACAACTCACATGGAATGTTATGGTGAGGACTTAACTTCTTTATGTGAAGTTGTTCTATCTCACCGTTCATTCTTACAGATGGGTAGCATCCCAAGCACCATCTTTCTCGGGTGGCTCACGGGAGTATGTTTTTCAGGACAGTAGAACCAAAGGAGGCCCTGTCCCTGGAGGCCCAATCAACTTTGTAATGAGTGATAAAGGTATGAGGTCTTGACCAAGTGGCTGTTGCACAAATATTGTCTATAGGAAGCCTAGTAGAAAAAGCAGAGGATGTGGACACTGCTCTGGTAGAATAAGCCTTAATTTTGTATTGTAAAGGTAAATTGGCAGCTGAATAAGTGAAAGTGATGCAATCAGATAACCATTTAGATAGTGCTGTATTTGCCACTGGCATACCTTTCCTAGAATCTGAAAAGGAAACAAAAAGTTGTTCTGATCTTCTGAACTCTTTGGTTCGATCCAGGTAAAATCTGAGCTGTCTATGAACATCAAGCTTGTGCAGCATATACTCTAAGTTGTTGGTGTGTTTGGGGAAAAACACTGGTAAATCTATGATTTGGTTAAGGTTAGCTTCAGTACAAACTTTAGGTAAGAATGAAGGATTTGTTCTCAGGGACACTCTGTAAGCATGAAAAACCAAATAAGGAGGTTTTATGGATACGGCCTGTAGCTCTGATACTCTACAGGCAGACGTGATGGCTACTAAAAAGATAGTCTTCCAAGACAAAAATTTCAAATCACATAAGGAAGCAGGCTCAAAAGGTGGGAGACTAATGCGTGAAAGCATATGCATATAATTTAGGTTCCATGGGGTATATGGAGATTTCACTGGTGGTTTGAGGTGGAAGGTCCCTTTGAGAAAGGCTTTGGATAGCTTGTGTGACATTATGTTCAATCCTTCAAAGCCAAGATGAAAATTAGAGATGGCGGCAAGCTGTACCTGAACTGTAGCTGCCGCAGCTCCTTTGTTGAAAAGCATAGTCAAGAATTCTAATATAGAGGAAATGGGGGCTTGGTAGGGATCAATGTTATTCTGAGAAGCCCATATAGAAAATCTCCTCCATTTGCTAAGGTACAACTTCCTAGCACAGGATTTATGAGATGATATTAAAATATGCTGCGTTTCGTTTGAGAAGTTATGGAACCTGGCTATGTTGGGAATTGGAGCAGCCAAGCTGTCAATTTTAGGGACTGAAGGGAGGGATGAAGAGCCCCCGACGACTGCGTCAGAAGGTCTGAAACTGGGTCCGGAATCCAAGGCTCTTCCAACAGATGAAGTTGAAGGAATGGGAACCAAATCTGACAGGGCCAATGAGGGGCTATTAGAAGGATGGTCCTTCCCAGGGCTTTTGCTTTCTATAGTACTTTGGGTATCAGGGGAATTGGTGGAAATGCATAGAGGAGACCCGGAGGCCAATCGTGTACGAGTGCATCCCTTGGGGAATTTCATGGAGGGGGAATCAGGGCAAAGTAGCGTCTGCATTTTGTGTTCATGTGGGAAGCAAAAAGATCACAGCAAGGCTGGCCCCATCTGCAGACTATTCTCTCCGCTATCTCTTTTTTGAGGGACCACTCATGAGGCAACAAAATTGCCCTGCTCAGTCTGTCTGCAATCACGTTGGATTTCCCTGGGATGTGCATTGCTATCAGAAAGCACTGGGTGGATATAGCCAACTGCCATACTCATAGGGCCTCTCGACAAAGGGGATAGGACCTGGTTCCTCCTTGTTGGTTCAAGTACCAAACCACTGACATGTTGACTGTCTGAATCACAATTGTCCCCAGAGGGAGAGAGTCCTGAAAGTACTGCAATGCCAAAAGTACCGCTCTCATCTCTAGGACATTGATATGCAGATGTGTCTCTTGTTTGGTCCATGTGCCTTGGGCTGTTCTTCCCTGAAAATGCCCCCACCCCCCCAATCAGGGAAGCATCCGTGGTTACTGTGGCCGATGGTGAAGGTAGGATAAAAGGACAACCTATCGTTACTTAAGAGAAGTCAACCACCACTGAAGATCCTTTTTGCATGTGTTTGTTACAATAATGAGATGAGACATTGGGAGCTCTTGATAAGATCATTGACTGAATAGCAGCCATTGTAGAATCTGCATGTGCATATGACCCAACGGTATCGCTATTACTGCAGCTGCCATCATCCCTAACAACTTTAGCACTTCTCATGCAGGAGCCTTGTCTCTGGATATGATGTTCTGGATTTGCTGACAAAGTAGTAATATCCTTTCTGCTGGAAGTTTTAAAGTGGTGGTGTCCAATTCTGCTCCGATAAAAACGATATGTTGCGATGGCGACAAGGCAGATTTTTCTGAATTTGTTGTAATGCCCAGTTGATTGCAAAGACTAAGAGTGGTGTCCCTGGCTTGTATTAGCTGATGCCTGGTGGTGGCGGTGAGGAGCCAATCGTCTAAGTACGGAAACACTTGGAATCCTAAACGCCTCAGGTGAGCAGTGACCACTGCCATGCATTTGGTGAACACTCTGGGGGCTGTAGTGAGACCAAAGGGCAGGGCTCGAAACTGGTAATGATTGGCTCCCAGCCGGAAGCACAGATGATCCCTGGATGGTTTGGCTATTTTTATATGGTAGCACGCATCCTGGAGATCTATCAAGCACATCCAACTGTCTTTCCCTAAGAAGGGACGTATCGACTGAAGCGTGACCATCTGGAACTTCTCTTTCTTGACAGATCTGTTTAGTCTGCTGAGGTCCAAAATAGGTCTCCAGTCTCCTGTCTTTTTTTGAAACTAAAAAGAATCTTGAGTAAGTTCTGGATCCTGTGTGGTCTGCTGGCACTGATTGGATGACTCTTTTTGTTAGCAACATTTGGACCTCTGCTGTTGCTTGTTCCCTGTAACTGAGTGGAACATCCGGGATTTTTGTTGTCAATGGAGGGGGGATGGCAAAGGGAATAATATATCCACCGGAAACTATACTTTGTACCCAGTTGTCATTTATTATTTTGACCCAGGCGTCTGGATACAAAGATAAGCGACCCCTGACGGCCTCCAAAGTAGGACAGTCGGGACTCCTTTCAGGAGTGTTGATAGGGCTTCCCAAAGAACTGGTCTCTGTCACCCTGGTTTTGCGGACCCCCTCTGCTGTGAGGGCAGTATCTTCCATTATTGCCCCCTCCTCTGCCTCTGGATGGGGGTTCACTAAGTGTGTCCAGAAAGCCTCCTTGTGCTTTTCAGAACCACATCTTTCCTCCCTTTTGACCATTGGGGTAGGGTCTTGTAGGGGGTGGAAAAATGGACTCCGACGGCAGACAGAGTCTTTCCTTCCTGCTCACACCTGGTCAAAGTTTCCTTAACTTTGGGCCCGAAAAGGGATGAGCCATCAAAAGGGGTGTTGACAAAGGATGACTTAAAGGGCACCACAAAGGAACATAAGCGCATCCAGGAGTGTCTCCTGAGAGCAATTCTTGTACCCACTGCCCTACTCATTCCATCACCTGCATATGAAATGAGAGGCATGGACGAGTTCACTATGGAATTAAGGGTAGCAAGCTGGAAGGCAACTTTGTTTGAAGCTCCTTCAGCTACCGAACCCTGAAGAGTAATCTCCAAGCTCTTTAGGAGGTCTCTTTGCAGTCTTGTGAAATGTGTAAGGTAGTTCAGTGAACGCATGGCAAAAGTCGCTGAACTATACATGCGCTTCCCATATCTATCTATGATCCTAGAGTCTCTGTTAGGAGGATAGATAGAGGAAGAAGTTTCAGACATCTCCTTTTTGGTGGCTGCCGCCACCACCATGGCATCAACAGGCAATCCCTTAGTGAGAAAAGACTTGTCCTGAGGGGCAGAAATAAATTTATTGGGCCTCCTAGTGACAGGCTCCATGGTGTCTGGAGACTCCCACACCCTTCGTGAGACCAGCTCCATGAGCTCATCGAAGGGTGGAGACACCCAAGAGGTGGAGGGTTGAGACCTGAAAGCCTTCAGGAGAACCGACTCATCTTCAGTAAGGTTGGTGGGCTTCCAGCCACCCCTCTGCTTAAGGATTTCTAATATATCTGCAAATGAGATATCTTCAGAGGGGGACCGTGGGGGCCCTTCTGATTCATCTAAGTTGGTGTCAGATGTGAGAGACTCCTGCAGGGAGTCTAGGTGCTTCCTCTTGCAAATTCTCTTCCTGGGAACCTCATCAGTGGGAACTTCTGGTGAGGTCTTGGAAGAGCAGGGGCCATCCAGTGGGGCTTCCTGAGTCTCAGGGTCTCTACGCTTCAAAGGTTTATGTGAGGCAGAAGTGGACACAGGCACTTTTGGGGAGGAGGTAGTTGGTCCTGAAGTTATGGATGTCCTGGGGGACATTACTCTCCTCATGGCTTCAAAGACACCTCTGCTCTGATGAGAAGGAACCACTGGATCCGAAGAAACAACCAATCCCCTTGGCACCAGAACAGTGGGCTCTGAACCAGAGGTAGCAGCCAAACTCATCTGAGCCGAGGCCCCAAGAGGCAAAGTCAGAACCGACAGGTCAGTCAGACTATCCTCCCTGGAGACAACCGGAGAGTGTTAGCTCCTCGATGGGCACCGAGGAAGTCTGAGTAAATGGAACCGATGGCACTGGAACAGGCATTGGCTCCGAAGGCTCCACAATCATATGGTCCAACGATGGACAGGTATGGCTCGGAGGAGGAAAAGAAGTCGATGACATAATAGTTTTCAGTTCCGAAACCACTTGGGTCAGAGCCGATAAAAATTTAGCAAACGCAGGTGCCTGTAGCAACTTCTGCACCACACGATCCACATCCAAATTGGATAGGCTGATCGAGGACCGAAATGAATGTATGGAGGGTGGTACCGACTGGAGAATAGGAGATTTTAGTACTTTGGAGACCGGTTCCAGGACTGGGGACCGGCTCCGAAAAGACAGGATGCTTGACTCTGAAGGCTGTGGAGCCGACATCGACAGTTTCTTGGATTTTGTCACATCAGTTGAAGAAGCCTTAGAAGACTTGGGAGACTGGTTAGATTTATCCTGGTCACTCAAAGCTTCCTGAAAAGATTTTAGAAGTCCTCTACGAATAGGTTTTCTTTTTCTCTCATGTAATACTCTGCTACAAAAAGAATAGCAAATGGAGCAGCTCTCTTGCAAGTGCAAGGCTCTAAGACAATAAACACAATTTACGTGACTATCTGTCACTGACATCTTTTGTCCACACTTTGTACATTTTTTAAACCCAGACTTGGGATGTTTGTCCTTTTCTTGGTCAGCCATGTTAAATCCTACAGTACCAAAAATATCTAACTGTACCAACAAACTATAGTATCAAAGAAGAACGCACACACACACAAACTTTAGCAATCTTAAACTACAGAAATTAGCCCTTAAAAAAAAACAAATGTGCTGCAAACGTATAAATGTAGTTTAACTATAACTATCTATGAAAATGTAAGACAAATATTAGAAATTTTATAGAAAAAAGCTATACTGGCCCAAGCTGTGCTAGGAAACCTCTGATCTGTTGCAGTGGCAAACTAGATCTGGGGTAACTCAAGGTGCATCATGGGATAGGGAATTGGCCTCGAGCTGTCTGAAGACCTCCAGCTTTGTAGTAGGCCGGCTTTCGGTTCCGAACCCATCTGTAAGAATGAACGGCGAGATAGAACAACTTCACATCTAGATTTTATGAGGAAAAGATCAAAAATATGAGGCAAAAATTTGGACATTCTGTGAAAATCTGGACAGTCGAGAGGTACGGCCCAGGGTGCTTATTGAATAAGCCATCCTTGTGTGTTTGATAATATACTTTTGTTCATAACAAGCAAATCAGAGCTGTAGTTTCTTATCTAGACTTGCAATAAACAGTTGTAGCATGATGTCCAAGATAATTTCACAGAACAGAAATATATTTTCTGTCCTATGTGTGCTTAGAAGCATCATCCAAAATAATTCTACTTGAAGAAATACATTTTGACACATGTGATCCTGAAGAAATGGCAGATATGCGTCACCAATTTAAAGTACAGGATATATATCTTGACAAGACAATGGTCTTTAACCAGATGCTGACAAGGTTACAGCTATTGTGAATATGCAGAAATCTTCTGGCTGATTCTAACTTTATGAGATTCTTGGGCATGGTACAGTATCTGTTCAAGCTCATTCGTTGCTTATCAGAAATTGCAACACTGATAACTGAACTGGCAGAATATTATGCAATATCGTGTTTGTCAGCATTTCAAATGAGTTATTCCTAGTAATTACAGGGCCATCTCATATATTGACATGACACTGCCTACAGCATAGTAGAATTAAGCACTGCCTATTCAAGCACTATCAGTGGTTTGAGGCTGGCTAGTGGAAGTTTTATATATATATATATATATATATATATATATATATATATATATATATATAATTTTTTTTAATATTGCACTGGTATAATGATTAATGTCAACCTCACAGATATAAGGTACAGGATTTGATTATGACCTCTAGTTACTGGCTAGGCTTGTTACAGCCTGCAGACTGATAGCCTTGTATTTACTTACAAACCTATAAACCTAGAAGAACATTGCAAGGTGAATGTAGCCAAAAGAAGCTGTATGCAGCTATATTACAAGAGGCAGTCCTAGAGCTTATGCATCCAGGGTACACACACATGCTCAGAAGCATAACTTATATAGAGAAGGAAATGACAGCTAAGGCCTTCAGGTAGCAGAGGTTCCACAATTACATTTCTGATAAGAGCATTACGGTACACTCTGATCATGACACACTTCAAAGTATTTTAAAAAGTTCTTGCCCAAAGCTCATGCATGCCTGCAAAGGATGCTGTTATCACTACAGAAGGATGACTTGTATGAACAATACAAATCAGGGAAACATATGCAGGTTGTGGATACTCTAAACAGGACATGTTTGAAAGAGTGGAAGATGATCTAGTAGAAAAGAATCAGAAGTTCTGTTGATTGTGTCACACTTATCAGTGACACCACACAAGTTACAACAATGAAAAGCATGCAATAGAGATGACCTACAGGGACATTTGCTTAGACATGTCATGAAAGTATGGCTAATGTGATAAAACCACTATATTCTCTCATTAGACCATATTTCCAGTCTGGAGAGAAACTGTCATTCAAAGTTGGCATAAAGGCCATACCACCATATGTATATGACAATATGTTAGCATAGGTATGCATGCGACTCACATCTGAATATGACAACATGTAATGAAAGTGCACTTGATGTCGTGTACTGACTGGATATAACTGTTAGCATAGGTATGTGACTCACTTCTGGATATAATAAAATGTAATGAAAGTGCACATTATGTCATGTACTGACTGGCTATAGCTGTGTTAGCATAGGTATATGACTCACATCTAGATATAATAATATGTAATGAAAGTGCATGTGATGTCATGTACTGACTAGGTATAACTGTGTTAGCATAGGTATGTGACTCACATCTGGATATAACAATATGTAATGAAATTGCATGTAATGTTATGTATTGACTGGATATAACTGTGTTAGCACAGGTATGTGACTCACATCTGGATATAACAACATGTAATGAAAATGCACATGATGTCATGTACTGACTGGATACAACTGTACAGATGTAGCAGTTGATAGGGTACTGTGAGATTTCTGGTTTGTTCAAAAACTAAAACCAAAGGAGGGAGCTCATAATGCATTATATTTCTTCAATGTCATGGCTGAAAGTAAGAACAGAATTACCTCAGTGCAAGAATCTATATTTTTTTACTATGTGTTGATTTTATCTTAAGTACCTTGAAGTACTGTCATTGAATGATACTAATGGTCAATCTGAGACAGTATCATAAAGTTTCCAGACATAGGATTCTTATACCTGATAAAAGGCCATAGTCTGTCTGTCATAAGTTTCAGAATTTTGCAAAGCAACAGGAATTTACCCATATCACATGAAGTCATAGATATCTACAATCAGACAGACGGAAAACATTGACCAGACAGTGACGCATATCTCTCAAGTAGCTCAAGTACACAGATTCTCATAACCAAGAGACATAGCTAAGGTGGGGTGAAGAGGGCAGTACCTCTCAACTGTTCAGATTTTTGCTTCATATTTTTAGTCTGTTCCTCACAAACATTGTAGTTTACTGGCAAATCATTGAGGACTGAAATCACTAAGTAATGAAAGATATTTGAGTTTCAAACTTTATATCCTTCAGAAAATACCTGTTACTCTAGCAAGTTTCTAAGTTTATAAGAACAATATATAAAATCTATCCCTATTTGGATGGCACAGTGGTGCATCCGTTTATATTGTCGCCTCACAGCAAGAGGTTTTCTGGTTCAATTCTTGGCTGGGGTGCCTTCTGTGCAGAGTCTGCATGTCATCCCTGCATTCGTGTGGGATTTCTCTGGGTGCTCTGGTTTTCTTCCATGTTACAAAGATATGTATCTGGAGCATTTCTTCCCAGGCCTCTGCTGAAAATTGGCATGTTCCAAGTCAGACTTTCCCAGTAAACAAATGTTAAATAAATAAATAAATTTGGGGGCTCTCCTCCATTTTTGGTTTTGCCCAGATTTCTTGCACTGAGAGGTTAAGCAGTATGCAGTTGCCCCAGATGCAGATTCTTAAGGGAATGATCAGCTGGTGGAAATACTTTAGTGCGTTACTTCATGTGTGGCCTGTTTTTTTTAGTCCTCAAGTACTTTATTTATTTATTTATTTATTTATTTATTTATTGCTCCTTAACTTCAAGCTTTAAGGGAACAGCACAGGGTGTCATTATTGCTAGCTATGGCTGTAAACACATACACACACAGACAAAAAAAAAAAACATTGCACTGATCGCCTGTTTCCCAAGGCTTTTTTGTGTTTGCAGTAACTGAGTTTACCATTGAAGAGTTTGTCACTTGTTTTTTGATAGCCATTGCTATATTCGTAAAGAATGCAGTCAAACTTGTTATTTTATCATCAGATGTAACACAAATATTTTCTTTTTGCAGGGATAAGCCCCAATGCCAAACCATCCATGTGGGGACTATGTTCTCGACACTCCCTTCATCAGGTGGCCAATGAGTTTAAAACTGTTCAGGTTTGACCCCCCCCCCTGGTTTATGAACTGGTATCACTAGAAGGTGTTACCCTAAATCAGGACTGGTTTTATTGCTAACGTTTTGATTAATATGACAAAAAGGATTTAGTTATCTTTTTCTGGCAGAAGTCTCTCTTTACGCTGTCCAATACCATTGAACCTGAGTTTTAATTTTAGCAGTGCTAGGAATTATTATATCAAGTTCTATAAGGGATGCCCCTCCCCACTCGGCCACACCCCTTGAGTCTACAGCATTCTAACAAATACCTTTGTTTATAGTGAAGTCTGCTCAACATTTTTCTGAAATTATGTTTGCTTCGTCCTGTTGCTAGGTGGCCACCTCATTGTTAATTATTTATTTATTTACTTGTCTTGCCAGGTTAGTTCCACTAGGCATGTCCTATTTTTGGGGAGGACTTAAACTAGTAATTCCTGTGGTACAGGGTTTGATTTCCTCAGACCTCATTTGCCTACTGTGTGACCTTGAGCAAGTCACTTAACCAGACAGTGCTTATGGACGAGGAATTTAGGCTAGGCTTCTAAATGGTCCCCTGAATTGCAAGCCTAATAACTGTTTATGAATCTATAAATTTATACTGATTAGAAGAAATTTAGTTAGAACACCATAGAAATTGAAGGTATGGGAATATTCTGTACAATAGGAAGTGGGATGAGAAAGGCATTGCAGAAGTCCAAAATGTATATATTCAAGAAAAGTTAAATGGTGACTCTGTAAGAACGATGCTTTTATGCTGAATTATCTGTCTTTCTGTTGCTGATGTTACCTTCCTAGTAATCTGTGATGATGTGTTCATGTTTTAATAAAGTACCTCTACTGTTTCTTTCATGATCCTCCATGCTGGAAGAGAAGCTGGATACAAGACAGATGGAGGAAGGGAAGAATATTTATGTGATCTGGCTGAAGATGAAACGTTAGTTTTAGAAAAAGAAGAGGAGTTGGAAGTGATTGAGTTATGTGAAGATCGGTTACCAACTGCAGACATTTTAAAAATGGATCAAGTACATTAAATTGAACTGTTGGAAATGCAGCCAGAAAGAGTCTTGGCAAATATCATGGAGACAGTCATACAGGAGTGTAATTATTCAGTGACAGCATACAGGCATGTAAGGAAGGGGTTGTGTCCGTTTAGTCCACCCAGACATCCAGGAGGAGGTTCACAGAGAAGATGAGCTAAAGGGTATAGATGTACAGGAGCAAGCACTAAGCAGATTGAGTTGAAAAAGATTTTAATAGAGCAGAAGTAAAAACCCCAATACTTCTAAGAGAAGAAAACAAATAAAATGCACTGTGGTCTGAGGCAAATCAATGGCAGGTATTATCAGGAACAAGTCATGGAAAACCAGGAGGACTGGCTATGAAAAAAATAGCATCAGTTCTATATCTGGACAGACAAGCATTCTCTGATATATCGTATGAAACATTTAATGTACTGGGTAGATTTCTAAAACAGCTTTAGACCAGCCATGGAGTAACTGTTGTAGAAAAAAAATGCCGCAAAAATAAAAACACATTTTTCTTCATTTCAGAAGGAAGCATATAATTATAGAAGAGGTTAAGAAGACAGCATTACTTTGAATAATGCAAAGTAGTTTGGGACGTGGAGATAATGTAAGAATCTAAACTTGGGAGTGGAAATATAATGTCGATTTGAAACATTAGGGGACAAATGTGATGCACATTCTAAATGTGGTACATGTTAATCAAAACAGAGGCACTGTGTGATATTTGGACAAAATTAAATAAATAAAACAAAAGAGTGGACTAGTTAGTACAGATGTTATGGTACGCAGCCTAAATGCTGTTATTTTTGTGGGAACTGAGTAAAATGATATTCAAACAGACAGTATGAACAGAGTGGACAGAAAGGACATTGGGGAAAAAGGACTGTACAAATGTGGATAGGACAGACACATTTGGATTAACTGTGAGGAGGACTATAGGAAGGACAAGATGAATTACAAACGGAGGAAGGGCAAGACAGTGAAAGTAAGCTAATACAATCAAAAAAAGTCTTATAAAAGTAGGGGGGAGTAGGAAATGGAGGGGATATAAAACCTTTTGAAGTTTTATAAACAAGGATAAAGGGCATGGAAGATGGACCAACAGATGAAATACATTCAGCTGAAGAAAGGGTAGGAGAAAGGAAAAGACAGCACAAAAGGAGGGGCAGTGATAGGTACTATACTGCATCATTAAAGATATTGTCACTAAATGTGAACAGTATAAATAAAGATATAAAACATTAGCAGCATTACATTGATTACAAACACTGGGTCTATGCAAAATATGCTTCTAAATATAAGATGCATTAAAGAGGAAGGTTGGAAATTTTTGAATATAGATGGCATGATGGTGCATAATTTGAGGCTAGTAGAGTGATAAAGTGTGGCTATGTTCATTTTAAATAAAAAAGAAATAAAGGTAGATAATTATAGGCTCTTACTGAAATGCAGGCACTCAAAATGCCGAGTACCGACAAGTAAAAAAAAAAAAGACTGAAAACTCAGCAGAAGAGCAGATCTTGAACACTGCTTTTCCCCTTTAAACTTCTTTTTTGCAGGGAGGCAAGCACTCTAGCACCCCAATATACACCATCTCCGAGATAGCCATACCTCAGAGAAAAATGAATATTCAGAGAAATGTCCATCTCAGTATATGTAAGTCTGTTTTTTTTTTTGGCCATTCATTCTCAATGTTTTGGGACTGGCTATACAAGATCCTGACATTTCAAATGGTTATCTAATTATACAATACCAAAAACAGGAAGGACATTAATGGTGGATATTGTTTATTAAAGGGATGTGTTATGAACCATTAACATAAAGGAAAAGAAACAAATGATAGAAGATATAGAAATGTATTATTATGTCATATCCAGAGGATATGAGTAAGGAATTTTAACTGTCATTTTGGAAGGGGAAAACAAAAATAGAAACGGATATAAACACTTTAAATGGCACATTAAGAAGAACAGGATGAGCAGTGGGAAGGAAGAGTCATCACACATATTGAACTGGAAGTATGTGTACACAGCTAGATTCATTTATGTTATAGATTTAAATGAGTCAGTTGGTTGCATTAGAAAAACAGGCTTTTCAGATCATTTAACAATCAGACTGTTGGGGAAAACCCGAAAGAAGAAAATAAAGAAAACAAGCACTTTTTAAGGTTAGTTGGGGATTTTTACACAGGTTACAAGAAAAATGAGAAATCTATGGAAAGAACATGACAGAAAGCTACCATATTATGATAACCAGATGGAATGAGGGCTCTCATGCAAAGAAGGAATTAAGAAACAAAAAACTAACTTATGTACTTACAATAACAATAGATGTGGATGAGTAGGTCCATCCTCAATAACTGCAGGACTGATGACATCTGTGGGGTTTGGACAACCTAGTATCTACAACTTTACCAGGTATAAAGTCCCTCCATTTTACCCATAACTCACTGCACTGGACCATCCTCTATCGATCTCTGAGTACTATGGAAAGCAGACAAAAATAAACACAATCCTATAGAACAAGTCAGGAAAGCAGGCACGCTAATGAGGATGGACCTGTTCATTCAGATTTGTCATAATGCTAAATGTATAATTTTCACATCTGGTAAAAGGAGGTCCATCCTCATTAACAGCAAGACAATGTCCTAAGTTAATCTTACTAAGTTATTCATTACTAAGTTAATCCCTCATGAAGGCATACCTTTAATTACTTGGGTTCTCAAGGAATACATAGACCTTGATATCACAACCAGCTTATAGTTTGTTGCAAATGTGTTCAGTGAAATGCTGGTAGCTCCTTTACAAATATTATCCAAGACTGTACTGCGCGAAAAAAAAAGCCAGAGAAATAGTCACTGCTGTAGTGGAAAGAGTCATAGGTTGGAAAGGCAAAGGCTCACTGTAATTTTCATAGCAACATTTTAATACAATCAGTCAGCCACTTAGCTTTGGTTCCTTATAAACTTTATAACTGAGTTTATTTTTAGAAAATTGTATGAATAGCTGAGGAATTCCTATGACTGATTTTGTTCTATTTGCATAGAAAGTACAGTTGTGTAAGATGAAATTACCATAACAGCAGATGTTCAAATGATCACTGCTGCAGTAGCCTTAGCAATATGAGTTATATCCTGCCAAGAATGTCACAGCCAGCCAGCTTCCAAAGCTTCAGGGCATCTTCCACATGCCCAAACTGTCAAGAAGCTTGAGTTGAGTTAACTAGAAGACAAGTTTGGGCATTAAGTCCTTCAGAGCTTTCCTGCCAGCAGACACAGGGAGGCTGAACACTGAAAGGACAAGGCTAGGAATAACAAAAAATAAATGTCCACACCCTGGTGTGCCACATGGCTCTATCCTTGCTCCCATCCTCTTTAACATTTTCACCAACCCCCTCCACACATCTACACGAAAATGTCAGCCTAATACAATATGCACGTGATTCCACTCTCATTTGCACATCTGACAACATGATACACCTCCAAAAAGTTACTCAGGAAGCTTTAACAGTCACTGAAACATGGCTAAATAACTCACAAGCCATGCTTAACACAAAAAACATCCAAACTTCCACTTTTTTCCCAAAATCCCTTTCTCATGAAAAAACAAAATTTTAAGTCCTCTCTCTTGATAATGCAACCACTGAAGTCACTTCTCATAGCAAATTATTAGGGGTGATAGTGGATGATAAGCTTACATTCGACCTGCATACACAAAACTGCATAAGAAAAACTCATCTAACACTAGGGATGCTTTACAGAGCCAAAAACTTTCTCACCGGTGAAACTAAAACTACACTTGTCACTACTTATCTCCTTCTTTATGGTGCTCTCACCCTTATTAACCTCCAGGCTTCACAAAAATGAAAACTTGAACAATGCTATAACAAAGTTGCTAAATTTGCAGCAAATACCCCTTTCAGAACCCACCACTATATAGCACTAAAAAGCCTAAATTGGTTAGAACTGCCACATCAACTAATATGTTCACAGTTTCTTAGCACCTATAAAATTATCCAGTGTCCAACTGCCTGTCCAGCACTAAAAACATTCTACACAACTATGTTCCTAATCGGTCACTGCGACCCAGTGACCAAAAACTTCCGTCTGTCTACAAACCTATCAAATCTGCTGGGCACTGTCTGTACGCATACAAGGTTATTAAGACCTGGAACTCCTTACCTGTATCCACCAGGTCAGTACTCTGCCTCCCATCTTTCAAAACCATTGAAAGACTTCCTAGCTAAAATTTGGCTCTGTTCTTACTCAAAACCAGGGTAAACTATATCCCTAAATGTGAACAAGTACCTTTTCATTCCTTATACCTCCTTATTCTCTCTTCTTCACTTACTTCCTCACTTCTTCAAAATCTCTTCTCTGAATTTCTATCTAAATGTACCATAAGCCTGTTTTTCCTTAACTCCATATTGCAGTTCATCTTTGTATTAGATTAGCTTGCCTTTAGTTTCTCTATAAACTGTCTAACATTTCAATAAATATTAAATGATTATGATTGTCATATAAGTTACATTGATTTTTAACCAATGTTTTTATATTATCACTAATTTGTTATAATTATTTAAACTGCAGATGTTTTTGTTTTATTTTTGAGGATTTTTAACAGTAAATTTTGTAATAATTAGGAATTTTTCTGCCTGGGCCTCCTCTGAAAATTGGCTTCTACCCAGTCAGACATTCCCAATAATCAAATGTCAATAAATAAATACACTAAAAAAAATAAATAAATAAATAAATAAGGGGGATGGAAGGATGGAGCAGCTACTGCAGCAGTGATCATTCTAACATCTATTGTTGTGGTAAGTTCAACTTACACAACTGTACTATGTTTTTCACATTGATCCCTGCCCCAGTAGCCTTAGCTATATGGGTAGATAATCACAGCTAACTATATTTGGGGGGTAGAAGGAGAAGAGTCCAGGAGGCCCTGGAGAATGATCTTTCAAAAGTATGATCTAGACCTCGAGAAGGAATCCAGCTTATAGTGCTTTGTAAAAATATATATGGATGACCAAGCAGCAGCATCCAGAACACTTCTAGAATCCAACCTTTTCCAAAAAGCCACAGAATAAGCCAAGGTCTTTGTAGAGTGGGCCTTGACCCTGCCTGGAATAAATTTGTCATAGTGAGTATAACAAAAGCTAATAGCCTTAGACAACCTTTGTTTTGAAACCATTTATCCCTTCTTCTTACTGTCACAAGAAATGAACACTTGATCTGATGATTTGAAAGATTTAGTTGTGTCAATACAGCACCTGAGTTCTCTGTGGACATCCAAGGTATGGGGTATCCTTTCTTCTTCATTTTTCGGTTCAGTCATGAAAGTGGCGAGATGGACAGTTTGACCTAAAGAACTCATATACCACTTTGGACATAAAAGAAGGATTAGTTTCAAAGAAACCCTTATGGAAAATTAGGTAGGGTTGACTCACTGTAAGAGCTTGCAACTCAAATACCCTTCTTGCAGAGATCAGAGTAAATAAAACTGCTTTCCATGCTAAAAACCTCAAGTCAGCCAGCTTAGCTGGTTCAAATGAAACAAGTGTAAGTTTCTCTAACACAAAATTAAGATCCCAAAGGAGGGGCCACCAGTTTTTTGGAGACCTTTTTTTGCAAAACCCCTTTAAAGAACATTTTGACATGAGACTGCTTTGAAAGAGGAGGATCCATGGGCAAGAATGGTGAAGACTGCTTTGAAAGAGGAGGATCCATGGGCAAAAATGGTGAAATGGCTGATAAATGAACCTTGACTGAGGAATAAGAAAAGCCATAGAATAGCAACTCAGGCAAATATTGTAAAACCAGAGAACAACCAGCCCTGAATGGGTGCACCAACTAGAAAACCTTTCCATTTACTAATATATGATTTTCTAGTAGCAGACTTGCTTGCCTCCATTAGTACCCGCTGCACGTCCTCAGAAAACATGTGCTTAAAAGGAATTAAGACCCTATCGTCCAGTGATGTCAGGATGTATTAAACACGCATGTTCTTATGTGAGTAGATCCAGTCTGCGAGGAAGCTTGTGATAATTGCCCCTGGCCATTTCTAAAAGAAGGGAGAACCACAGTTGCTTGGGCCAGAAGGGAGTCACCACCATGATCATGGGGGATTCCTTCTGAATCTTGAGAAGTACCATGAATATTATGGAAAGGCATACAGGAACATTCCTGTCCAAAGAAAAGAAAAGACATCTGTCTTCCACGCATTCTTGCATGGAGACCTGGAACAGAATTTTGCCGGTTGATTGGTCAGAAAGGAGGTAAAGAGAACTGTTTTAGGAACTCCCCACAGATGGATGACATCTGGGAAGACTCCTGTATCTAGCTTCCATTTATGAGAGTCTGCCCTGGCCCTAGTCAGACACAATTTTGCTCCTAAGGAATGTAGGATGCCTGTAGAGTAAGGTTTTGCTGTGAAGCTACATCTCAATGCTAACATGGATAGTCTGAAAAGGGGGTATCACCTGGTTCCCCCTTGCTCAGTGATGTACCATATGACTACGATATTGTCTGTAACCACTTGAAGAAGGCCCAGGAACCAAAGATGGTTCAGAGACTTGAGTGCCTCGATCAGGTCTAGCATTTCCTTGATATTTATGTACTTGCATCTGTCCTTGGTGTCCCACACCTCCTGCACTTTTATCTCTCTTGAAACTGCTCCCCAAGCAAAGACAGAAGCATCTGTGGTGAGTAACTGCTTTGGAGCAGGGAGGAAGAAGGGAAGACCTTGATTTAAGGATATCTGTTGTCGCCACCAACTGATTTCTCTTCTGACAAACCCCAGTATTGGGATCTGAAAAGATGATGGGTGTTGATTCTGGGACCAAAGAGACTTCAGATACCACTGTGTCTTTCGCATGTGGAGTCTTGAGTATGAGAATCATAGATGCCATGAGACCTATAATCCTGAGGTACTCTCTCAAAGGGACTGATGTCTGAGTGGAAAACCTCAGAAATAAATTTAAATAAAGATCTATTTTTCCTGTGGAAGAAAAGCCTTTGAACTGAGGTGTTTAGCTGACATTCTAGGAACACAATCCTATGTTAGAGAGTCAAAAATACTTTTGAATGTTCTCTTGGAATCCCAGCTTGTGCAGGAGATGTCTCACCCAAGACAGAGATATGGAAAAATGTGGATATCATGTAGCCCACAATGAGCAATTATAACTGGAGCTAGACACTTTATAAACACACTTGGTGCAGTGGATAGTTCAACTGGTAAGGCAAAGAACCGATAATGTGATTGAGATACACAAACCTTAAGAAACACCTGAAGTCTGCATGAATAGGAATGTGATGATAAGCATCTTTTAAGTCTAGTGTTAACAGGAAACCTGAAAGAGGAAGAAGAGGCAATGGGTTGTGAAGTGACATCATTTTGAATATGGACACTATCACAAACAGGTTTAGGAAAGAAGGATCCAGAACTGGTCTCCAAGAGTTTTCTTTCTTTGGGACTAGGAACATCATTGAATAAAACACCTTCCCCACTTGGGAAATAAGAACTGGTTCTATCACTCCTTGGGACACCATGTGATGAAGATCTGGTGGAAATAAAACAGTCTGATCTGCAGGATGAGGAATAACCCACTGGAAAGGAGGAATTTCCTACCACTGCCATCTGTAATCCTGATGAATTATTTTAAGAACCCATTTGTCTGAAACAATCTGTTGCCAAACAGAAATATGTAGATTCAGACTTTCTGGAAGAGGAGAAAACAGCCAGGGTGGGAAGGGGTCATAATGTCTCTTGAACAGTCATTCAGACTTGTTGGAGTTTATTTGGTTTGGGAAGGTTTGAGGCTTCTTTTTGAAAACTCCTTGCCACTTCTTCTTAAATGTCTGTTTAGCTGAATTTTGTTGAGACTGTTTATTCTGTTTGTTGCAGAATTTGGATGAAGAGAAAGAAAACCCCTTGGACAATTAGGAAAAGGAGGGCTGAAAAATCTTAGAGATTCCCTGGATCAGCTTGTCCATTTCATCACATTTTTTGATCACCTCTGCAGCAGAGAACACTAAATCTCTATCCAAAGAAGAATTTAAAATCTCATTTTTAGCATCATCTGGAAGGTTCTGAGAATGCAGCCACACAGACCTCTTTAAAACCATACCAGTGGCCATAACCCTAGAGGAAGTATCACCAGAGTCATATACACTGCAAATAAAGACTAGTGACCAGTGCAATAGAAAAATCTAAGATATTTAAAGCAGATTTTTCTTCACAAGAAGAAACTGTATTTAAAACATCCCTCATAATTTCACAATTTGTCAGAATAAACTTTATCATATGAGCCTGACAATGTAAAATTCTGAAATTCAAAGTTGCAGAAGTAAGCACTTTTCCCCATAGCCATCTGCAATTTTCCCATCCTTATTAATAAGAGTATGATTGGAATTATCTAAGTGCTTAGCAGCACAGGAGTCAGCTAAGGCTATAGCTTCTGGGTCAGGATTGTGAATAGTGTATAAAATTGTAAAAAAAACTGGACTTCCAAGATGGCTGCACATTGAGTAACAGCTTAATTTCAGTTTTCCCACTGAGAAAACAGAAACTCAGAAGAGAGAGCCAGTAAACTCGTATTTTGTGTAAATTTCAGTAATTGGCTAGTAAGTGCACTGCCCAGATGCCAACAAAAAAGGAATTCAGAGAACTTGAAAGAAAATCAATCACAAAAGGAAAGGAAAAAACACTGACTGGGAAGAATTCTGCAGCTGTTCAGCAAAAAGCAGTGCAAGGTCCAGCTTTGGTGCAAGACATGAATTCCAGTAACCTAGAGGAAAAAATATGTAAAATGTACTCAGAGCCGATTAAAATAAATGAAACACTGAAGAAATATATCAACTCAAATAAAAAGCTTTAAAAATATATTCAGATGAGATAATAAAATTGCGAAAATCAGAGGTCAAATGAAGAAAAGGCTAGCTGAATATGAGACTGCTCAGAGAAGCTGGAATGGACAGACTACATTAATTTTATGAAAGCACAAATAAGCAACTGGACTGGTATTCCACAGCGGGAGTTATTAAATGAAAGGGCGCATTGTGTGTATGCTCCAAACCTGGGCACGAGAAAGCAACCTAGACTTTTATTAGTAAAGATGCAATCCTACCAGCAGAAGGAGTTGAATCTGACAATGCTGTGGCAGAAAGACAAAATACTAAAAGTGGGAGACAGTAGAGTATTTGTGGAAAATGATAACTCACTGTACACCAGGCAGAAGAGTAAATATATTCCACTAATTAGGAAATGTCAAGAAGCAGGCATGAGATTCAAGCTGCTATACCAAGCTTTTTTCAGCATATTCTTTCCTGGACGGACAAAATCATTTTCTGATGCAGAATAGGCTAAGGAGGAAATACACAAGTTTGTGCATCAAAAAGTGAGTTATGAAACAGAAGGAGAGTCTGCTTCTTGTTTGTTTGGTAATAAAGATTACAGAAAGACTGTGCCAGTGAAACCTTTTCTAATGTTTCAATGGAAAGTGCTTGAGAGACACAAAAAAGCACAAGAGTTGACTAGAAGAACCAGGAGTAGGTTGAAAATGAAGCAGAGAAAGGATTTGGGAGATGCAGATCAACAGCAATAAAATTAGCAACTAGAAATTGACAAATAAATGTGGGATTACAAAGCATTGAGTATATTTGTGAAATAATAAGCAAAACGCCACACCTGAGGCACAATTCCCACAGCAATCCACGAAAAAAGTCCAAGTGTTCCAATAATAGTAATAAAATGCTTAATAACAGACAATAGATGTAAACAAACAATAGGTAAGCGCTTTCGTCTGTCTCAATGCAGACTTTATCAAAACCAAAAGTGCTTAATTCCAAACCCCTTTAAATAGTCAACCCAATTGGTTGATCAAAAAATTTTTAAAAAGACAAGACATATTACAAACAACTTATTATCATAAAAAATTTACAAAATGTTTGCTAAAGTATCGAAGCCCTTTCAGTTAAAATGGGCTTTAAAGAAACATGTTCATTCATGCCAGGGGGCTGGCAAACATTTAATCGGAGTTGCCACTTCAACTCAGCCTTCTCAGTCTGGTTTGACCAGTTACCCCCCCGACATTTTTAACAACCACTTCTAAAATACCAAATTAGAAGCCAGAAGACACATGGCAAGTGAGTGTGTGTTTAAAAAGGGCATCATTGTAATTCTGTGTATTAATAGCATGTAAATGCTCATATATTCTCGTCCTGATTGCCCTCTCCATCTTACCCACATAATACCATTTACATCCCATGCAAACACTCAAATAAACTACCCCAAAAGTGTTGCAATTACCCACTGCTAATCTAACTTTTTGGGGGGTACCCCCACCCATATCTCTGTTCCAGTCACCATATACGCACAGTAGTTGCCCCTCCCACATGGCCTCATTCCTCTACTATCCTTTGTTTCAATAGGGTGTTCCAACAAAAATTTAAGATTACCTCCCAACTTATAAGAAAAGGTGGGACCATGACCTAATGTGTTAACTAGCTCATTGTTACATTCTAGTATCATCCAGTTCTTATTCAAAACCCCTCTCACCTTTTTACTAAATGCACCAAATTGTGTCACCATAGCTTGTGGAAATACAACATTACCTGATGAATCCTGAACCTTAGAATGAACATGTCTCAAACTGAAGTCATCCTGTCCCAACAGTGGTTTGAACTTAGTCTCCCAACTGTCAAGAATTTCCAAACTCGTCTGCTGGACCCAGTTCTCAGGGTAACCTCTGGCAATAAAAATCTGGCTTAGGTTGCCCATTTCCCTTTTCAGGTTGTCTAATGTAGAACACATCCTAGCCCCCCTGATCATTTGTCCTCTGACCAGGTTTCTTTTCACATGGTGAGGGTGTTGACTATTGTAACTTAAAAAACAGAATAAGTAGGTTTACGATATACTTTAGTTGTAAAATTCCCCAATTCCGTGTCCCTGGAAATGTTAACATCCAGGTAATATGAAGAGGTTAAAAAGGATTGAGAAGAGAGACCAGATAAGCAATTCACAAAGAAACAACTATTGGATATATGTATGTCTTCTCCCAAATATGCAACAAAGTCTAGAAGATTTAGGATCTTTGCTTGGGAGTGTTTACATGGGTATTTTTATATCCCAAGTAGACTCCAAAGTATTTTTTTCCTCAGGCAGAGAGCAAATGTTGGAGGTGTGATGGGAAGAAAGAGGAAATTGGGAACATATTTTCTGGGAGTGTCATGAGTTGGCAGACTTTAGAAATTCCCTGCAAACAATTCTATCAGAAATAATGGGTGAGCAAATTGGTATAACTAAGGAAATGATTTTTGAGCTATGATACCGAATCGGAATTGCCAAGTCTAGGCAATTATAATTAATTACTGAGTCTAATTATCGTGGCTGCCAAAAAAGCAATTTCTTGGAAATGGAAATCAAAGTCTAAACCAAGTGTACTAGTAGTAGTGAATATAGTAACAGGGATAAAACAACTGGAAATGGGATCTTTAGTAAAAGGTATGAGCAAATTACATAAAAAAATGGAAAATGCGGGAAAAATACATGCAGATGAGGAATGAGGTTTAAAAGAAGGCAGGATTTGAATGTGCTATGTAATGTTTATCTGACAGTGACTGGATAGATTATAAGTGATATATAATGTTTGCAATTAAAATGTTGTTGATATGGTCTGTTTTCATTTATATAGCTGTATGACTATCTTTGTCATAAATGATAATTTAATAAAAATGTTTCTTGTTTAACAAAAAATAGAGAAATGAGGAACTTTATACATCCTATCTACCTTTTTAGTGACAGCTGGCTGACTATCGTGAAAATTTCAGACAGCAGGACACACATCCACAAAAGTAGAAGGGATAGGAGGCATGGATGTAGGTTCTGGAAAATCCTTCTTTAACAACTAAGGCTGCCATCTTTCGCTGCTGCTAAAACCAGATCAAGGACACACCCACTCGCACCTCCCATCACCCGTTTCCTCGCTTCTCCCACCTACTTTCCACCCATTTGATGACATCACCACCATCATCAGCTAAGGAGGAACGCCCTCTTTTTGTGTTCCTGATGTCTTCATTCTGCAGATTTAACAAAGTCTGGCAGTCTGTTTCTTTTTTGAAACAGAATACCGGAGTTTGCAAAATGTCTTTCGGACTACCGGGCAATCGGTTTGATTTCTGGATAGTCCGGAAAAAAAAATTGATAGGTGGCAAATCTAGTAACAACTGATAGCATTTTTGAGGGACTGAGAAACCTCATTGTTCTCCCACTGAAAACAACAAACATTCTAGAAATAGCCTCAGAGAAAGAGAACCTCCCCCACAAGGAGAATCAGAAAGAGAGAGAGGACAAAACCCTGAATCCATCCCTGAATCTTCCTGCTCAGATTCAGAATCTTGAATCCCTTCAGGAAAGGAGGCATCCCTCTTTCTTTTACTGGAAACTACTACACAAGAAGGATTAATAGCCTGAATCAAACCCAGCCAGTCCCAGTAAACTACTCCTATCCAAAGAAATTTGAGGAAGAATAGATACATACTTGTTTTTCTGTTTCTTTTTGACAGGAAAAGTAAGGCCAATTGTGTTACTAATGGCAGCCGCTGCTTCCACAGAGATGGGCACAGCATTTTGACACAACAGGGAAAGTTTCCCTGTTCCCTTTCCCAGGACCGACCAACAAGGGTGGTTTTCTCTTGCCCACTGAGGGGACCTTAACATCCGCAGAGGTTGTGGCTAACCCCTGGCCCATAGTAGCTGTAGGTGCTACACCAGAGGGATCCAGGGTAAAAGATGAGTGCACTGAGGTACAGTAAATGGCCACAATAGTCATCCACCTGCAGCAGAGCAATTTGCTAGCTTTCTGTGGTGGCAAAGGGTATTTGCTTCACTTTCCTTTTGTGGCTGGAAGAAGAATCACCCTTAGGAGAAACAATCTGTTCCATGGTCAAGCCGAAAATGGTGCCTCTATCCTGGGGAAAATAAGCAACAATGCCAGTAAAATTACCAGTCCACAAAAGGAACATTTTTATAGAAAAAAACACAGTGAAAAGCACTTTCAAACACTATGGCAGCCTCAGAACCTTAAAATAAACATAAGTTCTCCACACAAAATAGTTTGTCAGTTAGAAAACACTACTTTTAAACTGAGAGAAATGAGTGCTCAGTTTAAAAGTTCATTACAGTCTTGAGAAAACCCATTAAAACACAGCACTCCTAGCTTTAAAATAACTTTCCTGAAGAGGAAAATAATAAAATGTCACTAAAAATAAGAAAATGGAAGTTTTTCCCCCAAAGGAACTTATCCACCCAGCTAAGGAAAGCACAAGCTGACCATTGATCCTCACAAGCCAAAGAAGGAGCATACTCTTTGGCGGCAGTAAAGCTCTAAAGGGCTTCACTCCCAAACGTGTCTTTTAGTCAGCTCAGCTTCAGCTGTTTGACAGTTTGGGTGCATGGAAGGTGCAGAGAAGTTTTGGAAGCTGGTGGGCTGCTATATCCCTGGCAGGACACAACTCATATAGGTAAGGCTACTACAGCAGTGATCAATATGAAGAACATTCTCAGTTACATGTGCAGATCCATTGAATGTGACAGGCATTCTCCTCTAGTGGAATAGTTGGGGAAGATAACTGAAAAATGTACGGACTATTTAAGATTAATTTCAGTGGGTACCTAAGGTCTGCAAAAAGGATTGCTATGCAGAGATACTCCACCTTATGAAAAAATGAGTAAGCACGATGAACTGATAGGGCTTGCAAGTCTAAATTTCTTCTGGCAGAAGTGAGAGCCACAAGAAGAGTTTTCCTGGATAGAGGATGTTGGCAGAAAAGGAAGAAGATTGTGCTTTTCCAGCACAAAATACAAATCCTGCAATTGAATGGAATGGAATCCTTTATAAGTGGTTTGCCTTTAAGGAAGCCAGACACAATCAATCTGAACCCTGGTGAACATTGGTACAGCAGACAACTATCTTCTATTAGGTGAGTAGCTAAGTCCAGTAATGAAGATTTGTGAAATGCATTTTTAGACAGAATGTAATCTTGTCAAGACATCGAGATGAAGCCCAAATATAAAAATGTGTCCACTTTATTTTATATGTTTTCCTAGCAGTAGGCGTCTATGAAGATATGATCATCAGGACTAGTGGATGGTAAGATTGGGTTACTGGCCATTAGCAGAACTGGAGACTTTATATAGCAAAACATAATTGCCAGGGAATTGTTATGGCTAGGGTTGTATAGGCCCTAGGGCTGATAGCCTAATACCAACCTATGAATAAGGACTGAAGAGACAGACATGGGAATGAGCTAGGAGAGTCCTTGTGGGACACAGATGGAGAGGCCTCTCCAGGAAAAGAAGCATGAGCAACAGGAACCAAATTTATCAAGGTCAAAATAGGGATAACAGAATGACTTTGAACCTATGTAGTTTGGTTTCCTGGATGGACCTCACCAACAGAGAAAATGTAGGAAAACATAAAGGAATCTGGAGGCTATTTCTAAATGATAATATGCCTGAGAGATTACTTCACTGGAAGGATGAGGGGTATCAGCAGCTGGGAAGTGAAATAGAGTAAAGCATGGATTTTCCTATGATGAATAAAATCCACACTACTGAGGGATTAAGTGATCACTCACATAACAACAGTAGGCAACGACTATGTCTGCTCACTAATAAGTTGGCTTTCCTGGGAATGTGGTTTACTACCAAAACCATTTGGCTAACATAACTTCATAGCCTAGTCCCAAACTATTACTGCTTCCTGACACAAGGGAAAGGAATCGGTTCTCGCTTGCATACTGATGTACTAAACCACAAGCATATTGTTGGCACACATGGCTATCACAACCAGGGAAAGGGATTTCTATAAAACCACGAATATGAGAGGGACTGCTGCAATATCCAGATTGCTGATGTACAAGCTGGCTTCCCAAGTGTGATCAGAGATCTTGACTGCCTGCCCTTGATAATGCTCCACACCATAAGACAGAAGCATCTTGTAAGACTTGATCTTCAACAGTTTGGCTTTGTGAAGAGTAGATATTGTTAATTTAATCTGGTAAACTTCATCAAAAAGGTTGCAGAGGCTGTAGAGCTGGGACTAAAGGTGGAGGTGTCTTGATTTACATCAAAAATAAATATACCACAAGACTGGTTAAACACAGTGATGCACTAGAGCTTTTACATGCTCAAATCAGCATAGGCAAAATCCTATACCACTTTCTTGCAAGCTATAGGTCACCTGTATGACCGAGGAAACCCATAAGACATATGTAAACATACTCACCATTCAATCCAATAGCATATGCATGAGTAACTTAAATTATTTCACTATTAACTGGGGAATCATATACAGCACGAAATGTGCAGCCGTAGAGAATCCTGGATTTTGTTAAACAAACTCCCTGGACCAGATTCTTAATATGGCAACCAAGGACACAAACATACTGGATCGGTTTCTCACTAATATGGGACAGTGCTGCACACCCCCTAGTGTAATGTCCTCTCTGGTAAGATTAGACCACAAAAAGGTATCCTTTGATGTAAAAATAAAACATGGAACCCCAATAACCCTGGAATGTTGAGGAACTACTCTAAGGCTAATTTCTTACTATTAAATAATAACTTGGCAAAATTTCAAGCCCCCCCAAACCCTGAGAACATTGTTGCCTATGCAGAACTTGTTCACAGAAACCCTATACAAGCATGTTAATAGCTGCAGAGAGGCAGCTGTACCCACCAGGAATAAGTACAGAATTAACTCAAAAAACAAGCTACCTTAGTGGAATCACACCATGAATAGGCTGTATAATAGAAGGGAAAAAATCACAGGAGATGTAGAACCCAGCAGGATAAAAGTGCTCTCATCAAAGTACACAAAAAAGTCAAAGGACAAATAAAGTTTACCAAAGCCAAATTTGAGGTAAATTTGGCCTCCTAGGCCAAGGAGAATGACAAGACATTCTTTAGCTATGTCTGCAACCTCAAAGACAATACATAATCGTGTGCTGTGCTCATTGATAATGGAGCAACATATACTGAACTAGAAGATATAGCAAACCTACTGGCTGACAAACTCATTGCTAACTTAACCCCTCTGCCTCCCTCAGCCTCCCCTCAGGAAACATCAACATATATAACTACTGCTACTATCGCCAGGGAACTGGTCCTCAATGATCTCTCTAAGGCTAAGATCAGTACACAGATGGACTCCTGTAATATCCCAGGCGGCCTTCTAAATAGCATGAAACATAACCTCTCAGGCCCTCTGGAATCACTATTTAACCACAGCCACCAAACAGGCTTCCTGCCTCGCGAATGTAGAACAGCAACCGTCATCCCTCTTCACAAAGGCAGACCATCTACAGACCATGGAAACTACAGACTCATAAGTTTCACTAGTCTCATATGCAAAGCTATGGTAATAATTATCATGTTAATGATCAGCAATGACACAGGGAACATCCAACCACTGGATTCAAACCAGTTTGATTTTGTCAAGTGCAGGTCATGCCTGCTCAACCTGGTGGACTTCCCTGGGAAGGTCACCAAAGCAATGGACTTGGGCAAAATGGTTTACACTGCCTACCTTGATCTGGCCAAGGCATCTGACATAATATCCCACTCAAGCACTGCTGACAAACTTGAGAGGTTAGGTATAACACCTTATGCCACTGGGTGGATAGCCAGCTTCCCCACAGACAGGACCCAGGAAGTTAGAACTGGGAGTCCACCTCTACAAAGAGGCCAGTCACCAGCAGAGTCCCTCAGGGATTTGTCCTGGGACCACTCCTTTTTGGCATCTATTTTTCTGAAGTTAAGGCCAATATCAAGAACCACTGACTGACCAAACTTATAGATGAATGCAAATTAGGATCAGTCACAGAATCCCCCACTGACACTAATGTTCTCAAGGAAGAGCTGACTGAGACAACAACTGGTGTCAGAGCCATGTACTAAAACTAAATGCCAAGAAATGCATAATAGTATCCTTCAGGAAGTCATCCACCCCTTGTAACTATCATCTTGACAACACACCCTTAAGTCAACCCAGTAGTCAGGGACTTGGAGATACGTGTAGACAGTAATCTAACCTTTGACCATCACATGTCTACAATAGTGAGGAAGTCATTCTATGTTGTGCAACTTTTAAACAAAGGCATGGCATCTAGGTCCAAGGAGGTCATTGTCCCTCTGTATCTGGCATTCATCAGATCTAACATTTAGTACAATGTTCCTTTGGTATGTAGCTAACCAGGCACATCCAACAATTGTAACATCCACAGAGATTCCTCACTAAAAGAATACAGGTCGTAACTAACATGTCCTATGCAGACCACCTCAAAGCCCTATTCCTGTATTCAGTCTTCTACAGGCTGTTGAAGGGAGATCTGTGCCTGGCATGCAAGGCATTGTTGGACCCCACCCTGATCCACATCTTGCATATCTGCAAAACAAACAGCACCAGAATTACTTGTTCTAAAGAAACCTTTCCTGTAATATAGATAGGATCTACTAGAGAGATAAGTTTGTATCATAGAGACTACCCCTTCTTTGGAACAGGCCCCCATCCATGTGAAGCAGGGTTCCTCCATAACCCAATTCAAGTGTAACTTGGACAACTAGATAGGGAACAGGAAATTCATTCCTGGTTTGGCACTTATTTCTTTAATGGACACAGGCAGACAGTAAATAGTTCATCTCCTAGGCCCCTGCTTATAAATGTTTCATCTCCCAAGTCCCTGCTTACACTTCAAATGTAGATCACAAACCAGGAACCAGAACCAACAAAAACAATTCATGAACCAAAGGCAATGAAGACAACAACAAGCCAGTAAAAGATTTTAAAAAATTATTAAGCGACAAGATTAAGCGCTTTCGTCGGTCTATAACCAAGACTTCATCAGAATCTAAGATGTTCAACAAACACTTCTTCTTTTGACTTTTTCCTGGTTAGGGGTCACCACAGCGGATCACCTGTCCACTCATGACTGGCAGTGGAGTTTTATGGTGTCGAGTTGCCAGCCCGGTGCCCAACCTTCCACGGAAGGCACACACACACACACACACACACACACACACTCACACCTAGGGCCAATTTAGAGTATCCAGTCCACCTACAGCATGTCTTTGGGATGTGGGAGGAAACTGGAACACCCAGAGGAAATGCACGTGACCACAGGGAGGACATGCAGACTCCACACAGAAGGCACCTTAGCCGAGGATAGAACCGGAGAACCTCTTGCTGTGAGGTGGCAACGCTAACCACTGCACCACCACGGCTGCTCAAAATGTTCAACAAACACAGCCATATTTAAATGATAAAAAATGCATCACATGACCATCACATCAATTAATTAATTGTAATGTAATTACACAAGCAGACTTTTTAACCCTATATTGTCAAAAGCAAAGGAGGTAATTTAACCAAAAGGTGCAGTGTTTACACTTTATATGATTTTAAACGCAATACACTGCTAAAAGTAATACATTCATTAAGGCCAGGGAACACACTAGTGTTTAAGCTTAATTGCCACATCATCTCTCTTTATTCAATAAGGTCTTCCCATGGCCCTCTCCTCACATTTTGGGGTACATACTCCAGTCTAAAAAATCAAAAATGGTCTGTATGAGTTGCGGTGCCTTCAAAGAAAGTGTGAAAGTGAACAGCAGTGTCCCTCAGAGCTTGTTGCTGGGATCTCTCCTTCTTGGTATTTACTTCTCAGTTATCCAAGCAGAGAGGCAAGTCCTCTGGCTAACACAGTTTGCAGATGACTGAAAACTGGGGATTGTTGTTAAGTCACTCTAATATATACAAGCCCTCCTGAATGAACCCCCCCCCCCGTAAACTCTTGGTGTACTAAAATGGGCTCAAACTTAATGCTTAAGAGTCATAGTACCATTACTTTTGGTAGACAACCTCTGGTAGACCACCTCTCCCCTCATCATACTGGATAGATAATATACCACTGCAAAATAAAAATGTAGTCAGGGACTTAGGTACATAGGTTGATAGCCTCTTCTCTTTTAACTACCATGTGACAATGGTTGCTAGGAAATTCTTTCATTTTGCCCAGCTAATTGCTAAAGGAATATCACCAAGGTCTAAAGAGGTAAACACTCCTTTATACTCAGAATTGATCAGGCCATTATCGAGTACAATGCCCACTTTGGGCTGTATCTCCCTAAATATATTAAACAATTAGAAAAATGCCAAATGTTCCTAACCAAATAGATCCCATGCCTAAAGTCTCTGAACTACCAATAGATGGTGGAAGCTCTATTCCTTTATTCGGGGGGATCTCTGACTCACTTTCCAAGCCATTAGAGACCTGATTGTCCTGGATTCCCTGTTTTTTCCACAAATCCAATATTTCCACCAGTACTAGAACCATAGACCTAAATCTTTATCAACAGATAATCAAAAGACATTGGAAGGACACTAATTCTCTTAGCCCTATCTTGCCTCTTCTCTTGGACAAACCTCTCTCAGCAACTCCAAAACCTGTAGAATAAACCTCCCCTATATGTTAAATAGTGTAACTGACTACCTCCATTTAAACATGAACTAGATAACTGGATTGGTACCACAAATTTACTCTGGGATTGATTGGCATGGCCTTCCTGGAGACAGGGGGTGCAGACTAATGGAAAGGTACTTGCAAAGTATGAATAGCTATAGGAATTAGTGGTCTTAGAATATCTATGACTCTATGAATGAATATATAAACCACAGCCTATGAATATGAGCAATTGAGATGGTTTCATCGTAGACTTTGCAGTGTTCAGTGTGATCACTAAGAACTGAAATAGGTTTTTGAGGGGCTCCCAGGTAGAGACTACCCTACTCAAGAAGGGGTAATTAGGAGTCACTTTCAACTTTTTCGGCACATGGATCACTGCAGCTACAGCCATACATTTGGTGACTATACTGGCATTTGAAGTGAGATGAAATGGAAGAGTCCTGAACTGACTGTGACTGGCTCCTACCCAGAAACACAGGTACCTCCTGTATTCCTTGGCAATCATTACTAGGAGGTGGGCATCTTGGAAGTCCAATGGGCACATTCAGTTTCCAGATGGCAAGGATGGACTGCACTGTTACCATCTTAAGGGTTTTTTGTGGTATAAAATTGTTTAGGCTGCTTAAGTCCAAGATGGACCCAAGATCCTTTTTTTCAGTACTAAAAAGAGCCTAAATTAGCACTCTAATCTTTTCTGGTTTAGTGGGCCCTCTTGTATGGCTTTTTTATGCTAGAATATTCCTTTCTTACTGCATTTTTCTAAAGGTGTGAGACACTGAAATGGAAGGAATGGAGCTGCAGGTGTGTGACAAACGAGATTGTATTCTCTTTGGATACTATAGTCCTTATCCACTTGGTCTGCATGATGGCTAGCTTTGCATATAAATGGACGATAAGTTGGGCAGTCAGGCAAGGCCTCAAGGATTCTGTTATTGTCCACTGCCAGGTAGTCTTTAGCTACTGTCCAGTTGTTGCCAGTTACCTCTCCCTCTGGGAAGATGTCTACTCTGGAAGTCACCACAATAATATTGATTTCTTCCAGACTTTTTGATTTTGTTGTTGCTGGCTACATCCAGACCATTGTTGCTGTAGGCACTTTTTCACCCTAGCTAAGAGACACTGGGAGTTCCCCATTTTTACACCAACAGCTTCAAAAGATTTCATCCATCTTCCATGTTCTCTATAAGGGATTTCATTTCAGGACTAAACTGAGTGGCACCATGTAAGGATTAATTCAAGAAGGTTGCCTTGGTATCTTCAGCAAAGTCAGTAAGCCAAAATCAGATATGCTGGTGCATGGTAATACCAGTACCTGCAGCTTATGATGAACAACCCACCAAACAAGTTGCATGCTGATCTCAGAATGAAAATTTCAACTGAAGAGAGAGAGAGAGTTTCTTCAGACTACAATGTTTGTTTCAAAGGTCTGTCTAAAAAATGGTCCAGTGACTACTGCAGTTCATTGACTATTTCTCTCAGAATTGAATCACACTAGTTTATGGCTCTCAAGGAGAATGTGGCGGATGCAAAAAACATGCTTCCCAAATGATTCATAACCCTAGATTCTTTGTCAAAGAGATGGACTGCAGAGCAACTGAATCAGGCTTTGAATTATGACTAGCAGTCCAATCCTTAGAGGGCCAGAAAATTCTGCCAGGTCTCCTACATACAAAGACCATGGTATCAGGGGTTGCTCCAAGTGGTATGTGTGGGTAATTACATCATTATCACTTGTGGTGTGAATGGACCACCCATAAAGATTGTTAAAAGTTTCAAAGACTCCCTTCAATATCTTCTGTGGAAAGGACAGTGAATCTGTGGACCATCCCCACCTGCCTTACTATTTCTAAAATGTCCCTAATTTTTCAGATCATTGGTGTGCACTTGTACATGTACATTTGGTTACCCTCAGTGGTGACTGTTCTGGGGAAGAATAAGAAGCATGATCCTGGCATGATGTCATGGGAGGATACCACAAACATGCTTTAGACCCTGTGTCCTGCTGTTGGATAAGGACAGCCACCGGCTCAGCCAAAAGGTGGTCTGCTGTCTGAGCAGGAACTGGCATATGTACTGGGGCAGGTGTTGAAAGAGGCAAATGCAGAGGTGCCTGCAACACTGGCACTGAGGCTGGTGTCAAAATCATGATCAACAAAGTGGATGTTGGTGCCAATGAGTAAAAGGCTGACTCCACTGAATCTGGCATGAATGCTGAGAATTTCAGCATCAAACTCAGTTCCAACATGTCAACCCCTACACCCCCAGTTTTGGTACTGACAGGACCATGAACATCAGCAGGACTGACTCTAAAGGCATCTGTACCAGAGACTCACTTGACAAATGATCCATTGATAAAGAAGACTCAGGTTTAGAGATTAGGATTGTAATTGACACTGACAAGTCTCCAATCATCCACATGTGTTTGGTCAACATCAGCATCCTCAGTACCAGTGTCAGTATCATGAATAATGGCGAGAAAAATCTGGAAGACCTACAGAAAGATGGAAAACTAGAGAACATATTTCTATCTGTCATGGACGATGTTGGGAATGAGTCGAAAAACATGTTTTGTTTGTCCATAACATGGCTGTTACAAACTTGTTACAAATTCAGGGAGTAGAAAATGTCTTGCAAAACATGTTCTAGAGTTAAGTATCTGCAAGATTCCTTGGTCAGTTAAAGAAGATAATCAAGTTGTCAAGTGGTTTACTAGTCATAATTCTTAATGTTACTACAGAAGCCACTTTTGCTTCAGTTTTTCTCTTTCTCCTTTGAGACTTAATGGGAGTTAGAAGTGACAGTAAAAAGAAGTTATGTCTTACCATAACGTTCATTCTGAGTTGTTGATCCTCGTTCAGTCATTACCGATGGGTATTCGGTTCTGATATCAGAACCAAGCCGGCCATTTTACAAGCTCCCGGCAGCCACAAGCTCTTGAGCTAAAGCTTTCCCATCATGCCCCTCTCCCTGTTACCTCAGATGGAGTTTGCAAGTCGATAAGTAGAGGCTATCTCTGGTCAAATGACCTACCATAACAGGATGATGAGATCCAACATAAGCCTTAGGAGGGGGTTGGAGGGAGGGATGTAATGACTGAACAAAGATCAACAACTCAGATGGAATGTTATGGTAAGACATAACTTCTTTATCTGAAGTTGTTAATCCTCGTTCAGTCCTTACTGATGGGACAGAGTCCCCAGCTACCTTTATTCTTGGAAGGCTCTTATGGAAGGACATTCCTGAGCACTATGGAACCAAAGGAGGCTCTTCCTTTGGAAGCCAAATCTAATTTGTAATGACTGATGAAGGTATGAGGTCTAGCCCAATTTGCAGCTGCACAAATTTCACTTACAGAGGCTCTAGTATGAAAGGCAGCCGAAGTTACCACTGATCTTGTAGAATGAGTCCGTACAGTAGTAGGTAAAGGAGTATTATGCTTTTGGTAGATAAATGTAACGCAGTCTTTCAACCATTTAGTCAAAATGACCTTAGATATACGACATCCTAATCTAGATCCAGAAAAAGCTGGAAACAACTGATCTGATTTGCGAGAGGATTTAGTTCTGTCCAAATAGAAAGGTATTTGTCTATGAATGTCTAGAGTATGCAAGCAATACTCTCCTCTGCTTGAATGATTAGGAAAGAAAAATTAGCTAGGCACGTCGATGCACAAAGCCTGAAGTTCCGAAATACATCTGTCAGAAGTAATAGCGACCAGAAACAAGTTTTTTTCATGATAGAAATTTGAGGTGGCAAGAAGAGGCTGGTTCAAAGGGTGACACTGTCAGGGTTGACAAAACTAATAACAGGTCCCAAGGTTGCGTTGGTTCTCGGAATGTGGGTTTTAAGTGAATCACACCTTTTAGAAACGTTTTACAAAACATGTGTGCCATAAGAGATGAGTCTTGGTAACCATTGTGAAAATTAGATAGGGCAGCCAGATGAACTCGAATGGTGGATGCTGACAATCCAGTCTGGAAAAGGTTTGAAAGATATTACAACACTACAGAAACAGGAGCTGAGAAAGGATCCATCTGTTTATCTTTTAACTAGATTGTAAATCTTTTCCACTTGCTGAGGTATGTACTTCTGGTGGAAGATTTATGAGAAGCAATTAGTATGTCACGCACTGAGGAAGAAAGATTATGCTGCCTGGCTATTACCAGAAGTGGAGGAGCCAAGCTTTGAGCTTCAGGCTGTTCAAGTTGGGGTAAATCAGGTTCTGTGGATGAGAGATCAACTCTGGGGTTGGATTGAGAATCCACAGTCGATCTAGCAGGTGAGGCCATAGAAAGGGAAACCAAATCTGACGAGGCCAGTATGGTGCAATGAGGATTACTTTGCTCTTCAACTGGTGGGCTTTCTTCAGGAACTGTGGAATGAGGGGAAGAGGGGGAAATGCATAAAGCAGACCCGAGGGCCAATTGTGGACTAGACCGTCCCTGGGTAACTGTCCCCGAGGGGGATCAGGGTGACATAATTGCTGCATTTGTAGTTGGATGGGGAAGCAAAGAGGTCACAGCAAGGGTAACACCAGTGGTTGAAAATCTCTGCTGCCATTAGAGGGTTCAGGGATGACTCATGGGGTTGTAGAATGCACCTGCTCAATCTGTCCGCTATCACGTTGGAAATCCCGGGAATGTGCATTGCTATCAGAAAGCGGTTGGTAGCCATCACCCATTGCCATATCCTCATGGCCTCCCGACAAAGTGGGTATGATTTGGTTCCACCTTCTTTGTTGATGTACCAGACTGCTGACATGTTGTCTGACTATAGTGCAATAGTCCCTGACAGAAGGAGAGTGTGGAATGCTTGCAACGCTAGAAGCACCGCCCTCGGTTCTAGGACATTGATATACAGATGGGTCTCTAGTTCCGACTACGTGCCTTGGACCATCTTTCCCTGAAATGGGCTCCCTCACCCCCTCAGGGAGGCGTCCGTGGTCACTGTGGCCTTGGGCAGCTGGGGGGCAAAGGGACGAGACCACAGTTGGGGATTTTAAGGCATCCACCAGACTAAGTCTTGTTTGCATCTTTGTGTTATTTGAATCTTGAATGACAGGGGGTATTGGAAGGGATACCACTGGGTGAGCAGTAACCACTGCAGTAATCTCATGTGGAATCTCGCAAGGGGAACAATAGTGATCAAGGCTGCCATGGAACCCAAAAGCTGGAGGGCAGAATGTACTGTGGATTTCTGTTGAGAGAGTATCGGTATCAACTGTTCCTTTATTCTTTGAATTCTGTGAATGGGGAGAGATGCTTTGCAATTTTTTGTGTCCAGTAAAACCCCGATGAATTCTATACACAGAGAAAGGGTTAGGTTGGACTTCTGCCAGATTATGGAGATTCTTAGGCTTTCTGCTGTGTAAGAGTAAATGTTAGGGATTTTTCCAATAGATGCCTGGTGGGGGCGGTAATGAGCCAGTTATCTAAATATGGAAATAATTGGAATCCTTGAAGTTGCAGGTGTGCTGTGACGACTGCCATGCACTTGGTGAACACTCAGGGGGCCGTAGAGAGTCCGAAGGGCAGTACTCAGAACTGGTAATGACTGGCTCCAGCACAGAAGCAAAGAAATCTTCTTGATGGTCTGTCCACCTTGATGTGGTAGTATGCATCTTGAAGATCTATGGAGCACATCCAATCATCTCTTTCCAATAGTGAAAGGATAGACTGTATCGTGACCATCCGGAATTTCTGTACATTTACGAATTTGTTTAGCACACTGAGATCCAAAATTGGTCTCCAGTCCCCTGTCTTTTTTGGCACCAAAAAGTGTCTTGAGTAGAATCTGGATCCTATCTGGTCTGAGGGAACTATTTGGATGACTATTTTTTCTAGCAGCTTTGAAATTTCTAGTGCTGCTTCTTCTCTTTAACTGGGTGGAATGTCGTGTAAGTTTCTGGGGGAGATGGGACAAAGATCGAAGGGGATGTGATAACCTCTGGTTATTATCCGTTGTACCCAAGAATCGGTAGTGATGATTAACCAGGCAGAAGGGTACAAGGAGAAACGTCCCCCAACTGCTTCCAGAGGAAAGCAGCTGGGCCGCTCCTCAGGAGCACTGATAGGATTGGCCAGAGAAAGAATCTCTGGAACCCTGGTTACGCGGACCTCCCCTTCCCTGAAAAGGGCATATTCCATTTGAGTTTTCCCCCCTGCCTCTAGGGGAGAACTCAGCTCATGCATCATGGAAAAAGCCTTGAGATTTTGTGTGCCACATTTTTCCACTCTTTTGGTTTCTAGAGAAACTCCTTTGAGGGGGTAGAAATGGACATCCACGGCAGAAAGGGTCTTACTGTCCTGCTCGCATCTAGTCAGTGTGTCTTTTACTTTGGGTCCAAACAAAGAATAGGCTTCTATGGGGGCATTCACAAAGGAAGCCTTGAAGGGTTCCATGAAGTCACACAGGTGCATCCAGGCATAACGTCCCTTGACTATGCCTGCACCCGCCGATCTAGCAGCTCCTTCTATGGTGTGGGAAATGAGACGCATAGAAGAGTTGGAAATTGATTCAAGGGTGGCTAACTGTGTGGCCACTTTGTCATGGACCTCATCAGAAACAGCTCCAGCCAGGGTTTCAGAAAGCTCAGATATCAAATCTCTCTGAAGCCTGGTGAAATGTGCCACATAATTCAAGGACCTAACTGCAAAGGTCGATGATGCAAAAACACGCTTCCCTAGTCTGTCCACCACCCGAGATGCCTTGTTGGATGGATGGACAGTCTGACTCTCTTCTGCCAGTTCCTTTTTTGTAGCAGCCGCCACCACCATGACATCTACTGGAAGATCTTTAGATCAGTGAGGGTCAGTTTCAGGTGGAGATAGTATTTTGTCTGGCCTTTTGTGAATGGCTTCGATGGTGTCAGGAGCCTTCCATGCATGCTGCACGGCGAGCCTGACAAGCTCATCGGCAGATGGAGTAACTCAAGAGGTAAGAGGCTGGGCACGAAAGGCCTGCAAGAACACAGACTATTCAGAGGACAGATTTGAGGACTTCCAGTCACCTCTCTGGATAAGGATTTCTAGGATGTCTCCAAAGGACACCTCAGAAGATGACCGTGGGGATCCTTCCCCCTTATCAAAATCTGTGTCTTCAGTAGGGGACTCTTTTGGAGAGTCCATGTGCTTCCTCTTGCACATACTCTTGCAGTGAACTTCCCCAGGGGAAGAAACTGGGGAAGACTGTGCAGAGTGAGTCAACTGTGGGAGTGCATCCTGAGGCTCCAGTGCCAGGTGTCCAATAGGAGCGATTGGTGTCAACTGCAGCTCAGAGGAGGGCGTAGATTCTGACAGTACAAGGCTGCTCACTGAGGCTAGTGCCTTCTCCATGACCTGGAAGGCTGGCCCACCTGAGGAGGAATGGGAGCTCAGAACCATACAGGATGATGATGGAACCATGGTCACACCCTGCCCCTGCAAGCTAGCTCCAAGGGCTGAAGTCTCTGGATGCCCGTGAGGTGAAGAGTAACAAATGCCACAGGTAAAATACTGAGAAGTGACTGGAGTGATCTGGATCTCTGGCCATGAAGGCAACGGTGGTTCCAAAGTGAGGTCTACAAATGGAGCAGCAGGAAGGGTTGTCTCTGCTGGATGGAAGAGCTTCAAAGGCAGGGGTAGGAGTTGAAGGAAAAGAGTAGATAGGTGTATGTGGAGAAATATTGTCACCTCCAATGGGCAAACTGGTCCTGGAGGGTGGTATTCCTCTGGCTGACAGCAGTTGATCAACTAAGCACACTATATCATGATCAGAAACGCTTCTAGAGGATCTCATAGACAGCCCTGAAGGGGAAAAGTACAGTTTTGTACCTACCATAAATGTAGATGTTTGAGTGTATACACTGCTGCAGTCATTACACTTGGGTTATCCTGCCGTCAGGCAGTCCCTCAGTCAGCCAGAGTTCCAAAGTCTTGGTCCGGCGTCAGTTGCTGTCACTTCTTCCCTGACGTCAGTGCGACAGGGGTATATAAGATGCAGCCGATGCCATTTTCTTCAGTTTTTCTTGCCCCAGATGTCAGGTGCCCCCAAAAAGGTAGGCAATGCAAATTGCTAATAAAACATACATAAGAAAAGCAAACAAAAACTTTCAGTTACCAGCAAATACTCCCCATAGGTAGCAAAGGGTAGAAGGCTTAGGTAAGTACCAGCAAGTAAGAGGGGAAGGAGGGAGGGTAACCTAGACTGCAGCAGTGTATACACTCAAACATCTACATTTATGGTAGGTACAAAACTGTACTATGTTCATCGTGTTACACTGCTGCAGTCATTACACTTGGGTAGAATCCCAAAGCTGAGGTAGGGTGACTGGTTCTATAAGGCATTAGGGGTGGCTATAAGGCCCTGCAGCACTGCAGTGGCAAAGCCAGCTCTGGATTTAGAGCAAAGAGCTAGATGGTAATGCTTAGTGAAGGTATGTACAGAACTCCAAGTTGCTGCTTCCAAAATGTCCTTGGTAGGTACTCCTCTGAGGTAGGCAGCTGAAGTGGCTGTTGCCCTGGTGGAAAGAGACCTAATGCTGTTAGGTACAGTTTTCCCATGGTGTGTATAGCAGAAACATATACAGTGTCCTATCCATTTTGAAATGGTCTGCTTTGAAATGGCTTTTCCCTGTGCTCCTGCAGCATATGCTACAAACAATTGCTCAGTTTTTCTGAAAGCTTTCGTTTTGTCCAAGTAGAAGCGTAACTGCCTGTATATGTCCAAGGAATGCAGAAGTCTCTCCCCTTTATTCTGTGGATTTGGATAAAAAGTTGGCAAGTGAATAGTTTGGTTTAGAGCCACACTTGATACCACCTTTGGCATAAAAGTAGGGTTTGTTCTTAAGGACACCCTGTCTTGGTGGAAAATGATGAAAGGTTCCACTGCCATTAGTGCCTGCAATTCTGAAACTCTTCATGCTGAGGTTATTGCCAGGAGCAGAGCAGTTTTCCAAGAGACATATTTTAAGTCTGCTGAGTTAGCTGGCTCAAAAGGAGGTAAGGTTAATTTTTCCATCACGAAGTTGAGGTCCCAAGTTGGAGTTAGTGCTCTACGGGGCGGTCTTATGTTTTTAGCCCCTCTGAAGTACTGTTTTAGCAAAGGATTAGAAAAAATCAGTGGGTCCGTGTTGTAATGAGCAGAGATGGCAGAGGCGTGGATCTTGATGGATGAAAAGGAGAGGCCTTTGTCCAGCATCTCAGTTAAGTATTGTAGTATCTGAGGAATATTTGGGACAAGAGAGTCAAGGCTGTGAGCCTGGTTCCAGGCACAGAATCTCTTCCATTTATCCGAATAGGCTTTCCTGGTGCTAGGCCTTCTGGCTTCCAGAATGACATCCATAACAGCTTTGGAGAGAGGCATTGTTTGCTTGACTAAGGAATCTGCCATGCAGCCAGGTTTAAAGTCTTGAGCTGGCTGTGAAGTATCTGATTGTTTTGCTGAATCAGAAGATGTGGGATTTGAGGCAAAATCCAGGGTGGACCTTGTGCTAAGTTCTTTAAGATTGGGCACCAGTGCTGGCGTGGCCAGTCTGGGGCAATCAGGATCATCTTTGGCTTTTCTTGCCTTGCTTTTATGAGTACCTTTGAAAGGAGAGGTAGTGGTGGGAAAGCATATAATTGTAGGTTTTTCCAGCTGAATGAGAGGGCATCCACTTTCCATGCTTGTGGGTGGTAAGTCCTTGTGCAGAATTTCTGTAGCTGGCAATTCATTGGGGATGCAAACAGATCTATGTCCGGGCTCCACCATTTTTGTGTTATCATTCTGAATATTTGTGGATGTAATTTCCACTCGTGCAGATCCATGATGTTTCTGCTTAAGTCGTCTGCCAGTGTGTTTTTCTCTCCTGGCAGGAATTGTGCTTGCAGATGAACCTGATAGGTTAGAGCTGTGTTCCACAAGGTCATGGCTTGTCTGCAGAGGGGATAAGAATGAGTGCCCCCTTGCTTGTTTATGTACCACATAACTGTGGTGTTGTCTGTCTTTAGTAGTAGTTGTCCTGGATGCAGAAGGTCCTTGAAAGCTGTAAGGGCAATTTGTACAGCTAGCATCTCTTTTTGATTGATGTGAAGATGCCTTTGCTCTGTGGGCCACTTGCCCTGAATACATTTTCCTGCCATGTGTGCTCCTCAGGCGTAATCCGATGCATCTGTTGTCAGTGTTTGCCTGGCTGTGGGCTGAGTGAAAGGCTGTCCCTTGTTGAGGTGACAGGCTTGAGCCCACCATCGAAACTCCTGTTGAAGGCAAGGAATAAGTGGTATTACTGTTTCCAAACTGTGAGTGTTGAGACCATACACTCTTTAGGTACCATTGTAGTTTCCTCATATGCAGTCTGGCATATGGAATTAGTAGTATGCAAGATGCCATGTAACCCAAGGCCTGCAGAATTTTTCTTGCAGGGAGTTGGGTCTTTGTTGCCATCAATTGGAAATATTGAGTCAGTTGTCCTTGCTTGTCTGGCATGAGATAAGCCATCTGGGCCGTTGTATTTAAGCTGGCACCCAAGAATATTATCTCTTGTGAGGGCACTAGGTTTGACTTCTTGTTGTTTACTGTGTACCCTAGGCAAATTAGCAATCTTTTTACAAACGCCAGATGCTTTAGAAGAATGTCTTTGCTCTCTGCTTGAATAAGGCAGTCGTCCAAGTATGGGTAAATTTTAATACCTTTTTGTCTGCAAAATGCAATTACTGGTGCCAGGCATTTTGTAAAGAGATAAGCCAAAGGGCAGTGCAGAGAATTGGTAATGCATTGAACCTGCTAAGAATCTGAGGTATCTTCTGCAGTTTTGTCTGATAGGGACATGCAGGTATGCCTCCTTGAGGTCCAAAGTTACGAGCCAAGCTTTCTTGCCCAGCATGGGAAGAAGCTGCTGAATTTCGGAACATCCAGAAAAGTGTTTAGAGAAGAAAGATCCTGAATGGGCCTCCAGGCTTTGTCCTTTCTGGGACCAGAAAAAGTCTTGAGTAAAATCCTTGTCCTTGCTCCTGTGTTGGTACCTTTTGAATAGCTCTCATGTCCATGAGTGCTGTAATTTGTCTTTGAGCCTCTGCCCATTGATTTGGTGGCAGATTTGGCATTCCTTTTAACCTTGGCAGAGTGTGAAAGTGGAACCTGTAACCTTGAGATACAATGTTGAGAACCCATTTGTCTTTGGTGATCATATGCCAGTTGTGACAGAAAAGAGCCAGTTTTCCTCCCAAAGGGGTTGCCAAGAGAGCAGTGTTTAGCAGCTGTAGTGGGAAGTCATTGGGGCTGTTTTTTATAAGGTTGAGGCCTGTCTTCCCCTTCTTTCTGGGTTGAAGCACCCCATTGTTGAGGCCTGTAAGGACCTTGTGGTTGACCTCTGCCTCTTGGACATCTGTATCTGCCCCTTTGAGGCCTGTCTGTAACTGGAAAGGACCAATTCTTTGTTGGCCAGTTTCTGCTAAATCGAGGATACTGAACCTGTAAGAAATCCTTCACCGTTTGCATAGATTTTGCCTTATCCTCCATTTTCTTTAATACCTCTTCTGCCTTAACTCCAAATAAAACATCCTGCTGCAAAGGTGCATCCAATAATTTTGCTTTAACACGATCTGGTAAAGTCTGTTCTTTTAACCAAGCATGTCTTCTAATGACCAACCCTGTAACTGCTGCTCTACAGGAGGCCTCTAATGAATCAAAACCACATTGCAAAGTATGTTTTCACACTTATTCAGCTGCATGCAATAAATCCTGCATTTCCTTATAATTAGGAAGATCTGAATTTGGAAGCATATTTTGTTTCAACTGAGACATCAAATATTGTTGATATTTTAGCATGTGAAACTGGCAATTTAAGGCCCTCATTGCTAAAGTTGCAGATGTATATACTTTCTTCCCCCATCTGTCTAATGCTCTGGAATCTCTGTCAGAGGGAACTGGATTTTTTGCTGTAGAGGCCTTTACCCCTTTGGGACCCTGGGAAATAGTTTCTGGGTCAGCAACAGGGCTTTTATAAAGAAATGTGTGAGAGTCAGGGACTCTGTAGTATCTGTCTGGCTTAACTGGAGCAGGAGGTAAAGAATCAGGATTTAAACTGGATTCAGAATACACATCATCCACAATATCTAACACTGGCGGAATAGCAAGGGGTCTGTGTTGAGGTAATAAAAGGAAATCTCTGAGCCTTTTCTTGGATTCTGAATAATCCTGGCCCTCCCAATGGAAATGCTCCCTCATGGTATGTAAGGTTTCCCCAAAGGAGTAGTCCTCTGGTGGAGAGGCTGAAGGAATTGATTCCTCAGCATCAGAATCCTCATAAGGGGGTAAAGAGTATCCTAGGTTTGAGGATGAATCTGAAGAAATGGATACCTGGTCGGACGAGTCATAGTCTGCATCCTGTCTAGGCCTTTTATCAGGAGGGGGATGGGACCCCCTGATCAGAGTAATTAAGTCTTCGGCCATTTTGAGCATTTGTTTCTTAGGCATGGAGGCCTGTCCTGGAGAATGTTGAAGTTGTTTTTTTGTTTTTAAAGGGGTGTTAGACTTAGCAGAAGATTTAATGGTTAACTGAGTAGGTCTGAAAACACCCTCTGAAGCTACGGGTTGTTCAGCTACTCCGGATCCCTCAGAAGGGTTAGTCTCAGTAGGCTGTAAGTCTGGTGCGTCCGAAGGCCCAGCCATCTCCACGTGGGAGTCAGAGGCAGCCTGTGGTTCCAAAGAAGCGGTTGTCAGGGGCTGCGAAGGCGCCTCGCTGAAAACCAGAGTACCGGCGACTGGCCTAGAAGAGGCTTCATCGTCAGTTTTGGGCCTCGGATGCCTGTCCTTGTCTTTGCGCTTTTTGTGTAATCCAGTCGTCGGTAGTTCTGATGGCATGGTGTAATTGAATTTTCTGCCAAAATAATGTCAGGCAAAATCAAGCCGACGTTTAGTAGTGCGCTTGTTAAACCTAGCATAAAACCGACAACCTGTGACGTCGTGGTCTGGGCCTAGGCATGGGATACTTATTGGAATGGAAATCCTTATGAGGTATTTGCTTCCCACAAGAAATACAGTTATTAACTTTTACTGACATCGGACTGAGGCAAGAAAAAGTTTCCCCAACGGGGTACTTAGCTTGGTAGAAGACTTCGGTTCTGGATTCGGAATGGAAATCTCAGGAGTCGGCCGACCGGCACTTGCGAACTGCTTTTGCTTTGGGCATCGCGCGGCAAGAAAGACTGAAGAAAATGGCATCAGCTGCATCTTATATACCCCTGTCGCACTGACGTCAGGGAAGAAGCGACAGCAACCGACGTTGGACTAAGACTTTGGAACTCTGGCCAACTGAGAGACCGCCTGATGGCAGGATAACCCAAGTGTAATGACTGCAGCAGTGTAACACGATGAACATCTGGTCTTTCAATAAATGGCAAAGAAAAAGGTATCTGCACCGAAGACAATGGGGTAGTAATGGTCTGTACCACCAAGGATGGTATTAAAGGCATCTGCACCAAAAAGGGGGTGGTCAGTGCTGAAGATTTAGCCTGTATGGACAAGGTCGGTGCCATAATATGTGTCGGTACTGGCACTGGTACCGAAGGTGTTCGCACCAAATAGAGAATGGTCAGTGCTGATGGAATTGCCTGCGCCGACACCGTCGGCGCCATGGTAAATGTCAGTGCCAAAGCTGACACACCGAAAGAGTCTGCACTGAGACATACGTTGGTGCAGAGGTAATGTGCATCGACAAAATAGTCGGTGCCAAGAAGGTCTACACCGGAAAAACCATCGGTGTAGAAGTGGACTGAACCGAGGAGTAGCTCGGTTCCAAAAAGGTCTGCACCATGCTCAGTGCCATAAAGCTCTGCACCAAAGTCATCCATGCCGAGGAAGATAGCACTGAGAGCTTTGGAGCCAAAGAAGTCAATTCTGGAGATATGGTCAATTTCAGTTTCTTACATCCCAGTTCCTTAGGATCTCTGGCAGGAGACAAAGGAAGAGACTTGGCCTGTTTTTTGTCATCACTCTTTTTGTGGGTTTTAGGAGAGGTTGAAGCCTCCGACCCAGAAATAGCCTTGCTGAAAGCAGATTTTAGTAAACTTTTAAGAATAAGTTTGTTTTTCCTTTCAGTTAAAGTTCGGTTAGAGAAATTTTTACATATGCCACATGGCGGCTCAACAGTTAAGTGGGACACACCCAAACAGTATACATATAGGACATGAATGTCAGAAAATGGAATCGTCTGACTACAATCCAAACATCTTTAAAAAATGAGAATAATCAAGTCTAAAGTATGAAGGAATACCAGCAATGGTAAAAGTAATACGTAAAAAGGTAAAAGAAAGCTAGAAAAGGTATAGATAAATGCGATAGTGTTGTACATATGTATAGAGTTCAAAGGCTGAGAAAAAAAGTTTTGAAAAATCCGAAGATTTATCAGAAAAAGATACTTAGCCCAAGAGTAGTGGCTTGATACGGCTGATTAACAATGCAGCAAACAAAATCTGAGGTAACAGGGAGGGGGGCATGCTGGGAAAGCTTTAGCTCGAGAGTTTGTGGCTGCCGAGAGCTTGTGAAATGGCTGGCTCAGTTCCGATATCGGAACCGAATACCCATCAGTAAGGACTGAACGAGGATTAATAACTTCAGATTGAGTCTTTTTCCCTCAAGACTAGTGTCAATGACCTTGGCTGAAATGTATTCTTCAGTTGCAAAGAAGCACTGGCTTTAGCCAACTAGCACTTTTCATAAAGATAAAACTTTATTTTTATAGCCTATCAGAGTGCCAGGGATGAAATAGTGACAGGTTTCACACCTGAGAACATTACAGTAATCACCCAGATAGAACAAACATGGATTGCATGCTTGCCCTGGGTCAGAACCTTGTTATGCCATTTACATTTATTGAAGGCAGACTTCATTTTTATTAAAAGAAAGTTAAAAGAACAGCCACTATCACAACACAGACTTGAAAAAACAGAAGTAACACTTTTGACTAATGAAAGGAACACAGCATTACAGCCAGAGGGGAAGTAAGAAAATGAGAATGGGATTGGTGAGAGAACTAAATGAAGAGTTAAAACCATCTAAAAGTGGAAAAAAGAATCAGCTAATTAACATGTAAAAGGTGTCAGACATTTAAATGAGCTAAATAAAGCTAGAAACAATACTCTACTCAAGAATCATTAAGGCATCTTACCACAAAATATAATGAGTAGCCTGGGGCTGCCTCTTTAATAATTTTTCACTGCAGAGCAAGAAAGGATATCTGGAGCAAAAGGTCTCATTTAATGAATTATGGATAAAAGAGAAGGAGCTTAGCAATAGATGTCAATTTATCCTAATGCCAGACTGTATTAGTTCTGTTGTTAAAGGATGGGATCTCCTCATACCAGGCTGAGCAATGGCAAAGAAAACAGAGATAGGAAAATCAATCAAAATATAAAGAACTAGTTACAGGCATGTAAAATATTGGAAGCTAATAATAAAATGTATTATGATGCAGAGAAACTAATTTATAAAACAAATGAAGCAAAAATGAAGGACTAGACATAAGCAATTTATGTAGTCAAAAGAAGAAAGGAAGATGTCTCAGCGCTATTAACTTCTGAAAATGTTAAACATGAAAGGTACATAGAAGCTTCAAGAATGGATAAAATGAATAACAAGAAAAGATGGGAAATACTTGTGGCACATACTCATTTATTTAACAAATTAAGAAGAAAGAAAGGCAGGATGCAGTCAGGTGGAAAACAAAATGACAAATGATGAAAATGTAAAGGAAATTAGTTGAAGAGATAAAAAAAACTGAAACAATTAACTTTGCTGAATGTTCCAGGAAGAGACAGAACAAACTATATTTGCTATAAGAATATGTCAGAGAGTGCAAAGACTGATTCTATTTAACTGGTATCTTGTCCTTTGATCACAGTGCTCATGTTTTCAAACTGATTTTTAGTTAGAACAGATTAAAAATAATTAGTGCAGTTCCTTCATATACAGTGAAATTTAAAAATTAAAAGAGTAGCTCAGTAAAGAAATAAAGGACTATTTTCGTATAAATGATAAGGGATAAATAAATCGCACTATGCTTTTGAAATTGTTTAAATCATATTTATTCGGAAGAATTCAGAGTTAGTGTTGAAAAAAATAAAGGAATGAGATAATGATCTGGTTTAAATCTGCTTTATATTATATTATATTAATTATATTATATTATATTATACAAGTTTATTCTCAATGCCAAATAAAAACATTAATACATAATTAAATAAAATGATTACACATTTTATTTAGTATATAAATAAACATACACTTGCTTTCCAATATCCTATTAGAGCGTTGGACATGTGTGCTTGAGGGGTTAGGACTTAAATATTTAGAATCTTCCATTCTGGCATATATATTCAAAGTCATAGTATGATGGTTGGATATAACTTACATCGGAAATGGAAATATTACATAAAAGTTATGTGATGATAAAACATTAAGAATACAAATCAAATTTTAAGTTTTTTAGATAAAAATGCTGTGGTTATTAAATTTATTTATTTATTTTATTTTACCTTGTTTTATTTTATTTTCAGTTTGATGAACGGGGAAGTCCACTGGGCCAAGAAGAACCCATTTTCAGTGGAGGCCCAGGGAGAAAAGCTCCAATGAACAATTACCAGCATACACAAAGCAGTATAATCATCTAAATCAAGCTGAGAATACAGCATAATACATATAAGGTAGAATACAATCATGCAAAGAAATACAAATATTTATTTATTATATATATAATTATATAATGATGTACATTTCCATTGCAACAGTTTCTAAATATATACAGGCAGTCCCCAGGTTGAAGACATCCGATATGTGGACAACCCATAGATACAAATGAGCAGCTGCAATGTCAGAAATAACATTGAAATAAATAAAAATCTATACAGTTGCAAAAATGTTACCTTAAAATAACAAATTATGTTGTACTTGTCTTTTCCCCATTTGTGAAGCTGCTCACACGTCTTGTTAGAGCAGTTGCTTCCACCTTCTTGGAGAACAAGAGCTCCAATTGGTTAAGAGATTGCTGTGTTGGCGATCTGATTGGTTAAGACTGCTGGCTTGTACAGGACACAGTACTGAATCAGTTATTGTACTGTACAGTAGAATGGGTAAATGACATTGTAGCTTACTAGGGTCTAGGTGACAGTAGGAGGTCTGGCAGAGGTCTGAAATTTCAGGAAATAGTGGAAAACATTTGTGAGTGATGCCTGTAGTACAGAAATGTGAAGTGAAGCTTAAAAAGAGGTAAGTTTAACACATATATATATATATATATATATATATATATATATATATATATATATATATATTTTTTTTTTTTTTTTTTTTGGAACGTTCTACTGTACTGTATTTTTATGTACTGTTATTTGTATAAAGCAAGGGAATGGATGGAAAATACTGCTCTGAATCAGCTGAATTGAAATGTTAATTAGATGTAGACTGCAGTAGTATTACCCAATCAGACTTAAGAAGTGTCTGGTTGCAGACTCCAGTACTGTACTGTATGTGTATCCTGTGAAGCTCCAGTTTAGTACTCTACTGTACTGCAGCCAAACACTTTTGTAAACATCCATGTTGGTGATGTCGTGATCCATGTCTCTAAAACACAAATCCGATACATGTGATGGTGATGTGCCAAAGAAAAAGAAAGCCACACCCTGGAAAATAAAGTGGACATAATAAAGAGATGCGAGAGAGGTGAAGCACCGTCTGCATTTGGAAAGGCATTAGGCTATAGCCGTTCAATGATCAAAATAATTTTAAAAGATAAAGCAAGAATAATGAATCATGTGAAAGGCCATGCCCTGATGAAAGCTATGATTATTACAAACCAACACATTGGTTTAATTCTTGAGATAGAAAAGCTATTGCTAATTTGGATCAAAGACCAAAATCAGAGGAATATCCCCATTAGCCTTTTATTACTGCAAGAAAAGGCTCGAAGCCTTTTCAATGATTTAAAAGCTGCTTAAGCAGAAGTGCAGGCAGGTGTGACAAACAATTTTTTTGTGAGTAGGGGCTAGTTCCATCACATTAAAATGAGGGCTAATTTGCATAATGTTAAAATTCAAGGTGAAGCATTCAGTGCCAGTGTAAGTGCTGCAAGGGATTTTCCTAAAATATTGGAAAAAAGTTATTGAAGAGAGAGGTTATTTTCCACAGCAAATATTTAATGTAGATGAGAATGACTTATTTTGGAAGAAAATGCCTGAAAGGACCTACATTTCAAAAGAGAAAAAAGTGCAGCAGGACATAAGGCAGCAAAAGATAGGCTAATGTTATTGTTTGGGGGTACTGCTTCTGGTGATTTTAAGTTGAAGCTGTTGCTTGTGTTTTCCTCCTTAAATCCAAGGGCACTACAGCATGTCATTAAGGCATCTCTTCCTGTTATTTGGAAGGCAAATGCAAAAGTTTGGGTTGCAATTGCCATCACTGAAGATCGATTCTTGAACCATTTTGTTCCTGCTGTTCAAAGGTATTGTTTGGCCAAAAACATTCCTTTCAAAATTCTCCTACTTGATAATGCACCTGGACATCCAAACAGTTTAGATGACTTACACTCCGATGTAAAGGTCGTATTTTTGCCCCCCAAAACCACATCACTACTTCAGCCAATGGATCAGGGAGAGATAGCCTCATTTAAGCCCTATTATCGATGGAAGACATTCACACAAGCAGTCAGGACTAACCAAGATAATGCGATGACTTAAGGGAGTTCTGGAAGAATTATAACATCTATGATGCCACCAACAATATTGCCGATTCTTGGGATGAAGTAAAGCAGTCAAATATGAAAGGAGTGTGGAACAAATTGGGCCCATAATTTGAGCCTGCTTTACAGGCTGCTACAGATGACAACATTGCTGAAGCCAGGCAAGCTGTGGTTGATATTGATAATCAACTGCAGTTAAGACATCGCTGACATGGATGTCATACAGTTACTTGACTCCCATGGCAAAGAACTGACCAATGAAGACCTTGTGGAACTGCAACCGCAGATAATAGCATTTGAGGAAGAAAACAGGGATCTAGAAATTCCAAAATCAAAAATACTTTTCAGCAAACTAGTTAGCTAAAGACTTTTGTCTCATTGAAGCCGGAATGGCAAAGTTAGAGGAGCAAGATTCTAATACAGAGCAGTTCAGCCAAGTTTACCGTACAGTTGCTGAGGGCCTCAGCTGCTATAAGGCCATTTATGATGAGAAAAAGAGAAGCTCTGTACAAACCTCCCTTGATGCCTACTTCAAGAAATTGACTCAAGTAGTAAACACCCAATCTCCAGCAGCAGAATCAAACCCTGACTCTGCACCACCAGGCCACTTCTCTCCAACAACAAGTCCATCATTTTCTGCATCATCCAATTAATAGTTATCATAATGTTAAATCACAAATGAGTGTTAACCTTTGCAGTACGTGTTATCCTTTTTCTTCCATTTAAACTGTTTTAAGAACTGTTTCTTTAATGTTTTTTATAGTACATACAGTACTGTACTGTACTGTAGTGTGTGAACATAGTTACTGTAGTATTATTATACTGTACTTACAGGATTGTTATTGCTACAATATACAGTATTATGTTTAAGATTTTTTTTTTATTTGGAAGTGTTTCTAAAGTGTTTCCTATGGAAAGAAAAGTAAAATAAATACTAGACTGAAGCAAACATTTGACTAAGTGACATTTAATAAGAACCCTATGTATGTGCTTCGGCTTACATACAAATTTGACTTAAAAACAGACTAAAAAACAGATCTCTTCCTTAAACCCAGGGACTGTCTGTAAGTGAAAGCATTTAAATGTTTTTATATACATGTACTCAGTAGTAAATAAATGGATTTATTCTATTTTTTCCAATTTCTTTTCACTGGCATTTACAGAAGGTTTTAATATTATAAAAGATGCTATACATGAAACATTATGGCTTTACTTATTAGCAAACTGTCTAAAATGGACCACACTCTTATAAACTGGTATTATTTTTCAGAAGTGTAGTTTAGATCCTGAAGATTGGTTAGGCCACTTATACCATCAAAGATGAATCATACACCTGAAACAGAAATAAAAATATATCCAATATTGCTGAACTATAAATATGTACTCTCTATATAAATAAATGAAATTACAGTGACTTCAATTTTATCTTCGCTATATAATATAATCTTATCACATGCATCCATTACTCCAAATTCTCAGTTAGTCTATTTAAATCAGACAAATTTCTCTTACCATACTGATATAAACAAAACTAGGATATTAAGTTCAGCAAGAAGTACAAATGTATAATTATTTTACAGAATTCTTACTTGTCATTTATACTTAGAGTATTCATTACTCTGCAAAGAACTGGTAGAATATATAAAGAGGTAGTATCCACTGTTGAAAATAATTCAGAGATAACCGACAACACATTTTCTATCACTTTAACATATTATTAAAAATGTGGGCAACATTTCAATCATTTGCTAAAGCACTGTGTCAGAGACATTTCAAATAACAAAGCATTTAACTTTATTTAATGCTCTAACTCCTATGTGTTTTAGTAAAAGACCAGTAACTACTTTTTTGTTGTCTCTTAGCAATTATTTGTAATATAGTAGTTAAGAATTAGAAAAAAAATCATTCTATCTCCCATTTTAGACTTCTTAAATATAACTACTATTGTTTATGAAAATAACATTAGTACTATTAAAATGAAAACAACATCAGTAGAATTAAATTTTGGCCTACACTGTCTATGACACTGGAAAAGTATAGTGCTAATTCTCAGGGAGTTTTTCAGTTTTTATTTAATTTTGAATGTATACAAAAGATATGATATACCTTACACAGTATAAATTGCTGAGTTTACTTTAGATAGCACTTAAGTCTTTAACTTGAGTTATCAATTTTTTGTCTGAAATATATCCCTCGATTATATGACTTGTATTCTGGAATATTATATGATTATATCTTAATTTTTCCAGTTGAATTTTTAGTAAAGCTTAAATATGCTAAAGGAGCAACTGAAGTATTCTGCTGATATACTTAATGACTGTATAAAAAAATAATAAAAAGAAAAAATATTACTTATATAATTAATAACAGTTTATATTGATACATATAATTGGAGATCAATTGCATTAGCTGGATATTAATATAACATACTGTTAATTATATAGTTAAGCATTAGACAAGCATTAAATGATATAACAGAATAAGGATTATATGGAATTAAAAATAATATTAGAAGTATTTTATTGCATCAAAGGAAATGGCAAAATATATAGTTACTAAAAAAATGAAAGTATGATAGTAATGTAGAATACTAAGACAGCTTTTGACAATGCCTTTACGATTCTTTCAAGTTACAGATTTAGAATAAAATTTCAGAATTTAATTAACTCAATTTAAGAACGGAGAAAAAAGTTCACTTCACAAATGGGAGGAAAAGGAAATACTGTTTTGTTGAGGATGAAAAATGGCATAAAACAGGGGTGCCCAATCAGTTTGATATTTTTTGAGCTAGTACTCAAAACAGTATTTTTTAAACAAGAAACATCTTTATTAAATTATCATGTATAACACAGGCAATCATACATTTATATAAATGAAATTACATAGAAAAAGAGAATTGTGGGAACAATACATGCACAGGAGGAACAAGGTTTAAAATAAGGCAGGATTTGAATGAGATATGAAATGTTTGACTGACAATGACTAGATAAATTTATAAGTGATGTATAATGTTTGCAAATAAAATTATGTCAATGCAGCTTGTGATATATAATGTTTGCAACTGAAATTATGTCAGTATAGTACCTGATGCTGTATTAAGGAACTCAGCAAAAGAAAAACAGAGAAATAGAGGTGTGAGATGAAATTAATAGATACCCACCTGTATCAGTTACACAAATGAGATTATTAAAGTAAAGAAAGTCTATTCTGAGACCTTTATTTTAGAGGGGATGCAGGTGTACATAAGGATACTGGGCTTGTCATTAAATAAATTAGGAGAAAAATATAGAATAGGACCATTTCACTTTCAAGCAAGATATAATTATTAAGTTCAATGTTTATAGAAAAATATGGGGAGGAATGGAAGAAAGTTGAAAAAAAATGAAACAGATTTTTTTGTGTTGGAGGTGATTTGAGATGCCATTTGGAAAATATCTTATCAATTCTGTTCTTCTGGGCATTTAGAGTTATGTCAGTGGGATTTATCAGATACCTATAAGAATGGAGGTTAAAATAACAAGTGTTTTTGATGGGGCAGATTGACCCAGTTAAAACTAGGGTAGTGTAAAGCAAAAGAGAGGAAGAAGGAATAGGTGCCATTAATGCTGTAGTACATATAATGGATGGCACAACCTGGAACAAAATATAAAGACCAGGCTGTCACAAGAAGGGGTTTGAAGCCCATTACAGCCAACCAGTGTACTCTGGTGTATGAGAGGGACAGTAGTCATGGCCCTTGGATCTGACTGCTCCAAAAGGTCTGCTGGTCACTAGAAGATGGTCTCTCAATAATACCAACAGGTTAAAGTGAAAAAAAATTCATACAAATCTGATTCAGAAACCAGTTCACCAGATGAAACCTGGCCCCAAGAGCATAACAGGGAATACACAATTATGCTCTAATGTCCTAGCTATGGGCTTCTAACATCCACATCCATACTAAGACTGCATACTGATCACTTACAGAGCTTTGCCTTTGGCCTAGCACCCCAGACCCCATTCCCACCGCCTTCTCTCTCTCTCTGTGAACCATGATGTCATACAGTGCCCCTTGCCCATAATAACTGCTTTTCAGATAAGTTAGTATTTTCAAATATACACACAACACAAACAATTCGCAGTAAAGGTTGGGAGAATTATGCATTTCTCCTGGATTTTCTTCTTGGCACAGTAGTGTTGCCACCACTCTATATGCAGCTAGATATCAAACACACCAGTTACATTACTAGTCTTGATTTAGCCAAACATAAAGTATAATAAGTGATACATCACTGGTGTTCATGTGATCTGGCTTCTGAAGGTAGATAGCACAACTTTACTATCTTACTGTACTAAATAATATCCCTCTTTCAGGTAAGAAATAAATTGTTAAATAGCTAATAAACACCAACTAAAAGTCTTTAAAAGGTGAATAAATAAAATGTATTTAGGTGATAAAAGCAGTGTTGATGTGAACTAAATATTCAGAGGACAGGGCAGTGCACAGGGATTATAAAAAATGATGATCAGTTAAACAAGACAAAATATCTAAAGAATAGTATGATCTGAGCTACATAAAATCCTTAGCTGACTCTTAATGAAGACATACTGGACCCAAATGTTCAGAGTTGCTAAAATTATACAAGGTAGGATTCAAACAGCAAACTTTCACAGATGTGTTAACAGGATCCCCAAAGAAAAGAAAACAGAGTGACATTTCCATCAGCTCCAAATTTACTTTCATACACACACACACACATACACACACATATACATGCACATATCAACTCTTTTCTTCCCGCAAAAAATGGAAAAGGGTTGTTACATTAGACTGTAGTGTTTGTTTTTCCCACACATCAGAAAAAAAGACTAACTGCACAGTAAACATTTGTCCCACATTCAGCCCCCCCCCCCATAGAATGGAAAAACATCTCATTTAAATACTAAGGACTGCTTCCACTTCTGTAAAATCTTAGAATGTTAACAACTGTTTGAGTATAAATGTAAACAGAAATGTAACTACTCTTGTGTTTAACTGGAACTTAGTCTAATGCGATGTAAGCAAATGGAACTTTTCTCCCCAGGCCTCTGCTGAAAATGAGTACTACTCAGTCAGACTTTCCCGGTAAACAATGACAAATAAGTAAACAAATAAATTAATGTTTGCAACTTTTTCTGTCAGTAAGGGCAAAGGCAATGGGCTGTCATACGTTCCCATCAAAAAGATGTAAACTTGGTTGTGTTTTTCGGCTTTTCCCGGTTAGGGCTCGGCACAACGGAACTCCGGTCCGCTAATGATAGGAAGTGGATTTTTACGTACCGGGTTACCAGCCCTGACGCACAACCTTCAATGAAGGCTCGCCCCATTCACATATGCCTCCACACAGAAGACGCTCTAGCTGAGAATTGAACGGGACAACGTCTTGCTATGAGGTGACAACGCTACCACAGCACCACCACCGTAAACTGATGGCAAGAAATGCTCTCCTTTGTGTATTTTAGGACAGGCAACAAATGGATCTTACATGAAGAATAAGTAAGGCCAGAATTAAAAAAAAGTGTCTGAGATGATTTAGGACTACTAATACTTGGAAAGAATTCAAAGTCCTCCCATTGAGACAGAAAGAACAGCATTTCTACTTGAATAATTCTTCATACTGGATGCTTTTTTGCTGTTTCCCATATTTCCAAAACAGCAGGGGGAGCCTTAGGGATGTTGTTAGGTGATCTGCTTTGCACTTTAAAGCACCTCCTAAAAAGATGAAAAGAACTCATGCTGGGGTGAAGTAATATGCCTTACTACTGATACAGAAGATCAATACAGTTGGGATTTACTGAGACATACTTTTTTATTATTTTTTGCTACTGATCTCCAAGAGCTGATGGCTTAGCTGAAATAAAGTATAAACTGTATATGCTCTGACTGACATTGTCCTTTAGGCATAAGCAAAGCAGGCACTCATGGAAGTGCCTGTTTTATGCACCAGCACTTTGCATTTTTCTACATCTGATATGGTAAAACAATGAATACGCATAAAATGCTAAGGTTTAAGAATAAAAAAAAACAAAAATAAATAACTAAATAAAATGAAAAAAAAAACAATAAAAAATCTAAAATTTTATTAAAAATATTAAGGCAAGCAACTAAAATTGCAAACTGAAGCAAGCTCCACGTGGGTTTACAGAGTGGTCCTAGCAGCAAGGAACTCGAAAAAGTGACTACCTTCTGGATTTAAGTATCTTTGCTTTTTTTTTCACTGGAAATAGCTTCTGTTGCTTACTTCGAACTAGCCTGAACTGTTTTTTACTGATTACTGCATTTATTTTAAAATCTGCACTGAAAGTTACATTTAGTCGAATTTAATCGAAAGTTTGCTTGTTTGTTTGTTTAATTTAACTGTGGAGGCTGCCCACTAAAGTGTGCTAGCCTGTGTAACTAATTTATCACTGTCTCTGCATTTTCTGTGTGTTTCTACAAGAAAAACAAAAAAAAATAAAATAATCCTTGTTTTCCCGCCTTTCTCGACTAGTTTAGACCAGTATACAGGCATTGCTGTATTTTGGGCTGTGGTGTAGTTCCTGTGTTGTCCATTACCTTACTTGGATAGAAGGAAGTTTCTTTGCTCACCAGTGGGAGTGGGGAGCCTTGAGCAGCCTACCTGTCCTTGGGGGAAGTGACCTCAGCACAAGAAGCTGTAGTAATTGGTTGTTTGGGACCATTCCTAGCTCTTTTGTAGTTCACTGCTTAAAATCTGCCTCTGGGCATTTTTTTCTGGCTATACTGCTCAGACAAGCTCCACGTGGGTTTACAGAGTGGCCCTAGCAGCAAGGAACTCGAAAAAGTGACTAACTTCTGGATTTAAGTATCTTTGCTTTTTTTCCACTGGAAATAGCTTCTGTTGCTTACTTTGAACTAGCCTGAACTGTTTTTTACTGATTACTGCATTTATTTTAAAATCTGCACTTAAAGTTACATTTAGTCGAATTTAATCGAAAATTTGCTTGTTTGTTTGTTTAATTTAACTGTGGAGGCTGCCCACTAAAGTGTGCTAGCCTGTGTAACTAATTTATCACTGTCTCTGCATTTTCTGTGTGTTTCTACAAGAAAAACAAAAAAACAAAAAAATAATCCTTGTTTTCCCGCCTTTCTTGACTAGTTTAGACCAGTATACAGGCATTGCTGTATTCTGGGCTGTGGTGTAGTTCCTGTGTTGTCCATTACCTTACTTGGATAGAAGGAAGTTTCTTTGCTCACCAGTGGGAGTGGGGAGCCTTGAGCAGCCTACCTGTCCTTGGGGGAAGTGACCTCAGCACAAGAAGCTGTAGTAATTGGTTGTTTGGGACCATTCCTAGCTCTTTTGTAGTTCACTGCTTAAAATCTGCCTCTGGGCGTTTTTTCTGGCTATACTGCTCAGACAAGCTCCATGTGGGTTTACAGAGTGGTCCTAGCAGCAAGGAACTCGAAAAAGTGACTACCTTCTGGATTTAAGTATCTTTGCTTTGTTTTCACTGGAAATAGCTTCTGTTGCTTACTTTGAACTAGCCTGAACTGTTTTTTACTGATTACTGCATTTATTTTAAAATCTGCACTTAAAGTTACATTTAGTCGAATTTAATCGAAAGTTTGCTTGTTTGTTTGTTTAATTTAACTGTGGAGGCTGCCCACTAAAGTGTGCTAGCCTGTGTAACTAATTTATCACTGTCTCTGCATTTTCTGTGTGTTTCTACAAAAAAACAAAAAAACAAAAAAATAATCCTTGTTTTCCCGCCTTTCTCGACTAGTTTAGACCAGTATACTGGCATTGCTATATTCTGGGCTGTGGCGTAGTTCCTATGTTGTCCATTACCTTACTTGGATAGAAGGAAGTTTCTTTGCTCACCAGTGGGAGTGGGGAGCCTTGAGCAGCCTACCTGTCCTTGGGGGAAGTGACCTCAGCACAAGAAGCTGTAGTAATTGGTTGTTTGGGACCATTCCTAGCTCTTTTGTAGTTCACTGCTTAAAATCTGCGTTTGCATGACTTTGCGCGGTCGTGCGCATAGCGCAGCGCCGGTTAAACAAGGTTAAACTTGGTTAAACAAGGTTAAACTTTTTCTGGCTCCGCCAAGTCTGCTGTTCAATTTTTCCCTTAGAACAGTTCTACTTGCAATCTAAACAGCCTATACTCTATCTGAAAAGCTCAGCACTTCCTCCTAAAGCATTTTTTACACAGGTAAAGCACTCTTAAACAAAAGAAAGTACTTCATTCACCTAAATTCTGTTGAGTACCCATTTCCCTATAGGTCCTTTCTGACTCAGTTTCACAGAAATCTTGTTCACTATTTCTAGCATGTCGAAGGGTCAGTTGCTGGCGTCCTCTCCTGTTCAGCTGGTGAATCTGGGAATCTTGAGGCAATGTTACAATTGCCTCATGTACACAGACAACCCTCTCCTCCTCCCAACAAATACAAATATATGCGAGAGATGCAACTATATAGCCAAACTGGAGGCTGAGCTCTCTCAATTCAGTACTGGCAAGACCAGTCAGGAGGAGAAGGTAACCACGCACACCACAAACCCAGTCTCACATAGAACTATCACAACTGCAAACCAAACACATAAACACACAAAAACATACTCGGAGGCGCTGATTAAAAATCTACCAAAACAACAGAGGCCTCCAAAGCAGACACCCAAGCAACCACCACCTCAAGACATAGCACATGCAACACATAGTTCACAAAGTCAGTGTGCTAAACAGTCACAGCCCTTAAGGCCAAACAACATGCCAGACACACTTGTAATAGGTGACTCCATAGTCAGACACACTGACGTCCCACTCACCAGACTGAACAAGGAAAAGGTCACAGTAAGCTGCCTGTCGGGAGCTAGAATCCGCCACATAACACAAGCACTCAGGTCACTCCACAGCAAGTACAAATATGACTCAGTCATTGTACATGCCGGTGTGAACGACCTGAGACGCACCTCCCTGGACTACATGAAAAGAGACATAGAGGAGCTCTCTGATTATGTAGCCCAGGCCGGTATGACCCTGACCCTGAGCAGCATCTTACCCTCACCAAGAATGATGCCACAGTACAAAGACAAAATGATCAGTTTTAACAATTGGCTTAATTACTGGTGTCATTCTAAGGGGATCCAATGTCTGTCTGCTTGGGATGACATGCTTGACAAGCCACGCTGCCAAGGGATGGCTTGCATCTGTCACCCTGGGCTTCCGGATATTGGCCAAGGCTCTTGCCACCCCATAGTGCCTTTTTAGGCAAGGCTCAAATGACAAACCTACCTCCCTAGAAAACACAAGTGGAAAAAAACTAAGGGTAATGCTGCTCAATGCCAGAAGTCTAAACCTCAAGATGCATGCCCTCGAAGCCCTCCTCAGTATGGAGAACATCGATGTCTGTGCAGTGACTGAAACCTGGTTCAAGGCTCCTGAGAGCACCCCAGCACTATCAGGTTTTACCTCATATCATGCTTTCCGGCCCCAAAACTTGGACCGAACCACAAAAGGAGCAGGAGTATCCATTTTCATCAAAGATACCCACACCTCCAGGTTAGTGGCAACGCACGAAGCATTGGAGACTATCCAGGTGCAACTAACCATAGGCAAAACTGCCTTACAGTTTGTAGCATGCTACAGACCACCCTCTCAAACACAGGAACCCCACACAGCCTTCCTGAAGACACTGGAGAGTATGAATGTCTCTCCAAATGCCATCATTTTGGGAGACTTCAACTACCCAAACATAGACTGGGAACATTACTCAAGCCCCAACACCCTAGCCCAAAGGTTCCTAGAATTCATAAACTCAAATGCAATGGAACAACTAGTCACCATTCCCACAAGAGGAGACAATATACTAGACCTGATCATCACAAACATGGGGACAAAATGCTCCACACCGGAAGTATATCCCTCTTTGGTAAGATCAGACCATAAATTAATCTCACTGGAAATCCACATCCCGCCCCCACCCCCTGCACAAAAGACCAAAGTGAAGAACTTCTCAAAAACAAACTTCACACTTCTTAAGACTGAAGTGGTATCCTTCAAGGCCTCTGGGCCAGTGGAAACCACAACCCACACTGCTGAATCCTTTGCAAATGCCTTCTTTGGGCACCTTCAAGAATGCATGGATCATGCAATCCCAAATAAAACCAAGACCCATTCCCCCAAAGGCAGGCGCCCGGTCTGGTGGACCCCAGCCATAAACAAACTTTACAACAGGAGGAGGAAGCTACTACATGACAGAGCAAAATCCCTAAAAGGGAAGGCATCTCTGATCAGTACTAGCAAAAAACTACGATCACTCATAAAATCATCCGAGGCCAACTTTGAGAGAAAAATCGCAAAAGACACAAAAGACAATCACAAGGCCTTCTTTAGCTATGTTAGAAACCTGGGTGGAAACTCCCAGATATGCTCAGAGTTAGTCCAAAATGACACAAAATACACTGAACCCACTGACATTGCCAACATTCTGGCAGACAGGTTCAGTGAAAATTTCTCCTCCCCCTCCCCCCCAAAAGGAGAAATAACTATCCCAGCAGAGTGTAGCCTCCCTAACATCTCAGATGCCCAGGTGAGAGCCGTCCTCTCTAAAGCTAAAAACACAGCATCGATGGGACCGGATGGTGTCCCGGGCTGTGTGCTACATGAACTCCAAGAGGAACTAAACCCACACATAAGGCTGCTGTTTAATCTTAGCCTTACTACAGGATACGTACCCAAAGAGTGGCATACGGCAACAGTGGTCCCACTTCACAAAGGCGGTGCTTCTACGGACCCTGGAAATTACCGCCCCATAAGTTTGACGAGCCTGGTCTGCAAAGCTATGGAGAGGATCATTATGGAACTCATAAACAAAGACATTGGGGACCTACAGACATTGGATCCTACCCAATTTGGCTTTGTCAAGGGCAGATCCTGCCTTTTGAACTTGGTCGACTTTTTTGAAACAGTCACTAAGGCCATTGATGAGGGTAAGGCAGTTCACACAGCCTACCTTGACCTTGCAAAAGCCTTTGACACAATACCCCACTCGGGCATCATAGACAAATTCACCAGCTTAAATGTAAACCCATATGTCACAAGATGGGTTGCAAACTGGCTCAAGGACAGAACCCACAGGGTCAGAGTTGCTGGAGCTATGTCAGACTCTAAGCCAGTCACAAGCGGTGTCCCACAGGGCTCAGTCCTGGGACCCCTCTTGTTCGGCATTTATTTTTCCGAGGTACAGGCAAACATAGGAGGATTGTGGCTGACAAAGTTCGCAGATGACTGCAAACTGGGCGCCATAATTGATACTCCAGCGGACACAAACATCCTTCAGAGAGGCCTCATAGAAACAGATAATTGGTGCCAGAGCCATGGCCTTAAGCTGAACGCCAAAAATGTATAGTCATACCCTTTGGGAAAAACAAGGTACCGACAAATTACCACATAGGTGGTAATCCATTAACGGAAGAGGTAATCAGGGACCTAGGGACCCAGGTTGACAGTAACCTCTCATTTGACACTCACATTGCCAAAGTGGTTAGGAAGACCTTCTATATTGCCCACCTTATCATGAAGGGTTTCACATCTAGATCAAGAGAGGTCATTGTGCCCCTGTACTCTTCTCTTATCAGGCCAATGATTGAGTACAATGTCCCATTTGGGATGTATCTCACCCGACACCTGCAGCAGTTGGAAAGACCCCAAAAGTTCCTCACCAAGAGGATAAAGGGTCTTAAACATATATCATATGCTGCCCGACTGAAAAAACTCCAGCTCTATTCAGTCGCATACCACCTACTCAGAGGTTATCTGTGCCTGACGTACAAGGCCATGTCCAATCCGGAATTAATGGACATGCTCCACCTCAGAAAATCCAAATCCATCAGAGCCACGAGAACAAGAGACTTAAACCTCAACACAGAAATAAATAGGACGTGCTGGAGGGACAGATTCATAACCCAGAGGCTCCCTACACTCTGGAACAGAATCCCAGTCCATGTTAGGCAGAGCCCCTCACTGACTCTATTCAAGAGAAATCTCGACGAGTGGATGGGAGATCGTAGGTTTACCCCGGGGGTCATCTCTGTGTCACTACTAGACAGAGGCACAGTAAACTAAACCCTAAAAGGGCATAGTATTCTCATCCTAAGGGGTGGTGAAAGCCACACACACTCTGGCTAGGCTTATAAATGCCCTAGGGCAGATAGCCTAGTATGAACTTATGAACCTATGAACCTAAAACTCCAATTCAAGGGAATGGTACATAAGGAGCTGCCTGATTTAATGTTTTTAAGTGGCAGAAGTATATCAAATGAATATCAGCACAGGAGGTCCTAGTTAAAGAAATGTTCAAAAGCCACTCAGACTTAACAGTAGGGGGCTACCAGTTTCAGCTGTTAAGATGTGATGTAGAAAGTTAAGTGAATCTTCAGATCTGTGAATGCACAGCACTGTAGCCATCTAATGCCTATTATCTTCAAGAGCATTAAATCTATTGCAAAACCAGCTCCATTTGACACTCACATTGTACCTAAATGTTATCCTGTGTTCATATGTATGACATACGAATCCCACCACTGCCAATTTAGGAATGAACAAGATGTCTGTACTATTACAGTAAATCTTTTTGGTGTGCCTCAAAATTACAAAATAATCAAGTCTGGTGATACAGCAGAACAGGCATTTCCTTTCAGAGTATGTTGACAGAAACTCAGTAAATGTAAGTGAACAGAATTACAAATAAAAGTGCCAGAATAAAAATTCCATATTAAGAAAAATGAGTGAAGGAGACAATAAAAAGGCAGAATAAGTAGAATATGGTATCTTATAAATGGAAGAAAGATACATAGTAACTACGACAATCTGTGAAATGCATACCACACAGCAATATACTGAGGACCAGTTAATCATAAGCAACAAAAAAAAAATGCTTTCTCTAACGACTAAACCTGTCTAATGCTGGAGAAAGTAAAAGACTTGAGTTTTTTTTCTAAACAATGTGGGCATTTCTCACACTGTGACTTACTGCAATGTCTGGGGTTAGTATAATTTAGTACTAATGGTGTGAGATGAAAAAGCATGGGGATCCGGCCTTTATCCCCAAAAAATAAATAATTAAAAAAAAAAAACAATAGTCAAGGATTTTTCATTTACTTGTAAAATGGTAAAACTACAAACACCAAATAAAAACACAAACCCTCATTATTATAGCAAAGGACACCACAAAGTCATCTCCGTTAGCAAAGTCTTTTAATACATTCAAATCCAGGAGTTAAGCTCTTTCATTCCTAAGTTATAACAGAACTTCTTCAGAATTAAAATTAAGCACTTCCGTTCCTAAGTTATAACAGAACTTCTTCAGAACTAAAACCATCTGCAAAACTACACATTAAATAATCAACCACATTAAGTCACATGTTAAAATGTACCAATAAAATCACTTTTAATCAAGAGACTTCAGTTTTAAAACTGAACTAATAGATACTGCGTCATTCAATCCAGGGTAATCAGTTGCATTCAACTTAATCTGCCAACGCAACTCATAAAGATTGAGATCTTGATCCACCACCCTCCCCTGGAGGTCTTTCTTAATTTGTTTTATGACCAGGAAACCAAATGAATGTGTTTCATTCCTCATAATGTGCTTAAACAGGGCATGTGTGGTCTTTTGTTTCCTAATATTCAAACAATGCTCATACAAACTATCCCTAAGCCTTATAGTGGTTTTCTCCACATAGAAGGCAGGGTGCTGTTTACACTGAGCGAGATATACAACATTCCAGCTATAACAACTGTAATGCTCCTCAATTTTATATGTAACATTTCTAACTGTGAACACATTTCCACAAATTATTCTAGAGCATTACATACAAAAAACACATTTCTTCATACCATGGGCAAAACTCTGGGTCACTCCTCTATAAGTTCCCTCTAAACACTTCTTGAAAGAGTTGTCTTTTCTATATACAAAAATCGGCTTTTCACCCACTTTCTGAAGAATACTGGGGTCAGAATCAAACACAACCCAATTTCTTTTAATAACTATAGTGATAGTCATACTATCCAAATTGAATGTGGAGATAAACATTTTCCTATTCTGGCCCCCAAATCGAGAGGTATTTGTCTCTACAACCATGCTTCCATTGCCCACTTTTCCTCTTCCTAATGACCTCCTTCTTAATTTCATCAAGGAAATCAAAAGGGTACTCCCTCTTCATAAACATATTAATCACTTGGTGGATATTAATACGAATCTCATATTCATGTTGACAAGTGTCAAACTCAGAAGTCATTCTTGCCAATCTCACTAACTGGCCTTTTGCCACCAATTTCTTTAGATGTTTGGGATGCCAACTTGGAAAATGCAGATATGAGTTTGAGAATGTTGGTTTATGAAAAATATTTGACATAAATCTCAAGTTTTCCATATCCTTACAATTTTCCACATCCAAAAAAATTAATTTTTTGTTCATTCCATTGGGATGAAAAGGACAAGAAATCAGCAGTATTATTAATCTACCCCAAATATTCTATTAACTTCTCTTGTGTGTCTTTCATAGATTCATAGGTAGGTACTAGGCTATCGACCCAAGGGCCTACGTAAGCCTAGCCAACAAGGTTCCCTGGCTTACGCCACCCAAGAAAGTTATTTTCATGTGCCCCTGTCGAGCAGAGACACAGAAGTGATCCCTGAGGTGTATTTCCTATTTCCCATCCACTCATCAAGATTTTTCTTGAAGAGTGCTAATGAAGAACTTTGCTTGACATAGATGGGTAGCCTGCTCCAGAGTATGGGAAGTCTCTGGGACAGGAATCTATCCCTCCGGCATGTCCTGTTTATTGTGGTGACAAGGTTTAGGTCCCTAGAGCATGTAACTTGGAAGGATTGGGATTTCCTTAGGTGTAGCATGTCCAACAGCTCTGGGTTTGACATAGCTTTATATGTTAGGCAGAGATCACCTCGGAGTAGGCGATATGCTATGGAGTAAAGCTGGAGTTTTTTGAGGCGGTCAGTGTAGGGCATTTGTTTGAGGCCAGTAATCCTCTTTGTGAGGTATTTATGTGGCCTTTCCAGCTGCTGCAGATGTCTTGTGAGGTACATTCCAAAAGGGGCATTGTTCTCTATAATGGTTCTAATGAGTGTTGAGTAGAGGGGAACAATGACCTCTTTTTTCCTGGATGAGAACCCTTTTATGATGAGGTGTGCCACGTAGAAGGACTTCCTGACTACTGTGGCAATGTGACTATCAAAGGAGAGACTATTGTCCACCTGGGTCCCAAGGTTTCTTATCACACATTCAGAGTTAAGTAGATTGCTGCCTATGTAGTTCATGGGTACAGAGTTTTTAACCAAAGGGGATGACACTGCACTTTTTTGCATTGAGCTTGAGGCCATGGCTCTGACACCAGGCATCTGTCTCAGTGAGGCCCTTCTGTAGGATGTCCACATCATTTGGGGACTTGACTATGGCTCCTAGTTTGCAGTCATCTGCAAACTTCATTAGCCAGAGGCCTTCTGTGTTAGCCTGTACTTCAGAGAAGTATATACCAAACAGAAGAGGTCCCATGGACAGAACCCTGTGGTACTCCACTTGTCACTGCTTTGAGGTCAGATTTGCAGTCTGCAACTTTTACAGTGTGGATTCTGTCAGTGAGCCAGTTGGCAACCCATCTTGTGACATAGGGATTTATACTTAGTTTAGTGAGTTTAGCTATAATTCCAGAATGGGGAATGGTGTTGAAATCCTTGGCGAGGTCAAGATAGGCTGTGTGAACCACCTTTCCCTCATCTACGGCTTTGGTGACTGCCTCAAAGAATTCGATCAGGTTCAGGAGGCATGATCTGCTTTTCACAAACCCGAACTGGGTGGGATCCAGAGTTTGGAGGTTACCAATGTCTTTGTTTATGAGTTCCATGATGATACGTTCCATGGCCTTGCAGACCAGGCTTGTCAGGCTAATAGGTCGATAGTTCCCGGGATCAGTGGTGGCTCCCCCTTTGTGGAGTGGGATAACTGTTGCTGTGCGCCATTCAGTGAGCACAAAGCCTGATGCAAGGCTATTATTGAACATGGTGCTTAAGTGGGGAGCCAGTTCGTTCTGAAGTTTGTGTAAAACGCAGCCTGGAATGTTGTCCAGTCCCATGGATGCTGTGTGTTTGGCTTTAGAGAGTGCATATTTTACCTGCGTAGTTGTGATTCCTGGGACTCTGCATTCTTCCTGTATAGATATGGGCCCTTTAGGGGGTGAGGGGGGATAAAGTTAGCACTGAACATATCTGCCAGGATGTTGGCAATATCAGTTGGCTCTGTAATTTTCGTGCCGTTGTGCTGTAACTCAGAGCAGATCTGGGTGTTGCCATTGAGATTCTTGACATAGCTATAGAATGCTTTGTGGTTGTCCTTAGAATTGGTGGCGATTTTGTTTTCGTTGCTAGCTTTGGAGGATCTTATAAAGGATCTCAGCTTCTTAATGAGGCTGACCAGGGAGCTCCTCCACTCATGGGATTTTACTCTCTTTTGAAACAGTTTCTTCCTTCTGTTGTACAGTTTGTTTATGGCAGGGGACCACCAGATTGGCTTCCTTTTTTTGGAGGATAGCGTCTTGGTTCTGTTTGGGATAGTATGATCCATGCACTCTTGTAAGTGCTTATAGAGTGCATTTGTGTAGAATTCAGCAGTTGTAACTTGTATTGTCCATCTGCATGAGTGTCATGAAGTTCACCACTTCTGTCTTAAGAAGCATGAAGTTGGCTTTGGAGAAATTTTTTACCGTGGTTTCCTTAATAGGGGGGTGGGGGCGGGATGTGGATATCAAGTGTGATTAGCTTATGGTCAGATTGGACCAACGAGGAGTTGACTTCAGGTGTGGAACACCGGTCACTCATGTTGGTAATGACTAGGTCTAGGATATTGTTGCCTCTGGTGGGGGTGTGGATAAGTTGATCCAGGGCATTGGAGTTTATGAATTCCAGAAAGCGTTGAGCTAAGGAGTTGGTACATGAGTAGTTTTCACAGTTAATGGTGGGATAGTTGAAGTCGCCCATAATTAGGGTGTTTGGTTGAACCCTAAAATTTTCCAGTACATCAAGAAAAGAGGAGTGGGAATCCTGGGGCATGGTGGTGGATCTGTAGCAAGCTACAGTTTGGATTGTAGTTTTGCCCAGAGTTAGTTGCACTTGAATAACCTCAGATGCATTATGCTGGGCAACTAGCCTGGAGATTTGGATATCCTTAATGAATATGGAGACACCTCTGCCTTTGGTGTTTCGGTCCAGATTACATGGTCGAAGTGTGTGGTATGAGTTATAGCCTGCTAGTGCAGGGGTGCTCTCTGGAGCCTTGAACCAGATCTCAGTCACTGCACAGATATCAATGTTCTCTATTTTAAGGAGTGCCTTGAGTGAGTGCATTTTGAGATTTAGACTTCTAGCATTGAGTAGCATTACCCTCAGTTTTTGCTTGCCTGTTCCTGTTACGGTGGTGAATTTGTTATTTGAACCTTGCCTAAAAAAGGCACTATAGGGGCAGCAAGAGCCTTAGCCAGTATCCAGAATCCCAGGGGTGTCAAGTGCAGGCCATCTGTGGCAAAGCATTGTGATCTGTCAACCATGTCATCCCAAGCAGACAGATACTGGATCCCCTTAGAATGACACCAGAAGCTTAGCCAATTGTTGAAGTCAATTATTTTGTCCTTGTACTGCAGTATCATTCTGGGTGATGGCAGAATGCTACTCAGGGCTAGGGTCATACCTGCCTGGGCTACAAGATCAGAGAGCTCTTCCATGTCTCTTTTCATGTAGTCCGGGGAGGTACGTCTCAGGTCATTCCCACCAACATGGACAATGACAGAGTCATATTTGTACTTGTTGTGGAGTGACCTGAGTGCGTGGATTATGTGGCGGATCCTGGTACCTGACAGGCAGCTGACAGTAACCTCCTCCTTCTTTAGCCTGGTGAGTGGGACATCAGTGTGCCTGACTATAGAGTCACCTATGACTAGTGTGTTGGGTATGTTGTTTTGCCTTATTGGCTGTGGTCGAGTGGCACACTGAGCCTGTGGGCTATGTGTCATTTGGGCTGTGTTGGGGTATGGAGGTTGCTTGCATTTCTGCTTTGGAGGTCTCTGTTGCTAGACAGATTATTATTGAGAGCCTCCGCGAATGTTTTTGTGTTACTATGTGTGGATTTTGGTGGTGTAGATTTAGTAAGACTCTGTGATGAGTGTGGTGTGGTGCAAATGTTTATCTTCTCCTCTTGACTGTCAAGTTCAGTCTTGGTTGGAGAGAGCTTTACCTCCAGTTTGGCTAGATAAGTGCATCTCTCACAGGTTGTAGTGTTGGGTGCTAGGAGGAGAGGGTTGTCTGTGTACATGAGGCAATTTCTACACTGCCTCAAGATGCCCAGATTCGTCAGATAGACAGGAGAGAACACTGGGAGCTGACCCTTGGACATGCCTGAATAAAAAAAACATTTTACTCTAGATAAGTGAGGAAAGTGCGTACAAGAGCTGTTTATCTCTAAGCAAGTGAGAAAAGTAAGTACAAAAACTGTCTTCCTCTAGGTAATGAGGAAGGTTGAGTGCTATAGTAATTAGTAGCTTATTTAGTGCTTACAAGTTCTGAACAAGTGCTGAGGACGAATAAGCAAATTTAAATGCTAAAACTAAAAATCTGTATCTGCACTAGATGAGTTCCACAAAATAAACTCATCACCCAAAAAAACGAGTGTATAAAACCCAGCTTTCCTTAAATTCACTGTTGAGTATGTGTACAGATCTTCCCACTCTGCCATGACATAATTAGCAAACATGGGGCAAAAGCAGTCCCAGTGGCAACTCCCCTCATTTGTTTATAAAACTGACCTTTAAAATACAAAAAATTATTTTTCAGTACAATTTTCATTCATGTAGTCGTGGTATCTACCCTCCAATTTTCTAAGCTGGTACATTTATTAAACTCGTTCTCAAACCAAGTGAGACCTATTTCATGTAGAATAACTGAAAATAAACTATGAACATTTATTGCATCAAAAATAACGTCAGAAGAAAAAAATTAACATCATTCAACATTTTTAACAAATGCCAGGAATCTTTACAGATCTGATCTATTTTTCTTAACTCTTCCTTTAGGTTAGAGTCCAGAGAACTGGCAGTAAAACATGTTTTTGAATGTGCTGTGTCCACAATGGGATGAAAGGGTGGATTATTCATATCAGAGTGAATCTTCTGTATGACAAAAATTTGGACCAGTACTGGTTTAGAATTGCACATATAATTGAATTCACTCTCAGATATGCTGTAGAAAGGGAAAGACTTGCATTTTTTTTCCTAAACAACGTGAGCATTTCTCTTTTTGTAACTTGCTGCAATGTCTGGGATTAGTATAATTTAGTACTAAGGGTTCAAAATGAAGAAGCATGGGGCTCTGGTCTTTAGCCCCTCCCCCTCAAAAATAAAATAAAAATACAAAAGTCTAGGATTTTTCATTTGCTATTGCTGGTCACCACCAAAACCATCTGTGACAAAGGAGGTATTGTCAGCACAGCTAGCTGGAATTATGCAAATAATTATATGTCATTTGTGAATATTAACATGATTTATATAGAAGTGTAACAAAAGGAGATACTACCAGCCCAGCTATCTGGAATTTTGTAAATGGTTATATGTCATTTATGAATATCAGCATGATTCATATAAGATACTTGTGTTACAAATGTATTAGAACTGTATGTCAGGTATATATTAAACTGCTGGTACAGAAGTGTGTGTTGAAAAGGTTTTTGGAAGTGTTTAAAATGTAACCACAGCATGTCCTACTGGAATAGAACAGAAAAGTGCCTGCACTATTGTAACTGTTTAAATGTGTATATTTTAACAGTGGTAACTGGGACACAGGTGGTTAACTTCAGAAAAATAGCTGAAATTAAATTAATTTATGGCCACACAATAAAAAGATGTTATGTTTCAGTTTCAGTGCAGCAACAGACACAATGTCTGTGCTGAGAAGTTTTCTGTATTGTTTTGGCAGTGTTCTATTGTTTTAGAACTTCCAGGATCTGAAAAGATCTGAGGAAAACCCCTTGTGTATGTATTTTCACAGGTAGATGCTAAATACTGCTAGCTTTCAGCAGTGGAGGGGTTTATCTGGGATAGAGTCAGATGACAATAAATTATGTCATTCTGCAAGCTAACCCAGCAGTAATATTTCAGATATTAATTTAAGAACTGTCTGAGAGAGAGAGAGACTATATTCTATATTCTGTCTTGACCTGACAACATCAGCTAGAGGATCTATTCACCACATCTGCCTTGCTGCTCTAATTAAGAAACTCTCTTAAAAATAGTCAGGAATATAGCAAAGTGTAGCTTAGATGTTTTTCTTTATTTATTTGAGACTGTCCTGCAATGTTGTTTTAAATATTTCCTGTGACTTTGAATTTTAATGTAACTGTATATATATATATATATATATATATATATATATATATATATATATATATATACAGAGTACTTTCTTGTTCTTTTATTATTTATTATTAAATATATTTAAATCTATCATTGTGGCTGATCTGTCTAGATATATTTAATCTCTGAGAGTATTTGCATATTTATTTGGTGACACTGTGTAGGCCACTCCTAATCCCCTTGCTCTTGGTCAACCTACCATTTGTATTGATAGTAACATTGCACAGTAAGATTGGACACCCTTTGTTAAGGGCCTTAAAGTAGCTGATAAGTAGCTGGCTGGTGGCAGTAATGACTACTTTACAGTCTGGGCAGAAGGGGCAAAGCTAGTAAACCTGAGTCAGCCTTTCCCAGCTGTGTATGTGGTTGTGTCAGCTACTTGGGCAGGGACACAAAGCACTGGTTGAACAGACAGGATAATGGAAGTCTTGGCTTGGCCACTCAGCTGAAATCTCAACTCTATAGCTGTGACAGTGGGGATTCTTACTGGGGATCTGGAGAAAGAGGAAGAAACCAGCCCCAGACTGACTGTGGTCTTTGCTCTTAAGGGAAATCACTCTTGATGCAGAGAGCTGCATCTGGAAATAGTGTGTGTGTGTGTGTGTGTGTGTGTGTGTGTGTGTGTGTGTGTGTGTGTGTGTGTGTGTGTGTGTGTGTGTGTGCGCGCGTGTGTGTATCTGTCATCCTCCCAATGTATGTTCCCCCACTGGTGCCAGTGGTGAGGACTGAGGCTCCTTGATTACTCGGCAGTGGTGGGGCATCACACCAGCTTTCAGTTTCTTTCTTTTGATAAAGCAATTGTCAGTGTACTGTGGTTAGGACATTATATCTTATAACCTAATAAGGCAAAGGAAACTCTAACTCCTCTAATAATATTCTGACATACACATACAAACACACACACACACAAAGACACAAACATGAGTGCACACACATTTACCCTCAATTCTCTGGCTTCCATTTCACTCTCTCTTTTTTTCCCTGAATTCCCCATGTCTGTCTTTCTCATATGTATTGATTTATTTCATTTGATTACCGGGAAAGTCCAACTGGGTAGAAGTTCATTTTCAGTGGAGGCCCAGGGAGGAAAGCTCCAGATTATTAAAGAACATTTTAAGAACAATAATTTTATAGTCTTCAAAAATAAAACAAAAACATCTGCAATTTAAATAATTATAAATTAGACATAATATAAAAACAGAAACTGCACTCACTGGAAGCAGTCCTCACCTTGGAAGATGCATACATTTGTGCAGTCACAGAGACCTGGTTCAAGGCTGTGGAGAGCATCCCAGCCATACCAGGTTACATATCCTTCCATACAGTCAGACCACAAACTGAAGGCATGAAAACTAATGGAGGTGGTGTATCAATTTTCATTAAAGATAAATACACCTCCAGTTTGGTTAAAAAGTATGATTCTTTGGAGATACTTCAGGTGCAATTCATTGTTGGTAGGACACCTATTTAAGTCACTGCCAGCTACAGGACCCCATCCATGAATCAGGACACCCACTCTGCCTATTTGGAGTGACTTGTGTCTATCAAGATACATCTGAATACCATGTTTTTGGGTGACTTTAACTACCCATCCATTGACTGGGTAAATTACTAGTGCTCAAACTCACATCCCTAAAGGTTACTCGACTTTGTTAACTCCATTGCCTTGGACCAGCTGGTTGACACCCTCACAAAAGGTGCCAACATCCTGGATCTGGTGCTTACTAATATGGGGGACCACTGTAGCACTCCCACTGTGAGGTCTTCCTTGGTGAGATCTGACCACAAATCAGTCTCATTTGAAGTAATTATCACACCTGACCTGCCCCTCCAGCAGCAATTAAACTAAAAAGCTTCTCTAAAACAGATTATAACCTCTTACAGAATGGTATAAATAGCTTCTCTGCACCTCCCCCCTCAGATGGAACTGGCAACTATGCCGAGTTCTACACCAATGCTTTATACAAACGCCTGCATAACTGCATCAACTCGGCTCTACCTGATAGGACTAAAACAAGTTCCTCAAGAAAGAGCAAACCTGCCTGGTGGACAACTGCCTTAAACAGGCTTTACAATAAGAGGAAGAAATTACTATCTAAGAGTAAGAGTGAATGAGCTCTAAACTGGAAACACCCTCTCATCAGCTTAAACAAGTGAATAAGATGTCTTGTGAAGTCCTGCAAAGCAAACTATGATCCAAATTACCTTCCTCAACTAAAGACAACCATATGGCATTCCTTAGTCACATTCGTAACCTAAAAGGTAAGGCCCAGATGTTCGCCAAACTGGTAGCTAATGACACCATATGTACTCAGCCTGTGAACATAGCTAACCTGTTGGCTGACAGGTTCTGTGAAAACTTCTCTCCCCTATCCATGCTACATGTACCCCATGACATCCCTGCCACCTGTCCCCTACCCTGTAGCTCTAAGGAGCAGGTCATTAACACCCTCTCTGAGGCCAGGAACACAGCATCTATGGGACCTGATAACATCCCAGGCTGCATCCTTCATGGGCTCCAGCAAGAATTAACAACACCATTGGGTACTCTTTTCAATCATAGTCTAAGCACCAGCTTCATCCCAGCTGAATGGAAAACAGCCACCAGGACAAAAGTGGTACTTCCACTGACCCCAGGAACTATAGACCTATTAGCCCGACTGGCCTTATCTGCCAGACCATGGAGCAAATCATCATGGACCTTATAAATAAAGACATAAGTAATCTCCAAACACTTGACCCTACTTAATATGGATTTTTCAAAGGGAGATCATGCCTGTTAAACCTGGTGGACTTCTTTGAGACAGTCACCAAGGCCCTGGATGAGTGGAAATCTGTGCATACAACCTACCTGGACTTAGCCAAGGCATTTGACACTATCCCCTACTCAGTCATCATTGATAAACTCACCCAGCAAGATATCAACCCTTATATCATTAGATGGGTCACTAACCGGCTCACTGATAGAACCCATATAGTCAAAACAGGGAAATCCACGTCCAACAGCAGACCTGTAACCAGTGGTGTTCCACAGGGATCAGTCCTGGGGACCTCTACTGTTTGGAATCTATTTCACCAAAGTCCAAGCAAAAACTAAAGGTCTGTGGCTGTCAAAGTTTCTGATGACTGCAAACTGGGAGCGGTCATAGAATCTCCAAATCATGTCAGCATCCTACAAGAGGGTCTTATACAAACAAATGATTGATACCAAAGTCATGGCCTTAAACTCAATGCAAAAAAAATGTATTATCATCCCTTTTCATAAGGATGATGTTCCTAACTACCACATCAATAGCAATACCTTAAGTACGAACTCAGTGGTGAGAGACCAAGGCACACAGGTTGACAGCAACCTCACCTTTGACCACCATGTCTCAACAGTGGTAAGAAGATCATTTTATATTGCTTATCTCATAAGTAAGGCCATTGCCTCCAGAAAAAAATAAGTTATAACCTCCTTGTACTCTTCCCTCATCGGACCAATAACTGAGTACAACGCCCCTTTTGGTATGTACGTTTCCAAGCACCTGCAGCAATTGGAGAGACTACAAAGGTTCCTCACAAGGAAAATTCTAGGTCTTCAGCACTTGTCCTATGTGGATCGTCTGAAATCACTGTCACTTTATACTGTTTCATACGGGCTACTCAGAGGCAATCTCTGCATTGCATGCAAGGCAATCTCTGACCCTGCTTTATTGGAAATGCTGCATCTCCGTAAGTCAAATGATACATGGATTAGTTGCTCTAAAGACCTTAACCTGGTATGTTAGATTAATAGAACCTGCTTGAGGGACAGATTTATCTCCTAGAGGTTACCACACCATTGGAACAGACTCCCACTTCATGTCAAACAGAGCACCCCATTAGCCCCTCTTCAAATGCAATCTGGACGATTGGAGGGGTAACCATAAATTCACCCCAGGGGTTCCACCTCTGTCCCTCTTGCACAGGGGCAATAGGTGCTGATCATGGAAATAAGGGTAGAACATGGCTAGGCTTGTAAGTAACTTCCTATGATCCTACGATAACAAGGTATATGACAATCATTTAATATTTAGAGAAATTTTAGACAGTTTGTAAAAAAATTAAAGGTAAGTTAGTGTAATACAATTAGGAATTGCAATATGAAGTGAAGGAAAATAGGCTTATGGTATATTTAAAGAGAAAGTCAGAGAAGAAAATTAGATAGCAGTAAGGAAGTAAGTGAAGAAGGGAGAGTAAGGAGGTATAAGAAATGAAAAGGTACTTGTTCACATTTAGAGATATAGATTATCCTGGTTTTGAGCAATAACAGAGTCAGATTTTTGCTAGGAAGTCTTTCAGAGTGCTTTTGAAAGATGGAAAAGAGGGTATAGACCTGATGGATACAAGTAAGGAGTTCCAGGCATTAGCAACCTTGTACGAAGATAGGCAATGCCCAGCAGATTTGCTAGGTTTATAGACAGGAATTTTTGGTCACTGGGTCTCAATGACTGACTGAGAACATAGTTGTGTTGAATGTATTTTGGTGCTGGACAGGCAGATGGATGCTGAATAATTTTATAGGTGGTAAGAAGTTGTGTATATGTTAGTTGATGTGGCAGTTGTAACCAATTTAGGCTTTTCAGTGCTATACAGTGGAGGGTTCTGAAAGGGGTATGCGGTGCAAATTTAGCAACTTTGCTATAGCACTGTTCAAGTTTCAGTTTTTGTCAACTAAGCCACTTAGAGGTGCTAGAGTGAATAAATCTTTTTTGTGGAAGTTCTTGGTCTTTTCTGTGGTTTTATTTCAGTTTTTGTGAAGCCTGGAGGTTAGTTAGGATGGCAGCACCTTAAAGAAGAGTGGGGAGGAGATAAGAAATGGCAAGTGAAGTTTTAGTTGCACTGGTGAGAAAGTTTTTAGCTCTGTAAAGTTTTTCATGAGTTTTTCTTATGCAATTCTGAATATGCAGGTCGAATGAAAGATTATCCTCCACTATCACCCCTAATAGTTTGCTATGAAAAGTGACTTCAATGGTTGTATTATCAGGAAAGAGAGGACTTTAAATTTAGTTTTTCATGAGAGAGGGATTCAGGGAAAAAAGCAGTTTGGACTTTTTTGGGTTAAGCATAAGTTGTGAGTTACGAAGCCATGTTTCAGTGGCTGCTAAAGCTTACTGAGTATTTTTTGTAGGTGTACCACATTGTCAGATGTGCAGATGAGAGTGGAATCATCTACATATTGTATTAGGGTTGTCTGTTGTGTGGAAGTATAGAGAGTGTTGGTGAAAATGTTAAAGAGGAGGGGACCAAGAATTTTTGTGGCACACAGGTGGTGACTGGGAGGTAAGGAGAGAGTGTAGAGTGCAATTTTACTATGAGATCTGTTGGACAGGTAGCTTTTGAACTACAGAAGGGTGGGTTGAGACAGGCATAGTGAGGACATTTGAAGAAGAAATTTGCTGTGACAAACTGTGTTGAAGGCTTTAGAGAAGTCTAGAAATAAGGAAAAAAAATAGTTTGCCATTATCTCTAGCTTTATTGAATATATATATATATATATATATATATATATATATATATATATATATATGTGTGTGTGTGTGTGTGTGTGTGTGTGTGTATATATATATATATATATATATATATATATATATATATATATATATATATATATTAAGAGAGAGAGAGAGAGAGGTTAGAAGAGCAGTGCTAGTACTATGGGAAGGATGGAAGTGATGTTGTGTAGGGGATAGGAGTTTTTCCCTGCAGGGATAGTCTAACAATTGTTTTTGAATACATTTTCAAGTATTTTGTTGAGGGAAGATATGATTGTTATAGTTTTAAAGTCATTCATGTCTACTGAATTTCCTGCTTTGTGCAGAGGGATAATGTGTGACTTTTTTCAGAGAGGAGGGAATGTGTGTATGTAAAGCGTATTTACATGTTCTTAAAAGGTTTGTATGTAAACTGTTTCCACACCTAACACATATCTGTTTTCCTCAAATGAAACTGTATGATCCCTACCTTCAAGCTTAATGAATTTGTTAACTATGCATGATACTGAATGCATTTATGAGCAACTATTCTACGTAATATTATCTTTAATATTAACTATCAGTTGTATCTAAATTGTATAATGCATCTTGGAGCTTTTCTCCCTGGGCCTCCACTGAAAATGGGTCATTTCAGCCCAGTGGACTTCCCTGGTAATCAAACTGCAAATAAATAAATAATAAAACCACTCCCCAACTTATATAATCAGGAAACATATACATTCAGCTAGTAATATCTCATTCAATTTCATATGTAATTAAAACATTTTCTCCATCTATATTTAATTCATTATTACAACAATATGTTTGTTCACCTCTTAACTTCCTACAGCTAGACCTTGCCATACAGTACTAACAAAGCATTCCTAGAAATACTTATAACTTAGACCCTATTAGAAAATTTTGCTTCAAATCCAAACAGCTACATTGGTTAACAAAAGAAACAAACTTCTACTTAAGCAAAGGGGTAAAGCCTGGATTCTTTATCACAGTAACAAAAATAAAGAGAACTTAACTTCTTATCAACAAATAAGAAATCAGGCTAAAAAACAAATCAAAAAAGACAAAAAAATCGTACTTCCAGTCTTGTCAACAAAAATAACAAAACAACCCTCAGAAACTCTGGCAAGCCATAAACCACCTCCTAAACCCTTGCAAACCTACTACTCCAGCACCATCAACAGTTAACTCTACCAAATGTTTAGCCTCACAATTCAATACCGACTTTATCAAATCAATTACTACATTACTAAACAACATCACCAATCCACCACTATCAAACCTCCCACTGAATTCAACTGTATCCCTTTCTCCCTTAAGCCAATTCAAATGAACTACATAAATAAACTCCTAGGTAAATTAAAATCATGTACTCTTGCAGCTGATCAACTTCCCAACACATTTTTCCTATCCCATATCTATTCTTATCAACTGTTCTATATCTGAACAGTATGCACCTCTTCTCTGGAAAATATCTCATATCATACTTCTTCACAAAGAAGGCCCCTCTACAGACCTCTCCAGCTATATGCCAACTGCCATTCTCTCACTTGGAAAAATGTATACACCAGCAAATTATTGGATATTTCCTTAAAAACCTGCTTTCCAATACTCAACACAGCTTTTGACCCACACATAGCACCTGTACAGCCCATATAAGTTTCTCAAACACCTTAAATCTCCTCAAAAATAATAGTGACCTTGTTTCAGCTGCTTTCCTTGACATAGCAAAAGCCTTTGACACAGTATCACACCAACATCTTCTTAACAAAGTTGCCTCATACAATATTAGCACAACATCTTTAAACTGGTTTCATAGCTATCTTTCTAACCATCAGCAAACCACTAAATGGGATAAAAAAACTCTCTCCCATACTACCCGTCACAGTCAGAGTCTCTCAGACTCCATCCTTGGTCCTCTACTTATTATCATATTTACCAGTGACCTCAGTACCTCCACTAATCTTGCCTCTATCATTCAACACACCAATGATGCTTCTCTCATCTGCTCTGCCCCATCTTTCAAAGAACTGCAAGACAAAACTCAAATTTCCCTACAAAACATCGAAAACTACCTATCTGACCATCAACTTATTTTAAATCCCAACAAATCCAAACTCATAGTTTTCAGTAATTCTAATGCTATTAACACCTCATTTCCTCTCACTATCTCCTCCACTAATGGCACAAAAATAGAACTAGTCAAACAGACAAAACTTTGAGGTGTTATAATAGATAATGGCCTAAAGTTTGATAAACGTATAGCACTAGCAATAAAAAAGTGCACATAAAATCTGGTTCACTCTAAAGAGCAAAACTCTATCTAACCAGCTATGCCAGATTAGCTACTGTTAGAGACCACTTCCTATCCACCCTTCTCTACTGCTACCAAATCTTTACCAACTTACATAAAGCAGACTTGAACAACCTTGAAACCTGTTATAATAAAATAGCCAAATTTGCCTCAAACCTACCTCCCAGATCTCAACATTGTACAGCCCTTCATCACCTTAATTGGATAGAACTCCCCAGCTTACTATCTCTCAACCAGCTAACTATTGCTCATAGAATCATCCAGAAACCTGAATTCTGCCTTGCTCTAGCTGATCTTGTTCAACCTTACACAAATCTTAAGTCCCTTAGGTCATCCAATAAATTCATGCTCAATGTAACCAAATCTCATAACTATCATGGGGACTCCTTATCTTTCTTTCTTTCGGCTTTTCCTGGTTAGAGGTCGCCACAGCGGAACTCCGGTCCGCTAATGATTGGCAGTAGAGTTTTACGTGCTGGCTTGCCGGGCCTAATGCACAACCTTCAGCGAAGGAACACCCATTCACGCATGTCGACACACAGAAGATGCTCTAACTGAGAATCAAACGTGCAATGTCTAACTGTGAGGTGACAACGCTACCGCCTCACCACCACCGCAGTTGCCAAATCATGGAAATCTCTCCCCCAGCATATTCTCTCTAGCCTTGATACACATACTTTCAATCGACTCCTAAAACAAACTTATGCTAAACACTGGCTATGTTCCTGCACATCTCTAGGATAGTAACAGTCATATACTACCTCTTTTCATTAATCTTCTCTACCTACATCTCTACAGCCTAAACTCACCTCTACATTCTTTTCTTTGATCATTCCACAAAAAAATAAAGTGTTGAGTGATTTTTATCTCAAACCCACTATGATTTTCTTATTATTTGTATTTATCCCTGTATTGTATCTGCCTTTGTATTTCATTTGTACTGTATTTTTTTACTCTGTAAATATTGTTTCCTCTGTATTGTATTTTTTACTCTGTAAATATTTTTCTTGGTACTTTGCTCATCTATTCAATGTACTACGTTTGTATTTGTATTTTTTTGTATTTTTGTAAATTTTAGGAGCTTTTCTCCCTGGGACTTCACTGAAAACAGGTTTCTTGCCCAGTCATACACTACCTGGTTATCAAAAGTAAATAAATAAATAAATAAATTTAATACATAATTAAATATGCAACATCTTAAAGCTATTATAGAAACCTTTATAAAACACCAGTGTCAATAAAAATTCAGTACTATTAAATGCAACATCACTGCCATTAAATAATCTTGTATTTTAATAAACTTTTTACCGAAATACAAATATTCTAACCATGGAGCTAAGCCGGCTTATAAATAAACTTGCCACTTTAGCTCCTGATACTCTAAAAAGTTATTATATTGATCTACAAATTTGTTTTTGTCTATTTGTTCTAGTACTCAAAATATAAACTTTCTAAAATCTGCACATTCCTCAGCATGCCTTACCAATGCATTTCTGTGATCTCTTTTCTTAATTGCTAATACATGATCTCCAATTCTTTCCATTAACCTATGTATAATTTTTCCAGCATAAAAATTGTCACAGTTGGAACAGCATGCAAGGTATACTAGCCCATCACTTTAATATGTGTACCTAGTTTTAACTGTTAATATAACATCTATACATTTAAAATAAAAGGTACTTCCTGAATAAATTTATTTACAGTAGCTACAATTCTGGCATGCAAATGTACCCCTCTGTCTAGCTACTCTAATACATTTTGTATTAGATGAATTTTCTAAAATATGTTTTAAATTATTTGTTTTTAACACAATTTTTGGAGTATTCCCAATTATATTACACATCTCCGAATTTCCTAAACTAATTTTCCAGTTTTCAGTTTTGATATTATGAATACCTTGACCATCAAAACTAATTGGTGAAGGAAAAGAATAACTTATTTCTTTTGAACAACCTACTGAATTGACTGTTCTTGAATCAACTGCTTTAGGAACAAACCCCATCTTCAAAACTGGAGGAAACCGACTATACCTTAATAATATTTTCAGATATATCCCTTATTCTATTTTCAGGATACCCTCTAAGGGGTAAAAAAAATTGTTTAATGTTTCAACTTCATTAAATTTTTGATCATCACTTATTAAATAACTGTATTTAATCACTTGCCCCCTAAATGTGTTTAGTTTCATAAAAGTGGGGTGGTGACTCCCAAAATGTAAACAATTGTTTCTAAATGTATCCTTCCTAAAAACACTACTTGTAAATTGATTAGACTCTTTTAATATGGTAATTTCTACATCTAAAAATGGACTGTAGTATCTTGATCACTTATTACAAATTTTAACCAAGAGACACTGTGACTGATCTGTTGAAGAAATTCTTGAAAAAAATGTAGGTCTCCTATCCAAATAAAAAAGAGAAGATCTATGTAACATCTGTAATAACTGACTAATAGATGATCACAGAAATGCATTAGCAAGGTATGCTGAGGGATGTGCAGATTCTAGAAAATGTATGTTTTTAGTAATAGAACAAGTAGACAAAAACAAATTTCTAGATCACTATAATAACTTTTTAGAGTATCAGGAGCTAAAGTGGCAAGTTTATTTACAAGCCGACTTAGCACCAGGATTAAATGATTGTATTTCGGTAAAAAGTTTATTAAAATACAAGAGTATTTAATGGCAGTGATGTTAAGAAACCAAAAAAGATGTGGTCCACAGCAGAAAGAAGGTAAATAAAAGTCCAGTAGGTAAAATTCAACGAACAAATTTATTGGATGAAAACCACACAGTAATAAATCCCTCAAGCGCTTTCGCTCAGTGCAATACTGAGCTTTATCAAGATGAACACCATATAACAACTGCTCCTATTTAAATACTTAAAAGTAATCATGTGATCAATTAAATTAAAAAAATAATTGATAAAATATCACCTGCAAGTACTTGGTATTAAAAGGGCTGCATATAAAACCAGTTGAATAGCCTTGTCATAATATTTCTCATATATATAAAGGCTCAAAACATAAACTTCTTGCCAAACATTGTTCAACAAAAACAAAAACTAAACATTAAATGGATCATATTGCGATCAAGATAATAAATACGTAATGAGTACTAAATAAATGTAAATAAAAATTAAAAAATAAATAAATAAATAAAAAATACTGAATAAATATAAAAAATCAAAATAAAAATAAAAAATGTGTGAATCAATTCTTTGGGAGTGTATTAAGTGTGTGAATATATCAATTTTATGTTATATTATTATAATTTGGCTCTTCTTAATTTCAAAACACTGCTCAAATTCATGTTGTCATTAAGCCCTGCCCATTTTGCAGCGTCCAACCTTAGTTGCCATATAAGCTCTTTATATTCCAGTTTACTCTCCCAATCACCCCCTCTACCATAGCTGCTCTAAAACAATAAATCTAAGCTCCATGTTGGGACAGGACAATGAATGCTTGTAAAAAGCATTAGATTCCTTCTTCTTTATGATGTCATATAAATGTTCATAAATTCTTCTCTTTAATGTCCTTTCTGTTTTCCCTACATAGAAGCTTTGGCATTTTAAACAGAAACCTAAATAAACAACATATTTCGTGTTACAGTTAAAATACCCACTTGCCCGACATACAAATTTCCTTGATGGAATATGTAAAGTGTCACCATTGAGAATGTTTGGGCACTGTTTACACGTTCCACACTTAAAAGTTCCTTTCTTGCATCTAATGTTAACAGTTTCTGCTGTATGCTTTCTTTCAAACAAACAACTCTTTCAAATTAGTGTCCCTTCACCTAACAAATTTCGGTTGCTTTGAAACCATCTCTGTTAATCCTTCATGTAATGAAAGTACGGGCCAAAACCTTAGTACTGCTTCCTCTATTAACCTAGAATTACTGGAAAAAGTGTGTGTGTATACATTCTGCTCAAACTTTTGGGAGTTGGTATTCAGCTCATCTACTAGCGTGGTAATAGACCCTAATAAAGGTGGATATCTATCTTCCCTATGCATACATACTTCTAAGGCCAGAGTGTTGACCAATGTGACAGGATAACCTCTTTCGTAAAACCTCTCTTTCAAGAAGTTTACCTCGTCTAAAAAATTTTCTGTAGTACTGGTCATTCTGGATGCACGTATGAGCTGCCCTTTAACAATCCCTTTCTTTTGATAAAAAGGGTGGCTGCTCTCAAAGTGCAGGTATGAGTTGGAATATGTTGGCTTCCTAAATACCTTTGAGCCAAACCTGTTGTTGATGGTGTCTTTAAACAGGGTGATGTCCAAGTAGTTTAAACTTTGGTCACTAACAGAATGTGTAAAAACCAAAAATGAAGTGGTAGAGTTGATGTAACAAATGAAATTCAAAAACTCTTCTGTTGTTCCGCACCATAAAAGACATATGTCGTCCAGGTACCTAACATAATGTTTGATATGCTTCGCCCATGCCGTCGCAAATATAAAGGTCTGCTCCCATCTGTGCAGTACAATATTCGTGTAGGTAGAAGCACACGGAGCACCCGCCACACCCATCTTTTGTTTGTAAATTTCACCATTGAAACAAAGGAAGTTGTTACATAACACAATTTCCATCAGTTCTACCAGTAAGTTGGAAACATTTGCACCAAGATTAGCTTTGTTTGCCAACACCTCATTAAACCAACTCAAACCCGTTAAATGGGGTATACTCGGAAATAATTGTACAATGTCAATAGTTGCCATCAAAAGGTCAGGGTGATACAATTGAAATCCTATGCCTTTAAGGAAGTCCCAGGAGTCTTTGTAAATGTATTTCAAAGATAGTAAGACAGGAACAAACAACCAAAACCAAGTAAATCCACAGCAACCAAATTGAAGGCACGAACACCAGCAAGGTTCCACAGTTCCACGATTTAATGACACAAAAAAACAGACAAAAGTAATCCAGTACAAAAAGATTTCCTACAAGCTCACGATGTACATTTCCACTGTTACAACCAAAACCAAGTAAATCCACAGCAACCAAATCGATAAAACGTCTGGCAAAGCGGCTGTGTCATTAAATCAGCTGGAACCTATCAATCTCTGATTCCCCATCTCTTCTTTGCTGTGTTGTTCCATCCGCAAGCACAACTTACTAGTTTTGTTGTGCTTGCCGGATGGAAGGCGGAACACCGAAAGAAGAGATGGGGGAATCACGGAGATTGATAGGTCAACTGACTCAGCTGATTGACCTATTGACGCCGCTTTGCCAGACGTTTTATCGGAAGCAAGGAGAAGAGGGTTCAAGTGTGCAGGAACGGACCGAATGGTCAAGGGGAGCTAAACCAAAAAGAAAACGCCGTAACAGTGGAAATGTACATCGTGAGCTTGTAGGAAATCTTTTTGTACTGGGATTACTTTTGTCCGTTTTTTTGTGTCATTAAATCGTGGAACTGTGGAACCTTGCTGGTGTTCGTGCCTTCGATTTGGTTGCTGTGGATTTACTTGTATTTCAAAGATGTAACAAATCCCTTGAGCACATAATCTATAAATTTACCTAAAGGTTCTAGTATACCTCCTTTACCAGAAACTATTGGTCTAAATTGTAATGGGTCCAACCCTTTGTGGGTTTTCGGAATACCAAAAATCACTGGGGTTCTTGGTTTGGCTACAAATAAATAGTTGTATAACTTTTCATTGAAGCTACCTTGCAGCAAATGATCCATCAACATGTAGTTTATTTTTGAGTATGCTATATGTAACTCATTTCTAGATACTATATCGTATTGTTCAGAATCCTGTAGCATGCAATGAATGTGTGTGTCATAATCTGTGTTATACATCAAAACCAAACCACCCCCTTTATCTGGCTTCATCACCCTACAGCCCTCCTTGGTAAGAAATTTGATTAAATTAGCCTCGTTTGAACCAAGGTTGTTAGAAGCCATGACAGGTTTTCTGGTGTTGATGACCCTCATCTCTCTTTCCACTAACTCCTCAAACACTTTGGTAAAAGTTGGTCGTTTGTAATGGCAGTGATGTTGCATTTAATGACACTGAATTTTTATTGACATTGGTGTCTTATAAAGGTTTCTGTAATAACTTTAAGATTTTGCATATTTAATTATATATTAAATGAATGTTCTATTTTTATCAATGGCCAAAACAATGACATCATGGTGTAATTCCTTTAGAAATGAAATTGAATTTTATCAGTTTATTCTGAAGAAGTTCCTCACAGTAAAGAGAAGGAAAGAGCTTAAAAACTCGTGTGTGTTATTATTATTCTTTATACTTTGCTACTGACCAAGATGCACTGTTTGAATTGCTGTTCGTAGTTTCTTTGGTGTTTATTATAATACAGTTTAAAGTTTAAGTGGTTTATCTTTATAAGCACTTTTTCAGCAGTATCTTGTTTTGGATTATTTTGTTTGGTGTTACCAGACTTTAAGAACATTGGTAAGAACAACTTTGCACATTGGATTATTCCCGAAATCGGAAGCGAAAAAGATGGTATTTTGGCTTTAAGCATTTATGCTATACCGGAAGAAATGACCAACCTGACTCAAAATCTACAGGAAGTGGTTAACAAGACTCAGGCAGTGTTAAAACAAGTTGAAGGGAGTTTTGGAGCCCACCGACAGCTCGGTAAATATCAGATGATTATTTGTCATCCGAAAAGGCACAGTGGTAGCAGATTAAGTGTTTTCTTATTCTAATGGTATCAGTGGATTACTTGATGCTGATTTGGTGAATCCATTTACCAATCTAAAGACTAATGACATTTCTTCTGAACATAGGTATATGACTGCTACATTTCCTGATCTAAAAATCATTTTAATGGAACTGGAGAAGAAGGTTTTGAAGTTTAAGTCATTAAAAATTGAAAATCACTACTTGCATAGTTGCCACAATTTGAAAATAGTACCGTTAGGACCTATAGTATATGCTTTTCCTAACTGCATTAGTCTGTCTGATAACACTTACGTGAGCTTCTGCGAAGTGTATAGCAAGGCGGGTTTAGAAGTCTTAAAACTGTTAATCACTTGGAATAGGATAAAATGACTGTTCTTAAGGATAACATCAAGTCTTTGGATAATCAAATACTTAAGCTCCTGTCTTTTAGACTTTTTCAACAACATTATGATCGACTGGCATTCAAGGTATAGAAACGTGTTATATCTATTGTCAATCTGAAAAAGAGAAAGCTAGTCACACATTTCTGCATATGAAAATGGAAAAGCATTTTTACTATATAAAAGGAAAGATAAGACTGGTTTGCAAATAAAACAATTTCATTTAAACAACCAAGTGGTAATAGGCTTGATCTGTTAGATTAATTTGCTAATAATGGTAATTGTGGTACATCTTCAATAAATATGTTGGTGTCTCATACAGAAAGAGAACATGATGCTGGAACTAATCAATGCAATACCAGTATACTTCTAGTATTTCAAGTGAGTCTAGTGCTATTCGTGATTCTGTAGTTAACCCTCCTTTTCCCCAAAAGAACAGAAAGTGGTACATTCTTCACCCCCAAGAGTGGGTCACAAGGTATGAAAAAGCAAGGGGAGGAAAGGGGACATTAACATCAACATCAGAATGTCCTATTTTTAATTTAACAAACAAGGAGTTTACAGAACATGAATTAAAGGTTTTGGCAAGAGGCTTTTCCTTTATACTTTCAGGAAGAGCTAATATTACAAATACCCTGCTTGAATTTAAATTATACATTAGAAAATTAAACTTGAAATACATTTTTGACAGTACAGTTGAGTCACAGAAAGGGGTTAAATATGAAAAGGCTAGTATTGTAAATACCCAACTAATAAACACATTAAATACTTTTTCTTCTATTTGTAAAGTGGATTTATACAGATTATTAAGGAAACCAATTAACAATCAAATGTTTAACACCTCCATTTATAATCTTAACAAAGAAGAGTTCAAAGCACTTAACTTAGTGGATATCAAGATTATTGGTTTATGAGGGTGGATAAAGGTAGTGGATTAGTTATCATGGAAACTAAAGAATATTTTAAAGCAATTGATCAACTGCTTTCAGACAAGGGCAGTTATAGGAAGGTCTCTAAAGATTTAGTATGGAGAATGTACCAGGAAGTAGATTTGGTGTTCCTAGATTTATTACACCAGGGTTATATTTTGGTAGACCTTTTTAATATTTTAACAGTTGATCGACCACAATTAAACACCTTAGTTGGTATACCTAAAATGCATAAAGACTCAGTCAATACACCTTTTAGACCAATAGTCTCTGCACCAGAAATAAAACAGTAAATATTTCAACTTTTTTGGATTCAATGCTTAATCCGATAGTTCAGAATACTACTTATTACCTTAAAGACTCATAGGTATTTCTGGACCAGTTAAAAATTATTCATTTAAAAAAGAAAGAGAATTTGTTATGTACTATTGATGCCTGCTCCCTTTATACTAATACATCAAGTAGAAGGGATGTATTTTTTTAGACAATATTTAAATAAACATAATGAAAATTTGGGAGAGGACATTAATCTTATTTGTCAATAAATAGAACTAGTTCTCAACAATAATTTTTTCACTTTTGCCAACAGCACACACCAACAAGTCAGTAGAATGGCTATGGGGGCCCAGCTAGCTCCTGCCTTTGCAAATCTAGTTATGTGCTGGTGAGAAGAGGAATATCTTATGAAGCTACCATACTTTAAGTAGGTCAATTATTACAGACGGTACATAGATTGATCTCTTTTTCATTTGGATGGGAGACCTACCTACATTTGTTGGAATAATTTCTTCAGCAGATCAGTCACAGTGTCTCTTGGTCGAAATTTGTAATAAGTGACCAAAACACTACAGTCCATTTTTTTAGATGTAGAAAGTACCATGTTAAAAGAGTCTGTCAATTTACAAATAGTATTTTTAGGAAGGATACGTTCAGGAACAAATATTTACATTCTGGGAGTCACCACCCCACTTTTATGAAACTAAACACATTTAGGGGGCAAGTGATTAGATATAGTCATTTAATACGTGATGATCAAAAACTTAATGAAGAAGATGAAACATTATTTTTTTTACCCTTAGAGAGTGTGAAGACTGGCAGAGAAGGGTGAAGGCTGCCAGCCTAGCCAGACATAAATGCGCAGATAATTCTATCATTTGTAAATATGAATGTAAACTACAGGCTTGTTGTCTTAAAGGTAAAGAAATACTGTTACTTGTGGAACTGGAAATAAATGTGATAACAGTGCACTCTACTGACCAAAGTAAAGCATGCAGTGACCCTTTGAAGTAGCAGTGGTGCCGAAAAGTCTAGATGAAGAAATTATTTTGATTGTTTTAACCAAGAGTTAAATTGCTAGATTTAAACATGCAAATATATTTTTATTGCTCTGTTCCTGACCAGCTGCAAGATAACAAAAGGGAGATGTTAAGAATGTAAATGCAGTTAATGTGTAGCCTGGGAACACCAGGAAAGTGTAAAAAGATGATGCAATGTTTATCAGAAGTGCAACAGCAATTTAAACAGAGAGAATCAGAAGGCATTAAGCATTTTTGTCTTGATCATCCAACTCACAGCAATCTGTTGTCTTATGTAAGTTATCTTAGACTTGTGTTTTCCTTTAGGAATAGCTAGAAGCTAGAAAGATTAGGCTAAGTCTTTTTCTGTGATGTCAGAACTGTACTACTGAATTATTTTAAGTATTTCTGTGTGATCTCTGAATTCTTGACTAGCACCGACTTTGTAGTAGAAAGTATTGTCTTGTGGTTTAAATTATTTATTAAATATTTTAAAACCTTTTAACTGTGGCTGGTTTGTGTAACGATAAATTAAGCTATAGAGTACATTGCATATTTATAGAGTTTACTGTCCAAGTCACTCCAAATAAGCTTGACTGTTTTGTCACATCTACCAATTGGATAATAATATTGCACAGTAATAATTGGATACCTTTTTAAGGGCCTTTGAGTAGCTGATAAATATTAGCTGGGTGGTGGCAAGTGGTACTACCGTATAGTCTGGGAAAAAGGGGCACAGCTGGAGAACCTGTGCCAGCCTTCCCCAGAAGTGTCTGTGTGGTTGTGTAAAGTCTTAACTCAAATTGTGTGTGTGTCATCTACTTGGGCAGGGACACGAAGCACTGCTTGGGCAGAGATGGTGCTGGAGATTTTAGCTTGCCCAGCTAGGCTGAGATCTGGACCCTATAGCTGTGCCAGTGGGGAGTCTTATTGGGGACCTGTGGAGCAAGGGAGTGACCAGCCCCGAATTGACTGTGATCGCTATGTGCTCTTAAGGGAAATTGCACTTTACTGTGTGTATTTGTTATCCTTTCCTCATATATGAGATGCCCTCTCTGGTGTTAGTGGTGAGGACTGAGGCTCCTTGAGGCTCCTTGATTGCTGGACCAGGGCACTTGCATCACATATTAATTGTTGGCAGTGGTTGGGATATCCTCACATATTAATTGTTTGGCAGCGATGGGATATCCACATCACATATTAATTAGTTGGCAAATACTAATTGTCTTGTAGTGGTGTGGGTAGAGTGAATCCTGTAGCTTGTGTACAGTGAGCTTTGAAGGTGTTTTGTACTCAAAAACAGCCATGCAGTGAATACTCAGAGTTCAGATCACAATTGTTTTATTTCTTTTGTTAGCTTACTTAGTCAGGGTGAGCAGGCAGCATGTCAGCAGAGGAGTATGGAAAGCTGACAAGGAACCAGCTGGCGGAAATGTGCCAGGCTAGGGGACTGGCGCATGGAAACCTGACTAAGGCAGACCTGATTGCAGCCTTGGTTACAGCTGCATCAGCAAACAGCAACCAGTAGGACAACCAGACTGGCAGTGGAGATATAATTCCCTCAGAGAGTGGACAGCTCAACCTTTCTGCAGTGGACTTAAAAATCCAGCTGGAGCTAAAGAGACGTGAGTTGGAGGCCAGGTGTGTGGAATTAGAAGCAAATGAGAGAATGTGATGTTTGCAGGCTGAGGAGAATGAGAAACTGTTACATCTGCAAGCTGAGGAACAAGAGAGGCAGAGGCAGCATGAGAATGAGATGCTGACTCTTCACCAGAGTCATGGAGATAATGGGGAAGGGAGTAACTGGACCCCAGAAGCACAAAAGGTCAATAAATTTCTTCCGCAGTTTAAATAGGGGGATAATTTTGATAGTTTCATTCATATGTTTGAGAGGATATGTAAACAGTATGAAGTTGACCAAGGGCTCTGGGTATGGTTCCTGACCCCCTTACTCCATGGTAAAGCTGTAACTGTCCTGTCCAAAATGTCTGATGTTGCATGTTTTGATTATACTGCTGTAAGAAATAGTCTTTTAGAACTGTTTAAGCTAACACCTGAAACGTATAGGAAAAAGTTTTGTGAGCATAGACACAAGGCAGATGAAAGCGTGTGCGAATAAGTTGATAAATTGAGCACTTATTTCCATAGGTGGGTGAGTGGATTTCAGGTCACCACTTCTGAAGGGCTGGCAGACCTTTTGGTGAGGGAAAAAGTCCTTAGCACTTTGCCTGAGGACATGAGGATCTGGTTAGCTGATAGACAATGTGCTACATCAGATGAGTTGGGAAAGAAGGGAGACCTATACCTGGCAAGCAGGGCAGCCCTGCACAGGAAGGGGACCCCCAGTACTGCTCATGGGTCTAAAGAAACCCATGGTGGGAAGCACAGACTGCCACAACAGAATCTGCCAGTAGCAGGGGACGCCACTAGTCCAGGTACACGTCCAGGAGCTAGGGTTAAATGTTTTAAATGCAACCAGAGGGGCCATGTGGCATACACATGTCTACAGAGGCAAGGTCAGGAACCAAAGGTGAGGGAGCCAGTAAGTGGGAAAGACAAAATGCCAATAGTAGGCTGTCTTGAGACAACAGGGGTACTAAACTACCATCCTGCAGCTGTCCTGAGAAGGAAGGATTTGGATGAGGCTGTACCATGTGCTTATGCAGTTACACACGGTGAGGCTAGGAGACAAGCATGTAGGTCTGGTAGCCTGGGGGAGACCCAGACAGACTGCATACTTGCAGCCAGGACTGGTGAGGTGGTTACTTTAGGGAGGGAGCTATTCTGTAGCAGTGAAACTGAATGTGAGCCACAGCTGCTTGTGGGTACTGATGGTCCCTTGGAGAGAGTGACTCCAAAGGTAGAGGTGAGTAGTAGTACCCAGGCTGACAGTGAGGCACCACTGTCAGAGGATGCCAGACTTCCTGTGGAAGGATTACAAGGAGAGAGTTGAGACAGGCTCAGCTTTCAGACCCTACATTGTAAGGCCTGAGACAGGTAGCTAGGGAGGCACTGGATTCTCAAGGAAAGGGGAAATCTGTATACTGGGACAAAGGGTTACTATACAGAGAGTGGACCCCTGAGGGAGGGCTAGAAGGTGAGAGAGTACAGCAGTTGGTAGTGCCTAGAGCCTACTATCTGGCGCTTCTAGCCATAGCCCATGATATTCCCTTTGCAGGTCATATGGGCATAAAATGTACAAAGAGGCATATTATGCAGAACTTCTATTGGCCTGGAATTTCCAGAGATGTAACAGGGTACTGCAGGACCTGTGAGCAGTGCCAAAAGGTAGGCAAGGCAGGGGACAAGGTGAGAGCTCCTTTGATGCTTTGCCTGTGATTGAGGAGCCATTTCAAAGGGTAGCTACGGATATTGTGGGTCCTCTGAGTACCCCAAGTTCACAGGGAAAAAGTATATACTAGTGGTAGTGGATTATGCTACAAGATATCCTGATGCAGTGGCTTTGTCCTCCATTGAGGCAGAGAAGGTGGCAAATGCTTTGTTAGAGATTTTCAGCAGGGTAGGTTTCCCAAAAGAAATATCGACTGACGGAGGTGCGGATTTTATGTCAGACCTACTGGCTTGTCTGTGGAAGTCCTGTGGGGTGAAGCACATGAAGACCACCCCCTACCATCCCCAGACTTATGGTCTTGTTGAGAGGTTAAACTCTACAATCAAGTCCATGCTACAGGCATTTGCAGATCAGTTTAAGAGGGAGTGGGACAAATATTTGCCCCATCTGTTGTTTGCTTACAGAGAGATTCCCTAGGAATCCACAGGTTTTTCACCCTTTGAGTTGCTGTATGGGCATATGGTCAGGGAACCTCTAGATTTAATTTGAGATGTGTGGGAAGGTGAGTGCGAGTCTCACAGGGAGTCTGTTGTGGCATATGTCCTAAACCTCAGGACAAGGCTCAGGGAACTCATGGGCTTGGCCCAGGAGAACCTGGCAGAAGCCCAACAACAGAAAAAGGTGTGGTATGACAGCAATGCTCGAGCTAGAGAGTATGCTGTTGGGCAGCAGGTAATGGTTCTCATTCCTGTCAGACACAACAAGCTGCAAGCAGCTTGGGAGGGTTCCTACAAGGTGGAAAGAAAGGTAAGTGATGTTAACTACATGTTGGAACTGCTAGGCAGACAGAAGGGGCACAAATTGTACCATGTTAACATGATGAAACCTTACCATGATAGGGAGGCCCTTGTGCTGAGCATTTGCAGTGGATTGCAGAAGGAGTCTAAGGGAGATCTGGGGACTGATCTCCTCAGTGAGGCTCAGGCTGACACCTTGGTGAAAGGGGTAGCAATGTCCCAGCAGCTATCTCCTACCCAGGTTCGAGAAATCCGAGCCATTGCAGGAATTTGGGGACATGTTCACTGGGAAACCAGGGTGCACCTACCTGGCGCAGCACCAGGTGGATACAGGACCCCAAATGCCTATTAGACAGGCCCCTTATAGGGTGCCTGAGAGAGTCAGACAGACCCTGAGGGAGGAGGTACAGGAGATGTTGGAACTAGGGGTGATTCAAGAGTCCAACAGTCCCTGGGCCTCCCCAGTGGTGCTGGTGCCAAAGAAGGATGTCAGCACCAGGCTCTATGTGGACTACTGGAAATTAAATAGTCACACAGAGTCAGATGCTTACCCCATGCCTAGGACTGATGAGGCCCTAGAGCAGTTTGGTGGGGCTAAGTATCTTACAACCATTGATCTTACCAATGGTTACTGGGAGGTGCCCTTGACTCCCAGTGCTAGAGAGAAGTCAGCCTTTGTGACTCCTTTTGGCTTGTATGAGTTTACAAAGATGCCCTTTGGGATGAAGAATGCCCCAGCAACTTTCCAGAGGCTGGTAGATCATATCCTAGCAGGAGCAGGAGAGTTTGCCCTTGCTTACCTAGATGATATTGCCATCTACAGCCATTCCTGGCTAGAGCACCAGACTACAGAGGGCAGGGTTGACCATTAAGCCGAGCAAATGTCAGGTGGGTATGGCAGAGGTCTCCTACCTAGAACATAGAGTGGGCAGTGGTAAGATAAGGCCAGAACCTGCCAAAGTGGAAGCCATTCTGGCACGGCCTGCGCCTGTTACTAAAAAGCAGGTGAAGGCAATTTTAGGGCCAGCAGGGTACTACAGAAAGTTTGTCCCCAGTTATAGTACCGTAGCTGCTCCCCTCACAGACCTGACAAGAACAGGCCAGATAAGGTAATGTGGACCCCAGGATGTGAGCAGGCATTCCAGAAGCTTAAAGAAGCGTTGGGAGGACCCCCTGTGTTAGCCAGTCCAGATTACAGCAAAGAATTTGTTGTGCAGGTGGATGCTTCAAACCATGGGTTGGGGGCTGTACTTAGCCAGATTTCTTCAGAGGGGGAAGAACACCCAGTGGTTTATCCCAGTCGTAGGCTCCAACCCAGGGAGGAATGCTATGCAGCTGTAGAAAAGGAATGTCTAGCCATAGTGTGGACATTGCAGAAACTTCAGCCTTATCTGTATGGAAGGAACTTCACCGTTATGACAGATCACAACCCCCTAACATGGTTAAACAGCCAGCAAAATACCAAGTTGCTAAGATGGAGCCTAGGGTTGCAAGCATATGATATGTCAATGCAGAACTGCAGTGGGAGTAGCAATGCCAATGCAGATGGGTTCTCAAGACAGGGAATGGGTGAGGTACACTCAGATAGACCTAACCCTCTCAAGCAGCGTTTCTCAAGGGTCACTTGAAAAACTAGCTTGAGTTCTCCGGGGGGGGGGGGGGGATGTGAAGACTGGGCGAGAAAGAAGGGTGATGGCTGCCAGCCTAGCCAGATAGAATTGTGCAGAATTCTATCATTTATAAATATGAACGTAAACTACAGGCTTGTTGTCTTAAAGGTAAAGAAATACTGTTACATGTGGAACTGGAAATAAATGTGACAACAGTGCACTCTACTGACCAAAGTAAAACATGTAGTGACCCTTTGAAGCAGCAGTGGTGCTGAAAAGTCTAGATGAAGAAATTCTTTCTAATGTTTTAACCAAGAGTTAAATTGCTAGATTTAAACATGCAAATGTATTTTATTGCTCTGTTCCTGACCAGCTGCAAGATAACAAAAGTGAGATGTTAAGAATGTAAATGCAGTTAATGTGTAGCCTGGGAACACCAGGAAAACGTAAAAAGATGATGTAATGTTTATCAGAACTGCAACATCAATTTAAACAGAGAGAATCAGAAGGCATTAAGCATTTTTGTCTTGATCATCCAACTCACAGCACGCTGCCTGTTGTCTTATGTAAGTTATCTTAGACTTGTGTTTTCTTTTAGGAATAGCTAAAAGCTAGAAATATTAGGCTAAGTGTTTTTCTGTGATGTCAGAACTGTACTACTGAATTATTTTAAGTATTTCTGTGTGATCTCTGAATTCTTGACTAGCGCTGACTATGTAGTAGAAAGTATTGTCTTGTGGTTTTAATTATTTATTATTAAATATTTTAAAACCTTTTAACTGTGGCTGGTTTGTGTAGAAATAATTTAAGCTATAGAGTACATTGCATATGTATAAATTTTACTGTCCAAGTCACTCCAAATAAGCTTGACTGTTTTGTCACATCTACCAATTGGATAGTAATATTGCACATTAATAATTGGACACCCTTTAATAAGGGCCTTTGAGTAGCTGATAAATATTAGTGGGTGACAAGTGGTAATACTGTATAGTCTGGGTAAAAGGGGCACAGCTGGAGAACCTGTGCCAGCCTACCCCAGAAGTGTCTGTGTGGTTGTGTAAACTCTTATCTCAAAGTGTGTGTGTGTCAGCTACTTGGGCAGGGACAAAAAGCACTGGTTGGACAGAGAGGGTGATGGAGATTTTAGCTTGCCCAGCTAGGGTGAGATCTGGACCCTATAGCTGTGCCAGTGGGGAGTCTTATTGGGACCTGGGGAGCAAGGAAGTGACCAGCCCCAGACTGATTGTGATCTCTGTGTGTGCTCTTAAGGGAAATTGCACTTTACTGTGTGTGTTTGTTATCCTTTCATCCTATATGAGACACCTCTCACTGGTGTTAGTGGTGAGGATTGAGGCTCCTTGATTGCTGGGTCAGGGCACGGGCATCACAGAGAGTATCCCGAAAACAGAATAAGGGCTATATCGGAAAATATTATTAAGGCATAGTCAGTTTCCTCCTGTTTTGAAAATGGGGTTTGTTCCTAAAGCAATTGATTCAAGAACAGTCAATTCAGTAGGTTGTTCAAAAGAAATAAGTTATTCTTTTCCTTCACCAATTAGTATTGATGGTCAAGGTTTTCGTAATATCATAACTGAAAACTGGAAAATTATTTTAGGAAATTCAGAGATGTGTAGGATACTTGTGAATAATCCAAAATGTGTGCTAAAAACAAAGAATTTAAAACACATTTTAGAAAAATTCATCTAATACAGAAGGTATTACAGCAATAAGACAGAGGGGCATGTTTGCATGACAGGATTGTAGTTACATTTTTTCAGGAAGTACCTTTCATTTTAAACATCTAGATGCCACATTAACAGCTAGAAAGACGTACACACGTCAAAGTGATGGGCTACTATACCTTGCGTGCTGTTCCAACTGTGACAGTTTTGTATGCTGAAAAACCTATACATAGATTAATGGAAAGAATTAGAGATCATGTATTAGAAATTAAGAAAAGATGTCACAGAAATGCATTGGCAAGGCATGCTGAGGAATGTGCAGATTTTAGAAAATTTATGTTTTTAGTAATAGAACAAGTAGACAAAAACTAATCTGTAGATCAGTATAACAACTTTTTAGAGTATCAGGAGCTAATGTTTATTTACAAGCCGATTTAGCTCCAGGATTAAATGATCATATTTCAGTAAAAAGTTTATTAAAATACAAGAGTATTTAACGGCAGTGATGTTGCACTTAATGGCACTAAATTTTTATTGACATTTGTCTTTCATAAAGGTTTCTGTAATAACTTTAAGACTTTACATATTTAATTATATATTAAATGTTTTATTTTTATTGGTGGCTGATACCATGACATCATGGTGTAATTCCTTTAAAACTTAATTGAATTTTATCAGCTTATTCTGAAGAAGTTCCTCACAGTAAAGCAAATGAAAGCACTTAAAACTCGTGTGTGTTGTTATTTTTTTGTATTTTGTTACTGACCAAGGTGCACTGTTCAAAGTGCTATTTGTAGTTTATTTTGTACTGAATTCAATTACAGCATCATCTCAAGGGAGGATTTATAGTAAATTCCAGTTAATAGATGATAATGTAGTAATGAACATTTCTAGGTTAAACTTGGAAAGGTTACATGTTGTTTTATAAATATACTGCTTAATTGGATGTGTGAGATGTCTAGTCATATAGATTGGGAGAGGATCACCGACAGAGTCTGACATTGTACCTGTGTTGGAGTATTTGCTAAGGTCTGCTACTAGGATCTAGTCTAATAGAGAATTTGATGTCTTGCTATAATATGTGGGGCTATTAATTAGTTGTGTGAAACCATATATGTTCATGCTAGATACAGGGGAGTTAGAGTTTGATTACATCAGCTTCATTCAATTCGAAAAAAAGTACTTTATCATAAATAAATCTGAATATAAATATATATTTTACTTTTATCTAAATTCTTATTTTAAAATAAACAAGTTGTACTCACCAGATTAGGTAATCTTTCAGAAAGACTTCTGCAGTGAGTAAATGCTGGAATTTCCTCTTTTGATATCTTCATTTTGGCACAGGTCAGAAATGTATCTAGATGCTATAAATGAAGGTACTTAATCTCTTGCTGGTGTGTGACATAACATGTGGGGTAGGAGTTTACACTCAGTCTCTGCATTCCTCAGTCTGACACTAATGCACTACAAAAGCACAATCTGAAAAACACAAAACACAAGAATGCCTGCCTTATAGAATACTCCATATGTAGATGGAAAGGCCATCCAGATCGACAGGGAAGGAGAGAATACTGTAAATACTCAATGAAGAAGGTCTTCTTGCATGTCAGCTGATATATGAGTATATGTCTTTCATACCTGAATTCAAAAGGCACCTGCAGTGAGCGAGTCTAAGGGGGAATTCCAGGCAGTGAAAAATAAACCTCCTTAGGAGGCCTGAACAAGAGGAAGGATCAAAGGCAAGGGCACTGACAGTCATGTCGAGAAGCAGTGATGTGCTAAATGAGGGCTAACTCCTACAATCACTGTCCAAGGAATAAGGGCTGGTGAAGGTGTAAACCAATGACCGAATTACCATAGCATAAATATCTACAATGAATGCATTCATAAAACTAGCACTGGAAACACCTACTCGCCAGGGATAATGGCCATTAACAGCAGCATTTCCCACTTAAAGTTAGCCACCTAATGACAAAAGCAATGTAGCTATCAGTACACTTAGTGCAAAGCTCTTCTATCTGAATAATGAAAACAGCTAATCTATCTCCCTGAATTCATAATCCCTTTTTGGGTAAAACATTTGTTGGTGGATGGTATCCTATACATAACAGCTTGCTGCTCAGAGATTATGTAGAAAGAGGAAATGGCCATCAAGAAAAGTATCTTTTGAGGGATAAATTCTAGAAAGGCTAAGGACAGGCAAGCCTGTTAATCATAAGTTTCAAGTCCCAAGGAGAAGAAGGGTTCTTAAAAGGAATGCAGATATGCATAACTCCTTTAAGGAATTGTTTAACCAGCTGGTGTTGGAACATAGGTCTGCCCTTTGCAGGACCATGGTGTGACATAAGCCAGGTATTTGAAACCTAACCATGGAATAAGTAATGCCTGAGACAGTTCAGGATCACCTGCAAACTAACCAGCTGAGCTGCTGTGGGATATTTCTATCCAAATTGAGAACTTTTCCACTTAGAATACTCTCTGGTGAGTGAAAGGCTTACTAGCAGATTCACAAATATTTGAAACTCCTTTTATAAAGTCCAGTGGGAACAAACAAATTAAGGAAGCAACCAAGCCATAAGGGTGAACCAGCTGTCACCCCAACAAAAAGGAACTTCTCTGGCTTGTACTGACAGTTTTCTGTACTGCTAGGCATGTGATAATCTGAATACACATGCTTCTAAGTTTTTGTCTTTCTTCCCTGAGTTTTGCAAGCAAGTATGCAATCAGATGAAGATAAAAGAGGCAGAATGCATTCGCTTTCAACTCTTCCATGCAGTATGAACAAACAACCTTATCCCTATATCAAGGGAGAACTGGAGCTACGACTAAGAACACCAGTGCATTCTCTTCCCTTGGGATGTGAAGACTACAACAGTGATAACTAACCTATGGAGCATGTCATCTTTGTATGTCAGGATGATCATGTGCCACTTTGCATATCACACCATGGCCTGGATACCTGACCTCAATAGTAGGAACTCTGGCCTCAACTCTCCTTTCACATAGCTCCATTGGCATAAAATGACAAAGCCCTAACCATGACAGAGGTGATCCAGGTTTGGGTAGCAGTGTTAGACTTGGTGTGTCAACACAGCTTTATAGTTGACACCATTGTGTCAACAGGACAAGAAGGATTGGGTTATGCCAATGTTGTTAACCTTTACCATAGACAGCAAAGAAATCAAAAATATAGTGTCTAACAACTGGAGGATATTAGTTTCTAACAGTGATCTTCAGATGGTAGTAGGAGAAGCCCCTATGTTTGTTAACACAAGAGCAAGGAATTTCAAAGAAATGTTAGAAAGTAGACAAATAAAAAAGCCCCAAGGTAACACAGGTACTTTTAAATGCAAGAGCTGCAATTTTTGCAAATATATTTCAGTGGGACCAGAATTTGATATTGTAACCCAGAATAAGATTTGGCATGTTCCAGGCATTTTCAATTGTAAATCTACCTTTGTGGTATACATGGCAAAATGCTCCACCTGTTTTTCATTTTATATTGGGAAGACCAATAGGCAACTTAAAAACAGGATGTATGAACATTATTATGCCATTAGAAAGAAAAAATTGGATAATGCTCTTTATAAGCACACTTTAAACTGTGTGGGTAACAATGACAGTGTTAAGTTTCTTTTCACAGTTATAGATCATGTTCCAGGGGACTTCAGTGGAGACAGAGATGGGGAACTAGATGTTATAGAGTTCAAATGGCAGGTTCTTTTGGATTTTTGCAGGGCATCAGGGCTTAACAATGGTGTCAACTATAAAGCTGTGTTGAAAAGAAAAGCCTATTACAACAAATGTAAATAGTTTATATGCTTGTTTAAAATGTATGTGTTATTTAGGATGTATTTTATATATACATATATTTTTATATTAAGTTTTAAGAAAACTGAGATCTGATTGGTTTGATGTGTACTGGGGTGGCCTAATGGTTAAGGTGTTTGTCTTACAAAACACAAAGTGCAGGGTTTGAGTCTCACAAGGGATAACTGGCTAAGCTTAAAATGGCTCACAAGGGCAGTTAGCTTAGTACTAATCTATGAACCTATGAACATAACATAACACACATACTGATTATGCTATAAACATGGGACAGTTTTTTAACAGTTTGTTCTGATGAAGGCCTAATTTTTGGGCTGAAAGCGCTAAGCCAGTGGATTAAAGTAATTTTTTTTTGTGACACAGTGCTTCACAATTACTTGAGGTTTTCCTTTTAATTTTACAAAAGTTACACAAGGTGTGAGACAAATCTGCATTTTTTTCTTGCATTTTTTTCTGTTACTTTCAAGATGTCTTAGAGTGGAGCACTACAGGATGGAGACAGTTTGTTGAATGTGACCATTCATTTCCCATGGATTCACAAGCTGCTGACAAAGCTGTGGATGTGGAGTTGCCGCACCATCCAGATGAACAGAATTGTTTCTGGAGAGGCATGGTCAAGGATTTAATGGCAGCACCAGCAGTTATTACCATAGAGGCAGAGGACATTTCAGGGCTATCGAACTCCATGCCCAGAGTAATTCTTAACAAGGAATGGTTGTTTAAGGACTTAGAAGCTTCCCTTTTAAAATACAAAAAACTTCAGTGGGACATTGTTTTTTTGAAATACAGTCTGGATGTAAAACGTGTCCCTAAGGGTCTGCAAGTACATAATACTCCTGATGGTATTTTTAGCAACACTTGTCTTAATAAATGGCAAAAGATCTGTGAAGACTACACAGGTTTGGGGTTCCTTAAAGTGCTTAAGGAACGCCATGAAGAAGTGGAGCATAAGCTTGCTAAGTGGATCGATGGACTTATAGATAAACTCAGTCTGGCTGCCTTACCAAAAGAAATTGATGATGTTCTAAGGAAAATACAGTTTAAAGTTGACACCTTAGACAATTCTTTGAGGCAAAAGAAAGAAAAGAAAGTAAATAGGGATCGCAGACTGTATAGAGAAAGGAAATGTAATTCCACTTTAAACCCAGCAGAATCAGCAAGCAATGCTTCCGGTCAGCTACAGCAATCCGACAGTGATGCAGGTAGCAGAAACTTCAAATCAAGCCAGTGTTTACCCTCTGTTTCACAGAGGAAAAAAATCAAGAATGGCATCGAACATACAGGTAATGCCTATGGGTTTTAAACTATACAACCTGTCACAGAGGGTTTTTACAGAAGCAGAGACTAATTTATTAAAGAAAGGCTTCAATTCTGTGCCCTCTAGAAGGGCGGACATTGTGGACACTGTTGTTAATTTAAAAGCATATACCAGAAAACTGAATTTAAAGTTGTTAATGAGGAATCAAGAAGGTAAACAAAAGGGTGATTTTGTTACACCTAGCACTTTTAACCTGCCCCTGCACCCTGCATTAAAAGCATTTGAGGATTTGTGTGAAACAGAAATTAGGGATTTGTTAAACAAAAGAAGTAAGAGAAAATTTTATAACATGACTGCAGAAGAGCAAATGATTTTTAACTCTATCAAGGATGATATTTCTATCAGGGTTATGTGTGCAGACAAAGGGGGTTCAATGGTCATAGTGAATTCTGATGATTATGTGAAGGGAATGCAATTTTATTAGCAGATGAATCTGCATATAAAAATGTTTCCAAAGGTGATGTCCTTAAAGCATACAAAATAATAGATTCTTGGCTTTTTGAAGTTTTGGCAGAATGTTTGATTTCCAGAAATATGTATGACTTTTTTGCAGTAGACAAACCCAAGATAGGGCATCTCTTTGGAATTCCAAAGATACACAAGTATGGGCATTGTCCCCCTTACAGGCCTATAGTTTCCTCACCAGCATCGAAGTTAGACCCATGTTCTAAGTTAATAGACAGAACTCTGCTTGGGAGATAGTACAGAAGACAGAATCCTTTATCAGGGATTCTTTTGATTTTTTAAGCAAAATCAATAAAATTAAGGTTGAAGCTGGTGATTTGTTGGTGAAAGTTGATGTAGAATCTTTATACACCTGCATTCCCCATGATTTGGGATTAGAGTGGGTTGGGAATTTGTTAATTAACAGCGCAGAATATGAATTAGAAGAGTGCAGGTTCATGTTGGAATGCATGGACAACATTCTTTCACACAATTACTTCATGTTTGACAATGAATATTTCTTGCAAATCAAGGGTGTGGCGATGGGTGCCAGGATGGCTCCCAATTCTGCCAACTTAGTTTTGGCTTACTGGGAAAACAACATTATGTCCAAGTTTACCAACAGACACAAAATTGTGAGTTACCATTGTTTTATTGATTTGTTTTTTATTTGGAGAGGAACACAGAATACGGTCTTGCTGTTTATTAAAGACATGAATAACAGCACCTCTTTTCTGCATTTTACTGATGTCTGGGACAATTTTAAGATTTCTTTTTTAGATTTAGAGGTTATCAAAGAAGAAGGTAAAGATTTTTTGGAGTCCAGCATCAGTTATAAAAATGTAGCAATTAATGGTCTTTTGAGTTATTCTAGTATGCATCCCACTTATGTGAAATACAACATTATAAAGGGGCAGTTAGTAAGACTTAAGAGACTTACAAGTGATGAAGCACAGTTAGATCTGTTAGTGCAGGAACTGCATTCTAGATAAAAAAACAGAGAGTATCCTTCCAAAATTGTGCATATTATTACTACAAACGAAAAGGAGGGGCTCAGAGGGAACACAGGACAAGAAGGATTGGGTTACGTCAATGCTGTTAACCTTTACCATAGACAGCAAAGAAATCAAAAATATAGTGTCTAACAACTGGAGAATATTAGTTTCTAACAGTGATCTTCAGATGGTAGTAGAAGAAGCCCTTATTTTTGTTAACACAACAGCAAGGAATTTCAAAGAAATGTTAGACAGTAGACAAAAGAAAAAAAGCCCCAAGGTAACACAGGTACTTTTAAATGCAAGAGCTGCAATTTTTGCAAATATATTTCAAAGGGACCAGAATTTGATACTGTAACCCAGAATAAGATTTAGCATGTTCCAGGCATTTTCAATTGTAAATCTACCTTTGTGGTATACATGGCAAAATGCTCCACCTGTTTTTCATTTTATATTGGGAAGACCAATAGGCAACTTAAAAACAGGATGTATGAACATTATTATGCCATTAGAAAGAAAAAAATTGGATAATGTTCTTTATAAGCACACTTTAAACTGTGTGGGCAACAATGACAGTGTTAATTTCCTTTTCACAGTTATAGATCATGTTCCAGTGGACTTCAGTGGAGACAGAGATGGGGAACTAGATTTTATAGAGTTCAAATGGCAGGTTCTTTTGGATGCTTGCAGGGCACCAGGGCTTAACAATGGTGTCAACTATAAAGCTGTGTTGAAAAGAAAAGCCTATTACAACAAATGTAAATAGTTTATATACTTGTTAAAAATGTATGTGTTATTTAGGATGTATTTTATGGGTGTACTTTCCTACAACAAAAATTCACTTTTTCGAAATGGGAAAGTACATCCCCACTTAAGCGAAAGTGCACTTTAACGAAAATGCAGTTTCGCTTAAGCTCACTAGACCAAACCTACCACACCACAATGGAGGACATTGAAAAATGGGCTATGTCCTCCACTGTGGTGCAATAGTCATGGACCTTAGGGTTAGGGCACAGGTCAATGCAAGGGGATAGCCCTAATAACTATCCCCTTACCCTAACCTGTGCCCTAACCCTAAGGTCCATGACTATCGCACCACAGTGGAGGACATAGCCCGATTTGGAATGTCTTCCACTGTGGTGCAATAGTCACGGACCTTAGAGTTAGGGCACTGGTCAAGGTAAGGGAATAGCCCTACTAACTATCCCCTTACCCTAACCCGTGCCCTAACCCTAAGGTCCATGACTGCTAGCCCGTTCGGTCTAGCGGGTTCGCGAGAGTGCACTTTCGTGAAAGCGCACTTTCGCGTTAGTGTGGGTGTACTTTTGAAGTTCGAAGTAGTGAACTTTCCTTCTTCAAAAGTACACCCGTATTTTATATATATACATATATATTTTTATATTAAGTTTTAAGAAAACTGAGATTTGATTGGTTTTATGTGTACTGCTTATGCTATAAAAATGGGACAGTTTTTTAACAGTTTGTTCTGATGAAGGCCTAATTTTTGGGCTGAAAGCACTAAACCAGTGGATTAAAGTATTTTCTGTGTGACATAGTGCTTCACAATTACTTGTGGTTTTCATTTTAACTTTTTAAATGAATTAGAGTAATACTTAAAAACTTATCCCTGAGTTTGGGTTTTTGTCCCTCCCCCATTACTTTTGGCTTTGCACAGAATTCTTCAATAAGGGAGATGAAAGTTATGCAGATGAAACAGATAGTCAAAAGACTGGCTAACATGGCAGAAGAGAAAACAGTCTTACCAACCTGGCCTAAATCATTGAACCTATTATCTGACAGCAAAGTGAAAAGGTACAATTGCCTCATGGACTTGCTGGAATGAAGAAATCAGATGCTACTCTGCCCTAGAGATGCTTAGACATTATGTGACTTACTCCATCACCAGGTTTTTTTTAAATGGCATCTACCTTCACAGCAACAAAAATAGCTGAACCTGCATAGTTTCAGGCTTCAAAAGTTGCATACCTTGGACAAGTTTCACTACAGAAATAACCCAGTTTTCTCATCATTTTTTCACCAAATACTGGATTAGCCTTTTTTGGAATGACAACAGAAAGCAAAAAGCCAGTATGTAAAGTGTTTCATGAGCCTGAGTGTCTTCCTGAAGAAGGAATTATCACGTAGGAAGTTACAGTAAATGGAAGACTGAGGACAGATTTGACCACATTCAACAGCATGCACAATTCAATGTCTGGGCCATTTCCGTAGGGCTACCTGGTGTAAGAAAACTCCTGGAAACATTTATCTCTAGCCAGTGAAGCATCCTTGATGCAGGAGAACACAAGAGCAGTAAGCTCTCTGATCCTGAATTCAACCCCCAAGACTTCATTGAGGGACTGAAGGAGATACCTGGTGGGAGATGACTGGCCATGGACAAGCTATATATGCCCCAATGTGAGAAGGTCAGTGCTGATATACTGGAATACACACTAAGGTAGCTGCCAGAGGTCCACCTTTTCCTCTCTTTTCACTGTCAGCTAATGATAGGTGCAAGGTGGAATCTTTGTATGTTGAGGAAGATCTTGTAGCTCATGAGAGGTGGGAGGATGTCACCTGGATGGACTTAGTCAGGAGACATTTTGGATGAAGCCTGGCATCCTGAAACCATACTTTCTGCCATTTGTCTGACACTGATCCATGATTGCATGAAGATCCTCCTGCACTATCCACTCTCCAAAGCTGCTTTCTTCTGTACTATAATTTAGGCCTAAATCTTTTCTCACAGTCTCCTGCAGGTGGCTGTATTGAAATGCTGGCATATGTAACAGTGTTTCATGTCATTTGCCTGTCCATGCAGTATAAGCAAAGCAGATGAAGACCCGGCTTGTGACCTGCTGACCAAAGGAACATTTGGAAGACTTCTGTCTTCAGGAGTCAAACTTGGGAATGTTCCAACACTGTAGTTTAGGAAATAGACTGAAGCTGTGTGAGTGGCAGAAAAGCAGTGGGAAGCACAGGGGCTGAGTGCATCCTCCTAGTTTGGTTCATGATATGATGGACATCACAACATGGCATCATGAAATGCACTGACAGATGGCGTACCTGCCTCCAAGCACAGGACCTATATTAATTTCAGAAATGCATTAAGCTAAATATCTGAAAAGCAAATCCCATTGGTTAGCCTGTTCAGATGACCTCCGGAATCAGATCCATAGCTGTCTTTATAAGTGCATTAAACTATACAGAGATATGTACTGAGTACATGTTCCTGCATTACCAGAGATCCAGGAATTAAATCAAAGATGCCTGCAGGTGTGAGTGGAGATAATGTACCACATTTACACTTTCCTTATTTTAATGCTTAGGCCTATAACTGAGGCAGTGAGGCGTCACTGGTTGTTGTAGTAAAAAAGTCATACTTGTACAGAAAATAATGCCTAAATAGCTATCAGTTGCTGCCTAATAACAACACTATATTTATTCTAGATGAATGGTAAACAAAAAAGTAAAGGCAAGCAAAGATATACTTCAATAACTACATTAGGTGCGCAAGGAAAAAGAAAGTACTTAGCAAGTCAAAAGGTGATTTTCATTTAACAGTTTTAATGAAAGGACTAAACAATAAACCATTTTATCCTGGTGTGCATGGCTGAAGGCAAAAGAACTGGTTAGTGTCACTAAATGTTTATTAATAGTGGCATGCACAATAGAGGCACTGAAGATGTGCAAAACAATAATTACTACTAGTGCTACAAATGTTTTAAATTGTATTGTACAGGATGTTCTCAAAACCCAGACAGTCTGCAGAGCTAGGTCTGCTTCAAAGATATAGAAAAAGATGATTGCACTTTCATTGTGTGATCTTCTAAAAAGCTTTATTCATAATGTACACACACACACAGAATAAATACAGAATATGCATTATTCCACATAAATTCTATCTATATATTATTTCTTTATAGCCAAAGGGTTCATGTCAACCTTTTTCTTAAGACGCCTTTTCTCCATGGCTTCCAGGGAGGCTTTTTCTTTCATTAATTACAAAAGAAACCTTCCTTTGTTTCTGTTCAAACAAAGGCTGACCAAACACAGATCTAAAGTAACATCCGATGCTCTTTTTAAAAAAGAGTTGAGGGGGAGGGTCTAGTATTCTCTTTAAGTCAACATCCGATTCAGTTCATCAACTGTCGCCTCTTTGTGGCTGCTTTAGCATGAAAACTTTTTTTTTTTAAACTGTTTTCATTCCCATTGGTCTTTTATCTCCTGGTCAGGGACAACAATAACAAAGGAAGTCATAGCATCTATAAAGCTAATCTAAAGTCAGTGCCTTCACAATACCCCGAAGACTTCTTTGCTTCAATGAAAGTTTTTTCCAGAAAGACATTCATAAAAGCATGTTATATGTTAATATTTATTTTTACATAATTGTTACAACAAAGTCCACAAGCTGTGAACTGCAAAGCCTTGATTTTCATTGCAAACTGTACATACTAGGATGGGACATATGGTAACCATACTGCAGCAGATTAATTTGTATTTTCTTCAGTACAGATATATATCATGGATTCCTTCAGCCTGCATCTTGCAGGGAGTTTTGAGTGATTCTTGTTTCTTCTAATTTTAGTAATTACTTGCTTGAGTGTGTGTGTGTGTGCGTGCGTGCATGCGTGTGTGTGTGTGTGTGTGTGTGTGTGTGTGTGCGCGTGTGTGTGTGTGTGTCTCCAACAGAAGCAACTAGTCGCTAGTCAGTAAAATAATGTAATTTCATTAAAGAGGAAAATATCCACACAGACTCTTCTTTAGCACAAGCAAAGCTTCAAAACTATTTTTCTAATACCATTTCTGCTACAGGTGCAAGGTGATTTCCCAAAGCTCCCTTCTGTCTGGATTCTTAGTATAAATTCTGCAGGCTACTTCAGGTTAAAGTATTCAGTGTTCTGCAGCTTTGCTATTTCTCTTGTTATATCATATGCCTCAGAACCTCACTTCCAGGTACATCTCAACCTGTTAGAGCAATACATTTGGACAAAGCCATAAGGCCCAAAACTAGGGGCAATTTTTAAATATTGCTCTTACAAACTTAGAAAGTTGATAGAATAACAGGGTTTGAATTAGCATGAATTTTCTGAAGGGTATGAAGCCAGAAAATCAAATATCTGCCATTACATTCTGATTTGAATCCTTAATGATTTGCCAATAATGTACTAGAAAACTACAATTTTGTTAGAAACAGACCAAAAACCTGAGGCAAAAATCTGGATAGTAGAGAGGTATATTTCCAAGCACAAACTCCCCCTGCACTGATTACACAGGACATCGCCCTCCTTTTTATAAACCACAACATAATGATTGCTTGGTAACAGCACTGTGTGGGAACGTTTCTTAATACAAAAAGTATAACTGTCTGCCTTAAAAGGAAACAGATCATTAAAAAAACACTTTCCCTGGGATTCAGAAAGGGTTACCATGAGTAGTAAGCCTTATCACTCCTGGCTAATCCCAAGCAGTAACCCTTTCTGATTCATTGACTGTCCTACAGTAATGTTCATAGGTTCATAGGTAGGTACTAAGCTATTGGCCCTAGGGCCTTTATAAGCCTAGCCAAATGGTACCCTGGCTTTCGCCACCCAAGAAAATTATTTTCCTGTGCTCCTGTCGAGCAGAGCCACAGAAGTGATCCCCGGGGTGAATTTCCTATCTCCCATCCAATCATCAAGATTTTTTGTGAAGAGTGCTAATGAGGAGCTTTGTTTGATATAGACAGGTAGTTTGTTCCAGGTCTATATTATAACATCGAAGTCTTACAACTTTGTATGTTATAATATTGAAACCAGTAGAGCGAACGCTGGAAATAGCGAAGATGAAAAACACTGAATACTTTCCTAGGGAAAGTATTTGGTGGGCCGTTTCTGCAGCTTCTCTGTTTCCTTGACTGTGCAGCAAAGGTTACAGACCAGGTTAAGGTAAGTGTGCGAATGAAGGTGAGTGTGCGATTGGGCGTGACTCTGATGAAGCCTGGGATGTACAAGTGAAAGCGCTTAGTCATTTGGTCCATGTGAATAAAGCAGTGTTTCACTTTTTAAGCTGTGGTGTGCCCTTCTTTTTTATTTTATTTTTGTTTGGTAATATTTAAACATTGTCCCTATTTTTGGGCCTTTGTCCCCCCTTTATATATGGGTCTATATCACTTAGTCAAAGTATGACAACTTCAAACGTGATATGGTCAAAACCATAAGTTTGAAGTTGTCATACTTCGATTGTAAAAAAAAAATAAAAACAAAAAGAACATACATGAAGGTTGTAAGCAGGAGGGCAAGCCCCCCTGCACCCCCCCCCACACCCCCTGCTCTTTAAATATACCAACTACAAGGTTGCGCTACAGTGCAGTAAAGGAAATTTTCCCTTTACTAAACTGTAGCGTGACCTCGGAGTTGGTATATTTATAGAACAGGGGTGTGGGGGGTGCAGGGAGGCTTGCCCCCCAGCATACAACCTTTTATTTTGTTTTCCCTTTTTTTATTTTTTTTACACATACTCAAACATTTGTAACTTCGACATATGTGTTCGTACATATGGTAGTCGAAGTTACGGAACTTCGACTATGTGATATAGACCCATTATAGATAGCTTTGTCCAGATTTCTTGGTCTTAGAGGTTGAGAGGTATGCTCTTCTACTAACACAGGGCATAAGGTCTGTCTCTTTGTTTAACTATGTTCCTTGAAAAGGCAACTCATACCAATATTCTTTATTTTCCGTTACTATTTCTTATTCCTTTTTTCTAGTTCCTTTTGTTTAAGAAACCCAGTGCACAGGTCTCTCTCTCTTCTTTTTAAAGTTCCTGTATTCTGACTTAACAGGCATAACATTAGGACTCCGTTCAAAGTACACCTAACCCTTTCCTTTTCTTAACTTTTTATGTAGGTTGGACAAAGGATTTCTCTTCAGTTTTAACTTTTTCTTTACTTTTACCTGTTTATCTGTCTATCTCACTATCTACCTTCAGGAGCAGCATTGCTATGTTGATAGCAATCTACAAGGGTGACCCTACACAGACAGTAAAAATGATATACCAATTAGCCTTCCGAGCCTGATCTGCAAAGCTATGGAGCATATCATTACCTATCTCATTAATTATGTATTAAATTACCCTTTACCCACAACAATTTGGCTCCATTAAGGAGACACAATGCCTGTTAAATCTTGTTAACTTCTTTAAGAGGGTCACACAAGCTATTGATAGTGGTCATGCTGTTTATGCAGCTTATCTCAATCTGGACAGAATATTCCAATATTCATACCTTACCTCATGTCAGAATTGTAAGGAAACTCTCTGACTTTAAAATAGATCCTTATGTAGTAAGATGGATAGCCAACTGGCTGAAAGACAAAATCCACAGTTCATGTGGCAGGTACCTCTTCAAATAGTGCTTAAGTAACCAGTGTCCCGTGAAAGTATGGATTGGGTCATCTCCTGTTTATCTGCTTCTCTGATCTCAAAACTGATAACCAGGACCTCTGGTTAACCAGATTTGCAGACAACTGGAAACTGGGTGAAACTGTCAAAACTACCCCTGATATCTGTACCCTTCAGAAAAGCTTACCCTAGTTAGTTCCTGGTGTACAAATAATGGGCTCAAATTGAACACTAAAAAGTGTAGTATTGTTTCTTTTGGAAAAGAGTAGCTACCCACAGTTTATAACTTCTTCTGCAAGTTAAATACTGTGATTTAATATCTTCCTTCAAACTAAACCTGAATGCGTACTCCCAAATTTACCCAGGATAAATTGGTCTCTCTCTCTCTCATTTACAAAGAAAGTAAAGCTTGGAGACAGGTATTTGCAAGGTGTACACTGTCATTAGAATAAAATAAAGTTGAAACAGGTAACCATTTGAAATCGAATCCACCAATAACAAAACTGCTAAAATACAAGTTCACCAGGAATCCACTGGCAGGATCAACATAATTGATTATTACATAATTTAAAAAAGAAATATTAAAGGAATGGTTCAAGTCTCAAAGGACATAAGGTTGGTACTAGGAAATGTGGACATTGTAACCATTGTGGGGCAATAATGGAGGATACATCTATACAGGTGGGCAATATTAGTAAAAATGTAATTCATTTTTGTTATGGTAATTGTAATACCAAAAATGTCATATATTTTGCCCTATGTACATCTTGTCCTAGTTTTTATGTGGGCAAACAGGGAGACGATTTAAAGATAGAATATATGAGCATTTATATGCAATAAAGAGGAAGAATTACAATAATTCCTTGTATAGGCATGTAAGAGACAGTACAAGATGCACAACCTTTAAGTTTGCAATATTAAAGGTGGTGAATGCATCTAATAGAGGAGGGAGTACAAAGTATATTTTGGGTGAGAAGGAAGTTAGGTGGCAGATTTTGCTAAATGCCACAGCACCACCAGGTATTAATGAATATATTTCAATAAAACCTATATTGCAAGCTAAGGTGTGATCCACTAGTTTTAAAGGAACTTTAAATATAAAGTTTTTAATCAATTATGTAATAATATATTGTTATAAGTAGCCATTTAAAAGTAATTCGTACGTATGAGTAAGGTATTATAGTATTAAGTGTTTTGAATGAGTTGAACTTGTATTTTGATAGTATGCTAAGGAACTTTTATTTACATGAGGAGACTTGTTCATGGGATTGGTGGGTTTATTATTTGAAATGTGCTGTTACCTATTTAAAGTGTGTGTAACATTATACTTATGGTTCTGATGAAGTCTAAGTTATATTAGATGAAAGCGCTCAACCGTTTTTATTTGTAATAAATCCAGTTTTATAGATTTGTATATTCAGTCTTCCTTTTGTCATTATCACCCTGCCAGTAGATTCCTGGTGAACTCATATTTTAGCAGTTTTGTTAACCATTTGAAATGTTGGGACCTACTAGAGTGAGTCTCAAAACATGGAGACTGAATGGTCAAAAGTTTGGACTTAAATATACTATGTCCGGGATGCCATTTCTCAGAGTATTCCCTTTTCTCCAAGGTATGGCAATCACAATGTTGGTGTGAGTGTGTGTGTGTGTGTGTGTGTGTGTGTGTGTGTGTGTGTGTGTGTGTGTGTGTATATATATATATATATATATATATATATATATATATATATATATATATATATATGTATATAAGTTTGTGGGGTGTGGAGGTGCAGGGGGGAGGCTTGCCCTCTCTGCAAAAAGAAGTTTTAAAGTCTTTTTTATGGCTTATTGGCACTTTGAGTGCTGATATTTCAATAAGAAGCAATTAAAACACCTAAGAATGCTTTGAAACCTATCTCTCATCTATCTATTTACACATACATATACCTATATAAAATCTATCTATTTACCTATCTACATCTATCTGTTTATTTCAATCTATCCACCTGTCTGACTTTATTAACCAGATAAATGAACAGGTCCAAACATGATTTTCAGACATGATCTAGACCAACAGGCAGTAACAACTTTTCATAACAAAATTTACAGAACAGATTACCTTCTGAGTTACAATTCAAACCAACATTTACATTCTATTTACATTATCACTGATGTTTACAGTTTAGTAACTACTATAAGTATGCTTTTACATTAATATTTGCAGAAACCACTACATTGTTTACAAGGATACTAGTACGAATACAGTTCAATAACCTCTGTACTTTTGCTTTGGTCTGAACGTTATTTAAACAAAACAACATAATCTGAAAATAAAGCCAACTTTTCTTGATTACCATATCAATTATATCCTTGAATTTCTGAGTCCCTTATTTTCTTTGCCAATGGATCTAAATATAAAGCAGTAACAAAAGAGAAAGAGGATACACCTGTCTGGTTCATCTGTTCAGACACAACTTATATGAGAGAAACAATCCCACTTTAATTCTTGCTTCTGATCCTTCTTGCATCCTCAATTTAAATAGAAATAAAGAAGTTCCAGGCCTCTCCAGTTTTCATGGGACTTGTGTCATGGAGTTCAACATGTTCACTGATTTTTTTACCCAAATAGTAAGAGCCAATTGGAGTGTGCTCAAGACTAACAAAGATTTGTATGATGCCGTAGGAACCAAACCCAACTTTATTTTTAAGACAGGAAAAAATTTTAAAAGGATGTTTGAAAATGTGGAGAAAAATGTTAAAATTAAAATGGCTACCAGTTCTTGTGGTAGGTGCAGCCAATGTCCACACATTTATAAGGAGGAGACTATTTATTTGAATAATGGACTCAATAGTGCAGTCAAATTTTGTAGGGGTAATTGTAACACTAAGATGTTAGTCTATTTGGCTGTATGTGTGCAGTGCTCAGCATTCTATATAGGGAAAACTGAAAGAGCTTTGAAAGATAGAATGTATGAGTACTTGTATGATATAAGGACTGGGAAAGACACAAGTGCTTTGTTCAAACACTCAGTTTCCTGTCCATCTTTTAGTGGTTTCAAATTTGGCATCATTGATGTCGTTAAGTATAACATCAGGGGTGGGGACATGAAAAATATATTACTGAATATTGAATTAAAATGGCAATTGAGGTTGAAGGCTAACATTCCCCCTGGCCTTAATGAATATGTGAGTATCAAAACTGTACTGACAGCTAAAGCAGTCAGAGTTTGATTTACTCACCATACAATTTATTAGATTTTATATAAGGGGTACAAACATTCACTATAAATATTAATTATTTGTTTTTTATGTATTGTTGCATTAATGTGTTTTTGATATATAATTGTATAATTGCATACAAATTTAATATATTTTAAACTATCGTTCTTTGAATGTGGTGCTTTAAATCTTAATTAACAGTAATTATGATCATTATATAAAGCATGTGTAGCACTATTGCAGTTTTATCTGAAGAAGTCTTGTATGAAGACGAAAGCGCTCATCTGTGGATTTGTATAAAAGTTTATTGCTTCTATTGGTGGCCTGGAACTTCTTTATTTCTATTTTCAGTGTTTTTTTTGCATTATTGTGATCCTCTTAATTTAATTTATTATTGTATCAGGGAATACAAATGCTTCCACTGCCCTATTCATAAAATTCCAGCTTACTCTATCAAATACTTTCTCTACATCAACACCTACCAAAAATGGCAGTATTTTCTTACATTCTGCTTCCCTCTGGATCAGCTTTGTTTGATCAATATTGTGAAATGTTTGCTTCCTCTCCACAAAACCACATTGAGCCATATCTATCAAGTCTGGTAACACCTTTGCCATTCTTTTAGTTAGTATAGACATAAACACTTTATAATCATTGCTTAAAAGTGAAATGAATCTATATGAAGTCTGGCCTGATTGCTCTTTACTGTGTTTAGGTATTACAGCCACCTCTGCTTTCTTTCAGGATGTTGGCACCTCCCCTCCTTTCAAAATACTGTTAAAGCCTTTCAAATCGTTATCAATTTCTTCCATCCTAACTTCCAAACATCCACAGGAATGCATCTGTTTCTGGAGACTTTCCTGAAGATTGCTTATATGTCACTTTTTTACCTCATCTCTTCCTACCTTAATTGTTAATGTTGAGCCTTATCTACCTCTAACTTTGGCATACTTAAGTCTTCCATAAATATTCCCATTTGTGGTCTTTATTGATTTCCACATTTTTCTATGTTATACAAATTTTCATAAAATTTCTGGAATATCTCTACTGCCTCTACAGGATCTCTGGTTATTTTTCTTGTTATGGATTCCCTGAGTTTGGCAACAATATTTTCTACTTTCCATTGCCGGAGTCATTGTGCTAAAAGTTTAGCACTCTGGAATTATTTGCGCAAAATAGTTGCTTAACAGCAATCTTTCTAAATTCATACATATTATCCATATACTCCCTTATTTTCTGTTTAGCACTCTGTAGTTGTATTTCTGTATGTTTTGTGAGAGTCCCCTTATTCTGCAATACTTTAACCTTTGTCAACCCCTGTAAATAGTTATTATAATTCAAACTCCATTTTAATTTTTTTTTCACTCACTTCCAATAACTTCTGAAAAAAAGTTCTATCTTCCCTAATAACTTTTAAATAATCTCCACTACCCATTCTTTAAATTTCTCTCTTTTTAACCAGTAGGGAGGAAAGTGCCTCTGTCTCATTTTTTACTTCATAACCCTGCATTTCATCTGATTATTTATTGGTGCACGATCTGAAGCAGTTGTTGAATGTGTGCTGAAGCTTTCAATTAAATCCACATATCCCTATGAAGTAGTATTTTTATCAGGCCTAGTCCAGTTAGTGTACCTCAGGGAATAACATGTAAATTCTCTTAGAGGTCTTACTACTGAATTCATATCTTCAATCAAATATTTTCAAAAATTTCTTCAGAAATCTACCCTCCTTTTTTATATTTTCCCTTTTAGGTCCTCCAGATACATCATGTTGCAAATCAAGTTCCAGTCCCCACCTGTAAGTAATATTCCCTGCAGAAAGATGATTATTTCTCCGAAAAATTTCTTAAACTCGATACTAGCAGTTTATGGTGGAATATAAATACATGCCAGCATAATCCTTCTTCCTTGCCAATCGCCCCTTATTACCACAAATATAGCATTATTATATTTTCCCTCTTCTATCACTACTAGAGCTCCTCTAGCAATTAGTATAATTACTCCTGTTTTCCTTTGTCCCTGATATTCTGCTGAATATCCATCCTGAAATTCTTTCTGTATCAAATTCACATGCTCATTTCTTTCCAAATGTGTCTCCTGCAGCATTGCTATTTGTACTCTGCATTTCTTAATATAATTTAGTTCTCTTACCTTTTTGTCAATACTTGCAAGGAAATTTACATTCCAACATAATATGGATAACATAGCCATTATGATAAAAAGTTATTGTTTCCACCTGTTATACATGGCAGCTTATCTGAATGTGTATTTTCAATTTTTGTGTTATATGCACACACTAATATTTGACTGGCTGATTTTTATACAGTTGTTTCTTGACTTTCTATTTGAACCTATGTCATGTTTTTCAAGACTTCTTGTTTTAATAAAACCCCTCAAACAAAAAAACTAAATCTTTTTTTTAGAATATCACCATAACCTATTAACTTAGAGAACAAACTCCCAAAATATGTACATCCTTAAAACAAGAAGTTTAACACCCCCAGATAGGAACAATTTCCCCAAATTGACAGCTGCACCAACAAGTATTAGCCAACCTAAAATTAAGGTTATTCATGCTAAAGTGCATGTTACAGCCTGTGTTCCCACTTACACTGATTGCTGTCTGTTTCTTTTTATTTCTTATCTCTACTTCCCTCCAAGATGTGAAAAACAGCTTGCATGCTTTAAAAAAAACATTAACTTTTAGCCTTAACAAAAATGTACTAGCTATCTTTAAATAATACTTTGTGTAATTTCAAATAATACTTTGTGTAATTTCAAACTTTATTGTGTACTGAACTGCTTGCCCTTGTACCTTAAAAGTTTACACTTTTCCTCAGCAAATAATGCTCAGAACTCTCAAGATTAACTGCTTGCACTTACAGACAGCTTGTCTCCATGTAAACATTGTCAGCAATGAGAAAAAAAGCTAACAATTCTGCAGATGCATGAATGGATCTGTCAATTTCACTCAAAGCAGAACAGAATGTACAACTGCCTTCAGCTGCAGACTTCTTGACTCCCACTGTACATTTGCTAAAAGAAAAAACAAGCTAATATTGCTGCATATGCAATAAACTTAGCACTTCTCGTGGCCTTCATTATTTTTCCTTATTCTTCAAGCGTACTAACTTACAGAAAACTCTAGTTTCTAGATTAGGTCAAGGCATTTCTCCAGACATGAACTTTTGCAAAAATAAGATAGCATTACAACTCTACATATAACATACTCATAAGATCATAGGATCATAGGAATTTACTAGGATATTGGCCCTGAGGCCCTTATAAGCCTAGCCAAGAGTTTAGCCCATGCATAGACAAATCAGTACCCAATGCCCCTGTCAGTGAACTTTCACATCCCACACCCTTGCCCAGCAGCCCAAGATTACAGCATAAGTTAAACTTGCTTTATCTAACCTTTCTTCTGTTTTACACTTTAAAGCCTATATTTCTTACAACTTAAAAATATTTGTTTACTTTAATATCTTTATCACATACAACAATCACTCAAAAGACTCACCCCACACCCACATTTAAAATACCCCTGACTAAATACTACACAAAACTGCTTCAGTGTATAACATGCAGTTTCTACCATGAAATGTTTTATACACATATAATTGCTTTACTTACAACACTTTTTTTTTCCTTTTGGTGTCCTGGTAAACATTAATGACAAAGTGAGGTTTATGCTTTACAGTCCACCCACAAGTTTAACAAAGTCATCAAAAGTCCATTCTTTCTCAGCCACTTTTTCTTGCAAAGCCATATTTCACAAATGGGATTGATGCTTTACAATCTCACATTTATTCACTAATTTCAGTGTTGTTGGTCTTCTTCCTGCTCATTCGCAATTCTCAACACCAGGCTCTGTTTCAAGTCCAAGGTATTCCTGATTCTTCTAGTCAACTCCTGTGATTTGTTTTTCTGTTTCTCAAGCATTTCCCTTTGGAACACTGGAAAGGCTTCACTAGAAAAGTCTCTCTATGTGCTTTATTGCCAGAAAAATGAGACTCGGAGTTCCCATCTGTTTGAAGGCTCACTTTTTGTAGGGCAAAAGTTTTGTATTTCCTCCTTAGCCTGGTCTGCATCAAAAAATGTCTTAGATCCTCCTGAAAAAAATATTCTAAAGACAACTGGATACAACAGCATGAATTTCACACCTGCCAAGTTTACTACCAAAGCTAAATATTCCACTAACCACTGCACATCCTTTCTCTCCCTTAACTGGCTAGAGCTTCCTCACTACCTCATTTACCTGCAGCTGACCACTGCACATAAATTAATCTAGAGAACATTCCTCTGTCTTGCTCTTAGTTCACTATTTAGCCACTATCTACAGACAAGATCTCTCACATCAGAAAATCAGCAACTACTGCAGGTCCACAAACCCAAACTACCAGCCGGAGAACTTCTATATTCCTATACCATACTGCCTGGAATGCCCTCCCACTAGCAATTAAAATTATTCAAACATTATCTTCCTTCAAAACATCTTTATATACATATATCTGCTCACACTGGAACTGCACATGCTTTAAGCCCCCAGCCCCTAAATTTTAACAACCTACCACTTTCACCTTTTCATCCTTCAGTTTCATCCCAACACTTTATTATCTCATAATAAAACCTTGTCATAACAATGACTCTCCTTTGGCAGTAGTTCATATAATCTTAGCCCCATCACTACCTTGTGTCAGCCTGTAATAATTGTTACAATTTGACATTTGCTTTACATACATGAAGTTCTGCTTTTGTGAAATGCTTTATGTAATCAATTATTTCTTTCTTAGTAATATGTAATTGTTCTTTATGTAATGTTATGATTTTTTCCTGTAATTTTTATAAAATTGTTAATTGTGCAGCATTTCTCCCCAGGCCTACACTGAAAATGGGCTCATACTGGCTCGGCAGGTACTACCCCAGTAATCAAATGCCAATAAATAAATAAATGAGCTGGCAAAAGACTTTTCAGTGAAGTATTCCTATCTTCTAATAAAGCTAAGTGCATGTTAATGTAACAGTCCTTGTTAATAGCGTGAGATTTATTCATAAGGTTTTAGACAGCTTGTACAGTCCTCTTAACTTGAACATTGAACTGTGAGCTGTTAAGAGTAGAGGTCACACATCGAAAGTCATATTACTCCAAAAATATCTTGAATTCTGTGTTTCATACTGTGGCTTATAAGCAAATATTATTCTTTTGAAAGCCCGTGTCTTAAAAACATTGCTTTTATTGCATTAATAACACAATTACTTATATTATCTGTCACCTTCCCAAACCCAGGAAACTTAAAAAACTGAGCAAGAAGTCATATTTTCTCTTGGATTATTGATGTAACAAGTATCACACACTGCACAACTCTGAAATTCTTGTTCACATATTGCAATCTCTTTTTTTACATATTACAGTACCTAAGTGTGAATGTTACTCCTGTTAGCATTTTCTCATTAACAGATTTGGCAATATGAATTTATGAACCCTAAACTTCAAACCTTGTGAGTATCTTCTTTAAATGAAAAGTAGGGAGTATTTATTTTCTATGAACATACTTCTATTCATGCCACCCCCCCTCCCCCCATGATCATTTCTCATTCTCAGTACACTGGTGAATTTCTTTTAAGCTTATTTTGAGTAATAGGCAATTTATTTTCTAGCTCATCACCAAGCAAGTCTTCTTCCTGCTCTACTGAATCTTAACAACTCAGCATATATGCTATATGCATCTCTTTTTCTGACCTAAACTTCCCAATTACCTCATACGTTAAAAAAAAAAAAACAGGCAATATAGTCTGGGTGGTACCATGTAAATCAGTTCTTAAATATACTGTGTAATGACTTATAGTGTGTTTCTATCAGCATTTTCCAGGGAAATGTAAATATTACATTAACTGCAAATTAAAAGTTAATAGCAGAAAAGATGTATGGGTGAGAGAACACTAGACACCACGGATACTGCTTAAATAGCACCCCAAACTCACTCGAAAAGTTAACAGAAAAACAGTTTTGCTGCACCAAAGACCCAAGATGTATAGGATGGTGACAACAGACACCAGGGACACTCATTAAATAGGCTGCCTATTAATTAATGAAAGTTACAAATCCTGAACTCTCACATGAGCGAAAATGCCACAACTCGAAAAGTTTACTGTGGGGGGCTGCACCCCCCCACACACCACCCGCTAAATATATATTCCAACTCCAAGATCGCAATACAGTGAAGAAAGGGCAAATATCCCAATCTTCACTGTACTGCAATGAAAAAAAAAGCAACTTTGAGTTGCAGCATTTTCACTCGTGAGCATTCGGGATTTGTAACTTTCATTAATTTAATAGGGACCCATTAAATATTACTGTAACTCACTTAAAAGCGATTCAGATCCTGCACCCTTTGTGTAGACAGTAGCTCATCAACAAAGCAGAGGTTTAGTCTGCTGCACTAACTGTAGACACCAGGAATATTGTGTCATCATTGCCTAAATCAGTTTAGAAACTATAGCACAATTGGAATAAAAGCTTTGAGCCCCATACCCTTGGCTTAGAAAGCAACTGATGGACAGGTCAGTGTTTTAGGAATCCACACTAACTGAGGAGTTTTTTTAATTAGAATTTATTTTTTGCTCAATAAGAAGTGTGAAACTAACGTTTGGTATTACTTACTGGCTGCAATAGTTTATCAGTTAGGAGGGACAGAGCAGGCATAAGGCAAAATCAGGAATGTTCGGTGAAATCAGGGACAGTTGAAAGGAAAGAGGGAGATGGGGGGTGTCTTTGTGGAGGAGGCTGTCATACCTGTACATGGATGTGCTTTAAAGTTTCACATAAAGCTGGAAGAAATATTAGATGACACCAGGCAGAATTTTTAAATATTGCTCTGAACCACTTAAAAGTTAATACAGCAACAGGTCTAGTATCACAAAGCTGTTTCTGAAAAATAAGGATGAAACTCTGGCATTATTGACCGTAAATATTTGTGATTTATAAGGGACAAGGAAACATAAGAGAATACAAAAAGGATATTCTGTCAATTCAGTGTCAGGTAAAATAGAGTGGGATGAGGCCAAGAAGACATTTGGATTGTAGCCTAGAGACTGCCTTCACTACCAGAGCTTGATCTCAGTGTACAGGCAAAAATAAATGGATACGGAGATTTTAAATGAAAGACCTGCTCTGGTTGAGTTTTTAGCTGGATGTAGAACAGAAACAGCTGTTAAAAAAGGGATAATTAGTAAGACATATAAAATATATTGCATGATAGCTATAAGACTCAATCAGAGGAGGTTAGAAAAGACTGGGAGGAAAGACTGGAAAAGCAATTTACAAGAAAACAATGAGAAGGCATATGTATGGCTCCCACGTATGCAACAAAGTCAAGAAGATTTAGGATTCTTGCTTGGAAGTGTATGCATAGGTATTTTTATACCCCAAGCAGACTTCAAAGAATGTTACTCAAATAGACAGCAAATTTTGGAGGTGTGATGGAGAAAAAAGAGGTAACTGGGAAAATATGTTTTGGGAGTGTAATGAGATGGCAGATTTTGAAAATGTCCTATACAGTACTCTATCAGAAATACTGGGTGAGCAAATGACTGTAAGTAAGGAAATGATTCTTTTGAGCTGGGATGCAAGACTCAAATTGCCTAGACATATTAAGGCCTTATAAAGTTTAATTCTGTTGACTGCCTAAGAATAATTACCAGAAAATGTAAAGCAAAATCTACACCAACTGTATTTGAGGTATTGAATATTATAAAAGAGATAAAAGAACTAGAAAAGGGATGTTTAGAAAAGGGAAGGGGCAAATTATATAGACGTAAATGAGAACTGTGGGAACAATACATGCATAATAATGTTCAGGAGGAGGAGGCAGATCCAGATCCAACACTAGACTAGGTGACCTAGACAGTCACCTAGGGCCCACTGGCTGGGAGGAAGCTCACTGGCGGGGAGGGGCTACCACAACATTTAGTTTTTAATAAAAAAATAAATTTTGCCTTTACCCTTTGCATCTGTGTGTTGATGCACACACACCTCCTGCTATTGCTTATTTTCAGCATCTGCGCACATAATTTAAACATAATGAATGTTCCTGTAAGGCTGCACTCATGATTCAGGCATAGCATGAATCTTACTGCAAGATTAAGTTAAGTATACAAATAAACTCTTATGGTGTGTGAGTGTAATGCCGTAGTTAGGGATGGCAGGATATTTAATTTGTTCAGGCTCAAACCGTGTAGCTTAGTTACAAAAGACAAGAGCCTGAAACCTCTACACCAACTACCAGAGTACTCAAGTCTATTTTCAAGGGACTGAGTTTCAGTGCATTTCCAATGAATTGTGAACTTCAGTGTATCTTCATGGAATTGTACTCTTCAGTGTATTTTAAAGACATTGTATACTTCAATGGAAAAGATGTTTATTGCTGCTCATGCTGTCTGTTTTCAATGTGCAGCTGTTTTGTTTAGCAAATGGTCATCACTGTTTGTGTTTTGAAAGCAGTGTTAGTAGCACAACAGGTAGCATGCTTGCTTTTTATGCAGAAGGCTGTAGGTTCTACTCCCACACTATGTAGATGGATTGCTGATAAAAAGAAGTTATGTACTCACCATAACGTTCAATCTGAATAGTTATACTTCATTTTTCTGCAACCTGTGGGGTATTCGGATCCATATCGTATCCGAGCCGGCAACTTTTCAAGCATCTGCTCCGAGCTCCAAGCTCCTCCCCCTTACCCATATCCCATCACATCTCCTACCTTCCCTCATATCGAGTTTGCCACTAATCAAACAATCCGCAACTCAGTTTTATTACAAACCTAGAACAGGTTCGGGGGAAGGAGGGCGGGACGGTTGCAGAAAAATGAAGTATAACTACTCAGATGGAACGTTATGGTGAGTACCTAACTTCTTTATCTGAAGTAGTTAACTTCATTTTATCTGCAACCTGTGGGACAGAGTCCCCAGCTACTAACACTCCTGGGAAGCCCTCAAGGAAGGATATTCCTGAGCACCGTAGAGCTGAAGGATGCTCTCCATCTGGAGATCAAATCCAATTTATAATGGGAAATGAAGGTATGTGACCTTGCCCAAGTTGCTGCCGCACAAATATCATCCAGTGAAACCCTAGACCAAAAAGCAGCAGAAGTCGCCATAGATCTGGTAGAATGGGCTTTAACAGGACCAGGCAGGGACAGATCTTTGTCCTTGTAAATTTGCAAAATACCTTGCGTAATCCATCTAGCTAAGGAAACCTTGGATATGACTTTGCCCAGAAAGGGTTTAGAGAAGGACACGAAAAACTGGTCAGACTTATGAAAGGGCTTTGTTCTGTGTAAATAAAAATGAAGCTGTCTATGAACATCTAGCAAATACAGTTTATATTCACCCTTGTTCTGAAAATTTGGAAAGAAAACAGGCAGGTTAATAGTCTGGTTAATGTTTGATTCAGAAGCTACTTTTGGCAAGAAGGAAGGGTTCGTGCGGAGCGAGACCCTATCCTTATGGAGATTAAGTAAGGAGGCACAGCAGACTAAGCTTGAATTTCATAAACCCTCCTGGCTGACGTAATGGCCACTAGGAAGGCTGTCTTCCAGGATAAGAACTTCAAATCTACTGATGCTGCAGGTTCAAAGGGAGGAGCAACTAATGCCTGTAGAACCAGGGTAAGGTCCCAGGGAGGAACAGAGTCCTTGATCGGGGGACGTAAAAGAAAAGTGCCTTTAAGAAAAGCCTTACACAGTCTCGAAGAGGCCAGAGCATTCATGTTTTCGCCGACATGGAAATTTGAGATGGTTGCTAGTTGCACTTTTACCGTGGAGGAATTAGCCCCTTGTTGAAATATATTGGCCAAAAAATCCAACATTGCAGGAACAGGAGCTGTAACACGATCTAGATTCCTCTGAGAAGCCCAAATAGAGAAAACATTTCCATTTGCTGCAGTAAATTTTCCTAGTGGAAGCCTTGTGGGATGCCACCAGAATAGTTTTTACTGAAGATGACATCCCGGGAGTCCTGGCAATCAAGGGAACTGGAGCAACCAAGCCGTCAGCTTGAGGCTGTCCAGGCTGGGCAGACAAGTGCCCGAGGGGTGAGAAATGAGATCCGGGCAAGGATCCAGAATCCAAAGAGGAGCTAGAACATGAGCCCAGAGGAAGGGGAACTACACCTGATGAGGCCAGAATGGGGCAATGAGGATCACTTTGCACCCCAGTCGGCAAGCTTTCTGAAGAAACTTTGGAATAAGAAGTAACAGGGGGTAAGCATACAGTAACCCTGGAGGCCAAGCATGGACTAGAGCATCTCTGGTGAGGGGATCACAGTGAAGAACTCACTGCACTTCACGTTGGAAGGAGATGTGAAGAGATTGCAGCAAGGCTGACCCCACACAAGGAAGATCTCCTCCGCTATCAATTGTTTCAGAGGCCACTCGTATGGCATTAGAATAGCCTGACTCAATCTGTCTGCTAAAATGTTGGAGCATCCTGAGATGTGAGTTGCATTCAGAAATCGACTGGTGGATATTGCCCACTTCCACACTCTCATGGCCTCACGACAGAGAGGATAAGATCTGGTTCCCCCTTGTTTGTTGATATAACAGACAACCGACATGTTGTCTGACTGAACTGCAATCATCCCCAAGGGAAGAACAGTGTGAAAGGCTTGCAACGCTAAAAACACTGCTCTCATCTCCAGAACATTGATATGCAATCTGGTCTCAGTCTGGGACCACGTGCCTTGGACAGTCTTCCCCAAATAATGCCCCCCCCCATCCAAGCTGGGAGGCATCTGTGGTAATTGTGACTTGGGCTGTGGCTGAAATGAATGGCCGTCCTGCTAAGATCTCCGGTGATTGGAGCCACCAGAGAAGCAATGCACTGCAGGCCTTGCTGATTTGAGTTGGATAGTCCAAGGGTAGATCTGGCCAAGACCACTGTACTGTCAGAGTCCACTGAAGAACACGCCTGTGAAGGCACACACAGGGAAGAATCAAGATTGCTGTGGCCATAGAGCCTAGGGCTCAGAGAACGTCGCCCGCCTTTGGTACCCTGGGGCCAAGGATCACTGATATATGGGCCCATAGGCTCTGGACCCTGTCTAGAGTTAGGAAGACTTTCAATTGGAGGGTGTCCAGCCATGTCCCAATAAAGTCCAAGATCTGCACCGGGTCGAAGAGGGACTTGGAAACATTGATGGTAATCCCTAGCTGGATAGCAAGATGAAGGAAGGAGTCTCTGGCCATGCAAAGAAGACACTTGGTGGAAGCAGCGAGGAGCCAATCATCTAGGTAAGGAAATACCTGAATGCCCTGAAGCCTCGGGTGAGCCGCTACAACTGCCATTATGTTGGTAAACATTCTGGGGGCTGTGGTGAGACCGAAGGGTAGGGCTCTGAACTGGAAATGATTGGCTCCCAGCCAGAAGTGAAGGAATCTCCTTGAGCTTCTGCAAATCTTGATGTGGTAGTAAGCATTCTGGAGGTCTAATGAGCACATCCAGTCGCATTCTCGAAGATAAGGTAGAATGGACTGTAGGGTGACCATCCGGAATTTCTGCTTGGCTACAGCCAGGTTCAGGGTTGACAGGTCCAAAATGGGCCTGAGGTCCCCCGTCTTTTTTGGCACTAAAAAGAACCTGGAGTAAACACCTAATCCGGACTGATCTAGGGGGACTGGTTTGATGGATTGTTTCTGAAGCAGCTTGGAAATCTCTAGCACTGCCGCCACCCTTTGAGTGGGTGGAACATCTGGGGGGCACTTTGGTTGGATAGGAGGGGTAACGAACGGGATGGTGTAGCCTCCGGATATTATTTGGAGCACCCAACGATCCACAGTTATGGATTCCCAAGCCACTGGATGCAATGATAATCTTCCCCCGACTGTCTTCAGAGTAGGACAGTTGGGCAACCCCTCAGGGCTGATGCGTGGACCTGTCCGTGAAGGTCTCCCTAGACCCAAAGTTCCTCGGCCCCCCTCTGCCTCTGGGGTGGTGTCTGTCTTGTCCCACTCTGCCTCTAGGGGACAAGTTGTCCTGAGAGTCCCAGGAAAACTGTGATTTTCGGAACCACATCTTTTGCCATCTCTGATTCCTAGAAAAGGATCTTTGAGGGCTAGAGAAACAGACTCCGACGGCAGACAAAGTCTTGCTGTCCTTCTCGCTCTCAACCAGAGTGTCACGTACTGTCTTCCCAAAAAGGGAAGAACCATCAAAGGGAGCATTAGTGAAAGATGCCTTGAAGGGGTCCGCAAATGGCACAGCCTGAGCCAAGCATGTCACCTCATAGCTACGCCGGTTCAAGCCACCCTCACCGCTCCTTCCGTTGCATGGGAAAGAAGACGCATGGATGTGTTTGATACGGATTTGAGAGTCGACATTTTCACCAAGAACAGACGCTTGTCCTCTGGCATCAAAGACTCTGGGGGTGACTCAGTGAACTCCGTGACCAGGTCTCTCTGTAGTCATATGACATGTGCCAAATAATTCAGCGCTCAAATGGAAAATGTCACAGAAGAAAACACTCGCTTCCCAAACCAATCCACCGTCCTGGACTTTTTGTCCGGAGGGTGGACCGAGGAATTCTCCTGTGCCAGTTCCCTTTTGGTGGCTCCTGCAACCACCATAGCATCCAGCGGGGATCCTTTGTACCAGGCCTGTCTGTCTGAGGGTAGAGAGAGAATCCTGTCCAGGCATTTTGGTATTGGCTCTATGATGTCAGGCTCCTTCCATGCCTGTGTGGTGATAAGATCCACCAAGGGATCCGCAGGAGGGGACACCCAGGATGTAGACGGGGCTGTGACAAAGGCCTCCAGGAACACTGACTCATCCATAGAAGGTTTTAGGGCTGACCAACCTCCCCTCTGGTGGAGGATCTCCATGATATCTCCAAAGGAGACATCCTCAGGAGGTGACCTGGGGGAACCTCCTCCTTCATTTACGTCAGTGTCTTCTGTCAAGGACTCGGGGGAGTCCAATTGCCTCCTCTTACACGTGTGCCTACGGGGACCCTCTTCAGTGGGACTCTCAGAAGAGGGCTCGTGAGCCACGGGGAGTTCCTCCAGGGGAACCGTCTGGGGGTCCTCTAGCACAGGCTGTCCCTGGGACAAGCTGAAGGGAGTTGTAGCCAAATCCACAGGAGCCTGGGTGGAGTCCAAGGAAACAGGCTGAGGTCTCGATCCTTGGGAGAGAACCCTCTCCACCACTTTGAACACCAATGGAGAGTGCCCCTCCTTAGCACCCAAGGAGGAAGCTCTCCCCGGGTCCACTGTGAGGATCAGGGCTGAGGCAGAAGTAGCCGGGGTTCAGAAGAAATGGCTCGGATCTGACAAGGTCGGAGTCGAAGACATCTCCATCCCCTCGGATCCGACTACCTGTCCTCGGCCCCGAGAGTTGCTTGGATCCGAACTGGTCTGATCCAAGGAACTCAAGGTAATTGCCAGCATTGAGGTTGGCGGAACCACTGGCGCCAAACCCCCAGCTCTGAGGATCCTCAGATCCATAAACCCCCAAAACAGCAGGCCAGATCAGGGAAGGAGAAATTGGATGAAAGAAGGGCATGGAGGTCCCCCCCCTCTAGAGAGAGAGGGGCCTGGCAAGACTCCCATTTGGATTTGGGTCCGAATAAATCTCCTCATCATCCTGTCCATATCCAACTCAGATAGACTCCAAGTCGAGCGCGAGGAGGTGACCGACTCGGATCTGGCTGGTTGTTGCTTTGACCTTGATGAAGGTCACGGATCAAAGAGCTCTTTCGGCTCTGGGGAAATCCTCAGGGAGTGGAGCCGAGGCGATGTAGGTCTAGACATTTTGGAAGGTGGGCTAGGGAAGGGGTCCTGCTCTGGAGACCACTTGTGGGGCCTATCCCCTCTCTTCTCTCTGTCCTTATTCCTTTTGTCCTTTCCTTTAGCCTCCCCTTCAACAGGTCTAGTGGGAGGTTGAGTCCCAGCCTGGGGGGGGGGGGGGTTGAGCAGCTGCTGGAGGAGCCGAGGCCGCTGCATCCACGGAGGAAACAGGTAGCAGGCCCTTTGCAACTAGTTTGGCCTTCCATTCTTTTAAAGCCCTAGGGTTAAATCCAGAGCACATGCTACACTGAACTGAGAGATGGGAAACACCCAGGCAAATGCACAGAGAGTGACCATCGGCCGGTGAAAGCTTATGGCCACACTGTGCATTTTTTAAAGGTAGGCTTTGGCTGATCAGCCATACTATTAACCCACACAGCCAACCTACTTAAACCCAACAGTCTAACACACACACCCAAGGGGTAGGGAAGGCCTTGCTATACTACTTTACCACAAAACTTTTTTTTTTTTTTTTTTTTACAAAACCGACAAACAGTGAAAGGGGAAGGTAAAGGGAACTAAACAATCACACATACTAAATATAAAGAGCAAAAAAAAAATTAGACCTAAGTCACTTACTAACACCCATTACTTGGAGCTACAGAGATCACGATGCTGAAGCACGAAGCGGCAAATGAGATCTGAGGGAAGGTAGGAGATGTGATGGGTTATGGGTAAGGGGAGAAGCATGGAGCTCAGAGCAGATGCTTGAAAAGTTGCCGGCTTGGATCCGATATGGATCCGAATACCCCACAGGTTGCAGATAAAATGAAGTTAACTACTTCAGATTTGTGTTTTACTTTAAGAGAGTGGGGGGGGGGGGTGCTACCTTGAGTGTGTCTTCTTCTTTGGACAAGATCCCTAGTAGCTATGAACCTTTGTTGGTTTGCCATCTCTCCGAACACCATTATATTGGGCGACTTCAACTACCCAAACATTGACTGGGAGCACTACTCAAGCCCCAGCACCTTAGCCCAAAGGTTCCTGGAAATTATAAACTCAAATGCTATGGAACAACTAGTCACCACTCCCACAAGAGGGGACAACATACTAGACCTGATCATTACCAACATGGGGACTCTATGCTCCACACCAGAAGTATATCCCTCATTGGTAAGATCAGACCATAAATTAATCTCACTGGATGTCCACATCCCGACCCCACCCCCAGCCCAGAAAACCACAGTGAAAAACTTCTCAAAGCGAACTTCTCACTTCTCAAAACTGAAGTGGAATCCTTCAAGGCCCCAGGGCCAGTGGAAACTACGGCCCAAACTGCAGAATCCTATATAAACGCATTCTACGAACATCTCCAGGAATGCATGGATCATGCTATCCCAAACAAAACCAAGGCCCAATCATCCAAAGGCAGGCGTCCAGTCTGGTGGACCCCTGCCATAAATAAACTGTACAACAGAAGGAGGAAGCTACTACATGATAGAGCAAAATCCCTAATAGGGAAGGCATCTCTGATCAATACTAGCAAAAAATTACGATCCCTCATAAAATCCTCCAAGGCCAGCTTCCAGAGAAAAATTGCACAGGACACCAAAGACAATCATAAGGCTGTTTTCAGTTATGTTAGAAACCTGGGATGCAACTCCCAGACTTGTTCTGAGTTGATTCTAAATGACAAAAAATACACTGAACCCACAGACATCGCCAATATCCTGGCATACAGGTTCAGTGCAAACTTCTCCACCCCCTCCCCCCCAAAAGAGCAAGTATCTATCCCAGCAGAGGGCTGCCTCCCAAACATCTCTGATGCTCAGGTGAAGGTTGCCCTCTCCAAAGCAAAAAACACTACTTCCATGGGACCAGATGGCGTCCCAGGTTGCGTCCTACATGAACTCCAAGAGGAACTAATCCCTCAAATAAAACAGCTATACAATCTCAGCCTCACTACAGGATATGTACCCACAGAATGGCGTACAGCAACAGTGGTCCCACTCCACAAAGGTGGAGCCTCTACAGACCCTGGAAACTATCGCCCCATAAGCCTGACTAGCTTAGTCTGCAAGGCTATGGAGGGGATCATCATGGAGCTCATAAACAAAGACATTGGGGACCTACAGACACTAGATCCTACCCAGTTCGGCTTTGTCAAGGGCAGATCCTGCCTTTTGAACCTGGTTGACTTCTTCAAAACAGTCACCAAAGCCATAGATGAAGGGAAGGTAGTCCACACAGCCTATCTGGACCTTGCAAAGGCATTTGACACAATACCCCACTCGGGCATCATAGATAAGCTATCCAGCTTAAATATAAACCCCTATGTCACAAGATGGGTCACAAACTGGCTCAAAGACAGAACCCACAGAGTGAGAGTTGCTGGAGCCATGTCAGACTCGAAACCAGTCACAAGTGGCATCCCACACGGTTCTGTCCTGGGACCACTTTTGTTCGGTATATACTTTTCCGAGGTACAGGCAAACGTGGGAGGACTATGGCTCACCAAGTTCGCAGACGACTGCAAACTGGGCACCATAATCAACTCTCCAGCTGACACAAACATCCTTCAAAAAGGTCTTACAGAGACAGATAACTGGTGCCAGCGCCATGGTCTAAAGCTAAATGCCAAAAAATGTATAGTCATACCCTTTGGCAAAAACAATGTGCCCACAAATTACCACATAGGCGGAAACTCATTAAGTACAGAGAAAGTTATTAGGGACCTGGGGACCCAAGTTGATAGCAATCTCTCCTTTGAAAACCACATTGCCAAAGTGGTTAGAAAGACTTTCTACATAGCCCACCTCATCACGAAGGGTTTCACATCTAGATCAAGAGAGGTAATCGTGCCCCTTTATTCATCCCTCATCACGGCCATCATAGAATACAATGCCCCTTTTGGGATGTACCTTACCCGACACCTGCAGCAATTAGAAAGACCCCAAAAGTATCTCACCAAGAGGATCAAGGGTCTCAAACAGATGTCATATGCTGCTCGGTTAAAAAAACTCCAGCTCTACTCAGTTGCATACCTCCTACTTCGAGGCGATCTATGCCTGACATACAAAGCTATGTCAAATCCAGAATTAATGGACATGCTCCACCTCAGTAAATCTAAATCCCTTAGAGCCACACGCTCGAGGGACTTGAACCTCAGCACAGAAATAAATAGAACTTGCTGGAGGGACAGGTTCATAACCCAGAGGCTCCCTTCACCCTGGAATAGAATTCCAGTTCATGTGAGGCAGAGCACCTCACTGAATCTCTTCAAGAAGAATCTCGATAGGTGGATGGGGGATCATAGGTTTGTCCCAGGGATTACTCCCGTGTCACTATTAGACAGAGGCACAGTAAACTAAACCTTAAAGGGCACAGTATACTCAAATCAAGGGGTGGCGTAAGCCATACAGAATCGGGCTAGGCTTATAATTGCCTCAGGGCAGATAGCCTAGTATGAACCTATGAACCTATTTCTTACTGCAATATTACCAGCTTACCATTTTTTAATGAAACCTCTGCATTTATTCTTCAGTGGTAGCAGGCACTAACTTTGTAGATGAAACACTGAAATATAAAGTTGTGTGCTACCAGCAACCTCTTCATTAGTTATAGCTCTCTCTAATGAGGAATTATTCAGATGACTTTTACTTCTGAAGAGATATATAGACTGATATTACGTACCCTTTTATGGTTGAAATGTTCTGAACTGGACAGTTTTGTCATTATTGGTTCATATGTTTTGTTTCATTGCTTACTGGAAAATGGTGAAAACTACAAATTTAAAACACAGTCTAACAAGTGGTACTGTATTATACAAGGAATAATTTTAGACAGTCAGAAAGGTGAATCAAAGAACACATGAATGTCTGCATGGTCCTAAAATATGTGCGAGTGCCTATGGTTTGAAAATAGCCAAAAGGTAAACTTTATCCACATCTGGTCAGATGCATTTTCTTTGTGGATTTCAAAGCTATTTCAATGACTGTGAGTTTCAAGACAGGGAAGTTTACTGTTAATGCCAAGACTGTTTTCATTGTAAGAATGTATTGTTTTGATTAGCAAATGTCTAGCAGTGTTTGTGCTCTAAAATTTGAAATAAAGGTTTTAAATTAAATCCAAATATCTGTAATCATTGTAGAAGTAAAGAAAATAGTACCTGTTCTGACAGGTTTGAACCGTGTTTATGGTAACTGGGCAGAAATAGTCAAGTAATGGAACACTGGAGCAGTTGCAGAGGGGATGGGGGGTACTGTGTGTGTAGTGGGGGCCTGATCCAGTACCCTGCCCACGGCACTATGTGACCAAGATCCAGCTCTGGAAGGAGTATGAATGAGGTTTAAGGGAAGGCAGGAATTCAGTATTTTTTTCTAATGCTGACTGATGATAGTAGCAAAGAAAATACATGTGATTTTTATTGTATTTATCTGCAAAAATGTTAAAATAATTTTGTTTTCTTTTTTATTAATGTACATTTGTGCCTTTGTCTTAAGTTATAATTTAATAAAGGTGTTACAAAAATGCAGTGCCAGGTAAGAAGTATATATGTGTGTGTGTGAGTGTGTGTGTGTGTGTGTGTGTGTGTGTGTGTGTGTGTGTGTGTGAGATAGGAAATGCATGAGGGGGTGCCTGTGCCAACATGATGTGTGGGTCGCCAGTGGTGATTACCACTAGCAGTCACAGCAGTCGATTCAGAGACATGCAAATTAACTAATAGTGAGATCTTTTTTCATTGTGACTAAGTTGTCCCATGCAGTCATGGAAACAGTCCCTTTTGGCTACAGCTCACTAGCTGTAGGATTATTTCTGAATCCCAGGGAATAATACATAGATAAACAAAATTACAGCTAATGTACAGCAGTGAAGTAGCAGTAATACATAGATAAACCTAGAATTACAGTCATATGTACAACTGAGAGTAAAGATAATTCTCATACATAGTCAAACATACAAGACAATTCTGATGCAGTTCTGATCAATGCAGTACTTAACATAATAAAGGAAACAAATAGGGTAGTAATTGAATGAAATACAGTGATTATGTATAATGATTATTTCGAGAACAGGTAGAGAGGAGAAAGGGGAAAGCTGATATTCTGACAGATACAGTAATATAATTTTAAAAAAATGAATTGAGAAAAGGAATATGAAAGAATAAGTTAATTATTAGGTTACTGTACATGTGATGCAGGATAATATGTTACTGAAATCTGATATGTAGTTTCAACTAAGTGTATCTTCAATACTAAGAAATTATTTTTGTTACAAACCTCCTGAGATAAAGTGTTCCATGGGGTCTATGACTACCGATCGAAAAGTAATTTCCGCGAATGGCATATAGATCGAAAATGCCGTTATTTAAAAGTGGTGTTGTGAGATCGTGGTACAGTGAAGACTGGAAAATTTGCCCTATCTTCCCTGTAGTACGATCTCGGAGTTGGAATATATATTTAGTGGTGGGTGGGGCCAGTCTTCCATAAAACCAATTTCAATTAAAGGCATTTTTGATCTATATGCCATTCGCAGAAATTACTTTTCAATCAGTTGTCATAGACACGTTCCATGTACTGGAAAGGAAGTATCCTGGAACGGTCACCAACTGTTGAGTGTGTTTTTCTAGTGACCAGTAGATTTTTAATTGATGATTTTAACAGAGGCTTAGTTTTGTAATAGCTGCAGAGAAAACTTCTCTGACTTTCAGTGAAGGATCTAAATCTATAAACAAATGGCTTATCTGGTAACCATTTGAAATGTTGTGACCTGCAACAGTGAGCTCTGAAATATGGAGACTGAATGGCCAAAAGATCCAACTTACATGCACTAAGTCTAAGATGCCATTTCTTGGAATATCCCCTTTTCTATCGCACAAGAATTTCTTTATTCTCTGATGGTCTGATGGTGACTGTGGTCAAAAAGTCCTTCTATGTGGCAGTTCTCATTACTAAGGGTTTTGCATCCAGGAAGAAAGAGGTCATTGTCTCCCTCTAGTCTTCTCTCATTAGGCCAGTCATTGAGTACAATGCCCCATTTGGCATGTACCTCACTAAACACCTGCAACAACTGGAGAGGCCACAAAAGTACCTCACAAAGAGGATCCTATGCCTTAAACATTTGTCCTATATGGAGAGACTTAAAAAAACTCCAACTATTTTCTGTCTCATATCGCCTACTTAGAGCTGATCTCTGCTTGACTTACAAAGTCATGTCTGACCCAGCTCTGTTATAAATGCTACATCTAAAGAAATCCCAATCCCTCTGCACCACACGCTCTAGAGAACTCAACCTCATTACCGCAATCAACAAAACATGCTGGAGAGACAGGCTCATAACACAGAGATTGCCCATGCTATGGAATAGACTTCCCATACATGTCAAGCAGAGCACCTCACTGGCCCTCTTCAACAGAAATCTTGATGAGTGGATGGAAAATAGAAAATTCATCCAGGGATCACTCCAGTGGTTTTACTCAACAGAGGCACTGGGAACTAAGGTCAGTTGGCATGATGCCAGGGTAATCCTATGGGTTAGGCTTGTAAAGGCTCCAGGGCCATTAGCCTAGTACACACATATGAACCTATTATGGCAACTGTATTATACTACTTCTTGGACCTTCTCTATATCTGGTTTCAAGTTTTTGGATTTTAAGACATAACTTGTATATCTCAGTTCTTCAATTTTACAGTTACATTATTCTATTTAAGATTGTTTCTTTGTAATCTATTCAGTAGTCAGTCTCATATCTTGCTCTTCATCATGGTGCTATCATGCCATTATTAATATTAAGAACACCATCATACCACTTGATGACTTCTGCAACAAACCACTGAAACACTTAAGGTGCTGATGATACACCAAGTAAAAGTCTGAGATATCTGTATTTTCTTATACATGAATTAAAAGAGTATAACTCAGAACTTTTAACATCAAGCTCAATTTGTTGTGACCTCTGATTATCAACAAACAAAAAAAAATCACTCAAGGCATAGCAGACTGACAGAATTATATATTAGCTTAACAGAATGTGCTTGTGTTTCCATCATAGAAATGGCATGTATGTGATTTGGTAAAACTGCTTTTCTCATATTAATTTGTGGGGAACAAAACAAAATTAATATTTCTGAATGTTTTGTAACACATGGCATTAACAATAGAGACTTGTTGAGATATCCCAAACAGCTGAATGTACACAGATATTCAAGCTAAAGGGAAATGGCTAACACAACAGAAAAAGTTATACCTATCCCATCAATGAAAGAACATTTCAGCATGCTGAGAACTGGCTTTCTCTGGATGAGCATGACTAACACAGCAGAAAAAGTTACAGACTATCCTATCAATGAAAGAACATGTGTGAAAGAACATTTTAGCTCGCTGAAGGAACTGGTTCTTTCTTGATTGAGATAATACAGACAAAGAAGACTTCAATACAGGAAAAAAGAAGTTATGTCTTACCATAACATTCCATCTGTGTTGTAGATCTCTGTTCACTCATTACCATTAGGACCTCGGTTCCGTCCTCAGAACCGATACGGACATTTCCAAGCTCACGCCAGCCAAAAACTCTCATCTAAGACTTACCCATAAATGCCCCTCTCCTAGTTACTTCAGATCGAGTTTGCCCGCCCTTAGATAATAGATATAGTAATAGAAAAAAATAGTAGGAGGCTCTGTCTGAGCAAATACCCTAACCAGGAGTTCCTAAAGTCCACCAGGAGTCCAGGCAGGGGGAAGGAGGGTGGGAAGTAATGAATGAACAAAGATCTACAACACAGATGGAACATTATGGTAAGACATAACTTCTTTATCTGATGTTGTAAATCTTTGTTTATTCATTACCATTAGGACCGAGTCCCCAGCTACTTGAGTCCTGGGTGGCCCTAAGGAAGGATATTCCTGAGCACCATAGACCCAGAAGATGCTCATCCTCTGGAGGCCAAATCCAATTTGTAATGTGATATAAAGGTATGAGGTCTTGCCCAAGTGGCTGCTGTGCAGATATCATCCATAGAGGCTCTGGAATGAGATGCTATAGAAGTAGCCACAGACCTGGTAGAGTGAGCCTTTATTCTGGAAGGTAACGGTAGCTTATTCTGTTGGTAGATAAAGGCAATGACGTTTCTAAGCCAGGAGGATAAAGTCACTTTGGAAACAGGTTTACTCAATCTGGGTCCTGCAAAAGCCACAAACAATTGATCTGTTTTCCTGAAAGATTTAGTCCTGTCCAAATAAAAAATGAAGCTGCCGATGCATATTAAGGGTGTGCAAAAGGTACTCCCCTCTGTTAGATGCTGAGGGAAGAAAACCGGCAGATCAATAGATTGGTTAATGGAAAAGCCAGAAATTACCTTGGGCAAGAAAGAAGGGTCAGTACGAAGGTAAACCCTATCCATGTGGAAGATCAAGTAAGGACTCTTGACACTCAAAGCTTGCAGCTCAGATACTCTTCCTGCTGAGGTAAGTGCTACTAGAAGTAAGGTTTTCCATGACAAAAATTGCAAATCACATGAATCAAAAGGCCCAAAAGGAGAACCTGTGAGAGACTGAAGTACCAAAGTCAAGTCCCGGGGTTCTAAGGGAGGCTTGACCGGAGGTTTTACATGTAATACTCCTTTCAAAAAGGTCTTGCATAGGCGGTGTGATATAATTGAAGAATTATCAAGATCATTATGAAAATTGGCGATAGCTGCTAACTGTACAGTGATCGTCGAAGCTGAGGCTCCTGCATGCAAAACAGTAGTCAGGTATTGTAGGATCTTTTGAATACGCATAGAGAAAGGGTCTAAGTTCTGATCTTTGGCCCAAATGGAGAACCTAGTCCATTTACTAGAATAAACTTTCCTAGTGGAAGGTTTGTGAGAAGCCAGAAGAATTTCACAAACAGGAGATGGGATGTCAGGCAGCCCGGCAATCACTGGAAGTGAAGGAACCAAACTGTGAGCTTGAGACTGTGCAGGTTCAGATGAAGCAGTCCCTGAAGATGAGATAACAGGTCTTGGGAATGATCCAGTATCCATGGACTGTGAATCAGATGAGGCCATAGAGAAGACCCGGTGGCCAATCATGCATTAGAGCATCCCTCGGTGGTTCCCTCTGGGCTGGGGGGATCAGGGCAAAGTAGCTTCTGCATTTGTAGCTTGGGGAGGAAGCAAACAGGTCGCAGCAAGGCTTGCCCCAGCATTGGAAAATCCGATCCTCTGTTACAGGGTTGAGGGGCCACTCGTGAGGCATCAGGATGTTCCTGCTCAGATTGTCCACAATAAGGTTGGAACTCCTGGGAATGTGTGTTGCTATAAGGAAGCAGTTAGAAGATATCGCCCAGTGCCAAATTCTCATGACTTCCCAACACAGGGAGTAAGACCTGGTTCCGGCTTGCTTGTTGATATAACAGACGACTGACATGTTGTCTGACTGAACTCCAGTGGTACCAGAGGGTAGGGACACATGGAACGCTTGCAATGCTAGGAGAACTGCCCTCAGTTCCAGGACATTTATGTGCAAATTGTCCAACATGGGGGACCAGGTGCCTTGGATAGTCTTTCCCTGGAAATGCCCACCACCCTAACAGGGAAGTGTTTGTGGTCACCGTGGCTGTGGGCTGGGGAAGATAGAATGGTCAACACCAAAGATTCGTTTGTAGGTTCATCCACCATAACATTTCTTCCTTGCAACGGTTTGAAAGACGCAACATGTGGTTGAGTGGGTAAATTAGCAATGACCATTGTGCGGAAAGGAGCCACTGTAGGATTCTCATGTGCAGTCTCGCCAGTGGTACCAATGTAATGGCAGCCGCCATGGAGCCTAAGAGTTGTAGTACAAGACGTGCTGGTACATAGGTCTGAGGAATAAGGTCCTTCATTTGGTGTGTTATGTTCGAAAACCTGTGAGGGGGAGAGAAGCTTGACAGGATGTTTTGTCGAAGAACACTCAAATGAATTCCAGTGTCTTCATTGGAGGCATTGAGATTTGTCCTTGTTGACTGTAATCCCCAAGCGGAGAGCGAGACCTTGAGTGTAAGGAGATTCCTGGTTGGAGCGGTAAGGAGCCAATCGTCTAGATAGAGAAACACCTGAAATCCTTGTAGTCGAAGGTGAGCTACCACAACTGCCATACATTTGGTGAACACTCGAGGGACTGTAAAGAGACTGAATGGCAGTGCCCTGAACTGGTAGTGATTGGCTCCCAGCCAGGAACGGAGAAACCTCCGGGAGCGGTGATCCATTTTTATGTGGTAATATGTATCCTGGAGGTATATAGACCACATCCTGTTATCCCTCTCTAGGAAGGAAAGAATGGACTGTATCGTGACCATCGGGAAATTTTGAAGTTTGATAAATTTGTTCAATACGCTGAGATCCAGGATTGGTCTCCAGTCCCCTGTCTTTTTTGGCACTAAAAAGAACCTCAAGTAAAACCTGGAGCCTGTCTGGTCTGGTGGTACTGGTTGGATGGCTCTTTTTCTTAGCAGCTTTTCTATTTCTAAGGCTGCTAATTCCCTCTGATTGGGTGGTGCATCGGGGATGGGAGTTAAATCGAATGGTATTTGATAGCCTCTGGATATTATATCTCTGCACCCAAACATCAGTAGTAATAAGATGCCAGGCTGGTAGATGCAGAGAAAAATGACCCCCAACTGCTTCCAGAGGAAAGCAATCAGGTCGCTGCTCAGGAGAACTGGTAGGGTTTGCTGGAGAAAGAATCTCCAGCACCCTGGTTACGCAGACCCCCTCTACCCCGAAAGGGACATCTTCCATATGAGTTGCCCCCTCTGCCCCAGGGGGGATTGTTCACCACGAGTGTCATGAAAAGGTCCTTGGGATTTCTTGAACCACATTTTTCCTCCCTTATAGTTCCTAGAGTAGGACCTCTGGGGGTTGGAAAAGCGTATGCCCACAGCAGACAAGGTCTTTCCATCTTTCTCACGTGTAAGTGTGGCTCGTACTTTGGGTCCAAAAAGTGCAGATTCATCAACAGGTGCATTGACGAAGGAAGATTTAAAGGGGTCTGTGAAGTCACACAACTGCTTCCAAGCATTACGTCTCATGACAATGCCTGATGCAGCAGCTCGAGCTGCCCCCTCGGTGGAGTGAGATATCAAATGCATCAAGGAGTTCGAGATGGATTCAAGGGTAGTTAGCTGCGAGGCGACAGTATCATGCACCTCATCAGGTAGTACCTCACCAAAGAGGGAGACATTTTGGAAATTAGGTCTCTTTGGAGGCATGTAAAGTGTGCCAGATAGTACAGCAACCAAATGGCAAATGTCGCTGAAGCATAGGTCTGTTTCCCTAGTCTGTCCATGGTCCAGGACTCTCTGTTTGGAGGATGGATGGTGGAACTATCTTCTGCCAGTTCCCGCCGCCATGACCACAGAATCAACTGTCAACTGCTAGATAATATTTTTGTCTGGCCACTGAGGGACAGGTTCTACGTTGTCCGGGGCCTTCCAGGCATGCTGCAAAATGATTTTAACAAGGTCATCTGCCAGTGGAGTCACCCAGGAAGTAGATGGCAGGGCACAGAAGGTCTGCAGGAACACCGATTCCTCTGAAGAAAGGTTATAGGACTTCCAGTCTCCCTACTGCTTGAGGATTTTGAGAATGTCTACAAATGAGATGTCATTTGGGGAAAACCATGGGAACCCTTCCCCCTCATCACAATCAGTGTCTCCGATGAATCAATGATGAATCATCACAAATCATTTCTTAATATCATGCTTTTAGCAACACCTTATATGGAACTTATCAGTAATACTCTTCTTCTGCTTTTCATGTTTGCCAAGCTTTTGTGACTCAGTTTTACATATTATATCTTGCTGTTTGTCATAGCTTAGCATTCTTTAAAACACTTGTTTGAGCTCTTCTAATTGTGATGAAGTGATTTCACTTGCCCTTCTCATACCACTTGAACAATTTTCCCTTATCTGATCAATGGTCATATAGCATGTAATTCTATCCCCACACTGATGAATGATGTTGTTTACCAAATTCAAACTCTTTGGCTTGATTTTTTTTTACTTCAGTAACATAAGTATCAATAGACTCGGTGGGACCGTACACATTTGTAAAGGAAACGTGACAGATATAGGACAGACTTTTCATCTGCTTATAGCAACTCTGAAACATCTGTTACATTACTCCCCTTCAGTACTCAAATAAGTTATAGACTTTCATAGCTTTATCTGTGACATTCAGAAATGTAGCACAGTTGAACATTTTCATGTTTCAATGAAATACTACCCACAGTTAAGAAAAAATGAATTTCTGGATCTACAAGTTCCATTTCTTATGCAGATTAGTCTACCAAGTTTTTATTTGCTCTGACAGGGGTTACTGGACTCTTAAGGATAACTCTACTGCCCTCATGTTATACCAGGTATAGGGAATCATGGGAACGGTAGCTGCCACAGGAACCAGTGTTTTCAGAAAGAAAATGGGCAGATGTTCAATGGAATTCCATAAGCACACAAAAAAAATTTACTTTGGGGAGACTGAATCCTGTCTGAATGAAGATAATGTATCCAGGCTGCTGCTTATAAAAATGAGTTTCTGGGGTAGATTTAAGTAGAACTTTAAAAGTTTGACATTAGGATCTGAAGGACTGGAGTGGCTGTGAGAAAGTCATCCAAATTTCCTTTAGCTAGCTGCCATGGCAGATACGCATTTGGTGAACATCCTGGAGTGGGCATGTGTCATTTGACTGATGGCTCTTCTAGCAAGTGATGAGCAATCAAGGAAATTGGGGAAAAACAACTTCCGCCTATAGTGTAGTTTTTTTTTCTCTCCAATGCTGTGCAACCTCAGGGTAGGTTTATTTAAGTTCAGCGGGTATGTGGTGGGGTGTCCCCCTTACATGGGGGTGCAGGGAGCTTGCCCCTTAGAAAAAAAATTACTCCTGAGGTTCACCAAATGTTTTCCATATTTTTTGTTCAACAGATTAACACTAGATGAAATAGCTGTCAATCAATGTGAATCCCCCAGGACTGAAGTTACTTTCTTTTATGCAGAAGTGAAGAAGTCTCCTGGATCCTTTGGAGAACTTGACATGGAGGTATATATTCTGAATGCCCAAGGAGCATATTCAGTCCCCTTTAAATAAACACAGAAGGACTGACTGCACCATGACCATACAAAAGACTTCTTTTTTAGATAAAGGCATTTAGGCCACTTAAAGCTATTATGGGTCTGAGGTCCTTGATCTTTCTTAAAAAATATTGGACAATATTTTGACACTTTGTTGTTACATGCATTGGCCTGTGACAAGAACTTAACGTATTATGAAACCAGATAAGGGTGGGGGAGTGGTCATAATGGACAGACACCTTTATTCCTCCAAGATGTTGGACTATTTGCATAATGGAAAGTATTTCATTGAAGTATCTCACAGTGAAATTAACATTGCATACCATGCCATTGATCTACTACTGGAAGATATTTTTGTGACTTATGACCAGCCTTTGACCCTGAGGGAGTTTCTAATGGTCAACAAACCAAGAATCCTAGGGAGGATCCATAAATCGGTCACTGACCCTCCCTTAAGACCCACGGTGGCACCCTCATGGTCCAAAACAGAACTTCTGGCCAAATGTGTAGACTACAAACTCAAATCATTCCCTGAGGACAAACAACGCTTACTTAAGGACTCCTGGCATTTTCTCAAGACCATCTCTGGAATTACTTTTCTAAAGATGTTTTATTTGTCACTATTGACATCAAAGATTTATTTTCCTGCAATACCTCATGAGAAAGGGTTGGACTGGTTCCACCAAGCAATGGTTTGAGGTACCAACCTCAGCACGACAGAAACTAGACTGACACTAAAATGTTAGTGCTGACAAATAATTAAGTTTACTATGAGGGCGAATATTACAAACAACACAAAGGTGTGGCTATAGGGGCAGCTTCAGCCATAATTTTTGCTAATATGTTTTTATGGTTTTGGGAATCCTCCAAAGATTTGAACTCACCATTTTCTTCCAAGTTGGAAGTCTATTTGAGGTACCTGGATGATACTTTTATTCTGTGGAAGGGTAACTTAGAATAGTTGAAATCATTTATGGATTATCTAAATCATTCAACTGACTTCTTAGAATTTACCCATCAATATGATAAAAAGAACATAGACTTTATTGATAACACTTTATATAAGAACTTTGAAGACCACAGGTATGAATCCAACATATTTAGAAAGAATACCTTTTCAAATGCATATTTGCATTTTGACAGTCAACACCCTATCTGGCAAAAACAGAACTTAGTGAGGGGCAATTAATTAAACTCAGCAGACTGATTTCTGATGACACAGTTTCAAACAGAGGTCAACATATTGTGTGATATGTTCAGAAACAGGGGTTACCCCCAGAATATGTTGGACAATGTTAGTCGATTTGTTTTGCAACATCGGAATTTTTTGATGGTCTCATTATTAGACAGTCTAAACATACAATGGGTACAAAGCATATCAATGAGCAAAACGTCAGTTTGAGTCTGGGTGACCACTCGCAGGCACTAGTTTTATCATACATTACAGACATTCACTCTTTAACAAATGTTATAAGCAGTCATTGGTGCACTGTCTTTGGAAGTCCTGGGCTAACCAATAGACTGGGGAAGCAGCTCAGATTTGTTTTTAAGAACAACAAAAATATCAAAACATTTGAATCCAGCAGAAGCTATATAAGCAAATTTACCAGAAATTGGGGGATGAAATGGTGTGGGGGTCTATATTATAAGCTCGAAGCGACATATATTCGAAAACGTAAAGGTCGATATGTAAAGAGCGAAAGCTGAAAACCATGAACGGCCACTTCTCCTGAATTTATTCACAGGGAAAAAATTAGCTTGGCCGGCAAACAGAAAAACAAACTTTAAAACCCTAACCAAGTGGGGGGCTTCACCTGATAACGGCCAAGCAAATTTTTTCCCCTTGTGAAAAAAATCTCAGACGTGTCTATTCGCAGTTTTCAGCTTTCGCTCTTTACATGTCAGCATTTAGGCGCTTGAATAGATGACACTTTGAGCTTATAATATAGACCCACGGTGTGGGCTATGCAAGCAGTGTAGGTTCATTCTAGAAGGCAGTCGTTTCTCAGTACATGGTTTTCCAGGATTGATTACAGTCAAAGGCAGATTTCATTGCAATACAAAAGAGGTGGTGTATATTTCCTTCTGTTCATCCTGCTCAGCATTTTATGTTGGGAAGACTGTTGGACCTTTAAAGACAAGAATTTACTAGCATGTATATCCAATCAGTAAGGCACATCAGTTCAATGCCCTTTATAAACATTCACTGCAGTGTGGTAATTTCATGAAAAATTTTTCTTTCTCTATTTTGGAGAAAGTAGAACACCCCGAACGAGGTGATGACTGGAAAACATTTGTTGAAAAGGGAGAACTCCACTGAAAAACATTACTGAATGCCCCACCCTCACCCAGGCATCAATTATTTAGTATCTGTTAAGCCTATTTTGAAAATGAAAACTGCCTGTCATAATATTCCAAGGTTAATGATATTTGCAATTTTTAATCCCTTTACATGAGCATTTTATGGCAGAATACATTTTATGACATCCACCAACTTTGTCTTACTTATCTTTCTTCTTTCGTACTTATTTTTATGTAAGCCAACATTTTGCAGTTAAATCATCTGAAGAAATATTAATTGACATATATTTATTTTATGCAACATATTTCATGCAAGTACACTCTATGCAAGTATTTTTTTTATTTGTATTTTTAGTGTTACTTTTAAGTGCGCATTTACAAGTGTGTGTTCCTTTAAATGCTGCTGGTCTCGGCATGGTGCCCCTTTCTGAGGTTTTAAAAAGGAAGGAAGTTACTTTTTTACAGTTTCTAATGAAGCTCCTGTGTTTTTGAACGAAAGTGCTAAAAGTGAGGTGAATAAAAGTTTGGCTGGGACTTTTGGTGCAGCGTTTTTATTATTTATGATTACATAGTAAGTCGTTTTTGTGGTTTATTTTATCCAGATGTATAAGATACATCTTACATTGATCAATGACATTACAGTGGCCATGAAATAGTTGTAAACCACTCTGCAATTAAGTCTTTACAAAGGGCAATTTATTATCCCAGGGAAAAAAAAAATCAAAGGGGCGATATTCCAGGGTGATACTTTGTCACCGTTAACCCATTAAGCTGTTTACTTAATAGTTTAGGCCTTGTTTACAATTTGGCTCCCAGAAAACAAACTTGCTTACAGATTTCTCATTTACTTTTTGTGGATGACTTAAAACTGTATAGTTCATCAGATGAGGAGTTGAAAGCACAACTGCAAGTGATTAAAACCTTCTCAGATGACATAAGAATGACATTTGGTCTTGACAAATGTGCAAAAAAAGAAGTTATGTACTTACCATAACGTTCCATGTGAGTTGTTCATTTCGCCTTCATTCTTACACATGGGTTCGGAGCCGATTCCTCGGCTCCGAGTCAGCCGCTTTAACAAGCTTGAGGTTTTAGAGTAGCTCGAGGCCAAGTCCCTATCCCATGATGCTCTCTGCCTCACCTCAGATCTAGTTTGCTGATCCCAACATGTATAACATAATAAACACATGAACATTTCTCCAGCCGGAGTAAGAAATCCTATAACGAGACCCACCAGACTGCAAAAGCTCTTACTAGTTCTTCAAGAAGCCTGGAGGGGGGAAGTCGGGTGGGAATGTAAGAATGAAGGTGAGATGAACAACTCACATGGAATGTTATGTAAGTACATAACTTCTTTATGTGAAGTTGTTCAATCTCGCCGTTCATTCTTACACATGGGTAGCGTCCCAAGCACCATTCATCTTGGGTGGCTCATGGGAGTATATTCCTGAGGACAGTGGAACCAAAGGAAGCCCTGTCCTGGAGGCCCTATCTACTTTTTAATGCGTAATGACGGTATGAGGCTTAGACCAAGTGGAAGCTGCACATATTGTGTCCAAAGGCAGCCTAGCTGTATAAGCTGAAGAAGTAGAAACAGCCCTAGTGGAATGCGCTTTCACGCTATGTTCTAGCAGTTGAGTCACGGAGGAATATGTGAATTTTATGCAATCATTCAACCATTTGGAAAGAGTAACTTTTGATACCAGTAGCCCTTTCTTGGTGTCAGCATGAGAGACAAAAAATTGTTCTGATTTTCTAAATTCTTTTCTTCATCCAAATAGAATCTGAGTTGTCTGTGAACATCAAGTTTATGCAACACATACTCCAACTTGGAATGGTTACTGAAGAAAGTTGGGAGTTCAGTAGTTTGGTTCAGATTAGCCTCCAAACATACCTTTGGAAGGAAGGAAGGGTTAGTCCTCAGCGACACTCTGTCAGGGTGAAAACTCAAATATGGAGGTTTGATAGATAAGGCCTGAAGTTTGGACACTCTACATGCTGATGTAATGGCCATCAAGAAGATGGTTTTCCAAGACAGAAATTTTAGTTGGCAGGATGATGCAGGCTCAAATGGAGGAAGAATAATCCTTGATAGAACAAAATTCAGATTCCAGGGAGTAAAAGGTTGTCTAACTGGTGGTCTAAGATGTATGGTACCTTTTAAGAAGGCTCTGCATAATCTGTGAGACATAAGATTAGAACCTTCCGATCTGAGGTGAAAATACGAAATTGCAGCCAACTGAACTCATATGGTGGCAGCTGCAGCACCTTCATTAAAAAGCTTAGCCAAGAACTCTAAAATGCTAGCAATTGGGGGAACATATGGGTCAATATCATTTTGTGAAGCCCAGAAAGCAAATCCGCTTCCATTTGCTGGCGTACAACTTTCTGGTGGAAGCTTTATGAGAGGATACAAGGATATGCTGTACCTCCGGAAAAATTGTGTGACCTGGCTATGTTGGAAATTGGAGCAGCCAAGCTGTCAATTTGAGGGAATGAAGAGAAGGATGAAGAGCCCCCTGATGAATGTGTCAGCAGATCTGGAACTGGGTCCAGAATCCAAAGTTCCTCTAGTTGGTAGAGTCAAGGAAGGGGAACCAAATCTGTTGAGGCCAATATGAGGCTATTAGAATTACAGTCCTCCCCATGGCAATTTCGGAATCAGGGGAATTGGTGGAAAAGCATATAGGAATTCCAGGGGCCAAGCGTATATGAGAGAATCCCTTGGGTTCTCCCCTGGTGGGGGATTCAGGCAAAGTAGCTTCTACATTTGGCATTCATAGAGGATGCAAACAGGTTACAACAAGGCTGGCTCCATCTGCAGAAAATCATCTCTGCTACATCATCTTTGAGGGACCATTCATTCGTCTTTGAGGGACCACTCGTGCGGTATCAGAATGGCTCTGCTAAGTTTGTCCGCGATTACATTGGATTTCCCCAGGATGTGCGTCACTATCAGAAAGCCGGTGGATACAGCCCACTGCCAGACTCTCAGGGCATCTCGACATAAGGGATAAGACTTGGTTCCCCCTTGCTTGTTGATATACCAGACCACTGACATGTTGTCTGTCTGAATCGCAATTGTTCCCAGAGGAAGAGAGTCTTGGAAGTACTGCAACACCAAAAGTACTGCTCTCATCTCCAGGACATTGATGTGCAATTGTGACTCTGTCTCTGACCAGGTGCCTTGGGCTGTTCTTCTCTGAAAAAGCCCCCCACCCTATCAGAGAACCACCTGTGGTCACCGTGGCTGATGGCGGGGGAAGAACAAATGGGTGACCTACTGTTACATGATGGCTGGGCAACCACCACTGAAGATCCTTTCTGCATGAATCTGTGGGTGAAGAGTAACCACTGAAGTATTCTCATGTGCATATGCCCCAGAGGAACTGCTGTAAGCGCTGCTGCCATAGTACCTAGTAGTTTCAACACTTGAGAGGCTGGTACTTTTTTGCTCGTCAGAATGTCTGATACCTGTTGTTGAAGAGTGACTATTCTGTTCAGTGGCAATTTTACCATGACGGTGGTGGTGTCTAAGTCTGCTCTGATAAAGGAGATACACTGCAATGGTGACAATGCAGACTTGTCAAAATTTATAGTTATTCCTAACTGAGAGCACAGATTGAGAGTGTGATCCTATATTGAAGTAGTTGATGCCTGGAGGTGGCGATCAGGAGCCAGCCGTCCAGATACGGAAACACTTGGAATCCTAGATGCCTCAGGTGATCCGTAACCACTGCCATGCATTTGGTAAATACTCTGGGGACTGTTGTGAGACCAACGGGCAGTGCTCTGAAATGATAGTGACTGGCTCCCAGCCGGAAACGCAAGTGATCTCTGGATGGTCTGGCCATTTTGATATGATAGTACGCATCCTTGAGATCTATAGAGCACATACAATCGCCCGTTCCTAGTAATGGAAGAATCAATTGAAGCATGACCATCTGGAACTTCTCCTTCTTTACAAAGGTGTTGAGTCTGCCAAGATCCAAGATGGGCCTCCAGTCCCCTGTTTTCTTTGGAACTAAAAAGAATCTGGAGTAAGTGCCGGATCCTATTTGGTCTGCTGGGACTGGCTGGATGACTCTCTTTTCCTGAATCCTTTGAATTTCTATGGCTGCTTGATCCCTGAGACTGGGTGGAATGTCTGGGATTTTCCTTCATACAGGGGGACCTTCTGAGAATGGAATGATAATGCTTTGTATCCAAGAATCTTTTGTAATTTCTAGCCAGGCATCTGGATACAAAGACAAACGACCCCTGACTGCCTCCAGAGTAGGACAGTCGGGCCTCCTTTCAGGAGCGCTGGTAGAGCTTCCCAAAGAACTGATCCATTTCACCCTGGTTTTGCAGACCCCCTCTGCTGCCTGGGCGGCATCTTCCATTATTAGCCCCTCCTCTGCCCCTGGAGGGGGGTTCACTACATGTGCTCTGAAAAGCTCCTTGGGACTTCCGGAACCACATTTTTCCTCCCTTTTGCCCTTTGGGGTGAGGTCTAGTAGGGGTGGAAAAATGGACTCCTACGGCAGATAAAGTCTTTCCATCTTGTTCGCACCTAGTGCGGGTCTCCTTGACTTTAGGTCCAAAAAGGGAGGAGCCATCAAATGGGGTATTAACAAAGGAAGACTTGAAGGCTTCCGCAAAGCAGCATAAGCGCATCCAGGAATGTCTCCGAAGAGCTATTGCTGAACCCGCTGCCCGACTCGAACCATCAGCTGCATAAGAAATGAACCGCATGGACGAGTTAACTATGGAATTAAGGGTATTGAGCTGAGATGTCACCTTATCTGGAATGCCTTCAGCTGTTAATACTCTGTAGAGTATCTTCAAGCTCTTTAAGGAGATCTCTTTGAAGACGGGTAAAATGTGTCAAATAGTTGAGCGATCACATAGCAAAAGTCGCTGAACTAAAAATGCGTTTCCCATACCTGTCCATAATCCTGGAATTTCTATTAGGAGGATGGACAGTAGAAGAGGTTTCAGACATCTCTTTCTTGGTGGCTGCCGCCACCACCATGGCATCAACCGACACTCCCTTGGTAAGAAACAGTTTGTCCTGTGGCGATGTAATAAACATGTTGGGCCACCTAGGGACAGGTTCCACAGTATCAGGAAACTTCCATGCCCTACGAGCAACCAACTCCATTAGTTCATCGAAGGGTGGAGTCACCCAGGAGGTGGAGGGTTGAGACCCAAATGCCTTCAGAAGCACTGACCCATCATCAGTAGGTCTAACGGACTGCCAGTCACCCCTCTGTTTCAGGACTTCAAGGATATCAGCAAAGGAGATATCCTTTGATATCCTTTGAGGGGGACCGTGGGGACCCTTCTGACTCCTCTAAGTCAGTGTCTGATGTGACAGACTCTTGTGGGGAGTCTAAATGCCTCCTCTTGCAAAGCTTCTTCCTGGGAACCTCATCAGTGGGAGCTTCTGGTGAGGTCTCAGTAGAACATGGGTCACTCAATGGGGCTACCTGAGGCCCTGGGTCTCGACGCTTTACAGGGACCTGTGATGCAGAAGTAGAAAGCGTCACTTTCAGGGATGAGGAGGAAGGCCCTGATGAAGTGGGTATCTTGGAAGACATAACTCTCCTCATGGCATCAAAAGCTCCATTGCTCCGACACAAGGAAGTAGCCAGTTCCGAAGAAGATGGCATCCTCCCCAGCACCAACACAGTGGGCTCCAACCCAGAGGAAGGAGCCGAGCTTATCCATGCCTTAGCTCCGAGCGGAAGGGTCGGAACCGACCCATGAATTCAACTCTCCCCCCCAGAGCCGACCGGAGAGTGTCAGCTCCCAGACTCCTCGAATGGCACTGAAGTAGTCTGAGTCAATGGAGCCGATGGCACTGGAACAGGCCTCGGCTCCGAAGGTTCCACAATCATCAGTTCCACCTCCCCTGGCTCAGAAGGCCCAGCTCAGCTCGGAGGATGAAGTAGACACAGTAGTAAGACAGTCTTTGGCTCCGAAACCGGTTGGGCTAGAGCTGACAACAATTTGGCTAGTGTTGGATTCTCGAGGAGCCTCTGCACCACTTGGTCCACATTCACATCGGACAGGCTCCTCGAAGAATGAGTCGAAGTGATCGACGAAGCCACCGACTGTAAAATAGGTGATTTCAAAGTTTCGGAGACTGGCTCCAATACAGGGGACCAGCTCCGAAAAACAAGATCGGTGTTAGGTTCCGAGGACTGCAGAACCGGTGACTGCACCTTCTCAGCAAGTCTCAGAGCCGAAGACTTCAGATCTGAAGAAGCTTTCAAAGATTTTGATCCCTTTGAAGATTTTGAAGTCTGGTCGGCCTTGTCCAGCGATTCCTGGAAATCTGGTTTTAGCAAATCCCTGTCTACCAGTTTTCTCCTGCGTTCCAGTAAGACCCGGCTGCTAAAAGAATGACAAATGGAAAAGTCCTCCTGGAGATGGACTGCCCCCAAACAGTACACACAACTGACATGCAGATCTGTAATTGACATTTTCTGCCCACAGCTAGGGCATTTCTTAAATCCAGACTTTTGTTTCTCTTTTTCTTTAAGATCCACCATAATTCAATGAAACAAATAGTATATACCTAAGTTATCTATGTATATATAAACTGTCTAGACACAACACCACGCTAGACAAATAGAAACAAATCTAAATAGTTGAATAAACTATCAAACACACACACGCTAAGAAAAAACACTAAAGCTGCAAAAAGCTATAACAGCTATAACTATCCAGTTAAACTCTTAAACTTCAAAAACTTTTAAACTTTAAAACAGGACTGGGAAGAAAACTCAAACATGGCCAAAGAAAGGCCTAAGAGCAGCCGCTCTATAAAGACGAAAAACTCGTCAAAAAGAGAGTAAGGACAATGCCTAAGCAAAACCTAAGGCTAACTAGCCAAGAAACACACTTATATTTGTAAAGAATCTAAGTTAACTATCTAATAGTAATTTGAAAATAGTAATACTTGCCCGAGCTCCACTCTCAACCTCCAATCTGTTGCAGCGGCAAACTAGATCTGAGGTGAGGCAGAGAGCATCATGGGATAAAGACTTGGCCTCGGGCTACTCTAAAACCTCGAGCTTGTGAAAGCAGCCGAATCGAAGCCAATGGATCAGCTCCGAACCCATGTGTAAGAATGAACGGCGAGATTGAACAACTTCACATGCAATGTTTGAAGCAGGAAAGTTGCAGTACCAAGAAAATATCAATCTGGGATAGGAATGTGATATAAAAGAACTTTTTTTATATTATTGAGCTTTTTTAAACAAGAAACATCTTTATTAAATTATCACTAATGACATAAGTAATCATATATTTATATAAATGAAAAAAAACATATTGACATAATTTTAGTTGCAGATATTATACATCACTTATAATCAATCCAGTCACTGTCGTCAAACATTACATAGCTTATTCAAATACAGCCTTATTTTAAATCTCATTCCTCCTTTGCATGCATTGTTCCCAAAATTTCCATTTTTTCTATGTAATTTGTTCCTACCCTTTTCTAAAGATCCCATTTCCAATTGTTTTATCTCTGTTACTGTATTCACTACTTCTAGTGCAGTTAGTTTAGACTCTGATTTCCATTTTTTAGTAATTGCTTTTTTGGCAGACACCATAATTAAACTCAGCAAGGCCTTACTATGTCTAGGCAATTCCAATTCTGTATCATAGCTCAAAAAATAATTTCCTTAGTCATACCAATTTGCTCAACCAGAATTTCTGATAGAGTAGTCTGCAGGGAATTTTTAAAGTCATGCCAACTCATTACACTCCCAGAAAATATGTTCCTAATTACCTCTTTCTTCCCCATCACACCTCCAACATTTGCTATCCACTTGAGAAAAAAATCTTTGCAGTCTGCTTGGGGTACAAAAATACATATGTAAACACTTCCAAGCAAAAATCCTAAATCTTCTAGACTTTGTTGCATATTTGGGAGACATACATGTATCCTCCATTGTTTTTTTGTGAATTGCTTAGCCAGTCTCTCTTCCCAATCCTTTCTAACCTTCTCTAATTGATTCTTATGGTTATCATGCAAAGTTCTATATGCTCTACTAATTATTCCTTTTTTCACAGCGTCTGTTCTAGATTCTACTAAAAACTCTGCCAGTCCTGGTCTTTCACTTTAGAACCCCTGTTTCTTTCTCTTTGCCTATACTCTGACATCAATCCTTGATAGAGAAAGCAATTTCTAGCCTGCAGCCCAAATAAATGATTGACCTCTTCCCATTCTATTACTGTTTCCTCTCTATATATTTGCTCCAAGTACCTTGTTTCTTTTCTCCAATAAATTCCAGCCCCCTCTTGCCTATTGTCTGTACCCATAATTGCAGTCATCCTTACTGGCAGAATCTCCTTTCTCCTTTCCTGTGTTGGCTTGGTTCTTAGAATACTTTATGCTACTTTATGAATATAATATTCTATATGGTTATTGTTATTCTCCTTAAGGATATGCATTCCAAATCCCAGTTTCTCCTTGTTTCTTGAGCTTCCCCCCTACTTCATCATCATCCCTTTTCACTTTGTGTTATAGTTTTTTGCTTGTGCTATGTATAGGAGCCTTAACTGTGTAGCTCTGAAATACCCCTTCAAATTGTGTAATCCCAAACCACCTTGTTCTATTGGAAGAATCAGTTTATACTAATTGACTCTTGCACTCTTCCCCTCCCATATAAAACCATTCAGCTCTTTATTAATTGCTATCTACAACTTCTTCTCTGGTTGATAAAATATGCCTGACCTGTGTATAAAACTAAAGGTACTAAAACATTTTAACTGCTTGTATCTTGCTATCAATATCCATAAAACAGAGCTTCCAATTTCCAGGAATGTGATATAAAAAACCTGAACAGGAAGGAGTGTATACATATTTGGGAACTGATGAAGGATTGGTAAGAAAACATAAACAAATGCAAATAAAATATTTCATAAGACTAAAACTAATACTGAAAACAACGTTGACATCTAGCAATAAAGTACAAACTATAAACAAATTTGCTCTTCCTGTTCTACCTTACAGTTTTGGTGTGACTGACTGGCCCCAAAAGGTACTTTCTCAGTTGGATAGAAAGACAAGAAAAACGCTAGATGCTTATTAAATGATATATAAAAATCAGTGTATACTAAGATTATATATTCCATGCTCTGAAGGAGGTATGGGCCACCTCAAAATTGATTACATGTACAGATCTGCAGCCGTGGAACTGCATACATATTTACTGACCTTATCAGATCCAAACATAGTGAAAGTTTTAAAACATGCGAAGAGGAAGTCTAAGATGACCTGTCCACTTAGTTTAACAGAAGAATTCCGGTGTTGAACAAGAATGGATATCAAACCAGAAATAGCCACAAATCAGACAACAACTGAATGTGCCAAAAAACAACAGAAACAATATATGGAGAAGGATGAAAGGTTAATAATGGCATCCCAGGATAGTAGACTACATACATGTTGGTTTACAAACTTCATTGAACATGTGGGAGATGCAGGCAAACATAGGTTCTATAAAAAAAAATTTGGAAACAGTTACACACATTGTTGATAGATGTGATACAATCATGGGTGTGATATACTCATGGCAGAGGGCCTGTAAATTGAAAGGCACAATAATGTGGCAGGATTGCTGCATTGGGGATTGTGTAAACACTACAATATAGAAGCAGTTGGGAAGCATTGGTCACATGACCCACAAAGCATTATAGATGAAGTGTATATCACATGGGATCACTCATTACCCAAAGTGCAAAAAACGGATGCAAGAAAACCAGATATAGTAGTACACAAAAAACAGACAAAAGAAAAAGTAGCATTGATCAATGGAATTACTACACTAGTGATTACAGTGTCTCACATACAGAGAGATACTCAAAGTCATAAAATATCAGGATTTGCAGGTGGAAACAAAACCAATGTGGAAGAAAGATACCCAGACAATTCCAATAGCAGTAGGAGCAATGGATTTCATTATTTAGATATGCCAACGATGCATGTAACACTGTATAACTTACAGTAGAATGCATTTTTGGACACATTGCAGGTGCTGCGAAGAGTGCTTTTGGTTTACATTAAAGACTTTAAACAATACTAATTTTATGAACTTTAATTTTGGCCTAACTTAGGAATGAGATCCATTCCCATCATGGTATTAGTAACCCAAAAGATATGGAGAAATTAAACCAAGAAAAGCATAGACTGTATTCAGCAAAATCAAAAGCCACCAGCCACAGAAGTGCCAGTGCAATTATTACAGCCATGTTATCTAACAAGCCAACAGAGCAGCAGACCAAAGTGCCAAAGATTTCAAAGCTGTAGCTTTAAGCAGTGCAACACCAAAGACACCTGGATCTTCTAACCTCATATGGGCTGTCTCTCTTAGTGCCTTTTGATGGTGCAGTAGCTACTTGGGATACACTTTGAATGCAGAGTGCCGTTTTCAGATGGGATGATGCAAACTCTGTTTCACTATGACTGGCTTTAGGTATTTCCCATGACTCAGTGCTCCTTGCTCTTTGCTGTACTCATTAATGAGCAGGTAGTGTACTGTAGTGGTGTCATACTGTTATGGTATCTTGACATTTCTACCATGCTTGTCCCGAGTGATACAGCCTCTATCAGCTAACAACAGTTCTACCATGCTTGTCCCGAGTGATACAGCCTCTATCATTGACTCTTAACTGCAGAGCATATTCAGATCTGTACATTCCTGGCTAAGTTCTTCTGAACTGTATGTCACTAGTAAAAATACTACAGCCATGGTTTTACCTGTAAGAATAGTACAAATGAGAGTGGTGATCCTACTATTTCCATGTGCGGTACCTAGCCATTTTTCTTTTGATTCTTCCATGAGTGAAGTAGTTAGTGCCACCAATCTGCCTGAACTGACTTGGCAATTAAGTCTGATAAACACACAAGTACTCTACAAACTCAGGAAAATCAGAAACTCATCTCTTGTTTGCAGGGCTAGAGCCTTTTTAACCATATTGTTCTTGGCTCTCTCTCTATTGCATCAGTGTATCTCTTTCGGTCTTTTATCCATTCTGTGCATATATCTGCTAACCTTCAGTCCTCCCTCCCTCCCTTCACAAACTAGAGCAAGGTTACAACAGAACAGCTACATTTGTAGAAGATTGCCATGGCACCATCGTCTGCTGATCATTACTTTTCAATTTGCAGTGATTTAAATTCAACCAACTCCTGCTCCTACTTTAACTAAAATTTACTTATGAACTACTAAACGTCTTCAGCTGTTTCTCAGTTCCTCATCTGCTGGAGTAGCATAAATCACACCATCTCTTTAGCTCTACTCATAAGTTTGTCATATCTATACCTAAATTAATTAATACATCTGATGATTCTTGCTTCTCTGTTCATGTTGGCAAGGTCTAAAGCAAGCTTCTGCATGCAACCCAACAATTTATTTTGAATGATGTATTAAAAAAACACTTTGAAATATTAGCTCCAAGCAGAAAGGACATGTGACCGTGAGTTACATGAAAACTCTCTGTTTGCAGCGCACATTCTGATTAGAATATATATACACTACTGTTATTCCTGTCATGATGGCTAGACCTGTTATATGATAAAACATAAAAAAAAAATATTTACATTAACAATTGCTGTTGCTGGTGCACCTCTTTTGCTGTGCAGTATGTGCATTATTTGTTTCTCTTGCATTGCTGTTTTTACCTTTAATCGTGCTTCGCATGACAAATGCACTAGCTTAACTCACATTTTCTGTGCTTAATCTCTCTCTAGCCTGCTTCTGGCTGCTATTATTTTTTTTTCTTTGTACTATAAAGTATGTATGTTCACCCACTACCTAATAAGTGTGTGTAATATATATTATTCTTAATTTAGATAATTGTTCATAGAGCTTTATCTCATGGGACTCCACTATGGGCAGACACAACTGGATGGCTAAATGTTCTGAACCATAAAATACTAATTATTTAATAGAATTAATTAACAACACTTTCACACACATTTTCAGTCACAACATTTGTCAGGACACAGCATATAACTGAGAAGTCTCAACATGAGATACATAAACAGAATTTAAATAAGAAGCATGTATACAGAAACTGTGAAAACCTCCAGGTTCCCTACAGCACAAAATATTGTTTGCCTTACTTTTCTGCAAACTTTATGGTAGAATGCGTAATTCAGTCTAAAGATGTAGTGGAAACCATTTTCTGCAGCCATATATTGAATAAAATGATCTCCCTCTTGCCCAAAAGGAAAGACTATGTTTTCTTGATTCAGTTATGACTTCAGTAGCATCCAGTTTCCCCATTAGAAACCATTCAGGGAGATGCTCCAAGTCTAAGAAGAAGAAGATCTCCTCTGCCATTAGGAAGAAACAAACAGGAGGACCAAACGGAGAGACAGAATAAGCAAGAGTAGAAAGAGACTAGCATTGCTGGAACTGAATTCATAGCAAGAGTGGGTATCTTCACATGGTGGACCCTTTTTTTAACAAAATCTTACCAATATGACACTGATATATAGACTATATTTTACATATCATGAGGAAAGGTAGGTCAAAGAATAAAAAGATGATAAGCATTGGTGCCATGACTGGGAAAAAGGGGCAATATAGAATCATCAGAACATGGAAATACTGCTTCCATGTTAAAGATCATGCTGCAATTTTCCCTTCCCCCTGCAATAATATGAAGAAACAGTCCACAAAAAAAGAAAAAAAAAACTTGATAAGCCTCTCAGCACAATAAAGTGGACTGTTGAGAATAAGAAAGAGTTTATGTGTTGTTAGTATTACAAAGGAAATCCACAATTGCCTCAGCAGATATTTAACAACAGCAAGGAAGAAAAATAACTGCATCAGAAAAGCTGCTAAAAGATACAGATAAAAAATGTAAGGTCTTTAAAATAACAAATCAAAGAAAAACAATATTTAGATAAAGAAACATTAGATCATTTGGAAAAAGATGTGATTGATGAAGTGCTAGAAAAGAAAGCTATATAAACCAATATAACTACTGCATCGTCAAAGCCGTTTGAAGATATGCACAGACAAAGACATCCAGACATGGTACATTTTACAAGGGAAAGAATTGAAAAGCAAAATGTTCAGTAAAGCAGAAAAAACAGACCAGCTGAGAAGTGAATGGTGTAGTGCTGATATTTCAATGTAGGTTATATGTCAACTTGTACAGAGGATATGACACAATGTAAAATTCTGGTACCTTTTGCAGGTACTTGTTTGAAATTCCATTTAGGATTGCACAGTAGGGAGAACAGCAGAAAACAGAAAGCAAAGAAGATACTCTCAGTCGGAGAACAGCAGGAAACAGAAAGCAAAGTTTCTCTCAGTTTAGAAGAGAATGATCTAAGGAAAGAGCTGCCTGATTTGTTAGAAATAGACAGGCACAACATAGATGAAAGAAAGAGATTACAAAACATGAATAAGACCCAGTGCGTTAGGAGACTGATTAAACAGATGAACACAGTTATTAAGATATTATGACTGATCTAACAGAAATAAATAGAATATACAACTGTGCAGCTTAACCAATAACAGCTAAAGTACTACCACAAAAAGGTAGAGAAACAAAGGAAAGGAGGGGGAGCAAGCAGAATGCCACCATGGAAGCAAAAAATATAAAAGATCTAAAGAACTAAGACAAAAAGTATCACTATTAAAAGACTAGAGAAATAGAACACATCATCCAAAATTCTTTGAAGGATAGTGATGGTTAAAAGTAGCACAAATCAATGCAGATTAGGATTTATCTTACACCATTCGCAATAAACTAAAAATATTAGCACAAGCAGAAAAACGTAGGAGGTATGCAGAAAATACCAAAATGAGCAATTCACTGATGACCAAAAACGTTTTATACAGAACTGGGGAGAGAAAATAAAAACAGCAGTGATAATAACACCAAGAAAAAAACACATTATGGGATTATGGGGGTTATTTATGAAGATCTTGTTGAACATATTAAAATATTGAATGGACAGAAGAGTTAAAATAAGCAGATGTGTCAGTATAGAGGATAATCAATCAAACTAAGTGACATTTAGAGAAATTGAAACGAGATTAAGAAAGACTAAATTGGAAAATCACAGGTCCAGATGTGGCATCTAGCTTCTGGCTAATGGCATTTACGTCTTTGCACAATAATTTGGGCTTAAGTAAAAATGATTTATATGCACATCCTGAATGGACACCAACCTGATTAATTACAGGAAAAAATACTCCTCTTTAAAACTGAGCCTGCAAGCCATCCTAAGCCCAACAGACCAATAACTTGCCTCTCAACAATAATAGCAGTGTCAGAGGCACAACAGTTATCACATTTGCCTTTGGTGTAGAAGGTCTAACCCCACAGGGTCTGCTGAGGCTCTATACACACAGCAGAGGTCACCTCTTAGTCTATGATATTGAGAAGAGGGTCAAGGCTTTGAAATGGTTTGCATAATTTTTGTGATTTAGGCCATTGACTTTTTTAGTGAGGAAAGCAATATGATCACTACTTCTGTGACAAATGTTCAGACAGATACATACAGAATGTGGCATTATATTCAATGAATGGACCAATGAAAGCCAAATACAATGAAAGAATTACCTCAGGCAGCACAAGCCCCTTACTGGTGGAAGACTAATCTTGACTCTGTAGAACATGTTTAGCCTGACAACAGTCTCACTACAGACTGCCATAACATCCTATGTGCCAGAGAAGAGAAGAGAACCTATTAAACAGATATTCTAATTTAAACTCATTATTTGATGCAGGGTCATTAAAATGCTACAGCAGCAAATTTGGAGTACATGCTATGAACACAGGGAAAGTTAGTTTGCTGTCACAGCTTATTTGTAAGACTATCTTAATGGTATTATGCATTATTTTTCCTGTGTAACATGTTAAAGCCTCTTTCTATTGCTAAATAATTTCATTATGCTTTATGTTGCCCCTGTGGGCCTGGGCTGTGACTGAAAAGGGCCATGGTACCAGCTCACCTACCCAGTTGTCAAACTGCAGTAAATAAATGCAGGCATTTTAAAGGCTTACCTGCATCTTTTAAACATTAATGCATAAAGTTTTTTTAATAATATTTGGTTCCATAAAATAAACTCTAAAAACATATCAGGTGAGGTTTCATTCAGCAAATAATTCCACATGTTCCAAATTTTGTCAATGAAAATCTGGCTTTATTAAGATAGCTAATGTTCTAATGCTGATGCAAGTTACGTATTTTTTGATGAGTAGGTGGGGACCCTGTAATGCATCTCACCTTTCCATGCATGTACTTATGTGTGGACACATACCCAACTGGGGTGCATACCTTTTGCAAAATCTCTTTTCCTCTCTCTTTCTTGCCCTGGCTCTGTGCGTTACTTAATATTCCAGAGTTTGAACACAGTTATTTTAAATACAACATACTTTAGTCCTATATATTCAGCCTATGGTCCTATCTTTGTGTGTACTAAGAAAATGCAAACAGACAAACAGTATTCTTTCCCAGTACTTCAACACTCTACTGTGATACCAAAGTGACAAAGCAGCAGTTTGGCTGACTATCACAAAGAGATCCTGCTTAATTTTTTACTACAGGCCCACCTTTGCAAAATAATTTCCATACACCATATTCAATACCAACAGTTTTTGTGTGCTAGTAAATAAGAGATATTGATATATAGTTGTGTATGTCTGCAAATGTTTGAAGAATAGCACAATGCATATATAAAGGCAAAATCCTGCCTGGAGGCTTCAGGTAATTTTCAAATGGCCTTAACTCCAGAAGTACAGACTTTTTAAAAGATGAGATTTGATTTCATCTTACAAAGTAAATAAAAGCATGATCACATCATGCTATGAACTGCTTCAGCACTTTTTGTAATTATTTTCTAGACGTGCTACCACAAACTTGCCTGAGGAATAGGAGGAGATACTACAAATGGGAAAACCTTTCTGTTGTTCTTTAAACTGAAGACTCTTTTCCACGGATCTTGTGTTTTAACTAAGGTTCACAGTTTGGCAAGCATTATATACTGTACTTTGCACTGTGAACAGCAGCACCCCTGCCTGTGGTCCTAACTTCACAATAGCTGCTGAATTCCTAGCTTGTCTCTCATGGTATGCTTCACCCTATTCTATTTCTAGGCATCAATCACATGTCTTTGTTGCTACTGTAATCCTTTCCTGTTCTCATCACACTTCTTTCTCAACTTGCTTTCAGATCTTTTGTTTGCCTTTGCACCTCTGGGTGCCAGTAAGAAGGTATAGGAAGGCAGGGGGTCAAATGACATACATGAACTAGGCTTTCCAACTTCACAATAGTGCAATATGACAAAGGTAAGTTCTAAGACCTGTGTTTTCCAAAAGGATGGCACAATTGAAATGAGAAGTGCGGAAACTGAATTGTTCATTGTGTGAAATCAGTTTTATCTTACTGTTTTTACCTTCAGAGTCACTGGATGGATTGTTACTTTGCTTACTTTGTGACAATGTGAATCTTAAGTAATTCTGCAGATTTGGTAAAAGTTTACGCTTTTTTCTACAAATCCACAAATTTTTATTATAATCTCATGATCATTTTCTCTGATCTTCCAGACTGCAAACAGCATCTGATCAAGAGTGTTGTTTAAAAAAGGTTTTTCATAATATTTATAATGTTATCTGCACTACACTGTGTCCATATGGCTTTCTGAGTTCAGTACTACACTGCCTTTGCCCCACTTATATTGGTCTTCATAAGGCATATATTTCACATGAGTGATGGTCTTGACTTGCAAGACACCTACAACGTTTTCAAGATAGCTGACCTCTTAAACTTTTCTGTGTCTGTTGTGTAATGAAATATGCCACCTGACACATACACATATGCATGCATGCATGTGTGCACTCACACATATGCATACATGCACGTGTATGTACACACACACACACACACACACACACACACACACACACACACACACACACACACACACACATACATCAAAATATACACTCACACACATGCACGAACGTGTACTTACACACCCACACACACACACACACACACACACACACACACACACACACACACACACACACACCAAAACACACATGCAGGCATTATGCACACATTAACTCAAAGCTGTGAGGATTTATTTATAACAAGAAAACTATAATTTGAAATATGAGGTGCACTGACTTCCCTTTCAACTTCAACACTGTTCTTCAATTAAAGGCAACTGTCATGTTTACATCTCATTTTGACAGAAAATACAAGCACTGTGTTCAGAACTGCACATATGACAACTTTTTTATGATCTTTCTGTAAGATTGTCTAATCTCAAAAGCTGAACATGTTTTACACAAATACTGTAAACCTAATGGCTCACTTTGTTTCATATTTTCCAAACTAGAGTTTTATTAAAAGAGTTAAAAGTTTGGACAACACACTAAGCATAAGGCCTTAGTAATGAAGATACATGCTTCTAGTTCAAAGGTTTACTAGTAAGGGCCTAAATCCTTTTAATTACAATTTGCATGGCACAGTCTCACATAACACTGCTTCTTATGAACATACTTTATTCCTTTTATTATAAAAGAAAATTTTGTCTGAACACTCTCCTCAGCCGTGTCTTTCCAGAGCTTCAGTAAACACACCGAAAATGTGCCAAAGATAAGGATAATGACAAAGGGAAGAAACGACTGAATATGCCAGAGGTGGGGGAAGGTGGTTAGGTAGGTTATAGAGGATGAACCTACTGTTTAGAACCCTGTCTTTTACTTTAAGTATACAACTTTTGTATCTGATATGAAGTTCATCCCCTATAAGAGCAGGACAGACTCCCAAGCAAATCTTCCTCCAAAGTCGACATCCCTATGGAAGCTCAGTAGTCCCAGAAGAGGACCTGGGCCTGGACATCCTATCCAGCTTATAATGTCTTGCTAATGTGTTCAGGAAAGACTGCACAAATATCACCCAAAACTGTGTGCCTAAAGAAAGCAGTAGATGTGACTACTGCTTTAGTGGGATGCACCTTAGATGCTGAACTGAGAGGATTTACCAGAATTAGTGTGACAGAACTGAATGCCGTTAAACAACCACTTTGAAAATGTAAGCTTAAATACTTGCTATCCAAACTTCATCTTAGAAAATGATTTACACAACTGCCAGTCTATACAGAGAGTGTTTATGATCTCAACATAAAATCTGAGCTGCCACTGGACATCCGTACAATGGAACATGTGTTCTCTGTTTACAATACTTATATAAAATGACAGGCAAGCATGAAGGAGGGATTAGTTCTTGCAATGACCCTGCCTTCATGAAATATCAAATATAGGTGATCAATTGAAAAGGCATGAATCTCAGAAATTATTCTGGTAGATGCCACTGCCACAACAAATATTGTCTTTCAAGATAGGTACTTCAGCTCAACTATCGCTCCAGATGGGGTAAGGTGAGCTTTTCCAGCAAATGTACAAATCCCAAGGGGACTGTACATGAAAGTTCCCTGCGATCCCAAACAAGTAGGGTTTTACCCCATGTGAAACTCAGCCAAGAGATGTACTTTGGTATAAGATTATTAAGTGTTCTCAAAGTCAAAGGTATCTGAAAAATAATCCAAAACATAAGTCACAGGAGCTTTAAAAAGGGTCTAGCCCTCTACCCTTTACCCACAAGCAGAAATCAACCCATTTGTCTTTTGAGTATTTTTTTATGGTGAGTCAAACTTATCTCATTTCCCACAGTGATAGACAAAGATGGCTTACCTGCAACTACTGGAACTGGAGAAGCCAAGACATGAGCTTGTGGGAGAGAATGTTTGTATGAGGTTTGCTGGAAAGGAACATAGATAAATGGGTTTCTCCAGAAGGTAGGACACAAGCAGAAACACATTTATTGATGCCAGTAAAGAGTTATAATGACTTTCGCTTTGTATATTCTGGCTTTCCTGATGTACTTTAAAATCATGAGTGCAATGTGGAAAGCAGCCCAGGGGAGCATTTGCAGACAGAAACATCCACTGGACATATACTTAGACAAATTGGGGAAAAATAACTGCTGCATCTGGCATTAGTCAAAAATGCAAAGAAGTCACAGTGAGGTTTGTCCCATGGGCAAATCAGTTTGTGGATCACTGAGAGACTATGCATGGGATGTTAAAAGGCAGTGGCTTAGTGTACCTGTAAGGGAATTGGTCTCTCTAAGAATATGACTGGCCACCAGAAAGTGGCTGGACCGGAAGGCCAAAATCCAGTCTGTCATAGCTTCTCAGCATACAATACATGATAATGTCCCCTTACTTGCTGAAGTAACAAACCTGTTATCCAAAACAGCAACAATCTCAATCAAGTTTGAATTTCTGATGATGTCAGGAGAGCCGCCCTTATTTGAAGATGATGATGATGAGAATGTGTAGTTTTTGAATCAAAAAATGTCTAGACATCATGGAAAATATGCCCATTACGGTGTCCTCCCACATCAAGGCAGATATATGAGAAGAGACTAAGGACTGTGGTGTGGGCAGCTGGTAGGGTTTTTCACAACACGGATTCTCTACCACTATTTACTAATAAAGGTGCTATTTGCATGCTTTGGATAGCTAGACTGAATAGGACACAGGATCTGAATTCTAAGATCTCTGAAATTTGAAATCACTAAACCCTGACTGTCTACTGAAGTATCCTAATGTGAAGTTTGTCAGAAGGTACCACTTGGATGGCTGCAGCTATCAGCATAATGTTTACAAGCAAAGCTGAGCTAAAACCGGGAGTCAAAATCTTGGAAAGCTGGGCCTGCACTGAAAAGTACAGTGTCAAGATAGTACATGAGTTGTCTGTGGATATCCAAGGTATGAAATATCCTTTCTCCCTTATTTTCATGCTCGGGAAAGAAAACGAGGAGATAGATAGTTTGGATTAAAGTGAACTTGTATACCACATTAGGCATAAAAGAAGGATTAGTTCGCAAAGAAACCCTATCACTATGGGAAATGAGATAAGTTTGACTCACCATAAGAGCTTGCATCTCAGACACCTTTCTTGTGGAGGTCAGAGTAATCAGTAAAACTGTTTCCATGTTAAGAACCTCAAGTCAGACAGATTAGCCAGTTCAAATGGAGAAAATGTTAACTTCTCTAACACAAAATTAAAATCCCAAGGAGTGGCCACAGTTTTTCTTGGAGGCCTCTTATGCAAAACCCCATTCAAAAACATTCTGACATCAGAATGCATTGAGATAGAGCATCCATGGCAAGGAATGCTTAAATGACCGAAACTTAAACCTTTATGGAGGAGTAAGAAAGGCCATAGGATAGTAACTCACACAAGCATTGTAGAACCAGATAACATCTAGCCCTGAATAGTTGCTGGTTATGCTGTTGGCACTAACTAGAAAACCATTTCCATTTACTAATATATGATTCTCTAGTAGCAGGCTTTCTTTTCACCATTAGCACCTCTTGCATGTCATCAATAAAAAAGGTGCCTAAAGGGAATTAAGACCCTGTCACCCAGGCAGGCAGGTGAAGTTGATTGGAGTTGGGGTGTATTAAACACCCATGTTCTTGTATTGGTAAATCCATTCTGTGAGGAAGTTTGTGGTAACCGCTCCTGGTCATTTCCAAAAGAAGGGAGAAACACTACTGCCTGGGCCAGAACAGAGTCACCACTGTGATCTTGGAAGGATTTCTTCTGAATCTTCAGAAGTATCCTGGATATCAGTAGAAAGGGTAGAAAAGCATACAGGAACATTCCTGTCTAAGGAAAAGAAAAGGCATCTGTCTTCCAGGCCTTCATGCACGGAGTCATGGAACACAATCTTGCCAGTTGATTGTTTAGAGAGGAGGCAAATAGGTCTACTTGAGGAACTCCACACATATGGATCAAACCTTGAAGACCCGCTGATCTAGTTTCCATTAGTCAGGGTCTGCCCTTGTCCTGCTCAGCCTGTATGCCACACAGTTTTGCTCCGATAGAATGCAGGATGCCTGTATAGTGAGACTGTGCTGGAAAGCTTCATCCCAAGCTAACATAGCTAGTCTGCAAAGGTGATACGGCCCATTTCTGCCAAGGTTGTTGATGTACCACATGACTGTGATATTTGCTGTAACAAGTTGAAGAGGTCAGGAGAACTAAAGATGACTCTTCTTGCCTCTGTCCTTTGTGTCCCATACACCTTGCACTTTTATCGTTCCTGAAATTTCTCCACTAGCAAAGTTCAAAGTGTCTGTGTTTACTGACTGTTTTGGAGCAGGTAGGGAGAAGGAAGACCTGGATTTAAGAGTATCTGTTGTCTCCACCAAGATATCTCTTCTGACAAACCCCAGCACTGGGATTTGAAAAGATAAAAGATGTTGGTGTTGGCACCCTGTGGAGTATTAATTCATCAGGTTACTCAGGCAGGTAAATCTGGAGCAGTCAAATGAAAATTCAAAAGCAAAAAAGCATCCTTTATTCTTATGTATTATGGTTTACTAAAAATAACAAAAATACACTTATGCAAATTATAGTGTCAGGTAGGGGTTGGTTAACTGAACCCATCTCTTTATTTTTGCAAAGGAAATTATCAAAGTTTACAAGAGATTAATGAAATTATATATAGGGTACTAAGGACTTTCTTAATAAGTTATAACTATGGGAGAAGCGAAATAAATGTCATGAAAAGAAGTTATGTACTTACCATAACGTGCCATGTGAGTTGTTCATCTTGCTTTCATTCTTACAGATGGGTTTGGAGCCAATCCTTGGCTCTGAGTTAGCCTACTACAAACCTCGAGGTCTTCAGACAGCTTGAGGCTAAGTCCCTATCCCATGATGCACCTAGAGTTACCTCAGATCTTGTTTGCTGCGTATAATAACACCATATGCCATTCTATCACTCTGTAAGAGAAAGCCATAGAAGGGCTGAGCAACCAGGAAGAATCTAGTATCTCAGTCCTCAAAAAAACCCTGGAAGGGGTAGGAGGGCGGGAAGTAAGAATGAAGGCAAGATGAACAACTCACATGGAACGTAATGGTAAGTGCATAACTTCTTTATGTGACGTTGTTCTATCTCTCCGTTCATTCTTACAGATGGGTAGCATCCCAAGCACCATCTATCTCGGGTGGCTCATTGGAGTATGTTTTTCAGGACAGTAGACCCAAAGGAGGCCCTGTCCCTGGAGGCCCAGTCAACTTTGTAAAGGGGGTGTGGTGAAAGGAATGACATATCCTCTGGAAATTATACTTTGTACCCAGATGTAGTTTGTTACTTTGAGCCAGGCATCTGGATACAAAGATAAGTGACCCCCAACTGCCTCCAGAGTAGGACAGTCAGGCCTCCTTTCAGAAGCACTAGTAGGGCTTCCCAAAGAACTGATCTCTGTTACCCTGGTTTTTCAGACCCCCTCTGCCACGAGGCCGGCGTCTTCCATTATTGCCCCCTCCTCTGCCCCTGGAGGGGGTTCACCACGTGTGTCCTGAAAGGCTCCTTGGGCTTTCCAGAACCACATCTTTCCTCCCCTTTGACCCTTGGGGTAGGGTCTGGTAGGGGTGGAAAAAGGACTCCGACAGCATACAGAGTCTTTCCTTCCTGTTCACACCTGGTCAAAGTTTCCTTAACATTGGGCCCGAAAATGGATGAGCCATCAAAAGGGGTGTTGACAAAGGATGACTTAAAGGGCTCCAAGAAGGAACATACATGCATCCAGGAGTGTCTCCTAAGAGCAATTCCTGCACCCTCTGCTATGCTCGCTCCATCAGCTGCATATGAAATGTGCTGCATTTCATTGGAAAGGTTATGGAACCTGGCTATGTTGGGAATTGGAACAGCCAAGCTGTCAGCTTCAGAGACTGAAGAGAGGGATAAAGTTCCCCCAACAAGTGTGTCAGAATATCTGGAACTGGGTCTAGAATCCAAGGGTCCTCCAGCTGATGAAGTCGAACCAAATCTGACGAGGCCAATGAGTGGCTATTAGAATGATAGTCCTTCCCAGGGCTTTTGCTTTCTGAAGTACTTTGGGTATCAAGGGAATTGGTGGGAATGCATAGAGGAGACCCGGAGGCCAATCGTGTATGAGTGCGTCCCTTGGGGCTTCTCCCAGAGGGGGAATCAGGGCAAAGTATCTTCTGCATTTGGTGTTCATGTGGTTGGTGAGGCGCATGGATGAGTTCACTATGGAACTGAGGGTAGCAAGCTGGGAGGCAACTTTGTCTGAAACTCCTGCAGCTAGTGTACCCTGAAGAGTATCTCCAAGCTCTTTTAGGAGATCTCTTTGCAGTCTAGTAAAATGGGTGAGATAGCTGAGCGAACGCAATGCAAAAAGTCGCTGAACTGTACGTGCACTTCCCATATCTATCCATGATCCTAGAATCTCTGTTAGGAGGATGGATAGAGGAAGACGTTTCCAAAATTTCCTTTTTGATGGCTGCCACCATGACCATGGCATCAACTGGCGCTCTCTTGGCAAGAAATTATTTTTCCTGGGAGGGGCAGAAATAAATTTATTAGGCCTCCTGGGGACAGGCTCCATGGTGTCTGGAGACTCCCACACCCTTCGTGAGACCAGCTCCATAAGCTCATCGAAGGGCAGAGACACCCAAGAGGTGGAGGGCTGAGACCCGAAAGCCTTCAGAAAAACCAACTTGTCTTCATTAGGGTTGGTGGACTGTCAGTCACCCCTCTGCCTAAGGATTTCTAGTATCTCAGCAAATGAGATATCCTCAGAGGGGGACCGTGGGGACCCTTCTGATTCATCCAAGTTTGTATCGGATGTGAGAGACTCCTGTGGGGAGTCTAAATGCTTCCTCTTACAAATTCTCTTCCTGGGAACCTCATCAGTGGGTACTTCTGATGAGGTCTTGGAAGAGCAGGGACCACCCAATGGGGCTTCCTGAGGCTCTGGGTCTCTACGCTTAGCAAGGATCTGTGAAGCAGAAGTGGACACAGGTGCTTTTGGGTAGGAGGTAGCCGGACCTGAAGTCGAAAATGTCTTAGGAGACATAACTCTCCTCATGGCTTCAAAGGCACCTCTGCTCTGATGAGAAGGTACCGACAGATCTGAGGAAACCGTGGATACCCCCAGCACCGGGACTGTGGGCTTGGAGCCAGAGGTAGGAGCTGAGCTCATCCAAGCCGAAGCCCCAAGAGACAGAGTTGAAACCAACATGTCAGTCCGACTATCCTCCCCGGACCCGACCAGAGAGTGTCGGCTCCTAGATTCCTTGATCAGCACCAAGAACGTCAGAGTAAACGGAGCCGAGGACACTGGAGCAGGCGTCGGCTCCATAGGCTCAATGATCATCAAGTGCAACTCCTCCGGCTCCAAAGGACTGGTATGACTTTGAGGAGGAAAAGTAGTAGATGGTAAAAGGGTCTTTGGTTCCAAAGCCATTTGGGTTGGAGCCGATAAAAATTTAGCAAAGGCCAGTGCCTGTAAAAGCTTCTTCACCTCATGATCCACATCCAAATCGGAAAGGCTTATCGAAGATTGAGATGAGTGGATAGATGGAGGTACAGACTGCAGGAGTGGAGACTTTGGGACTTCGGATACCACTTCCAGGACCAGGGACCGTCTCCAAAAAGATAAGACGGTCGGCTCCAAAGGCTGTGGAGCAGAAGTCAACATTTTTTTTAGATTTTTTTACTTCAGAAGAAGTAGAAGCCTTAGAAGACTTTGAGGATATGCTAGACCTGTCCTGGTCGCTCAAAGCTTCTTGAAAAGATGGTTTAACTAAACCTCTGTCAGTTAACTTTCTCTTTCTCTCCTGAAGAACCCTAGAAGAGAAGGAATGACAAATGGAGCAGCTTTCTTGAAGGTGCAATGCTCCCAAACAGTATACACAATTTACATAGCTATCAGTGACAGACATTTTCTGTCCACATTTTGGACATTTCTTAAACCCTGATTTAGGGTGTTTATCCTTATCCTGGTCAGCCATACTGCAACACACAGTCTCAAGAGATGGTACTGTAATAAACAAGACACACCCCAAAAACTATCAAACAAGCCCTTTAAAACTATTGGCTAAAAATACTGTTAAGCACACACACACACACACACACACACACACACACACACACACACACACACACACACACACACACACACACACTATAACTATTTATCTAAGCACTCTAATACCTATATATCTAAATGTCTAAATATATTCAAAAGCTGTGACAAAAAAAGTCACTATTCAAAGGCACACAACTACTATTTAAAGTACAGTAAAGATATAACAAGGCATAAAATAAAACGAGGCAAAGAGAGCTAATAACTAGTCAAGAAACTAGGGTGGGTGAGAGGTTGGCATAATGGTTAAGGTGTTTGCCTTACAAACACATGGTCCAGGGTTTGATTCTCACATAGGGTAATTGGCTAGGCTTAAAATGGCCAACAAGGGCAGTTAGCCTAGTACTAGTCTATGAACCTATGAAAAAAGGCACACCAAGTAAAGGGAGTCTACACAATAAGGTATAAGAGTTAAGTCTAAATAGAGAAATATCAAAATATTTATATAAATCTTTAGAAAAAAGTTTTGTATTGGCCCGAGCTATGCGAGGAACCTCCGGTCTATTGCAGCAGTAAACTAGATCTGAGGTAATTCTAGGTGCATCATGGGATAGGGACCTGGTCTTGAGCTGTCTGAAGACCTCGAGCTTTGTAGTAGGCCGACTTGGAGCCGAGGATCGGCTCCGAACCCATCTGTAAGAATGAACAGGGAGATAGAACAACTTCACATTTTTATTTTTGTGACCAATACCCAATAGACAAGCACAGATTTTTTTATGGAAATACATTGCTATATGCACTGGAATGGAAAATACTGAAGTATGTGAATTAATGCAAATAATTCTTGAAAATAATGTATTTGTCTTTGATAATAAGTTTTACTTGCATAAACAGGGCATTGCAATGGGTGTTTTAGTTGCGAATAGTTATGCCAACTTAAATATGTCATATTGGGATCATGAACATGTATTTATAGGAAATTAATTTAAATGGTAATTATTATTTTACAAATGCTCTGTGGATAGTATATTCATTGTCTGGGGAGATTCGTATTGATATATCTGTTTTTAGAATATCTGTTTTACAATTTAAAATTGAGTTATCACATAATATTAATTTTTTAGATGTTAGCATACAGAAAATGGGGAATAAATTGAATACTGCTATTATTTAAAGGAAACCAACTAGGAGAAATTGTATTTTATTTATTTGCAGTTTGTTTTCCAGGATAGTCCATTGGGCTACAAGGAGCCCATTGTCAATGGAGTCCTGGGGAGAAAAGCTCCAGAGAAATACAAATACATAGTACAGAAAGAGCACAAATCCATAATATACATTTCAATTAAATGTTATATACATATTTTGTATAGTACAAACCCATATTGCACAATTCACATAGATGTTACATAATACAGAAATTATTGAAAAACAAAAGCAGGCAACCTTGTGTCCGGAAAGCAAACCAGTGGTAAAAACCAAACCGAAAGATGGTGCTTTTCTTTAACGCATAAATTTATTGTCACAAAAAGAAGCGTTTTCGCCGTGACCCCTGTCACAGCTTCATCAGAAGTACAATTAGGACAGCTAGAAAACGCCAATTTAAATAGTAAAAACAGGAAGTGAACAAATAACATCATTTCCTGCAAAAAAAATTTTGTACAATTGAATAAACAGTTCATAACATTGTATAATTAAATACATTGCTACCTAAATATGTTAAACATCTTATTAAAAAATGTTTTAAATCACTTCAAAAAGAAACTATATTTAACTAAAATAATTAAACTAATTCTTATAAAAAATACATAAACAAAATTATATTAAAAAATTCTTTTATAAAGAATTTTTAATTATACGAAGTGTAAAAAATAAATATTTTAAAATCATTTACGAAACCTAATATAATAAAGTTAAGAAAGTCACCTAAAATAACTTTTTAACTTCAGTACAGTTGATATATTGCAGTTTTCATTCAGACCCGGAGGTCTGAATGCATCCAATTTTAACTGCCATATCAATTCTAAATTTTCAAGGATAGCAGCTGAGAAATCACTGAAACCACCACGATGATAAAATCAAACAGTTCCGTTTAATTATATAAAAGAACAAGCGCTTTCACGCACATTAATCGTGCGCTTCATCAGGTTACAATAAAAAGAGGTAATCCCTACCCTTATATACACTATACTAAGGCATTTAATGAGGCAATTAGACAATGAATAAATAATTATGAGATAATTAAACAGGAAACCATACCCATATATGGCAAAAGAAAAACATTTGCAACATTTAAACCCATACAGGTTCAGTATATAAAATACATATAAATAAGGCATAGAAATTACCATATTTAAAGCTACTATTATAACAAAATCTCAATAAGTATAACCATCTGAACATCTCACACATTTCAGAGAAAATATATTAAATAATTTCATGAATCAATATAAATAAAAATCAACAATCTAAAAAGTATGTTCAGAATGGATATATAGAATAGAGTAAAATATCTTGACGACCATAAAAAAGGAAAGACCAAGAAAGGAAAGGGGGGGGGAGGAGAGGAAGGGAAAGGGGGAAGGCGGAAGGGGGGGGAGGAGGAAGGAGAAAAGAAGGGAAAAGGGTGCGGGAAGGGAAAAAGAAAGGGAAGGAAAGGAGGAATAGAAGGAAGGAAAAGGGTTTGAACCAAAAGAATAACTTTATGACATTATAAAAGTGCAGGCCTAATATTAACAGCCGAATTTAGCCCTGGTTCCACATGAGCCCTGAGGTTAAGGATCCACTTCAGCTCATTCAATTCAAGAGCCCCTAAGGAATCACCTTCTCTCCTATTCAAATGCTGTATCTGCAGTACTCTAAATTTGAATACATGGGCCGGATATATTTGACAGTGTTTAGCTAAGGCATTACTAATATTTGCTTTTCTTATATCATAAATATGATTATAGACTCGGTCTTTGAGTCTGCGTGTGGTCATTCCCACATAGTATGCCTCACAACTGTCACAAGTGGCCAGATAAATGACATTCGCTGTGTCACAGGTTGCATAAAATTTCGGTTCAAATGACAAACCTAGCTCAATGCGTTCAAAATTCTGCACAGTTGTAATAAATTTACAGGTACAGCATTTCCTACAGGGAAAAGTTCCCTGCCTAAAACTTGCCCTAATATCCAAGGGCTCAACCTTAACATTCTCTCTGCACAATAATCTTTTTAAATTGTAACAATTATTATACCTAAAATTTGGTCTCCCACCTACTATTTGCAATATTTCATTATCCATAGTAAGCAATTTCCAATTTCCAGAAATGATGTCTCTAATATACCCTATATCATTTGTGTATTTGATGTCATAATGAACCTTGCTCCTATTATTGGACTTATTACCATTTATCAGATGTCCACTGGTAAATCCACTCTTAAAAGATGTTCTATCCTTCAAGATGGTATTATCCCCATATTCTAGAATCAACTGAGAAGGGTATCCCCTATCTAGAAAACATTTGGTCTGAAAATCCAAAAACCACTTCTTATTGCTGTCTATATTACAGAGTCGCATTATTCTCGACATTTGATTTTTTACTATGTTGGGGAAAATATATCTAGGATGCATGCTTCCATAATGGAGTATGCTATTCCTCCAACATGGTTTCCTGTACAAGGAGGTAGTAATTTCATTCAGGGCATTCTTATAAATAGTGACATCAAGATAATTCACCTCAGTAAGTGAATATTCATAGGTGAAATCCAAAAATGTCATGGTCGAACCCATATAATCCACAAATTCATTCAAGGACTCGGCACCTCCATTCCAAAAAAGGAGGATATCATCAACAAAACGCCTATATATGATAACATTAGCCCTAAACCTCAGGTCATTAAAGATATGTGTCTTCTCCCATATATATACAGCCAGATTAGCATAGGCATTAGCACAGGGGGTGCCCATTGCCACCCCCCATGTTTGCCTATACATCCTATCTTGAAATAAGAAAACATTGTTGCTCAAAATAAGATCTAGAAGGGTGCAAATCGTCAGCTGGTCTGTATTATCTAAAACACTCAAATCAACTAAACAATCTCTAACCGCATCTATACCAAACTCGTTTGGGATGCTAGTGAATAGATTTTTTATATCCAAAGTGACCATCAAAGTATCTGATCTTAAACTATCGAGCAGAACAACATTTTTCAGGTCCTCTAATAAATCAAAAGAATTCTTTAAGATAGTAGGTATAAGACCTATCAGGGGACCCAACTTCGACTGTACATAATGGGACGCATGTTCCGTAACCCATAATCTCCCAGATACAATGGGTCATAGGGGTGGAGGAAATACCCCTTTATGTAGCTTGGGAAGACCTTTAATAAGAGGAATTAAGGGTGCTTCTATCATCAGGTAGTCATAAAGATCTTTATCGACACATCTTGTCATTAGGAGATCATATAGTGTGTCATGCACATTTCTTATTATAGAGTTCACCTCAACTTTATTTATTTCTAAGTATGCTATGTCATCTTTTAACATATCCGCCATCAGATCATTATAAAAAACAGTATCCATGGCTACTATCCCCCCCCCCCTTTGTCAGCAGGTCTGAAAACCAAGTTTGTATCATTACTCAAAGACTCTAGGGCCTGCTTCTGTGCAGGATTCAAATTAACATACAAACGCTTATGTGTCCCTCCCTTATAGAAAAGGTATAAATCGTGTTCACAAGCCCTTTGAAAGCAATCGATTTGACTAGGCAAACGCGGCACAAAAGTACTTTTTCTCTTCAACACTGTCGTATCATATGTTATAGCATCTTTTTCAGAGTCTTTAAATAAACATTTAAGAGCTACCTTCCTAGTAAATTTCCGTAGCATAATCAAGGTATCAGACAAACTACTCCCTTGGGAGGGTATAAACGAGAGGCCTCTATTCAGAACAGCGCATTCAACATCTGAAAATTCTTTAGAAGATAAATTAAAAAACAAAACATTTAGTTCTTCTTTCTCCTTGACTCCCGATTCTCGCCCGATAACTTGTGTTTTCCCCTTCCTCTGCTTGTTGAGCGCTCTTGCGCCCGACTCTTGTAGGGTAGTGGAAAATTTAAAGCAGCTACCACCCCAGGTGTCAGATTCACAGTCTGTCCGTTATTCTTCGGTCTCGCACCTGTGGTTGCCATCTCTTTAAGACCTTGTTGGTTACAGGGAATAGTGGAGGCGGATAAGGTGACGTCTCCTGCCGTATTAGTCGGAGTGGAATCATTAGTAAATGGAACACCAATCAGCTTCTCAGATGGAATGGTTGTACTAGGTGTATTGGATTGAGCGTCAATGGTCTGCTCACCAATTTCTTCTGTATCAGCCACTTCATTTAGTCTCGGCCACATAAAAATGCGGCCGAGCTGGAAATCATTACAGTCTCGTTTCAATTTTCTTAGCTTTACTTGTTCTAATTTATTACTGTAAAGTGTAAGTTGTCTCAGCATGTTATTTAGTCTCAACACACAAAAGTCACTTTTATACAATAGAGTAATATTCTTGTGCTCACCTTCTACTTTACTGATGAGTTCCTCTTCCAGAGGCTTGAAATAGTCAAGAAGTAGATGGATATAATTATTGCCAAGCTCTATGTTCAACAACTGCCACCTCCGCAGCAGTTCTGGATGTGCATCCCCATAACTCGGCATGCAGAGGACGCGCATGCCTCGCGGGATGACCTTAAAGTGGAGGCACGCTTCAAGGTGTTTCCTCTGCCAAATCAGCCGATAAAGTTTATAAAGATTATTCTCTAGGGATCTCAACTGTCCATAGAAATCATGTAAATTATCAGTTTCCGAAACCATGGTTGATGTAAGAGTTCCTTGAGCAGCAAAATTCAGGAGAGAATTCTCCTGTTGGTAAAAGAGATCATTCCAATTCTCACCACTCCCTGTGCTTCTAGGGTTATAGTCCAACTCTATGTTCGGCATCTCCATCGTGTGTTGGTGGGCTAGGAATACAATAAGAAGAAGTATAACTATCAGCACCAAACCTAGTACAACCATCCAAATGTTTCCAGTGGAAAGAAAGCAACGATAGCAGCTGAGAAATCACTGAAACCACCACGATGATAAAATCAAACAGTTCCGTTTAATTATATAAAAGAACAAGCGCTTTCACGCACATTAATCGTGCGCTTCATCAGGTTACAATTACACACAAGGTTGCCTGCTTTTGTTTTTCAACGGTTTTCTTCTTTGGCTACTTGTTTGACGGTCTCATGGATACAGGCACTCCTGAAAGTCCGGCAAGCCCTAACCTTTTTGGGACGGCTACACAACAGAAGAGTTCCAGTAATGTGGATATTACATCTTTACTTGCTTCGCTAACTCAGAGGATCGAAGCTTTACATTCTCGTATGGATTCCATGGAACAACGCTCTTTAAACGCATCTGGCGCTATTTTGGGCGTTTCTTCAACAGGACATGCTGTATGTAACACTGAAGGGAGTAGTTTCTCCCTTCCGGCGGCTCAACCGCCTTCTAGTTTACCTCCTCGAGGTCGAATACAAACTGGTGGTGTTTCGCTTCCATCTATTGACCTTCCGGCTACAATGAGAGGGACTGCTGACGTGCCCCCACCTTCTCACACTCACAATGGAGTGAGTATGAGTTATGCTATGGTCACTAATGTTAATGCGCAACCACCAGATGTTAGTAATCTGCTGCGAGGGTCAAATACTGTTTCGGATGAGGGAAGTTCGTCCCTGTCCGTTTGGATCAATAAAGATAATCCTTTTACTTTTCTTCCTTCTGTGGCTGATCAAACTAATTATGGCAATAATTCTCGACTTTCGACTGGGGCTATTAGAATTAATGAAAGTCTGAAGGTACTCGATTCTAAACTTCTTAGACTTAAAAAATTACAGCTTGAAGCTGCATATTTTAGACAATGCCTGCAAGAATAGTTAATACCGAAGGGTTTACGGAATAATTTTACGCCTTGGTCGACCAGTCATATTTTTTAGAGCTTAAATGTTTGTTTCAAGAACAAGGACTTCAACTTCTGAATATAATTGTAAAACATTATGACGCCAATATACAATCACTTATTACTGATGTCAACACTTTAGATGTTGAGATTAAAACTGACTTGGCTTTTTTACAATTTAAATATGATTATGATCGTATATTCTCTAGTATTGATGCCTTGTTGACTAAACTAAAAACTAACAAGAATAAGAAGTTAGTAAGGGATAGGGGAGCCTATCAGGCTGATAAGGCATATCCAAATTTGCAGTTCCGTCTCCCCACTTCAAATGCTATTTCTTCCAATGAGTCCCCTGCTATTATAGATGAGGACTATGTATTGGATGAAGAAGGAGATGTCGAACAGCATGAGAACCCTACAAGTCAGGGGGTGAGACGTAGTAACAGAATCAAGAGTTATACCAATAGCAAAAACTATACTAATAAAACAGGACAGATTAATAAAGTTACAGGTAATGACATGAATGAAAAAGTTTTTTTAGGACAACCCAATCGGAGGAGGGTGGCGAACACGAATCGGAGGAAATAATATCAATTTTTGATGAGCCTTCCGAATTAGGTAGTCAACCTCCTCTACCTGTTATCTACACTAATCAGAAGAAAGATTTTACAATTTACAATTTTTCTTCTTTAGAATTAGATTCCGATTTGGTGGAATTACTGGCACTTGGTTATACATTTGTTCCTAGTACTCATGGTAACATAGCCAAAGTTCTTATTGACTTAAAATGCTTCATTCGAAAATTAAATTTAAAAATGATTTTTAATAATGAAGCCTTGTGTGATCAAAATAAACTTAAGTTATCTAGTGTTTTTAATCCACCAATACAGTCAAATTTGTTACTTTTCGAACAAATGTATGAGGTAGACATTAGACATCTTTTTACAGGCCTCAAACCAAATGCAAATTCTGAGGGTGTAAATATTTCTACAGAGCAGCGTCAATGGCTCAATAACTTGAGCTCTCTGCCTGTCAGGTTTTTAAAACCAGACAAAGGGGGTGGTCTTGTGATTTTTGATGATTTCCAATATAAGGAGAGAATGTTTAAAGTACTGGATTCAACGGCCTATCAAACATCTTCTCTTAATGAGATTCATGTTACACATGGTCGTATTAGAGGTTACTTTCGTGACCTTTTTTTATCTGGTAAAATAGACTTGGAAACATATAACTATATTGACATCATACCACCTAAGACACCTGTGATGTTCGGAATACCGAAGATACACAAGGACAAGGCCAATCCCCCTATGAGAGCATTGATTGATGGAAGGTCGTCTATGACTTATCCCTGTTCAAAGCTAATCGACAACATCTTGTCTAAATATGTAAAACAAATTCCAACAATTTGTAAAGACTCATGGTCTTTTTTATCTGATATGAATAACATACCATTTGACCATGTTTCAAATTTCTTGACAATAGATGTTGTCGATTTATATACATCTATTCCACACACTGAGGCAGTTGAATACATTCAACTTCTCCTAAAGGAGTTAAATGCACCTCAGTTTGAGACAGATATTGTTTCTGAACTTTTGGATATTGTCCTGTCTTCTAATTTTTTCCTTTTCGACCAGCAGTTTTATTTGCAAAAGTGCGGTATAGCCATGGGCTCGCCATGTGGGGCGAGCGTGGCCAATTTATTTGTGGCCTTTTGGGAAAAGCACTTTTTAATGGCCAATGAGAATTTAATGAAGTATGTCACTTACTACACAAGATTTCTGGATGACATTTTCATTCTCTTTAAGGGCAATGAGGATGAAGCAAAAACATTTGTAGACTCTTTAAATTCTACTTCCGAATGTTTAAAGTTCACATATAAATTTTCAACATTGGAGATAGAATATTTAGATGTAAGACTTGTCAAGGACTTTAGAAGAACTGTTTTCTACTCTACGATCTTTAGAAAGCCGACTTACTGCAACTCCTTCCTGCATTACTCTAGTTCCCACCCACCTAAACATAAGAAGTCCATTGTTAAGGGCCAACTAGTTCGAGCAGGAAGGATGTGTAGTACACTTGAAGACTTTAGACATGAATGTCAGTTCTTGAAAGATTTATTTACCAACCGTGGATACCCCTTACCATTGGTTGATGGGCTTATCCATGAAGTAGATTCTAAACGAGTTGAAGGCTTCTATAAACCTTTATTGAACCAAATTGACTTTGGCCTTTTAGTTTCTGACAATGCAACTGTTGGTCTTGATCTTCCTGTTACTAGTATACAAGAGGGAAGAAATTTCTCTTTGAGTTTTATTACTCAATATAACTTGAACTCATCGAGCATTTGGTCCATTATTTTAAAAAATTGGCCCTTAGCAATTAATTCTCCAGCTTTAATTGATAAGTTAGGGGTTCGCCCTTATGTCATCTATAGAAGAGGAAGAAATTTAAAAGAATTGCTACAACATTCAGCAAGTACCAATTGTTTCAACCAATTAAAGGGATCCTTTAAATGTGGTTTCTGTAATTGGTGTAAACTCATTAGAACAGGTAACTCCTTTATAGTGAGGAACAAAAAGTTCCTTATTCACTACAAGATCACTTGTGAATCAAAGTCAGTCATTTACATCGCCCTATGTGACTGTTGCCCATCGTTTCACATAGGGAAGACTGACCGTAAACTTAAAGAGAGGATATACCAACATTCATATGCAATTAAAAAATCTTTGATGGAAAATGCACTTGCTAAACATGTTTACGCCAATCCAGGTCACAATTTTAGTTTTATGGGTATTGACCAAGTGGTTCCAACCATTAGAGGTGGTCCTTTCTCCTTGATCCTTGAAAATTTAGAATTGATATGGCAGTTAAAATTGGATGCATTCAGACCTCCGCGTCTGAATGAAAACTGCAATATATCAACTGTACTGAAGTTAAAAAGTTATTTTAGGTGACTTTCTTAACTTTATTATATTAGGTTTCGTAAATGATTTTAAAATATTTATTTTTTACACTTTGTATAATTAAAAATTCTTTATAAAAGAATTTTTTAATATAATTTTGTTTATGTATTTTTTATAAGAATTAGTTTAATTATTTTAGTTAAATATAGTTTCTTTTTGAAGTGATTTAAAACATTTTTTAATAAGATGTTTAACATATTTAGGTAGCAATGTATTTAATTATACAATGTTACGAACTGTTTATTCAATTGTACAAAAATTTTTTTGCAGGAAATGATGTTATTTGTTCACTTCCTGTTTTTACTATTTAAATTGGCGTTTTCTAGCTGTCCTAATTGTACTTCTGATGAAGCTGTGACAGGGGTCACGGCGAAAACACTTCTTTTTGTGACAATAAATTTATGCGTTAAAGAAAAGCACCGTCTTTCGATTTGGTTTTTACCACTGGTTTGCTTTCCGGACACAAGGTTGCCTGCTTTTGTTTTTCAACGGTTTTCTTCTTTGGCTACTTGTTTATAATACAGAAATTACATCAGGTTAATTCAGTAAGTAGTAATTTTTTTGTTTTTGTTTTTTGGGAATTACAATGAGGTAAGGATGTAAAACTTTAGGAGGCAATGGCAGGCAACAAAGTGTGGAAAGTTAGGAAGAAAGTGTGGTAGAATTAGGTTGGCTGAGAGCAAGAGCATTTCCATTGTGAAGTAAGGTGCGAGTGCAGTGAGGTTTTAAACAAGGAGAGACTGCTGGTGGTGCGGATGGGAGAAGGGAGAGAGTTCCAGAGGCATGCAAGAGAGAGGGACATCAATTGATTCCCAGCAGGATGTGTTGGTTTATGCAATTTAATTAGGTTTTGGGAATTGGATCTTAGGAGTCTATCTGGTTTATGCATTTCAAAGTATTTGCTAGGGAGGGGCAGAGAGACGAGTTATGAATGAGTCTGTGTGCTTGGATGAGCTGGGTATATGTGGGGAAATTTGGTAATTCTAGCCAAGTTAGTTGGTGAAAGGAATTACAGTGGTGAGAAGAGGCTCTATGACCTGCCGCAAATTTGGATATTTTGTTATAACAAGATGAGAGTTTTGTTTTGAGGGAAGATTGTAGGCTGGTTATGATAGAGGCACCATATAAAAGGGATGGGATGAGGTATGTATTAGCTAATGTAATTCTAGTGGTGGGAGAGATAAAGCGACTGTGGCAGTAATGCATACATAATTTTTTATGGGTTTTTTTGATATTTGCATGTAGATGCTTATCAAATTTTACTTGATTGTCAATGATAATTCTTAGTAATTTTGTGTCAGAGACTAGTTCCAGGGGGCTATTATTATTGTTGGCAATTGTGAAGGATTGTTTGTCTAGGGAAGAGGTTTTGGTTGCATTGAATAGCATAAGTTTTGTTTTGGTTGCATTAAGGGCTAGATGGTTGTCGAGCATCCACTGTTCTGTGGAAGAGAAGGTGGCTTGTGTTAAATTATTAAGAGTTGTGATGGAAGGAGAGGAACAGATTATAGTAGAATCATCAGCATATTGGATGAGACTGGAGTTAGGAATGGGTTGGAAGAAATCATTTATGAATATGTTGAATAGTAGGGGGCCTAGAATGTAACCTTGGGGGACGTCCATGGATGTATTAAGGAAGGCTGAGGTAGCTTTTTTCCATTTAACTGCTTGTTGCCTGTTTGTGAGATAGCTTGAGAACCACTGGGTAGAGGAAGGGGATAGGTTACGTTTAGAGAGTTTGGTAAGAAGGAGGTTGTGGGAAATAGTGTCAAATGCCTTAGAGAGGGTGAGGAAAAGAGTGGATACAAAGTGGCTAAAGTCGTGGGCTTTATTGATTGTTTCTAGGAAGGAGAGGAGGGCAATGGAGGTAAGAAGCTGATTATTGGTGAAGTAGGGTAAGAGTTGTTGCTGTAAATATTTTCAAGTAGCTTAGAAACAGGGGATAGGATGGTGACAGGGAGAAAGTTTGAGATGTCATTATTATTGCCACCTTTATGGAGAGGAATAATAAAGGCCTTCTTCCAGAGCTGAGGGACCTGGCTTTCTGAGATAGACCGATTAATTAGTATGCTGATAGGGAGAGCAATAGCTTTTGCGGCTACTTTTAGGAAGTAGGAGGGAATTTCGTCAGGGGCACTTTCCGTCATAGAACAAGTATACATCCAACCCATGTATTTCAAAATGTAGTTAAAGGTCAAATGCACAAAGTATCGTGATTAAACTTGAGAGATGATTATGCTAAAATACAGATGTCTGAAATGCAAAATGAGTTCATAGAAAGGGACTAGAGTACTGTAAAAGTACAAGAGAAGTATGATGTTGTCAAGACAGAAAGGGATAGAGCACATTGAAATATACTGGACAGATAAAAGATTCTATGACTATTATAAAGAAAGAAAATTGCTCATTTTACAATCCATAAATGATGGTAGGAGCCTGACAGAGTGTCAACCAAGGCTTTTATATAAAAAAGAGAAAAATGTAAAACAAATGTTTTGTTACAAAGAATAAAGTTCAAAGGAAAGAACTGTTATTATAAGAAAAAAAGGACATTCCCCTGTCTGTGTTTAATATATCAAAAATAATTCTTCAACGGTATATATGTAAGTGAAAGCTTACAATCCCGAACACTTAGAACAGCAATTTTTTTCCAAGGAAAAAAAATCGCTGTTCCACAAAAGAATAAAAAAAAAACTTTAAAACATTACATAAAGTGGGGGCTTCGCCCTCCCCACACTCCCCGATGTTGGGGGCTGTGCTCCACCCACACACCCTATTTAAATATACCAACTCCGAGATTGCAGTACAGTAACGAAAACGACAAAGTAACGGAGGCGGCCAAGTGATTTCTTTCCCAGGGAAAGAAATCACGTATATGCCGTTTCGTGCTTTCAAGTTCAATCAAGACGCATTTGAAAGACTGCGTCTTCGATCATATAATAGGAACCCGTCTTCAAACACCCTTTCACAAAACAAAAATTCTTTTTGCAGTCACACTCTAGTTGTAACAAAAATATTATATATATATTGTGTTATGTAACGTATGTCAAGCATTTTATATAGGGAACTCTAATAGGAGGTTGTAGGGCAGGATTTGTGACCATATGTTTGATATAAACTGGAAAGTGGAAATGGAAGCCTTGCATAGACAAGCACAGACAAAAGGTGAAAAGCATTCTTTTGTAGTTTGCAGTTTTGTATATAATAAGTATTTCAATTCGAGGGGGTGAAATAAAGTTAAAAACAGATGATAATTAACATAAATTGGTAACTAACTTTAGGGTAAATAGGTGGCCAGGGTTAAATGAAATTAATAGTATAAAACCTGTATTAAGGAAAAAAGGAAGCAAAAAAATGATGATGAACTTGTACCTTTAAGCGTTGTCATGTGATCATAATGTTTTTAAGATGAAGCGTGTGATTGTTTCAATTAACGTTTCATTTATTATATACAGGAAATGTAGGATGCGTTTTTTATTAAACAGTTGAAAAAGCTTGATAGTGAAAGCCATTGAGAGGCTTGTGTGTATTGTGTCTTATCTATTAAAATCTCTTTTGGTTTTATGGCTCCATGAGCTGTTTTTTTTCGTATTTTTTGTTCATGTGGAGTCTTGGTGAGAATTATAGATTCAACGACACCCAAAATAGTGAGACATTCCCTCACAGTGACCAAAGTCTGAGTTAAAAACCTTAGAAACAGATCTAGATACAGATCTATTTTTTCCTGTGAAAGAAAAACTCTGAATTGAGATATTTAGCTGATCTTTGAATTGAGGTATTTAGTTGACACCCCAGGAGCACAATCCTGTGGGAAGGAGTCAAAAAAGACTTTTGAATGTTCTCTTGCAAACTCAGTTTGTGTAAGAAATATTTCACCCAAGTAAATGATTCCAGATACTTTACAAAGACTCTGCAAAGGTAAGCACTTCTAAATATGAAAAAATGTGGATACCCCGTAGCCTGCAGGGAGCTATAACTGAAGCTAGACACTTTGAGAATGCTAGGTGCAATGGATAATTCAAAGGGTAAGGCAGATAACTGATAATCTGATCTAGACAAGACACAGAAAACCTTAAGAAATGTGTGAAGTCTGAATGAATGGGGATGTGATGATAAGCATCTTTTTAATCTTGTGTTACCTGGAAATTGGAATCAGAAAGGATTGGTAACAAGTTGCAAAGTGACAGGATTTTGACCTTGGGTACTACCATAAACAAGGTTTATAAATGAAAGATCCAGAACTGGTCTCCAACCATTTTCTTTCTTTGGCACTAAAAATATCCTTAAATAAAAATATTTTTCAACCTGGGAAGGAGGAACTGATTCTATTACTCCATGGGACAGCATGTGACAAAGGACATAGGAAATAAAAGAGACTGTTCTGGTGGATGACAAAGTAATTCCTGAAAATAAGGAATTTCTTCCCATTGCTATCTGTATCCATGAGTGACATCTTCAGAAATCATTTGTCTGAAACTATCTGTTACCAAAGAGAAAAATGGAGATTCAGATCTTCTGGAAGGGAAAGGGGTGGGGTGTGGGGGTGTGGGGGCAAGGTCCCTTTTACAATCATTCTGCCTCATTGGACTGTTCTTGGTTTTGTGGGGTTCCTTGATTCCTTCTGGGACCCCCTTACCATTTCGTCTTAAATGTTTCTATACCTGCATTTTTTGAAACTGTTTATTCTGTTTTTTTTTTTTTTTTTTTTTTGCCAAAATTGGATGAGGGGTTAGAGAATCATTTGAAAATTTGGAAAAGGAGGGCTGAAAAGTCTTAGAGATTCCCTGTATCAATTTACCCCTTTCATCACACTTTAACCTCTGCAGCAGAGAGTGTAAAAACTAAATCTCTACCAAAAGTATCAAAAGGAGAATTTAAAATCTCATTTTTCACATCATCTGGGTGGTTCTGAGAAAGCAGGCAGACACACCTCCTCAAAACAGTACCAGTGGCCATAGCCCTAGATCAACTAAGTTATACACACACTGCAAACAATGACTAGTGACTTGTACAATTATTTAAAGCAGATTTTTCCTTATAAGAAGAAACTGCAGACAAAATATTCCTCATGCATTGACAATTAATCAGACTAAACTTTAACATATGAGCCTAACAATTAAAAATTCTGAAAATCAAGGTTGCAAAAGCATACACTTTTTTCCCATACTTATCAATAACCTTCCCATCCTTATCAAAAAGAGTAGGACTAGAATTAACTAAATGTTTAGCAACACTAAGATTGACTAAAGCTACGGCTGTTGAGTGAGGTTTGGGAAGACTGTATTAAAAAGATTGAGGAACTTTATACATTCTATCTGCCTTTTTCAGTTTTTTAGAGGGAGCAGGTAGACTATCAGGAAAATTGCAGACAGTCTCACACACACACACACACACACACACACACACACACACACACACACACACACATAGAGACACACATACACATCCTACAGAACTCACAGAGCTGGGAAATGGGTGCATGCTCTTGAAATTCCTTCTGTAACAGCTCATAGTATTTTCTGAGGGAATGAAAAACATCAGTGTTCTCCCACCAAAAACACTGGCACATTCTAAAAATAATCTCAGAGAAAGAGACCCTCCCCCCATTGGGAGAATCAAAAATTGAGCTCTCCTCTGAGTCTGAATAATAAAAACTGAAAAGAAAACATGTATCTGTCCCTTCATTTTCCCATCCAGATTAATAATCTCTTCAGGCATCCTTCTTTCTTTTGCCAGAAACACCCAATCAGAAAGATCAATAGCCTGAATTAAACCCAAGCTAGACCCATTAAACTATTCCTGTTTAAGGAAATTTCAGGAGAAGTACATATTCCTTAGTTTACTGTTTCTTGTTAACAGTAAAAATGGAGCCAACAGTGTTATTAATGGCAGCAGCAGCTTCCCCAGGGATGAGTACAATATTATGAATTAGCAGGGATGCCTACTCTGTTTCCTCTCCCTTGCCCATTAAAGGGACCCTCAACAGCCACAGAGGATGTGACTAACCCTTAGTCCATACTGGTTATAGGTACTACACCAGAGGGATCCAGGGTAAAAGATGGCTGGTCTGAGGAAACTTTTATGGCCACAGTGTAGTCACCTACCTGTGGCTGAGGCAAATTGCTAGCCTGCTGAGGTGGTAAAAGCTGTTTACTTAAAAATTTCTTTCTGTGTCTGGAAGAAGGACTGACTGCAGAAATGGTAGTTCATTCCATGGTCAAGCTAAAATTAGTGCCTCTTTCTCAAGGAAAACAAGCAGCTAAAGCCAGTAAAAAAAAAATAAGTTTTTAAAAGTCCCTGTTTCTCATAAATACACAATAAGACACATTTCCAAACAACTTTCCAGCCCCAAAAGGTAAAATAAATACAGTTTCTCCACAGAACAACTTTTAAACTGGCAGGAATAAAGAGCACTTGTTTAAAAGCACAGTTAAGTCTCCTGACAGTCCATTAAAACATACACTCCTAGCTTAAAAATAACTTTCCTAAACTGGAAAGTACAATAAAATAATATTTTTTATTAAGTGGAAGTTTTTTTTCCCCAAAGGGAACTTATTTTCCCAGTAAAGGAATAATACAAGCCAGCTGTCGATCCTCAAAAGCCTGCAGAAGAGCATACTCTTTGGCACCAGGAAAGCTCTGAAGGACTTAGCACAAACCATATTTTTAATCAGCTCAAACTGACTGACAGTTTGGGCAGATGGAAGGTGCCCTGAAGCTTTGGAAGCTGGACGTCTGTTATATCCTTGGCAGGATATAAACCATATAGCTAAGGCTAGTGCAGCAATGCTCAATATGATGAACATCTGATAATGTGACCTAGACACAGAAAATCCTAGAAATTTCCTGAAGGCTGTGGTTATGGGAATGTGGTGGTATCCATCTTTTTCATCTAATGTAACTACAAAACTCCCTAGGGGGAATGAGAAGTAACAGATTCTGAAGGGTCAACATCTTGAAATTTGGTTCTTTCACATACAGATTTAGAAAGGAAAGATCTATAACTAGTCTTCAAAAATATTATTTCTTCTGGATGAGAAGCTTTTGCCATTTTGATTTAATGGCACCAGTTCTAAAAATCCTAGGGTGAGTTAGTGGTGAAGAACCTGAGGAAAAAACTCTGGTTTGAAGAATGGGGTGGAATTCCACTGAAAGGAAGTATTTGTATCCAGTGCTAACCATATCCCTCCTGAGCCACTTTTAGTACCCAAAAGTCTACAACAATCTGTTCTCAATGGGGAATATAAAGAGGCAGTTTCTGGGACAGATTTAGAGACAGGATGAGAAGGGATGAGGATGGGGGAAGAATGCTGGTATAGTCATTCTGAAGTATAACATTGTTCTCTTTTTTGGCAAAGATCCTTGTTTCTTGTTGTTCCCCTCCTGACATTTCTTTTTGTTCCCTGTTTGGCTTGAGAAGGCAGGACTTTTTTCGTCAATTTTTTTTAGGAGGAAAAGAGGATTTGGGAGACATATAAAAGGGGGCTTCAAAATCTTGGAAACTGTATTAATTTCCTTCATTTTTCAAATTGTTTGAGGATCTCAGTAACAGATGGACCAAACTAAAACCTCCTTATCTAAAACAGAATATCTTCTCAACACTGTAGCAGCATCAGTGGTCCTAGACACAGTATTTGCACAATCATACACACTCTTTAAGGCTTGTTTTGATACTTGAGAAATGTTAGAAACCAAGGAATTCAGAAAAGCACTTCTTTCAGGAGGAAGTGTAGCAGATAATTCAAATTGTCTGTGCAAAAATAAATAAATAAAAAATAAATAAATTCACGTTCACATATGAATCTGATAGTTAGGGATTCTATATACCAAAGTGGAGAAAGAAAATAGAAAATATTCTCTTACCAAATCTATCTAATACATTGCTTTCACTGTCCACAGGTGAAGGCTTAGATGCAAGTAAAAGTCTATTCCCAGCTTGGAAAATATGTGGATATACCTGCAGGGTCAGACCTAAGGTGGGAAAACAATTAAACAATACTTTGAGAAACTTTGTAAAGTCTACCTGCCTTTTTGGGAACTGAAGGTTGAGAGACAGGACTATTGCAGGGAGCATTAAAAACATCTCCAAAGGTGACACAATAGGAGGTATGGGAGTGGAATGAGGCACATCTACTTGTAACATATCATAACATCTTCTCAGTTCAGGGGGGGATATCCACCTGTTTCCTTTAAAAAAAAACACCTAATTTATCCTGGCTATTGTCTGAGAGAATGAAAACTCCTCTAAGATGTTTGTGAGGACCCAAGTTTACTCTGAATCAGAGATTGGGGACTGGAAATCTGCAGGAGAAGAAGCCCTGTCTCTGTCTATGCCAGAATCCTTTGATATATTTTCCTCAGGAATATCTCTGCTGGCATTATTCTCAGGTAAGGAGTTCTAAGGCCATGATTGATGGCCAGTAATAACTGCCTGCCTAACATCTTTTCTAGCAGACACCAGATTTTCAGATGAACAGTGTTTAACATTTTTTTTACAAAAAAAGGCACTTCTGCTCCTTGTAGAGGTCTCTTTCCCCAGCTACCCTGAGCAACATCTGCGAGTATACCCTGACCCAGAGAAGATGTTTTTTTATGCCCAGATTGTACACTGGAACAGCCAAAGTGGATGTGCCTGACCCCACGTTCATGGTGGCTGAAAGGACTACACCAGAGGAAGCCAAAGAGGTGAGTGAGTGAGTTCTCTGAGGAACAATAAATGGTCAGGATAGACTCACTCACTATCAACTAAGGCAATGACTGAGCCCACTGTGAGAGCAAGTTTTTTTTCTTTCTAGGTACAGCAGAAGACAGAACAACTGAAGTGAGGTAAGTATCCATGCTGTAACTGAAGAAAATGTCTTGAAGGTGGTATGCTTAGCTGGAAAAAATAACACACTTATACTCACATACATAGTTTCCAATCACAGGAATTCATATGCAGCACACTGAAATCCTATCAGAAACCTGTTTTCCAGAAACCAATCTGACAGAAAAAATGGTAGATCTTTTTGTTACAAAGTGTACACAAGTACTTGCATTCCCTTTACTAATCCCTTTCTTTACAAAACATTTCCTGACACTAAACATTTTATTAAACGTCAAAGATTAAATGACCAGTACATTTTCTCACAAAATTAGTCCCTAAATATTTTAAAAACAGCTGTTCCTGATAGGAAACTTCTGATATTCAAAAGAATACTGGGTTTCTTAAAGGGGAAATATCAGTAAAAACACTATTTAAAAAATACATTTTCTTTTTCTAAAAAAGGCATCAAATCTTCTTACAAGAGTTCCCAACTAGGAACTTATCTGCCATAAATGAAACTGAAAGCCAGCAGCTGCTCTTTTGAAGCCCATGAGCTGCTTCTTCACAAGGCAGCAACATGTACTGAAGAAAGCTTTACTTTGACTGCTGATTTCCCTCCCCAGGGGTATCCAATCAGCAGTCAAAATGAAGATGTGGAAGGAAGCCAGAACTTTGGTAGCTGGCCACTTGTTGTCGTCTTTGCAGGTCACAACCCATATTGCCTAAAGTCTACTGCGGCAGTGGGAATGATGAACATGTATATGCTGTTGTGGCAGATACGTCTGGCTAAATACAGTACCAAGCTGGCAGTAAAAAAAATGTAAGGAACTGAAATGAAATCAAATGAGATTTTACAAGATTCATGCTGATACCTAGAGAATGAAACATTTGGAAAAACCTATTACTTTTCAACCTCCAGTTAAACGATACTCAGGATATTATAAACGGAAGGTTGCTGGGTTGTACAGATCAATGTCTGACTGGGTTGCACAATGAATGCAATGTTAGACTTGGGGAAGAAGGAGAAAGTGATTTTCATGCATTTTTCCCTTTTTCTGTGTTTTTGCAACCTCAAGTGTTAGTATATAACTAGTTCAGGGGTGTGGGGGGAAGGGCTTCCCTCTACCTCACTGTTTTTTAGTGTTTTATGATTGTGGGAGTGTCTATGTTTTGATTTGCAACTACCAATGTTTTAGATGTTTTAGGTTCACTTAATCTCCTAAAGTGTTTTGTTACAGATATTACATACATTGTTTAATAAAAAGTTCTGCAAACTTTTAGGAACACAACAACATAGGAACAATGTTAGGCAAGTGCTTGCTTGAAAGATACGATACATAGCCATCTCCAGTTTAAAAATTTATCCTTACAGTCAGTCTTGTTTATTTGTTCATGGGTTCATTGGTTCATATGAGTTTACTGGGCTAAAGGTTCAAGAGCCCTTACAAGCCTAGCCAATTTTATCAAATTTTCTATCCCTAGGGAAAAGCTAACAAGGGTCAGCAAGCGGGGTTTTGACTATTTTTGCAGACTACCTCTGTCCATAAGGACATGGGCACCACCCCAGGAGTGAATTTGCGATTTCCTATTCATTGGTCCAGATTGGGCTTAAAGATGGTCAGGGAAGGGCTAAGCTTCGTGTGAATAGAAAGCCTATTCCAGAAGAGGGGCAATCTCTAGAACACATATCTGTCTCTCCAGCATGATCTATTCATGTCAGAGATCAGGCTTAGATCTTTGGAGTGGGTAACCATCGTGCAGTTAGCTTTGTGAATATGCAAAATTTCCATCAGGGCTGGGTCAGAGTCTGCCTTTTAGGTCAGGCATAGATCACCCCCCAGTTATCAGTAGGAAACTGAATACAGTGATAGGGCTTTCAATCGGTCTGCTTATGACATGTTGGTTATACCCTGTATTTGTTTAGTGAGAAACCTCTGAGGATGCTCCAGTTGTTGCAGATGCCTGGCACAGTACATGACAAAGGGTGCATTGTACTTGATTATTGGTCTGATGAAGGTTGAGTACAGTGGTACTATGACATCCTTATATTTGGATGTGATGCCCTTACTTACAAACTGAGCCACAAAGAAGGATTTCCTCACCACCATGGACACATGGTGGTCAAAGTTCAGATTACTATCTATCTGAGAACCCAGATCTCTCACACTGGGTCCAGTTTTAGGGGGGAGTTATCAATGTTGTAATTTACAGGGGTATCTGATTTCCCAAAGGTATTATTATGCACTTCTTCACATGTAGTTTGAGGCCATAGCTCTGACACTAATCATTTGTCTATGTCATACCTTTTTCTAGGATAGCAACATAATTTGGAGAGTCAGTGACTGCCCCCACATAATTTGGAGAGTCAGTGACTGCCCCCAACTTGCTGTCATCAGCAAACCTGATAATCAAAAAGCCATCTTCCTTCTGTTGTGTAGTCTGTTTATGCCAGGGTTCCACCAGGGTGGCTTATTTTTCTGGGTAGACCTGGGTTCAGTTCAGTCAAGTACTGCCATTTCTATGCAGTTCATTCATGTATACTTCTGCATTGGCATCTGTGTTTTCGGGATTAGGATGTCCTTTAAAATTATTTATGCTATTATTTAATAGGCAGTAATTTGCCTTTGAAAAATTCTTCAGGGTTTTAGGGTTGTATTGGGGATACTACCAATACATTTATTTCCAAAACAGACTGATTTATGATCTGATCTTGCCAATGAGGACATTACTCTGGGGGGGGGGGGGGGGCAATGGTCCCCATGTTTGTTAGTACTATCAAGGCAGCTCAGGACAGAGTAATTCACCAACATTCCAGTTGTTGGTGAGTTACTCTGCTCTAAGCTGCCTTGGTGGATTTTGCGTTTGGAGTGTTTTTAATATTTTTTACACTTTTTCAGGGCTTTTTTGGTTGGTTTGTTAGTACTATGTCATGGATATTTAAGCTCCTAGTGGGAGTGCAGACCAGCTGTTCCACAGCATAATATCCTGAGCATTGTGTAGTCCAGGAAACTCTGAGCCTGCATATTAGTGGTCGTATGTTTCCCAGTTTATGGAGCTGTAGTTAAAATCACCCATGAGTAAAGTGTTGGGCTGAATAGTAAGTGATTCTAATACTTCAGGTATACAGAGTGGTTTTCTTGGTTTATGGTTGAGGATCTGTAGCTAGTGATGATATTTTGGGGGATTTTGCCTATGGTCAGCTGGACATGGAGTAGCTCAAGCAAGTCATCCTGCTTGACCAATCTAAAGGTGTGATTGCTTTTCATGTAAATGGAAACACCTTTCATTTTTTTTTCCTTTTCAGAGGGTGGTCTGAATGTATGATTGGTACTGCAGCCTTGCACTGCTGGGGTGCTTTCCGCAGACTTGAAACCTGTCTCTGTAACTGCACAGATATCAGCATTCTCCAGGGCAAGGTGAGCTTCCAGGGAGTGCAGTTTCTTATTAAGACTTGTAGCACTGAGCAGCAGTACGTTCAGCTTGACATTAGAAGGATTTGTTACGTTGCTATGTCTGTTAGTATGGTACTGCCTAAAAAAGGCACTATGGTGATGGCTAATGCCTTGGCCTATATTCAAAAGCCTAGTGGTGACAAGTGAAGACCATCTCTGGCAAAGCAGTGTGGTCTGTCAATCATGTTGTCCCAGCCTGACAAATACTGGATCCCCTTGAAATGACACCAGTAGCTAAGCCAGTTATTGAAGTCAGTCATTTTCTGTTTGTATTGTGGTATCACTCTTGGTGAGGGTAGAATGTTGCTAAATGCAAGGCTCATACCTGACAGTGACACATATTTAGAGAAGTCCATCATGTCTCTCTTCATGTAGTCCAGGGAGGTACAGCTCAGGTCATTGACATGCAAATGGACTACGACTGAGTCACAGTGGTACTTGTGGTTGAGTGACTTGAGTGCCTGCATGATCTGGTGAATCCTGGCCCCTGACAGGCAACTGACTGTAACCCTCTCTCTTTATCCAACCTGGTGAGGTGGCCATCCATGTGTCTCATGATGGAGTCTCCTATGACCAAGATGTTTGAATGTGTGGTGTTTTGCCTTAGCGGCTTGCTTGTGGAGACACTGTGATGTGCATTTTTATGTGCAGTGGATGGTGCTGACTTAGTTTTGTTTGCATGTAGTTTCTGAGGGGAGCATACAGGAGGCCTCTGAGATTTTGGTAAGTTAATCCTGAGTACCTCCACATATGTGGGTTTATGTGTCGAGACCTTATTTAGTGAGGGAAATGATGTGTGTGTGCGCTGACAAAGCTGTTTGTCATTCGATTTGGCAGTACGTGAGAGCCATGTCTCAATTATCATAGTGTAATTACATCTCTCACATACTGTGTTTGTTTGTTTCAGGATTACGTGGTTATCAGTATACATGAGAAAATTACTACTTTGCCTCAGGATGCCCATGTCCACCAGGCTGGCCACAGAGATAGCAGGAAAGTGCCTATCCATAGTTTTAGGTTTTTTACTATGAGTTTAACCAGGGAGAAGAATGGGGAGCTTTAACTGGACTGGGATGACAGCACATGGACAAAGAATGTGTACTATACTCAGTGTGAACCATAGCTATCCAACAAGGTAATGCTGCTCTGCGAGCAACTCTAATGCTCCTAGAGCAGCAGAGGGACTGGGGGAAAGTTGCTGTGATAGTTATTCTAAGGGAAATTTTAACTTTGATAGGGCACTGCTAACCACTGCTGCACAGACAGCAGCTTAGTGCAAACACTGGGCTTATATAGAATCAGAAAAACAAGTTTTACAACAGCAAGGTCTATAGACTAATTAGGAAAACACACAATAAGCTTTTAGCCAGCAGCCTCCTCAGACAGGTTTGCTACAGCCCACTTCTGCCACAAGAGTGCAGTCAGAAAACCATCTTAATGTAAAACTGCTGGTTTAGAGCAAGTAGGTTTAGGTTCCTAGTGCAGGTGTTTATACAGCTTGTGGTTTTGTAAACAAGTATGAGGTTAAACAGAATTAGCTTTTTTATGGCTTGAAAATCAAGACACAGATCACCTCAGAACATCTGGCAGGCTATTGTCTATAAAAAAAGTCATGATAATCTCTCGAGATAGTTGAAGGATTTAAAGCATTTCATTTTTTGCTTAGAAGTCTTTGGGGCATTTTCAGTTGAATGATACATTTGGATTTATGCATTCAAAAGGGTGCACTGTATATGAAGAAAGGAACACTATGGTGATGAGATGACCCCTTTGGGTCTTAGGGATATTCACTTGGAATTTAAATGAATGATATAGAATGACTTTATGACTACAGCAGAAACATGATGATCGAAAGAAAGACAGTTGTCCACAAAATTATCTGGGTGTCTTATGACCATGCCTGGCTGAAGAGCAATATCATTTATAAAGCAGGAGATGGAAATGGCTCTTTTTGCTGAACACTGCTAAGCTGTATTTTATTGCATCTAGCGTGAGACCATGTTTGGTACACTAAGCATGTTCATATTCCAGCCCTTGGCTGTATATGCCCACATATGTACTGAGGTATATATGTAGCATCTGTTTTATTAAATAGGGCAAAATAGATCACTAAATATAAATGAAAAATAAACATTGAATTAGAATACTTAAGTATCCCAAGGTTAGAGGTAGATGAGGTTCAACATTTAACATTTAAGACAGGAGGAGAAGAGATAAAAATGGTGATATACAATCAACCAACAGGAAAAGTCTCCAGGAATAGATGGTATTCCTGTGGAAGTTTGGAAGCTAGGAGGGAAGAAAGTGATAAAGATCTGAAAGTTTTTTTAGCAGTATTTTAAACGGAGTGGAAGCATGAACATCCCAGAAGAAAGCTGTAGTGGCTGTAATACTTAAAGACGATAAAAAGCTATCACACCCAGCTTCATATAGTTACATTTCAATTTTAAACCCTGATTATACAGTGTTTTAAGTCTACAGTAGCTAAAAGAATGGCAGATGCATTGCCAAAATTGATAGATATGGATCAGTGTGGTTTTGTGGAGGGGTGGCACACATTTGACAGCATTTACAGAACAATGATGATCCAGACGGAAGCAGAGTAAAAGAAAATACCGCTGCTGCTGGTGGGTCCTGATGCACAGAAATCATTCAACAGAGTAATCTGGGATTTTATGAGAAGGTCAATGAAAGCATTTGCATTCCTTGATATAATAATAAGGCTAATTAGAAAGATATATGAAAGATCAGTGGCAAAAGTTAAAGTGGGAGGTTTCCCCTCTGGCAAGTTTTGTCTGGACAAAGGAACCGGGCAGGGGGTGCCCTCTTGCCCTTTTGTTGTTTGATTTATATTTAGAGCCACTAGCAAAGAAAATAAGGGACTCGGAAATTCAAGAATATAATTGGTTTGGTAATCAATAAAAGTTGGCTTTATTTGCAGGCGATATTATTTTGTACCTGATAAAACCAGAAAAGGACATCTCATTGTGTTGTGGAACATCTTGAGACAGTTTCAAGTCATTTTGGGATATAAAATTAATGAAGATAAACAACAGCAACAGCTGTAAACTATGTACCCACACATTAATTGGCCAGCAATATGCATATTTATGGGGACACGATAAAATAAACTATTTAGGAGTACGGATTAAAAAGGTTATATTATGGCAGATAAAGATATGTGGGAAGAGACTAATATGGAAGCTCTCCCTTATGGATATGGATAGCAAGATACAAGCAATGAAAATGTTTTTCTCCCTTTAGTTTTTTTTGCAGGTCAGGCATGTTTTTTATCAACCAGAGAAGTTGTGAACAACAGTTAATAAAGAGTTGAAGGAATTTATTTGAGAGGGGAAGAGGGCAAGGGTCAAGTAGGATAAACTGATTTTTCCAATAGAACAAGGTGGTTTAGGATTACTTGATTTGAAAGGATATCTTAGAGCTATACAGTTAAGGTTCATATACATAACACAAGCAGAAAGTTATAATTCAAAGTGGAAAGAAGGGTGATGAAGAAATGGGGGAAATTCAAAAAATAAGGAGAGAGTGGGATTAGAGAATAACAACAGCCATACCGAATATTATACTTACAATGTAGCATAAAGTATTTTAAGAACTAAGGCAACACAAGAACGGAGAAAGGAGATTCTGCCAAAAGGGATGACTGCAATTAATTGTACAGCGTCTAGGCAAGAGGGGCCTGGAATTTACTGGAGAAAACTTGCAAAAGAACTAAGGCACTGGGAGCAAATAACTACAGAGGAAAAGGTAATAGAATGGGAAAAAGCCAAGAAGAAATTTGGACTATAGGCTAGAGACTGCCTTCCTTATCCAGAACTGATATCAGAGTATGGGCAAACAGAAAAGGGTAAGAGAATCTTAAGTGAAAGACCTGCTCTGGTAGAGGTTTTGGTCGAATTTAGAATAGAAGCTACTGTTAAAAATGGATAATTAGTAGGGCATATAAAATATTACAAGATAACTAAAGGAATCAATCCAAGGAGGTTAGAAAAGACTGATAAGAGGGACTAGATAAGCAATTCACAAGGAAATAATGTGAGGACATATGTATGGCTCCCAAGTATGCAACAAAGTCTAGCAGATTTAGGATTTTTGCTTGGGGGTGTTTGTATAAGTATTTTTATACCCCAAGCAGACTCCAAAGAATTTTTCATCAGCTAGATGGCAAATGTTGGAAGTGTGATGAGGAAAGAGGTAACTGAGAACATATGTTTTGGAAGTGTAGGGAGTTGGCAGACTTTAAAAATTACCTGCAGAGTACTCTGTCAGAAATATTGAGTGAGCAAATGGGTGTAACTAAGGAAATAATTTTTTGAGCTGTGATACAGGATCTGACTTGCCTAAACATAGTAAGACCTTGCTAAGTTTAATTCTGGTAGCTGCCCAGAAAGCAATTATTTGAAAATGGAAATCAGTGTTTAAACCTACTGTATTTGACATATTGAATATTGTAACAGAGATAAAAGGATTAGAAGTAGGATGTTTAGAAAATGTAGAAAGAAATTACATAGAAAAAATGGAAACTGTGAGAACAATATGTGTGGAATAATGTTTTGGAGGAGGAGAGAGATTTAAGTGAAGGCAGAAATTGAGCAATTTATATAATGTTGGATTGATGATAGTTATATGAAAAAACATGTGATGTATAATGTTTGTAACTGAGCATGTTAATATGGTTTGTTTTCTTTTGCATAAATGTATATTTGCTTATGTCTTAAGTGATAATTCAATAAAGGTGCTAAAAAATAAACATTGAACGAAAAGGGTTTTGATTAACTTATCAAAATCTGAAAAAAACTCACAAAACATTTTTTCAGTGGGGCAAACCTCGCTGCACTCTTCAGACCCCCTGATTCTCGCATGTACCAATGCCAAGATCACATAACAGTTGGGAAAATAAGACTTTTACTTTCCCCTCTGAATACCAATCTCAGATATCTGACCAAATGAGAATCAACAAAAGCCTAAAGGCCTTTTGACAAAATGGCATTCAAAGAAGTAAGTGGAAATGTTTGTGTGTGTGTGTGTGTGTGTGTGTGTGTGTGTGTGTGTGTGTGTGTATGTAAATATATCTATATATATATATATATATATATGGGTCTACTTTACATAGTCAACATTTCAGAAAGTCAAAGACCATATGGCCGAGACCATATGATCGACTTTCAAAAATGTCGATCATGTAAAAAAAAAAATTAAAAACACAACAATCACTCATCTTCACATTGCTAGAAGTGGGGGCAAACCCCCTTGCACCCTACGTGGGGGGCTCCGCCCACCACACCCCCCGGAACTTAAATATACCAACTCTGAGATCGCACTACAGTGTGGAAGATAGAAATCTTTCCATCCGCATTGTACGGAGATGCCCATTCTGCATGGTCGACATTTCGAAAGTCGATCATATGGTCTCGGCCATATGGTCTTCAACTTTCTGAAATGTCGGCCATGTGAAGGGGGACCCATATATATATATATATATATATATATATATATATATATATATATATATATATATATATATAGGTGTTGTGTGTGTATGTAGGTCCCATTCAGAAGATCGACTTTTCAGAAAGTCGAACTTCATATGGTCGAAACAATATGACTGAATTTCCCACAAGTTGAAGCTTTTGTATGGAGATCATGCTACAATGGGGATTGAAGAATTTACTCTTTTCCCCACTGTAGTGGGATCTTGGAGTTGGTATATATAATATGCAGGGGGTAGGGGGCACACCCCCCTACAAAAACATAGATTTTTATTGTTCTGTGTCGTTGTGTCATTCAGCTTTTCAAAGTGGATCATATGGTCTCAACCATATAAAGTTCAACTTTCTGAAAGGCAATGTTCTGACATAGAGCCCTATAACTACACACACACAAGTACATTTGCTCATACTCATAATAGTATATTTATTACTGGTATGTCCTCTTCGAAATATAATATCAAATGTGCTGTTTCTGACAGCACTTTTGCATTTTCCTTTCATCATACTATGTTTTCCTTCCCTAAATTTAAATGAGAATAGCTGCCACTTATGTATATGATTCATTAATTCAGTGGTACTCAGCTTGATATCACAGTGCGACCCCCATAATGCCATGATGAAGTAGCGCTTTTGTTTTCCTTTTATCAATTTACTGTCATTAGGTAGGCACACTTCCTGAGTCATCACAGAAACCACCATTCTCATTTTACAGTTTAACAGATAAGTGTTTGAACTGTAGTTTTGAGGTCACTCATATGAGTAACATTGCAGTACTTTCTGCACTGCTTCCTGCTGCAGAGCTACATAGCAACTGCATCTTTAAGTATGGTTCCTTCATTAATTAGTCATCATTCAAAGCCAAGAAATACAGAGACTATAACCCAAATAACCAAAAAATGATTAGTAACACAGGGGCTAGAACAGCTAGGGAGGGTAAGATGGGAGTGAGTAGTTTATAACAGCTCATCCATCCTGGGAAAACAAACACAGCACTTCCAGTCAAACAACTGCTCCCATGAAAGCACGGGCTTGTAAATACACAATGACCATAAGAACAGGAAATGTAGACCTCATAATCTCAAGCTGGCAATGACAGCTGTCGGGGCAGCATGTGTGTCTGGTCACACACATGCCATAGGGAGAGAATGGGATACCCTCAAAGTGATGTTGGTGACCAAGGCAGTCACAAGGGTTGGAGTCTTGGCTAGGTAAAAGAGAAACCTCCAATCACTGCACACATGACAACTCTGCAAGGACAAATCAATTGCAAAACTTGATAGCAGACAGCACGGAGAGAAAAAAGCCAGGGAAGTGAGACCCCCCCCCGCCCACCCCCCATTAGAGGCAGCTACTACTACAGACATATAGAGAGATATTTTCTTAATGTTTTACGTATTTAAGTTTTTTGTTAATTGAGCAAGTAAACTAATCTAAGATAGACTTTTTCAAGATGTTACCTGGGCACATGCCAGGAAACAGAAATACAGTTAAGATGCATACAAAGTATTAACACTAGTAAGCATTAGTAACACTACAAAAAAACAACAGGGTCAACAAATGATTATATGTGCAAGAGAGAACAAACATTTATTGCATTAAGCAAGCTTAAAGTTAGATAAACAATGTCATTACACATACTCAAAGCTATTGTGAAAATGTCTGTAAAGCAATGCTGCATAAATCATGTTTAATGAGTACACATTTTGAATCTGAATAAAATTAAGTATATTAAGGTTTAGAGCACTTCTTGAAAGGTTAAAGCTTCTCTGACAAAGGGACTTCCAAGATGGCTGCACATTGAGTAACAGCTTAATTCTAGGTCTCCCAATGCGAAAATAGAAATGTAGCAGGGAAAGCCAGCAGACCTAGATTTTTGGGTAAATTTCAGTAACTAGCTAGTAAGTGCACTGCCTGGATGACTGGAAAAAAGAAATACAGAGGACCTGAAGTATAACCAGCTACAAAATGTATTGAAAAAACACTGACTGGGAAGAGTACTGCAGCTGTTCAGCAAAAAGCAGTGCAAGTTCCAGACATGACTTTCAATAACCTAGAGGAAAGTATAAGGCAACAGCACACTGACCTGACTAAAATGAAACACTGATGGGGTATATCAATTCAAACAATAAAAGGATGGATAAAATGAAAGAAGCTTTAAACAGATACTCAGATAAGGTGATAAAACTGCAAAACTCAGAGGTCAAAATGAAGAAAAGGCTGGCTGAATATGAGACTGCACAAGAAGAGATGTTTCAAAAAATAATAGAATTAGAGATCAGAGCAAAGAGGGAAAACCTGAGATTTTCTGCTGTACCTGAGAAGCTGGAAGGAACAGACTGTATTAATTTTATGAAAGCACAAATAACCAACTAGACTGGTATTACACAACAGGAATTGTTAATTGAAAGGGCACATTGTGTGTATGTTCCAAAGCCTGCTATGAGAAAACAACCTAGACCTTTACTAGCAAAGATGCAATCTTACCAGCAGAAGGAGTTGATTCTGACAAAACTGTGGCAGAAGGACAAAGTATTAAAAGTGGGAGACAGCAGAGTGCTTGTGGAGAATGACTACTCATTGTACACCAGGCAGAAGAGGAGTAAATTTATTCCACTATTCGGGGAATGTCAAGAAGCAGGCATGAGATTCAAACTGCTGTACCCAGCTATCTTCAAAATATTTTTCCCTGGAGGAACAAAATCATTTTTTTGATGAAGTACATGCTAAGGAAGAAATACAAAAGTTTGTCCAACAAAAAGTGAGCTGCGAAATAGAAAGAGAGTCTGCTTTTTGTTCTTCTAGTAATAAAGACCACAGAGACTGTACCAGTGAAACCTTTTCCAGTGTTTCAACAGAAAATGCTTGAGAGTGGGAAAAAAGCACAAAAGTTGACCACAAGAATTGAGAGTATGTTGGAAGTTAAGAAGAGACAGGGTTTGGGAGGTTGAGATGAACAGGAATAGAACAAGAAAATCTGGAAATAATGGACTTCCTTGGACTTTTTAAACTTTTAGGGGACTCTAAAGCATATGTTATACGTCATGTCATTATTGTTTGGAGAATAAAATCAGTAACTTGGAAATTGAGAAAAATAAACAAGACCATTCCAAGAAGTGGTACAAAATCAACTATACAACAAAAACAAAAAAACAAAAAAAAAGCTCAGTGGAATGAAATAAATAAACGAAAGTCTTAATTTTAACCGCTTTTGTCTTTACAAGACTTCTTCAGAAAAATCTAAAAGTTAAACTGCTTATACCATATATACATTCAAACAAACAATGAAATCTTAAGAACAATTAACCAATTAACATAATTAAATATCATTAAAATATACTTTAAAAACATTTCTTAGATATTGTTAAAATATATAAGAATCACTTATTAACTTTCAATCTCTTTTCTCTCAAGAAACAATTTTAATTGTGTCATTTAATCCAGGAAATTTATCTACTTTAAGTTTAATTTGCCATTCAGCTTCCTTCATTTCAACCTTATTCTTATAACTGCCTCCTCTTAAATCTAAAAGGACTTGTTTTAAAACTGAAAATAAGCATTTCTTATATTTATTACATATTTGAGTGCTTAAACTAAGCGTTTCTTTCATCCTTAACTTTCATTGAATATAAATGTTCCTTTATTCTTTTCTCCAATGTTCTAATAGTCATCCCAATGTAAAATGTACAACATCCTGAACATAAACTAATATATATTATTCACAGGTAAACCTACCTGTTACCACTATAGTTTATTCTACATGCTCTAATAAAATATAGGGTCCTTCATAAATTAACCTGCATACTGTACAAGCCCCACATTCATATGTTCCCTTATTTTTGTTACTAAAAGGTAAGGGAACTGTAGTACTATCCTTCTTTAACAATGTTTTAATACTGTTAGTATTTTTATAATCAAACAAAGGATGACTATTTATTACTTTAACCAATTCACTATTTCCTTCTAAAATCTTCCAGTTAGAGGAAATACCATTTCTAATAGCATTACTATCAACATACACATAAAAAAAAAAGGCTGGTGTTTTATCACTAAAAACAACTTATCTTCACTTTTTTGACTCTTTTCAAAGGACTTTATAAAATAGCTTCAAATTGAATCTTTATTTTTAAGCTTACTTCTTTGCTACTTTTAATAAAAAGTTCTTATTATATCCTCTCCGTATAAATAAAAAGCTTATAAATTTGACCTCATCATCAAATTTACTGGTCTAATAAATTGTCCTCTAATAATATTCGCTTTCATAAAATACGGATGATTGCTTCTATAATGTAAGTAACTATTAGAAAAGGTATTTTTTCAATGGATATATGTATCAAATTTCTTTGTTCTGCCGATCCCATTCTATAGTAACATCCAAAAAATTAACTTTCAAACCTATCACACCGTGAGTAAGCTTTAAAAACTCAGATTCTATATTAAGATGACAATGTGGGATTACAAAGCAATAATTATGTTTGTGAAACATGACAGAACAAGAAAATCTGGAAATATTGGAATTTTTTGGACTTTGTTAAACTTGTAGGGGACTCTAGAGCATATGCCTTATTTCATGTAATTAGTGTTTGGAAAAATACTCAGGCGAGGGGAAGAGGAGAGAGAAAGTTAAGTGTAAGTAAAACAATTTTTTTCTTAATAGTACTTTTTTAATGGTGCATGATTTTCTTTGCATGTTACAAAGTAAAGCTTTTTTTCAGTTATTCTTAAATGTAATGGGGATACTAATGTAATCTCCCTTTTTCTCTCTTTCTCCTTGTTCAGTTTTAAGACATGCAGGCATTGCGATGTAAAAAAAGATCTAGTTAAAAGAGGATGACAAAAGAAAAATTATTGTGCCTTTTCCTCATTCTTGCATTGGGAAATGACTGGGTTATGGCCATTAGCTTAAACTAGTAACACGTTTTAAGAGAAAGCAAGTAAATGAAAAATAATATCGGATATTATAAGGCTATTTTTCTAGTAAACAGTTGTGTCTGGTGCTCATGTCTCTAGCAGACAATCTGATAAAGAGAAATGGCTTGGAGAAAATGTTTTCTGAAAGCATTCAATTCAATTGTTTTCCCTGCTGAGACAGCTATAAAGATAAGACAAAGCCAGACAGCATTTAACAGAACCACAGCATGTACCATGTATCTTAGCATAGATAACCTTTCTTTTAGGTTATCTCAAGTCTGTATGTGTGTGTGGCTGCAAGTTTGGAACATTTGTTCCTATTAGGAGGGAAAAGCTTTAATATTTGAAAATGTACATAGTTGTGTGTGTTACTATTAAGTTAATAGGTTTTAGGGGTGTATTGGGAGTGTGTTTGTATTTTTGTTTGAAGGTTTTCAATAAAACAAAGTTCTGTAAGATGTAATAACCTGCCAAAGAGTGCATGCGTGTAACACAAAAGCTGTATTATACATAGAATGGAGAATAATATTTTTTGAAAAATATGATGCGTTCTGTAATGTCTTCAGATCTTAATGGTCTCACAGATAAATACAAAAAAGAGAGGGTGGTGAACTATATTTAAAAATGTAAAGTGCAAATAGCTGTGATACAAGAGACACACTTGGAAAGAAATGAATATGTGAATTTGATAAAGAAAGCTTTTCAGGATGGTTATTTAGTGGAATACCTGGGGCAAAGGAAAAGGGGGGTACTTATATTAATTGCAACAGGAGCTACACTAGTGATAGAAGATGATAAAAAAGACAATAATGGTAAATTTGTAGTACTAAAGGGCTACTGTTAAGGAAGGAGAATTGCACTGCCATGTATTTATATTCCACCGAAAACTGCTACAATGCAGCTTAAGAAAATTCTGGGAGAAATAATCAGCTTTCAGCAAGGAATATTATTTACAGGTGGGGATTGGAATTTGATTTGCAATAGTGAAGATGTGTTTGGGAGGGACCCAGAAGGGAAAAATATAACAAAGGAGGGTAGATTTTTATAGAAATTTATGAAAACATTTGGAATGGAATATGTCAATTCAGTACTAGGAGATCAGAATGAATTTACAAATTATTCCCCAAAATACAAAAACTGGGCTAGGCCAACAGAATTTACATTTCACAGGAACACATGCATTTAATTGAAGGTCTTGATACATATCCAATAACTATTTCAGATCATGCGTCAATAATAACTAAAAAACGCAGGGTAATGAAATAAAAATGAGACACTGGCACTTTCTTACCTATCTGTTGAAAAGAGAGAAATTTAAGGAATGGGTAATGGGAATTATTCAGGAGCTAAATTTCTTCTGAAAATAAATCTAAGGAGTGGGATAAAGTTAAAGTGGAGTTTAAAAATAGGATGTAAATAAAAGAAAGGGAGATATGGTTAAGAAATAGCAAGAGTTGTTTAGAAGGACTGATAAATTTTAAAGCATTGTAAAATAGGGTGAATCTAGCAGACAGGAAGAGGAGCAACTGCAGAATGCTAAATAGAAAATAAGGAATTACCTTGATAATATGTATAAGTTTAGAAAGACTGCTGTGAAGCAACTGTTTTTTGATAATAACTCCACAGCACAAAAACTTTTAGCACAAAAACTCATACAACAGAAAGTAGAAATGGCTGTCACCAAGCTTAGGGAGCCTATAACAAAGAAGATAACAATGGATTCTGTAAAAGTATTAGAAGTATTTCTGAAATTCTATGAAAGTCTGTATAAAGCAGAGAAATATGGAATTCAAGAAAAGGTACAAATGAAAATTTTTATGGAATAATTAAATATCCCAAGGTTAGAGGTAGAGGAGGCTCAATTAGTTAGGAAAGGAGGAGATGAGATAAAAATGGTGCTATATAACCAATCCACAGGAAAGTCCCCAGGAACAGATGGCATTCTTGTGGAAGTCCAGAAGCTAGGAAGGAAAAACTGATAAAGATCTGGAAGGTTTTGTTTAATATTATTTTAAGAGGAGGAAAATTACCAACATCCCAGAAGAAAGCAGTGGTAGCTGTTTGTTGCAAAAAAGAAAAAAAAAACAAAAAGATTATCCTTGTTTCCCATCTTTCCTGACCTAGAGTAGTCCAAATACAGGCTTTGCTGTATTCTGGACTTTTGGAAAGTTCCTGTGTTGCCCATTTCCTTTCTTGGATAAAGGGAGGCTTTTTTGTTCACCAGTGGCAGTGGGGAGCTTAGAGCAGCCAATCTATCCCTGGAGGAGTGTTCCCAGCACAAGAATCTGGTAGTCTATTGGCCGTTTTGGGCCAATTTCTAGCTCTTTCAAGTCCCCCTGTATAAAACCCGCTTTGGCGTGGCTTTGCGCGATTTTGAGCATAGCGCAGCATCGGGCAACTCTGCTTAATTGGGTTTAAACCATTCTCGGCTCCACAAAGTCTGCTCTTCACTTTTTCCCTTAGAACTGATCTAGTTCTCATAATTAACACCCTATTCCTACTCTAAAGCCTGGCACTTGCTCACTAAAGCAATTATATAAGTCAGCACTAAAAAAATTAAAAGCACTACACCCTCACAAACTCGAGTACCTTGTTCCCCATTGGCCCTTTTTTTCAATTATAAAGGAATTCCCAATACTATTCTAGCATGTCCAAAGGTCAGTTGTCAATCTCCTCTCCGGTCCAGCTGGTGAATCTGGGAATCTTGAGGCAATGTTACAACTGCCTCATGTATACAGGCAACCCTCTCCTCCTCCCAACAAATTCCAACACATGTGAGAGATGCAACCATATAGCCAAACTGGAGGCTAAGCTCTCTCAACTCAGTACTGGCGTAACCAGTCAGGAGGAGAAGGAAACCACACTCACTACAATTCCAGTCTCACATAGACCTACCACGACAGCAAACCAAACACATAAACACACAAAAACATGCTCGGAGGCTCTAAATAAAAATCTGCCTAACCAGCAGAGACCTCCAAAGCAGACACCCAAGCAACCACTAACCCAAAACAAAACACGTGCAACACATAGCTCACAAAGCCAGTGTGCCAAACAGTCACAGCCCTTAAGGCTAAACAACACACCTGATACACTTGTAATAGGTGACTCTATCGTCAGACGTCCCGCTCACCAGGCTGAACAAGGAGAAGGTCACAGTGAGCTGCCTGTCGGGCGCTAGGATCCGCCACATAACACAAGCACTCAGGTCACTCCAAGGCAAGTACAAATATGACTCAGTCATTGTCCATGCTGGTGTGAATGACCTGAGACGTACCTCCCTGGACTACATGAAAAGAGACATAGAGGAGCTCTCTGAGCATGTAGCCCAGGCCGGTATGACCCTGACCTTGAGTAACATCTTACCCTCACCAAGAATGATGCCACAATATGAAAACAAGATGATCAATTTCAACAATTGGCTTAAGTATTGGTGTCATTCAAAGGGGATCCAATGCCTGTAAGCCTGGGATGACATGCTCAACAAGCCACGATGCTTCGCTAGGGACGGTTTGCACCTGTCACCCCTGGGTTTTCGGATATTGGCAAAGGCTCTTGCCACACCCATAGTGGCTTTTTTAGGCAAGGCTCAAAAGACAAACCCACCTCCATAGCTATCACAAGGGATAAGAAACTAAGAGTAATGCTACTCAACGCCAGAAGTCTAAACCTCAAGATGCACACACTCGAAACTTTCCTTAGCATGGAGAACATCGATATATGTGCAGTAACAGAAACCTGGTTCAAGGCTCCCGAGAGCACCCCAGCACTACCAGGTTATACCTCATACCATGCTTTTCAGCCCCAAAACTTGGACCGAACCACAAAAGGAGGGGGAGTATCAATATTCGTCAAAGATACCCACACCTCCAGGTTGGTGGCACAGCACGAAGCATCAGAGACTATCCATGTGCAACTCACAGTGGGTAAAACTGCCTTCCAGTTTATAGCCTGCTACAGACCACCCTCCCAAACCCAGGAACCTCACTCGGCCTTCCTGAGAACACTGGAAAATATGAAGGTCTCTCCAAACACCATTATATTGGGTGACTTCAACTACCCAAACATAGACTGGGAGCATTACTCTAGCTCCAACACCCTAGCCCAATGGTTCCTAGAATTTATAAACTCAAATGCTATGGAACAACTTGTTACCACTCCCACAAGAGGGGAAAACATACTGGACCTGATCATCACTAACATGGGGGCTCTATGCTCCAGACCAGAAGTGTATCCCTCACTGGTAAGATCAGACCATAAACTAATCTCACTGGATATTCACATCCCGACCCCACCCCCTGCCCAGAAAACCACAGTGAAAAACTTCTCTAAAGCAAATTTCACACTCCTCAAAACCGAGGCTCAATCCTTCAAAGCCCCCGGGCCTGTGGAAAATACGGCCCAGACAGCAGAATCCTTTATAAACACATTCTATGAACACCTTCAGGAATGCATGGATCATGCAATCCCAAATAAAACCAAGACCCAATCCTCCAAAGGCAGGCGTCCTGTCTGGTGGACCCCAGCCATAAACAAACTATACAACAGAAGAAAGAAGCTACTACATGATAGAGCAAAATCCCAAAAAGGGAAGGCATCTCTGATCAGTATTAGCAAAAAACTACGGGCACTCATAAAATCGTCTAAGGCCAGCTTCGAGAGAAAAATTGCACAGGACACTAAGGATAATCACAAGGCTTTCTTTAGTTATGTTAGGAACCTGGGTGGGAATTCCCAGATATGCTCAGAATTAGTCCAAAATGACAAAAAATACACCGAACCCACAGACATTGCCAACATCCTGGCTGACAGGTTCAGAGCAAACTTCTCCTCCCCCTCCCCACCAAAAGGGCAAATATCTATCCCAGCAGAGTGCTGCCCCCCTGACATCTCAGATGCTCAGGTAAGAGCCGCCCTCTCCAAAGCAAAAAACACAGCATCAATGGGACCAGACGGTGTCCCGGGCTGCGTCCTACATGAACTCCAAGAAGAGCTAAACCCAAACATAAAACTACTGTTCAATCTCAGCCTTACTACAGGATATGTACCCAAAGAGTGGCGTACAGCAACAGTGGTCCCTCTCCACAAAGGTGGTGCCTCAACGGATCCTGGAAACTATCGGCCCATAAGCCTGACTAGCTTGGTCTGTAAAGCTATGGAAAGGATCATCATGGACCTCATAAATAAAGATATTGGGGACCTACAGACACTGGATCCTACCCAGTTTGGCTTTGTTAAGGGCAGATCCTGCCTCTTAAACCTGGTCGATTTCTTTGAAACAGTCACCAAGGCCATTGACGAGGGGAAGGTGGTCCACACAGCCTACCTGGACCTTGCAAAAGCCTTTGATACAATACACCACTCGGGCATTATAGATAAGCTCACCAGCTTAAATATAAACCCCTATGTCACTAGATGAGTTGCAAACTGGCTCAAGGACAGAACCCACATGGTTAGAATTGCTGGAGCCATGTCAGACTCCAAACCAGTTACAAGTGGCATCCCACAAGGCTCAGTCCTGGGACCTCTCTTGTTCGGTATATATTTCTCGGAGGTACAGGCCAACATGGAAGGACTGTGGCTGACCAAGTTCGCAGATGACTGCAAACTAGGTGCCATAATCGACTCTCCAGCCAACACAAGCATCCTACAAAAGGGCCTCATAAAACAGACAACTGGTGCCACAGCCATGGCCTCAAGCTAAACGCCAAAAAGTGTATAGTCATCCCCTTTGGCAAAAACAAAGTGCCCACAAATTACCACATAGGTGGTAATCCATTAAGTACGGAAGAAGTAATTAGGGACCTGGGGACCCAAGCTGATAGCAATCTCTCATTTGAAAACCACGTGGCCAAAGTGGTTAGAAAAACATTTTATATAGCCCACCTAATCATGAAGGGATTCACATCTAGATCAGGGGAGGTCATCGTGCCTCTTTACTCATCCCTCATCAGGCCCATAATTGAGTACAATGCCCCTTTTGGGATGTACCTTACCAGACACCTGCAGCAATGGGAAAGACCCGAAAGGTACCTCACCAAGAGGATCAAAGGGTTCAAACAGATGCCATATGTTGCCCGGTTAAAGAAACTCCAGCTTTACTCAGTGGCATACCGCCTGCTCAGAGGTGATCTGTGCCTGACGTATAAAGCCATGTCCAACCCGGAATTAATGGACATGCTGCACCTCAGAAAATCCAAATCCCATCGAGCTACGCACTCGAGAGACTTGAACCTCAGCACTGAAATAAATAGGACATGCTGGAGGGACAGCTTCATAACCCAGTGGCTCCCTTCACTCTGGAATAAAATCCCAGTCCAGGTTAGGCACAGTCCCTCATTGACTCTCTTCAAGAGGAATCTTGATGAGTGGATGGGAGATTGTAGGTTTACCCCGGGTATCACTTCTGTGTCACTGTTAGACAGAGGCATAGTATACTAACCTCGAAAAAGGGCATAGCAAAATTCATTTAAAATGGGTGGCAAAAGCCAAACACACTCTGGCTAGGCTTATAAATGCCCTAGGGCAGATAGCCTAGTATGAACCTATGAACCTATAATACATAAAGAGGGTAAAGATCCATCAGATTTAGCATCATAAGGCCCATTTTAATACTAAAACATGATTATGCAGTGTTTATGGCTATAATGGCTAAACGAATGGCAAAAGTGATGCTAAAGTTGATAGATATAGATCAGTTTGGTTTTGTGGAGGGGAGGCAAACATTTGACAACATTAACAGAACACTGATGTTCCAGAGGGAAGCAGAATGTAAGAAAATACCACTGTTTTGGTGGGTCTTGATGCAGAGAAATCATTTGACAGAGTAAGCTGGGACTTTATGAGCAGAGCAATGAAAGCATTTACATTCCCTGATAAAATTATAAGATTGATTACCAGGATATATGGGAGATTGGAGGCAAAAATTAAAGTGGGTGGGGTCCTCTCTGATAAATTCTGCTTAAGCAGTGGAACCAGGCAGGGGTGTAAAATCCCAAGGAGGAGAAGAATCTTTATCAGAGGTCTGAGATGAAAATAAACCTTTCATAAAAGCCTGGCATAGTTTAGAAGTGGAAACAGTAGAGGAAAAACTATCATTCTTCCCTACATGGAACTTTGTGATAACCGCAAGTTGCAACTTTATAGTAGAAAAACTAGCCCTGTGCTGGAAAAGCGAGCTAAGAAACATAAGGATGTCAGGGACTGAAGCAAAAAAAACGGGTCAATACTCCTCTGTGAAGCCAAAATGGAAAATCTCTTCCATTTACTGCAATATACTTTTTTGGTAGAAAACTTCTGAGAAGCAAGAATAATTTCCCAGACTTGGGGAAGCTAGCCTGGACTTTCATAGAATTACTGGAAAATGAGAAACCAAGCAGACAATTTGAGGGATCGAAGATTGGGAATCTGGCTTTCTGATGGATGGGAAATCAAATCCTGCCTGAGATCCAGTATCCATGGAGGATATCTGCTGTGAAGCCAAAGGAAGGGGAACCATACCTGATGAGGTAAGAGGCAATGAGGATTAGTTTGGTCTTCAAACTGCTGGCTTTCTGTAAAACTTTGGGTTATCAGGGGAATCGGAGGATAAGCATAGAGGAGACATGGGAGGCAATTGTGGACTAGAAAATCCCTGGGTGAATCCCCCAAGGGGGGAATCAGAGTGAAGTATTTGTTGCACTTCTTGTTTAGGGGAGAGGCAAAAAGGCTGCAGCAAGGCTGGCCCCAACAGCTGAATATTTGATTCGCTACTGATTCGTTTAGAGACCACTCATGTGGACTTAAGATCAATCTGCTCAGTCTGGCCACCAGAACGTAGGACTCCCCTGAGATGTGTGTTGCAATGAGAAAGTGGTTTGAAGAAATCGCCCACTCCCAAACCCTTGTGGCCTCCCTGCACAATGGGTATAAAGGGGTTCCTCACTTGTTAATGTACCAAACCACCGACATATTGTCTGTCAGAATTGTAATTGCCCCCAGAGCAAGGAAGTCCTGAAAGGCTTACAACATGAGAAGGACTGCCCTCATCACCAGTACATTTATGTGCAATTTTGTCTCTGTCATCGACCACATGCCTTGGACTATCTTTCCCTGAAAATGCCCCACCCCACCCCAACAAAGAGGCATCCATGGTCAAAGTGGCCATAGGAGGGGGAATAATGGAAGGTCTTCTGAGATGGAGGTTGTCTGTAGGAATCTACCATTCTAGATGATGTCTTCAAATCAGAGTTAGCCTGACTGGGGTTGACAACGGATGGCACCAAATAGACCACTGTACTGCTAGGGTCCACTGGAGAACTCACATGAAGAACCTGGCTAGGGGCACTAGCAGAATGGCAGGTGACATGGATCCTAGGGCCATGAGGACTCAAGGATCTTATTGTCGAGGGGGGGGGGCTGCTATCTGTGTGATTGTGTTTGACTGTGTTCCTATGAATTCGATGCCCTGTAAGGAGTCATCTTGGATTTCGCCATGTTCACTGTGATTCCCAGATGCAACAGGTGCAACATAACCTGAATAGCCTGAAGTAGCTGATGCCTTGTAGGTGCCATTAGGAGCCAATCATCCAGGTAAGGAAACACTTGGAATCCTTGCAGATGGAGGTGAGCTGCAACCGCTGCCATGCATTTGGTGAACACCCAGGGGGCAGTGGTGAGGCCAAAGGGCAGTGCTCTGAATTCGTAATGATTGGCCCCCAGCCTGAAGTGCAGATATCTCCTGGAGAGCCTGTCTATTTTGATATGATAGTACACATCCTGGAGATCTACAGAACACATCCAGTCATCTTTGCACAGAAGTGGCAGAATGGACTGTACCATAACCATGCAGAACTTTGACTTCTTTAAGAATAAATTCAAACTGCTCAGATCCAAGATGGATTGAAAGTCCCCTGTTTTATTTGGCACCACAAAGCGTGAGTAAGTTCCGCATCCTAGTTGTTTGGTTGGGACCTTTTGGATGACTCTTTTGTCTAGAAGTTTTTGAACTTCTAGAAGGGCACTCTCCCTCTGACTTGGTAGCACATCAGGGAGATATGTCCTGGAATTGACAGGAGGAAGGGAAAATTGAATATGGTAACCTCTTGAAATTATATTTAACACCCAGGTGTAGCAGCGGCCTTAGGTCAATTGGTGCCCTAGGCAAAAGGGCTCCACGGCACCCCCTCACCACCCAGGTGCCCCCATCCTGGTCTACCTACACCAAATAAATACTAGAAAAGCACCCGTGTACCACTGGCGCCCTAGGCGGCCACCTAGTTGGCCTATGCCTAAGACCGGCTATGCCCAGGTGTCATTTGTTATATTTTTCCAGGCTTCTGGATGTAACAAAAGTCTTCCCCCAACTGCCTCCACAGCAGGACAGCCAAGCAGTGTTTCAAGACTGCTGAAGGGGCCTGTCACAGAAAGGTTCTCTGAAGCCCTGGTTTTGTGGACCCCTTCTCCCTCTAGGGGCAATGTCTACCATTGAATCCACTCCGTCTGCCTGTATAGGAGGATTCTTCTTGCAAATCAAGTAAAGGCCCTTGGGACTTATGGAGCCACATCTCCCACTCCATTGGTTCCTGGAGAAGGTCCATTGGGGGAAAGAAAACTTGAGCCCTATGGCAGATAAGGTCTTGCCTTCCTGTTCACTGTGGGTGAGAGTTTCTTTTACTGATGGCCCAAACAAGGGAGAACCATTGAAGGAGCATTAATAAAAGACACCTTAAAGGGGTCTGCAAACCTGCACAGCCTCATCCAGATATGTCTCCTGAGGGCTATGCCTGAACCAGCCACTCGTGTGGTTCTTTCGGCAGAGTGGGAAATTAACCTCATTGAGGAGCTAGCGATGGAGGACATAGTGGTCAGCTGTCCTCCTCTGACAGTGACTACATCAGAGAGGTAGAGATTTCCTTAATCAGATCACTCTGAAGGTATGTGAAGTGTGCCAAGTAATTAAATGTTCACAGCCATAAAGTGGCTGAGGCATACATGTGCTTCCCATGCCTGTCCAAAGCCCAATATTCCTTGCTCAGGGGATGAACATTGGCACTCTGTTCAATGAGCTCCTTCTTGGTGGCTGCCAACAATGCAGTGGCATCAACTGGAACACCTTTACTCCAAAAAGGGTGTTCCTTGGTGGGACAAAGATATTTGTCCACTCATTTGGGAATAGGCTCCATGGTCGCAGGCTACTTCCAAGCCTAGTGGGCAATAAGGTTAATGAGCTGGTCCACCGGAGGCTCACCCAGGATGTAGATGGGCCCATCCCGAATGCCTCCAGGAACACTGATTCCTCTGAAGAAGGGGGTTGGGAAGACCAGCCACCCTTTTGCTTCACAATTTCTAAGATATCCCAGAAGGAAATATCATCAGGTGGAGATCAGGGAGACCCTTCCCCTTGAAGCCATGGTGGTGCAGCGGTAGCATTGTCGCCTAACAGCAAGAGGTTCTCCCGTTCAATTCTTGGCTGGAGCGCCTTCTGTGTGGAGTCTGCCTGTCCTCCCCGTGGTCGAGTGGCGTTCGAAAGACATGAGTGAATGGGCATGCCATCGTTGAAGGTTGGGCATCGAGCTGGCACCTCGGCACCGTAAAAATCTGCTGCCAATCATTAGCAGACCGGAGTTCCGCTGTGGCGACCCCTAACCGGGAAAAGCTGAAAGAAGAACAGTGCCCTATGTCAACGACTCCAAAGGTGAGTCTAGGTGCCTCCTCTTGCATTGGTCCTTCTGAGGGTACCTCCTCTGTGGGGTACTTGAGAGAGGACTCAAAAGACAGGGGGATGCCTTGCTGAGATTAAGCCGGAGGCTCTCCAAGAGGGGCTGACCATGGATTGGATGGATGGGAGAAAAGCTGTGATCCACAGGGGATTGAGTAGGGCCTGGCAAAGAGGGACGATGCCTCAATGTGTACAGAATGCCCTCTCTGCCACCTGGAATGCCAACAGTGCTGGGAGAACCTGCCTTCCCACCTCAGGAGCCGAAGCTGCCAAGGGAGAAAAGGCCGAGGTCATCCCGAATCCAACATCTCCAGAAGGTTCCAGGCCCAAGCTGTCGAAGGCCAAGGCCCCCATGGGAAGGACTGGGTCTGAAAAAGTCAGAGCCGACACCAACCCCAAGGACCCAGCGCCGACATCTCAGATCTGGGACCCGCACCGCTCTGAAGGACCCAGAGCCAAGCTGGTCTGTGACACTGTCAAAGTCGAAGAAAGGGATATTCCATGCTCCAACACCGGTCCACTAGGGAGTATTAAGCCCTGCAACTCCAAAGCCGAAGGTCAGATTGGAAGAGGAGGCTGTGGTATCGGGGTTGGTATTCACACAGATCCAGCATGGGTCGGAGAAGACAAGATCCCCACCTGGATCTAGGCTTTGAGAAAACTCATCATCCGATCTATATCAGACAGCTGAGAGAATTTAGAGGAGACAAAGGAATGGGTCAATCTGACCAACGACAAGCTGGGCTGGATGGACAGGATAGATGAGGGAGATTTACTCCAATGCAGAGTATGGCTCTGGGACCTCTGATTTAGGCGTGTCTGACCTGACTGAGTCTGCTCCGGAGATGAGGAGCTGTGGCTCCATACAATTTCCACAGGCTCAGACTGACTGCTCGGACCCAAAGTCTGAGGGTGGTGGCTGGACTGGATCTGAGGGCCCTCTCGAATCTGAGGAGAAGTGAGAACAGAAGTGATCTGAGGACAATGGGATGCGCTTTTCAGGAGCAGAAGTGGTTGTCCCCAGAGTAACTGAGGGGGCACGCTTCTTCGGGACAAGGGTCTGGGGTCCAGAAGCTGGGAGAAGACCTCTCAAGATCAGCTTGTTATTCTGATCAGCAAGGGCCTGGGGACTGAAGACTGAGCAGATATTGCATGAGATCTGGAAATGCCCAGGTCTCAAGCAATATAGACACCTCTTGTGGGCATCTGATTGGGGAATCTTATAACCACAAGAGGCACACCTCTTAAAACCAGAGGGTTTATCGGAACCTGCTGGCTTGTCAGACATGCTTGGGAGAACCCACAATCACAACTCACACACACACACATGCACACACACACACTATACACTATGCTAACTACTAACTGAAAGATACAGGGAAGGGGAGAGGCAGAAGCTGGGGAAAACCCCCCTAATACCAGTGAAAATCCAATGGACAGATAAAAGTACTTGAGAAGGGAGGGGAGGTTAACACCACAGATAAGGACAAACTATAAACTAGGAGAGAAAAAGAGCTAATAATTATGCAGAAATAAATGTAAAATTTTACTTAGCTGACTGAAGGCTCAGAATCGCGTCTGTGCTGGAAGGCAGCAAACGAGATATGAGGGTTTGAAGAGGAGTGAGGCATTATGGGAGAGGGAGGAGTTTGAGGCTCGGATCGTATGTCTGGAAGAAATAGCTAAGTTGGACAGTGGTGCAGCGGTTAGCATTGCCGCCTCACAGCAAGAAGTTCTCCGGTTCGATCCTCGGCTGGGGTGCCTTCTGTGCGGAGTCTGTAAGTCCTCCCTGTGATCGCGTGGGTTTCCTCTGGGTGCTCGGGTTTCCTCCAACATCTGAAAGACATGCTGTAGGTTGATTGGACACTCTAAATTGGCCGTAGGTGTGAGTGTGTGCATGTGTGTGCCTTCTGTTGAAGGTTGGGTGCCGGGCTGGCAACTCGACACTGTAAAACTCCACTGCCAATCATGAGCGGACGCGTGATCCACTGTGGCAACCCCTAACCGGGAAAAGCCGAAAGAAGAAGAAGAAAGAGGATCCGAGGACGGATCAAAAGAGTCGTTCATGATGCATAATGAAACGGACAGCTTCAGATATGTTGAATTCCAAAGTGAGGAAAGCAAAAAATCCAAACAGGCAGCCTGTGGTCTTTTTTCTTCTGAACCAGTCAAGAAGTGTGGCAAAGAAAAGCAAGGCAGTGTGGCATGCTTAATGCACAATGGGAAGTGGTGGGTTCCTGGGAGAGTTTGATTTGCCAAGAGGTCCTTATTTATGTTGTATTAGTCCTGTTGGTTACAGAAGATGGGTCTTCTCTTATCAAATCTTACTGTACTCAGCGATGCAGCATTATTGGGAGAATGTGAGTGAATAAAACAGCATGTGCCACAGGTGGCCAAATAAATACTGAATAAAACTCACATATGGTGTATGAAAAGCATCAAGACACCATTAAACTCTCATTGTACACAAGCCCATACACTGCACACTAACCAGTGTTATACAATGTAATTCAGATAATATTGTTAAGTGATTCGTCACCACTTCATAGACAGCAAAAGTGGCACCAGCCGCATGCCACAGATACAAAGAGGTACCTTTAGGCATGAGTTTGGTACAGTGCTCTCATTAAGCAAGAGCATTAGGACCACTTCAGAAACAATAGCCACACCCTCCATTTACTATGCAAACTAGGTTTGGGGACAAAGTTACATGGTTTAGATGTCATCCAAATTCTGTGCAAACAAGGGTAATCATAACTGTTACTACACTTGCCACTAGAGTTTTTCACAGGTGTATGGAATATATGGCTGTGTCATCACTAGCTTCAGCTAGGCATATTCTCAACCACTCCATCTAATGGCTGATGACTCATGCAGAAACATGCACTAGAATGTCCCAGAACTAAGAAAATAAACCCCAGTAATGTGTGGATTCTGTGGAATTTCTGGACTGCCAGGAATCACCAGTGCCCATGATGTGTGCAGCACCATCCACATTCCTGGCACAGATGATACCCATGATTATATCAGCAGGCAAGAGTGTCATGCTGTAAATATGCAAGTGGAGTGTGATCAGAATGGATGAATAACAGACATCTGTGCCAAACGTCCTGGAGAAGCCTGGGTGAAAATAACTTTCACACATATACTCTTTATCATGCCTTTGAAGCCATCATCATGCATTATCCTTCACAGTCATTTTGTGGATAAGGCTGGATATCCCCCTTGACCTATAGCTGTTCATCTCCATGACATGAACCTAAACCCCAGATATGGAGGCCAGTATGTGAGCTACAAGCAGTGCCTTTCTGGTGACTGAATGACTCAGGAAGCTTACTACAATACAAAACAGATAAGCCCTGTAGAGTTTTTCTGATGTGCTTGCTGCATATTTCACACTCTGATACTAACACCTGGAGCAACACCAGCACAGCATATGCATAACCAGGAATATACTGTTGAAATGCCCCCATGCCATGTCTGAACAACAACCCAGACAAACCAGAGCTCATAAATGAAGAGCACTGATACAGAAGATCTTTCAGTAAAGTAAGCAGTGAATGAAAAAATAGATATCAGCATGTTTTTAAGTCCAGAAATTGCAATGCATAGAAATGTGTGTAAGATGAAGCTGAACTAAATCAAAAGTGGAAGAAATTAGATTAAGCATACAATTATCATATCCCAAACAAAGGAACAGGTACTCAGTGGAACTAAAATAAATGGCATGGTTAACACAACTGTATCACTACATTGTGCCCCCCCCCCAACTTGCTCATCATGTGCAGCAAGTAGCAGTGCTTTGGGTTACACTTTAAACCTACATACTTTTTGTCCCATCGAAACACCACTCCCTTTTCCATGGTTTCAATTTTTCCTGACTGTACCAGCAAAGAAACCATATCTACAATGATAAGAGATAGCTGCAGGAATCATCTCTACAGCTGCAACATCCATGACATGTGAAACTGATATCTTTGTAGCAGATGACTATCTACCAGATGCTGGAGAAAGTGTGCTGACTCTTGTGAACCTGCTACATCAACACCTCTTTGCTGGGTGCAAAAAAGTGGTACTGGTTTTGTACAGCTGCTGCCTGCATTTGCCCCAGCTCATGAACAACATTTGGGAAGACCACATTCACCCCTGTTATCTGTGAGACAGGTTCAGGCAAGCTACACTCACATGCTTTTGAATCCAGCTTATCTAATTCTAAACACCTAGTAGCCTCAATTGAGTCACTCCTAAAGGTGTATATGTGCCATTTGTCTTGACACACCATTAGCTAATGCTTGGGAGATTGTCACCATTTATGGACACACAGTAGAGTGTGCCAAAGTCACACTGGCCAAAGGTTGCTGACCCTTAGCAATATCATATACTCCACATTCTCCTTCAAAAGCCTACTTAAAACATCCCTCTTCACCAACCCGAAGCCTCGTCCACTCACTATTTCTACACCCCATCTGTCCTGGACAACACAAACAACACCATCTAACTATACCTATCCATGTGTTAGCAATAACCTATATATGAGTGTATGTACATGTGTGTGTGTGTGTGTGTGTGTGTGTGTGTGTGTTTGTGTGTATATGTGTATGCATGTGTGTGTGTGTGTGTTTGTGTGTGTGTTTGTGTGTGTGTGTGTGTGTGTGTGTGTGTGTGTGTGTGTGTGTGTGTGTGTGTGTGTGTGTATATATATATATATATATATATATATATATATACATGTATGTATATATGTGTGTATATGCTTTTACATGTATATTTGCTTGAAAGTATATACAGAAACTTAAACATTTATATACTCTTATTCAGTTGTGAAATATCTTGCAATGCTCTACCAGGTTCTTATTTACTCATTGTATATTTTGCAAAAGGGGAATATCCTCTTATTGTACACTACCAGCTGTAAATTCTGTATGCTACTACTCTGTAATGTCTCTTTTGTACATTTTTCTTCTCTCTGTAAGCTTATGGAGTTTTCCTCCCCGGGACTCCACCGAAAACTGACACTTGTTGTCCAGTCGGACTATCCTGGCAAACAAATGCTAAATAAAAATAAATAAAGTAAAATCATCTTCACGCACTGATGACCAAAGATGGGCATGAGCACAGCACCTGAGTAAATTGTACACACAGTGACTATCATAAATTCAGCCATTATGGTAGTAACAGTGGCATTATCAGCCCTTGTAGGCAACAAACACATCCAACTCACTGGTGCTGGTTTGAGGCTTATATTCAACATGTAATCCATCACAGATGTGTATGACTGCATGCTGTGAGAAAGACTGTGTTTCATGTTACACTTCTTGAGTGAGAAAATCATTTACAAATGCAGAGAAAGAATCACAGTTTAATAAATGACACCAACCTTATCTGACAGAGCAGCCACATGTAGTACCTGTGCTATGTCTGATGACCCATGGATAAGCTGACCAGCTGCAGGTGTAAATCATTGGAACTGGAATCATGTAAATGTTTCTCCACTGCACAAGTACAGAACCACAACCAGCTATCAGGTAAATCAACCTACTCTGCAAAGTGCCCCTCTAAAACTGTCATCAAGAACACCTGAAATGAGCACCTCAGATATCAAGCTGATAAATAGTTGCTCATTCCATCAGGTGTGACTGACACTACCTCAACGGTCCCAGGTCTTCCACTCTCATCTTGCAGCTTTATGTCCTGTGCCTTCTGTTGGTCCTGTCCTTCAAATAATGGACTCTTAACCTGAATTCTTCATTCAGGCATCCATGGTTCCACAAGCACATTAACATTAGCTACAACCTCTGGCCATCAAGAGTTACATAATTTCTTACTTTCACCATTAAAAGCATGCCATAAGGTCTACTATGTTACCTAGATATGTGTCATCTTTCAACACAACAGCCTATAGATTTCATAATGAATTCTATTACCTCAATGTTTTGTAAACTGTATAGATAAATGCTCAAAGAGACAGTGAATTTCTGAAACGTGTAATGACTGAAATGACTCATATCTGTCTCCATGGCATTGTATGATACTTATTCTCACTGCAGTACCATTCCAAGTCAGATAAAAAGCCGTCATTATTAAAACATGCAGGGAATGATGGCTCTTACTCTGGTATTTCTTGGCCTCAGAGAAGACTAAAGTACATGCCGACAAGCCTTTGCATACTGGTGAAATAAGCAGCAAGTGAACACCTGCAAAGACGCAGAAACACAACACCTTGAGCAAACACTACTGAAGCAACTCAAGATCAAGCAAGTCCTCCTAGCCATTACTGTAACAGAACTGTTAAATTATCCATAAAGTAATATAGCTCAAAATGCCTTCCTTGTTTGCATCCTTACTGTACGAAACTAAAACTGTAAATTAATACTAGCCAAAGAATTCAGCTCCCTTGTCTATCCCACTTTTCTTCTACACACACTTTAAACCTACCATGTAGCTCTACCACCATAATAAGTGGTGTGCTTAAAATTCTTTTGAACAATCTGAGCACTAAAACTGTAGCATTGCTCAATCACACCTGCAACATACTATTCCAAATATGAATTAAATGCATTCATAAGCCTTTTTATATTACTATGTATTAATATTAAGTACAAATGCATTTTGTCCTTTGTAATACTAATAAGTATATATAATATTTTACTATAGGAATTGAGTGTGAATATGTGACAGTAGAATGCATAAGGAGCTTTCTCCGCAGGCCTCCACTGAAGAGGGGCTTTGTGCCCAGTTGGAGTTTCCTAGGGAACAAAACAAAATAATAATAATAAATAAAATTATAACACGCTCTACGTTCTGACTATAAGAATGGCAGTAAGATGTCTCCCCAAATCTCAAGGTATATGCAATGTGTATGCTATGGTACTGCCACTATGCTCTGACAGTATGAGACATTAAACAATGCCGGTCCCAGTGCCAATTAAATTTTACATTTGAATATAATGATAAAATAATTAATCTTTTAGCTGTTACTGTGTGCACCAATTTTAATCAAGACAGACTGGAATCAAATACTTTTAGGAAAACTACATAGTGCAATAGTATGCTACATTACATCATTTGCCATTCTCTGTGGCACAAAAAGCAAATTGTAAGAGGCCAGATGCTTAGAATTTCTCCCCTTGTGTCTGACAATGAATAGTTTGACCATGAGTTAAAGATCTTGATGGACATATTTGTTGATAGGGTGTATCCTCTGGGATTATTAGATGCCATAAGGGAAGGAATTAAAAAGGATAGATGGATGAAATTTCAACCATTAAGATATTCATTTGAGCATAAGCATAAGGCTAGTTAGTGTTGGAATGAATTGAGAATTTTCGGGAGGCATGATATTGAGTTTCAGTAACAGGGTAAGGGATATTACAGGTATTTTAACCAAAGACTTTAAAAATTCCCTATAGATCACTCTATCAGAAATACTGGATGAGCAATTGTTTTGAAAAAAGAAATACTGGATGAGCAAATTGGTATAACTAAGAAAGTTATTTTTTGAGCTATGATACAGTATTGGAACTGCCTAGACATAGTAAGGCATTGCTGAGTCTAATTATGGTGGCTGCCAAACAGGAATTACTAGAAAATGGAAATCAAAGTCTAAACCAACTGTACTAGAGGTAGTGAATATAGTAACAGGGATAAAACAACTGGAAATTGAATCTTTAGAAAAGGGCAGGAGCAAATTTCATAGAAAAATGGGAATTGTTTGAACAGTACATGCAGAATAATGTTTTGGAGGAGGAATGAGGTTTAAAAGAAGGCAGGATTTGAATGAGCTATGCCATGTTTGACTGACGATAACTGGACAGATTATGTATAATGTTTGCAATTAAAATTCCGTCAATATGGTTTGTTTTCATTTATATTAATGTATGAATGCCTATGTCATACATGATAATTAAAGATATTTTCTGTTTAAAAAAAGAAGAAAAAAAAGGAGAACAGACCAGAAAAAAATGGATCAAGGTCTTTGGTTCTTTTGATTTAATGGAGAGGTTGGGGCAGTCACCTCATTTATTATACAAGGAGAGGAACGTAAAAATAAGATTTTTTAAGTTGTGTTGTTCCGTTTACAGTGGATAGAAGCTTTTAAAAAAGGGAACTTTTCCCTGAGGAGCTTGTAATCAGTGTAGTTTTATTCTGGTAGCAGAATATATTACTGTCACAAATTTTCCTAGGATATTAGTACTAAATGGAAAATTTGATTGTAATACAAGGGACATGATGTAAATAGCTTGTTGTGCATCCTGCTTTACATTTTATGTTACATTTTATGTTGGAAAAACTCATGGTGCACTTAAAAAGAGAATTTACCAGCAGTGTGTAAGCATTCTACCAACTGTCCCTCCTACAAGAAGTTTATTGTTTTTTTTATTTTGGAGAAAGTGGATTCCTCTGAGAGGGGAGGTGATTGGAAAATATACCTGAAGCAAGAGAACTGTGCTGGCAGCTTCTCTTAGGCACTGAGTGTACAACAGGGGTTAATGACATGGCTTTGATTGTTATTTTGTTGTCTTTGATGAAGGCCAAGTTATGAAATATTACATCCTCCATAAACATAGGATCATAGGAAGTTACTGGGCTAACAGCCCTAGAGCCTTTTTAAGCCTAGCCATTCATGCCCCAATTTTCCCAATTATCAATGCCCACAGGCTAGAATGGCTTTGGTATATGCCTATGTCTTAGGACATCTACAAAATATTCTTCTCTATAAGAGCCACAGGCAACAAGCCAGGGATGAATTTGTGATTTCCCATCCACTGGTCCAAAATGCATTTGAAAAGGCTTAGGGAAGAGCTCTGTTTCACATGAATGGGGAGTCTGTTCCAGAGAAGGGGTAATTTTGGAGACACATATCTTTCCCTCCAACATGTTTTGTTTATGTCACGGGTGAGGTTTTGATCCTTAGATTGGATAATTCTAGTGTTGTTTGATTTTCGAATGTGTAGTGCATTTATCATGACTGGATTGGAGAATGCCTTGTAGGTTAGGCATAGATCACCTCTTAGTAGTCTGAAGGAGACTGAGTACAGAGACAGGCCTTTGAGGCAGTCCACATGGATCCCACTTCCAGTTGTTTTATCTCTGTTACTCTATCCACTACTTGTAGTACAGTTGGTTGTGCAGTCCCTGTATTTTCTTAGTGAGGAATCTCTGTGACCGCTCCAGTTGTTGCAAATGCCTGGTCAGTAAATGCCAAAGGGTGCACTGTACTCAATTACTGGTCTAACGAGGGCTAAGAATAGTGGGACTATGATCTCCTTAGATCTGGATGCTATGCCCTTACTTATAAGTTGCAACATGTAGTAGGATTTTCTCACTACCATGGACACATGGTGATCAAAGTTGAGGTTACTGTCAACCTAAGTTCCCAACTCCCTTTCCACTGGGTCTACTATTAGGGGAGTGTTATCAATGTTGTAATTTGCATGGGTGGTCATCTTCCCAAAAGGTATAATTATGCATTTTTGCATTGCATTTTAGGCCATGGTTCTGGCACCAGTTATTTGTCTGTGTCAGACCCTCCTGGATGACATCTACATCGTTGGGGGATTCAGTGATTACACCCAACTTGCAATCATCAGCAAATTTGGTTAGCCAAAGCCCCTCTACATTTGCCTTGACTTCAGAGGAGTATATTCCAAACAGGAGAGGTCCCAGTACTGAGCCCTAAGGGGCACAACTAGTAACAGGTCCCTTGGTGGAGGTGGATTCCCCCAACCTAACTTTGTGTGTCCTATCTGTGAGAAATTTGGTATCCATTGGGTGAAACAGGGACTTAAAATTGTGAGTTTGTCTGTAATACCCAAGTGGGTTATTGTGTCAAATACCTTTGCCAGGTCAAGGTAGACAGTATGTACAGTTTTGCCCTTGTCCAAGGTCTAGTCACCTTTTCAAAGAAACCCACTAAGTTTAGTAGGCATGACCTGCTCTTGATGAATTCATACTGGGATGGGGTGAAGTGTGTGAAAATCTGCTATGTCTTTGTTTATCAGGTGTAAAATAATTATTTCCACAGCCTTGCATATAAGACTAGTCAAAGTTATGGTTGTATAATTCTCTGGGTCTGTTGATGGTCTGCCTTTGTATAGAGGCATGACCGTTGCAGTCCTTGATTCCCTAGGGATGAAGCCTATCTGGAGGTTGTAGTAGAATATAGATTCTAGGGGGCATGACAGGTCATGTTTCAAGCTATTTAGGAGACATGGAAAATTTTACAATACAAAAAATAAGAAAACAGAGGAAAAGAAGAAAAGAGGATTAGTAATGGAGAAGTTAAAGAAGTAGAAACTGAGGTGATGGAGTACCTGTGAAGTGAAGGATTTAGTGTAGAAAATCTAACTCAGATAACATCACAGCAGGATAGAGCAATGGATCCTCAAATTAAGGAGAATCCAGTGGAGCGGGAAAGATCTGATCAGTTGCCATATGAAGATACTTTGGAGCCTTTCATAGGAAACCAGTACAAACATTCAGTTGAAGTTGCACAGCAAGAGAAGGAACAGGAAACAGTGCCAACTCTGATGCAGTGTTGTGGAGTGATACGCCAGTGAGCTCCCATATGAAAGAGCAATGGATGACACAGGATGAAACTGAAAAGAATGTGGCACAGGAAGATGCTCTGGAACTTTCTATAGAATGTCCATAGGAAATGGAGAACAAAGATTATGCCCTCAGTTTAGAAGAAAATGATCTAAGAGGAGAATTCTTGATTTAACAGAAATAGACATATTGAGATCAATAAAAGAAATAGACTACAGAAAGTCAATAAAATCCAAAAAGTTAGAAGTTTGATAAAATAAGTGAACACAGTAATTAGGACTGTCCATAGAGATTCATGGGATATAGCAGAAGTAAATAGGATATATTACTGTGCAGCTAAATTAATAACAGATAAAGTCTTACCACAAAAAAATGGGGTAGTAAGGAAAGGAATGGGAGAAATCGAATGCCATCATGGAAGTACTGAACAGAGAAACCTAGAAAGCAATTAATACAAGAAGTGTCACTGTTAGAAGAGTATAGAAGAGGGAACAGATCAACAAAAATACTCAGAAAGATAGACTTGATAAAAGCAATACACAGTATCACAACAGATCAGGATCTATCATGCACTATCGCAAATAAGAAACTAAAAATATCAACACAGTCAGAAAAACTTGGAAGATATGCAGATAAATATAAAGGAAAAGTACAAAATAAGCAATTTATTGATGACCCAAAAAAGTTTCATAGAGAATTGTGAAACAAGGCAAAAGTAAGTGAAACACCACCAAAACAGAAGAAATAGATACATTTTTGAGAAATATCTATGAAGATCCTGTGGAATATAACAAATATGCTAAATGGACAGAACAAATAAATGAGAGAGTAAGAAGTTCAAATATACAGGATATGAAATGAGATGAAGTAACAGTCAGAGAGATTGAAACAAAGTAAAGAGAAGCTCCTAAATGGAAAACCCCAGGCCCAGATGCAGTACCTAACTTCTGGCTAAAAGTATTAACATCTTTACATGAAGACTTAGCCATGAGTAAGAACTATTTATATGCACACCCCAAACAGACAGCACCCTGGTTAACAACAGGAAAAACAATACTCCTACTTAAGATTGAACATGCAAGCTATCCTAAAAAACTATAGAGCAATTGATGCCAACTGAGTTTATAGTAATTTAGAAGAAAACTCAATCATGGCAATAGAACAAAAGGGTAATAACAGAAAGTCATATGGAATAAATGATCATTTGCAGTTAAATAAAGTCACAATGGAAAACTAAAAACCTGTAATGACAAAACGGCATATCCGAGCTACTAAGACAAATATTTAATGATGTGAAGCGCTTTTCATTTGCCTTCTTAGGCAAACTTCTTCAGACAATAATACATTATGAGAAATAATCTTATTTAAATAACACAGGACAATTAAGGACTGCTGTTAGCAATTAAAAAATTAAGTAATACAACTACATTTAAAGTCAAAAGTACCCGAGATCAAAAACTCAAGCACAACTATAATGCCATACCCCATTGAATACAAAATATGAAACATATATATATATATATATATATATATATATATACAAAATATAAACAAATGTTGGTGAATGTATAAAATCAACAACTGACAAACTAAAACTTTATAAAATATATATATATATATATATATATATATATATATATATATATATATATATATATATAAAAAACGTAGAACAGCTAGGACATCAACATTTTAATGCGTACCATTTTCCTGGTTTAAATGATCATTGTTCTATTTCAAGTGTCCTTAAACTGCTGAATCTGAAAAGATGATTGTTTTTCTTCAACATTCTTGGATTAAAATGTTGATGTCCTAATGATGTGAAGCACTTTTTATTTGCCTTCTTAGGCAAACTTCTTCAGACAATAATACATTATGAGAAATAATCTTATTTAAATAATACAGGACAATTAAGGACTGCTGTTAGCAATTAAAAAATTAAGTAATACAACTACATTTAAAGTCAAAAGTACCCGAGATCAAAAACTCAAGCACAACTATAATGCCATACTCCATTGAATACAAAATATGAAACATATATGTACAAAATATAAACAAATGTTGGTGAATGTATAAAATCAACAACTGACAAACTAAAACTATAACGTAGATACTATTATCTACAGCTAGGACATCAACATTTTAATCCAAGAATGTTGAAGAAAAACAATCATCTTTTCAGACTCAACAGTTTAAGGACACTTGAAATAGAACAATGAACATTTAAACCAGGAAAATGGTACGCATTAAAATGTTCATGTCCTAGCTGTTCTACGTTTTATATATATATATATATATATATATATATATATATATATTATAAAGTTTTAGTTTTTCAGTTGTTGATTTTATACATTCACCAACATTTGTTTATATTTTGTATATATATGTTTCATATTTTGTATTCAATGGGGTATGGCATTATAGTTGTGCTTGAGTTTTTGATCTCGGGTACTTTTGACTTTAAATGTAATTGTATTACTTAATTTTTTAATTGCTAACAGCAGTCCTTAATTGTCCTGTGTTATTTAAATAAGATTATTTCTCATAATGTATTGTTGCCTAAGAAGGCAAACGAAAAGTGCTTCACATCATTAAATATTTGTCTTAGTAGCTAGGATTTGCCGTTTTGTCATTACAGTTTTTTGGTTTATTGGTTTTTATTATTTCTTTGATAATGGAAAATTGTAAGAAGGGAAGAATCGTAAGTATGGAATGGACTGACTTCAGAAAAGCATTTGACAGTATCCCATTTACATGGATAAAAGAGTGCTTAAAATGTATAAGGTACATCCTACACTGATCAGTTACATTACAGCTACCATGAAACTGTGGCAAACCACATTACAGTTAAGCCATGATAAAGGACAAATTGTTATTCCCAGGATAAAAAATTAATTCAGAGGGGAATATTCCAGGGTGACTCTCTGTCACCACTGTTGTTTTGTTTGCCCTTAACCCATTAAACTGTCTACTTATCATGGCTACAATTTGGCTCCCAGAAAACAACAAAGTGTAAAGACTTCTCATCTTCTTTCTGTAGATGATTTATAACCGTATAGTTCATCAGATGAGGAACTGAAAGCCTAACTGCAAATGATCAGAACTTTTTCAGATGATATAAGAATGTCATTTGGGCTTGATAAATGTGCAAAAGCAACCTTTAAAGCAGGAAAACTGCAACACCAATAAAATGTCAGGTTGGGACAGGAATGTAATACAAAAGAACTTGAGCAAGAGGGAGTGTATAAGTATTTGGAAACTGATGAAGGATCAACAGTAAAACATGAACAAATGTGAATAAAACCTAGTAAGGAATATTTTAGAAGACTAAAATTAATACTGAAAACAGTGCAAACATCTAGGAACAAAGTCTAAGCTATAAACCAATTTGCTCTTGTTGTCCTAACTTACCGTTTTGGAGTGACTGACCAGCCCCAAAAAGTGTTGGATCAGTTGAACAGGAAAACAAGAAGGATGCTTCATGCTCATCAAATTTATTTATAAAAATCAGTGCATACCAAGATTATATAGTACCTGTTCTGAAGGAGGTATGGGCCTCCTTGAAAGTGATTACATGTGTAGATCTGCAATAGTGGGACTGTATACATATCTGCTGGCCTCACAAGACCCAAATGTAGTGGAAGTTTTGAAACGTGAGGAGACTAAGTCTAAGATGACTTCTCTGCTTAGTTTAGCAGAAGCATATCAGCATCAAGCTGGAATGGAAATCAAACCAGAAGTAGATAAAAATCAGGCAGCAACTGAATGTGCCAAAAAACAAAAGAAAGAATATAAGATGAAGGATCAGATGAGAAGGCAAGACATGTGGAAAATACATAAATATAGTTGCAAGCATAGAAAACTCTTGGAACAACCTCATGTTGATCAGGATCAAATGCACTAATAGTTAAGGAGAGGTGAATTTAAACCAAAACATGAAAGGTTAATATTTGCTGTCCAAGGTAGTGGACTATGTACATGTTGGTTTACAAAGTCCATTGAACATGAGAAACAGACAAATATAGGTTTTGTAAAACAGAATTGGAAACAGTCACACATCTTGTTGCTGGTTGTGATATACTAATGGCAGAAAGACAATATACTAAGACTTTTGCATTGGGGATTCTGCAAACATTATAATACTGAAGTGGCTGAAAAACACTGGAAACATGAGCTGCAAAGCATCATAGAAAATGATGAAGTTTATATCACATGGGATCATCAGTTACCAACACTTCAAAAAATAGACATGAGAAAACTGGATATAGTAATCCATGAAAAGAAGACAAAAGTAGCATTGATCATTGAAATTGTTACACCCAGTGACTACAGTGTCTTACATACAGAGAGACACAAAGTCATAAAATATCAGGATTTGCAGGCAGAAACAAGGGCAATATGGAAGAAAGATACACAGACAGTTCCAGCAGTAGTAGTAGCAATGGGTCTTATAAGAAAGAATTTACAATCATACTTAGATATGTTACCAATACATGTAACTCCATATGAATTGGAGAATGAGTCATTACTGGGCACATTGCGGGTGCTGTAAAGAGCACTTCGGATAACATCAAATATTGAAACAATACCAATTTCATGAATTTTAATTATATTTTGTCTTAGGAATGTGGTCCATTCCAGTAATGGTATTAGAAACCCAAAAGACTTGGAGAAATTAAAAAAGAAGCATTCTGAGATATTATCAGGACCCATTGATGCAGTGTCTTTAGCTCTGGAGAGTGCTTTGAAGATCTGTTATTCGGTGTTAGTTGGGGGAGAAATGGTATAGGATATTTCTTGGGAGAGAACTGTGAGTGAAGGGGGGTAAAATTAGAGCAAAATCTATCGGCCAGCAAATTTGCTATATCCCCCGATATAAGAGGTTCCATGTACTATTAGTTCAGCACACTGTTGGGTGTTTCCTTTAAGGTCGCATACATAACTGTACCCTTAGCCTAGGAAGATGGCTTTGGAGGGCTTGATTAGTCCCCTGAGTGGTTGTTGAGACTGATGACAGAGTTTTTTGTCTTTTGGGCATAGCTTTTTTGACTTTTGAGCATAGCTCTTCCTATTTTTTGGACAGACTTTTCTTTCTTTTGTTGTATGGCCTATTTATACTGCAGGTCCACCAAGGGAGCTTGTTTTTGGATTTTGTCCTAAGTTTATTTCAGTTTGGTACTGTTGTTTCTATGTAGTTATTTACATGCTCATACAGGGTTTCTGTAAACACTTCTGCAAAATATTTATTTTTACATAAAATGAATATCTTAATATTAATTAATACTTCTGAGTATTTACATTTTGAGTGTTAATAAAGGTTCTGAAGTTCTTTATACTCATACTCAATTAATGTTGTTGTTGTATCTTTTGGCTTTTCCTGGTTAGGGGTCGCCACAGCGGAACTCCAGTCCGCTAATGATTAGTAGTAGATTTTTACGTACCAAGTTATCAGCTCTGACGCACAACTTTCAATGAAGGTACGCCCATTCACACATGTCTCAACACAGAAGACGCTTTAGCTGAGAATCGAACAGGACAACATCATACTGTGAGGCGACAACGCTACCGCAGCACCACCACCACAGTATATACTCATACTCAATTAATAAACATTATTATTTGGTACTTTAGAACTTAAAACTGTTTAGATTTTTATGGTGATCTATTATTGGTTTGCTATTACCATGTGACTTATGATGTTTGTGATTTGAATGTTCTTGTCAGGCAGTGTGAGTTTGTGCTGATAAAGTTTGTTTATAGAAAAAGGAACAAAAACATTAAACAATATTAAAATGTTCTGACATTGCCACTGGGACTAGCATTGTTTATATTTAGAGGTTAAGAAGCTGTTAACAAGATGTTTCCTTTGGTCCAGTGGTGCAAAGTTTGATTCCCTCAGCTTCCATTGCCTAACTGTGTGACTCTAAGCATGTCACTTAACCAAGCATCACTCTCAGGCTGAGTGAGAAAAGGACCATGGGGATCAGTGCTTCGCCCCAGAAAGCAAATATAAATAAACTAAATAAATATATATATATATATATATATATATATATATTTTTTTTTTTTTTTTGTTTTACTCTTGGTTGTTTTTTTTTTTTTGTGGTATAATGAGATGTTAATAAGTTTCATTATGCATACATATACAGTCACACCTATATCATCTTTGGGTTTATATTAGATCTTCGAACGCTTAGGTTGTCAAATGCCAAAACATCGACACTTAAACATCAAAATCTAATAAACGCAACAGGCCAATTATGCAAATATTTTCCCAGGGGAAAAAAATTGCTTGGCCGGCATCGGGGATTTGCCCTTTTCCCCAATATAGAGTGCTCTCGGAGTTGGCATATTTAGTTAGGGGGGGTGTGGGTCAAAGCCCCCCACTTGATTAGGGTTTTAGAGGGTTTTTTTTTGTTGGCTACGCAAATGTTTTCCCTGGGAAAAAAATGTGCGTAATTTGCCTACTGCGTTTATTAGATTTCGACGTTTAGGTGTCGACTTTTGGGCTTTTGACAACATAAGCGTTCGAAGATCTAATATAAACCCATCATGTTCAGCTAGATGAACTGTATTCATTCTAAGCTGTTTAGTGCATATTTGTAGTTATGTAGCTAATGTTTCACTGTAACACAATAACACTGAAAGTATAGTGTGGACTGCACATGTATACATCTAAAGGAAATGACATCTAAGTCAAAAATGAAATCCTACATAAACAATTTTTGTGTGGTAACAGCAACACAGTGTACCAAAAATAAATAGTTTTAAATGCACAGCAGGTTGTCATTGATATAACATACTAACACAATACAGTATATTCAGAGATGTGCATTACATATTAGCCACAACTGACAACCCAACAGACAAATGCTATCACACACACACACACACACACACACACACACACACACACACACACACACACACACACACACACACACTGGGATGCATGGCTAGGCTTAAAAAGGCCCTTACAGTCGTTAACCTAGTAAACACCTATGTACCTATGAACACAGACACACACACACACACACACACACACACACACACACACACACACACACACACACACACACACACACACACAGGTAACTGTGCAGTAAGCCATCTTGCATTCCAAAAATAATAAAAATGGCGACAGATTAGCTCTCCAAATACATGAAGAAAGCCTTGCATCCTTGCAGGACTTAAAAGGGAATACACCCATTTGTCAGCTGCATCCTTAGAAAGTATAATGTACTTATCAGGTAACTGCCGATAGGCAGATGTATGGGTTAGAATGACATCCAACGCTAGGATTCCCCAACACTAGGATTCCCCGGAATGGGGGCTTGTACTGTCAAAAATGGTACAGTCTGTCCTTGAACAGCCTGACTAACTCCAAATGAAAAAAATGGGTAGAGAAGCATCAACCAGTGCCAGAATTGTGTGATGTCATAATACAACCTGCATCATGTGATGCATGGTACTTCAGTGCCAGAATTGTGTGATGTCATAATACAACCTGCATCATGTGATGCATGGTACTCCAGTGCCAGAATTGTGTGATGTCATAATACAACCTGCATCATGTGATGCATGGTACTTCAGTGCCAGAATTGTGTGATGTCATAATACAACCTGCATCATGTGATGCATGGTACTTCAGCTTAATGGTAATACTCTACTTCAGAGCCTGAGGATATTCAGAAAACTAGTAGCAAACTTTCTGGGGGGACAGACTTTTCTTTGAGAAGATGTACAATGAGTGTACAGAAGACTGCCTCTAGCTAAGGATGTAATGATATGCAAAATAATATAAACACATATAGTCCTGTAAACCTGATGGCAGTGTTTATCTGTAGCCCTCTCCCTGAAACATTTCTGCACCACAGGGACTGTGTTCCGGAACAACAGTGCTAAAGTGTAGTATTAGTAGCCATCGTGTAAGTAGGTGAGATATCTCTACTACTAGTAGGTAGAAAGTGCACCTTCTACTCTGATCGGGGTACAAAGCATGCCTTCTACTCTGCTCTGACAACTTTAGTTTTCACAAATGTTATAGCCTCTGACAGACACAGAAATATATATCACTTTTGCATATGTATACATAACTGCCAAATATTGTCACTAATTCATTTTTAGTGCTGCCATGCTACATTCACTAGTAATAAACATGTTTTTCCTGAGTACACAATTATTTTCCAAATGACCTTTTTTCCAAACAAAATATCTTAGATGTTGCCATATATTTATATGCAAGCATGCTTTTCATGAGTGGTATAATTAACAGTCCATACATGTCCCTTATTTTTGGCATCAACTGTCCTCACTGTTAACGTCTATTACTGAGGATACAGTATATGACAAGGAGCATGTATTCCAAGTTATGGTTGTGAACAATCAGCAAAATTCTGCTACATAAGGCTTCCACTGTTCCACTTTCTGTATGGAAAAAAAATAAATGTATGAACTTAAAATAATGATAGATCTGTAAGAAGAAAGTCCATCTTTGGTAGCCAATGGGGCTAATGCCATAGGCAGATAAACCTTTTCCATCATGAATCACATATCTGTCACTCTCCATTTCGTCAGTACGCAGCATGAGGCTAAGGAAGAAAGGAAAGGGCAGATGACAGGAGAAAGCAGAGAGTAAAAGGAACGTGGCAGGTGGGATATGCTGGGAAGCCATGTTAACAAAAAGGGATCATTTTATTCAGCTCTGTCATTAAGGTAAGTACATAATGTTTGTATCTAATAGGAAAAGTACAATCTTTGGTAGCCTCTAGAACAGGGTCCCTAACTAGCAGGCCTAGTGGATGGATGCTTTCATGGGAATATGCACAACAAAAGTAGATGCAAAGAAATTCCTGCCACTGTGGCATACAGGAATAAAGTCCTAGCTATGACCCATACAGACTACGTTTGATTAGAAGCTTGGGGTCTGCAGGGGCCAGGTTTGGAGGTGAAGGAATGAAAGTGAACAGTTGATATGATTCATTTATCCTGTGAGGAGGGAGGCAGCTAATCCTATGTTATGACCCCTAGCAGAGGCCAGTTGTACTAGCAGCAGTTCACTTATGCCAGCAGCTCTTAAGATGTGGTGGGGCAGGTATGTCAAGCAGCATAACCTATAGCTGGAAGTGGGCATGTCCACTAGTGAGTATATATGGGGACAGTACTTTGGGATCTACTGCCAGCCACCACAGTATTAGGGAGTTTGGGCACTGCAAGATAAAGTCCCTAATGACTGTCTGAATGATGGCCTCCTATGGCCACCTATTGCCTTACAGTGAGTATAGAAAGGCCAATAGGCCCCCTCTGCTACATGGTGAATAAATAGGCCAACTGATCACAGGAGGGCTAATACCTGGCAAGCAAGAGGCAAGAATGATATAAAAAGTAACCTACACAAACAGCTTATCTTGGAAACATTTCTGGCATACTGTACCTTTTAAACATATTCAGGTAAGACTGAGTTGCTGTTGTACAAATGGCATTTAAGGTGACATTGTAGGAAAAAAAGCCATGATGGTAGCCAATGCTCTTGCATAGTGAGTTTAGGGGCTCACAACCACAGCTTTTCCATGTTTTTTGTGGCAGAATACAATACAATGCAGCTGGCTATTCATCATAAAAAGTGTATGCTTGGTTACTTTCTTTCCTAGTTTCAGCTTAGTCAAAGAGACCAAAAATCGATTATCAAAGCAACAAAAAAAAAAAAAAAAAAACTATCTGTGGACATCCATCCAGTGGACAGAATATTCATTATGGTTAGAGTACTCAGAGGAAAAACAAGGGCAAATTCATAAAGTTAAACTCTGAGGCATCTCTAGGCATAAAGATTGGATTAGTTCTTCTAAGTATCACACTTTACTTATGATAACGCAGATTAGTTAAACAGAATTTATTTATTTTATTTATTTATTTTATTTTATTTTAAATTTGTTAACTGGGAAAAAATCCAACTGGACCAGGTCCATTTTCAGTGGATGCCCTGGGAGAAAAGCTCCACGATTGACAAGAAGATACAAGTTAATACAAAATGAAAATATACAAAAAATACAAATAGTGGGAAACACAGACATAACATTTACGGTCAGACATATACAAGAAGCAGAAAGAGCCTGTAACTCAAGAGATTCACCTGGCTGAAGAAGCTACCACCAGAAAACAAGGTCTTTCAGAACTGCAACTTCAACTGGCTGAAGCTAAAGGTTGGAATAGTTAAAGGGTAAGCTTCCTATGCATAAATAAGATATTTCAAGGAAGAATGTGCATCACAGGAAAACCTTAGGACTTCAAAGGTATCTAGAGAACTAAACTACAGACCAGAATGGAAGCTAGAGATGGCTACCATATAAACCTTAATGAAGACAAAGATGTCAGATTAAATATGCATCTACACCCTTAGTGGTTTCCTAAAGGGAAAATCAACCCTCAAAAAATCCCAGTATGGCTTTTAGACAAACAATCATTGAGCCATTATGATAATAGAAAATTCCCTGTTAAAAAAGCTTGGCTCATTGGCTATCCCTGAAACTGGATCAGCAAAGTGAAGAACTGTAATGAATGGAGGCCAAGCCAAATCTTGCTGAAAAGGGGAGACAGAATCATCTTGGAAAGCCAAAGACTAAGAGATATGTGTAGCAAGACAGCTAAAGAAGAGGAAAACAGGTCTGTCTATGCCTATGCCAAAAAATGGCATGAGCTTGATTTTGGCTTTGAATAGTCTTGATTTTTGAATGAACCCCATTACCGCAGAAAATGAAAGAAAAACATAAGCAAGGCCATTTCATCACTGGTGTGCTAGAATATTTCTTGCCTGTTAGTTGGAGGTGAGATCACTAAAAAAAAGTTGGGGTATTTAGTGTTGGAGAGAGCAAACAGGATACACACTGAGGTACCCCAGAGATGAATAACTGAGGTTAATGGGTGAAGCATTAGGAGACAATGACTCAGGTTGCCAGCAAGGTAGTTAGGTTAGCTTTGCCAGAATACACATCACCACTGTGAAGTAGTGAGAACTGGTTGCTGACCGTCACATCAACACTGCCTTTCTGGAAAGAAGGTAAGGCAATTTTTTTTCTATTTGCTTATGTACCAGACTATACCCATACTGTCAACCTGATAAGAACACCCTTTGGTAGACAGTTCTGAAATCAAGGATGGATAGGTGCTCTGCCCTCATTTCTATAACAAAGGTGTGCAAGTAGGATTCTTGAGGCATCCGGATCCCTTGGAAGGTCCACTGAAATCCCATTTCCTCTACCCACGGCAAAAGTCTGTAGCTAGAAATGGAAAAGATGTCCCGTGAGATCTCAAACCAAATGAAAAGAACATGCAATGGAAATCTGGATGGGAAGGAAGAGTTACTTGAAGGTTAACACCACAGAACCCAAAGAATACTTTAAGGGGCTCTCATGAAGAATCTGGCATGAGGTACAATAAAGACGGATGCTGGCATGATATCATTGACACTGAGATTCACTTCTGAAAGAACTATTTGGTGGTGAACATTATCAATAATGTTTGCTGCAAATACATACATATAAGTCTGTCTTTATGTGTGTGATAAACAGTTGTGTCCAGACAGTAAATTATGAAAGTGAGAACCTGGACCAGAAGATAGAGGCATGTTGTGAAGTTCATTGTTACTCTTAGTGATGAGAGTAATGGAGCAGACAAGGCAAACAGAACACAGCTCTGGATAAAGTGCCTCTGATAAGCAAAAGAGCAAATCCAATGAAAAAAACTCCAGAGGCACACCACGACAAACCTGATGAAAACCTTTTTATTCACACAAAGAGTACAGAACAATGACCAGTAAGCACTTTCACGTTTCTCTGAACGTTTCTTCAGACTTAAAAAGTACTCCTTCATCAATACATGTACATCAGTATAAAGGCAGGTTTAACCAGCTTGCACCAATCAAAATCATCCCATTACATTGTTAATTAATGCAGTAATCAATAATCAATTAAATCATTTCTGCCTAGCAATGCTTACAATACTGAAAAATGTAGTGTGTCATCACATAATAATGCATACAGAAAGCATATGCAAATGTGTGCATGCAATAAAAACAAGTATATATATATATATATATATATATATATATATATATATATATATATATATACACACACACACTAACTAATAAAATGTGCAAAGAAAATATATATAACAAGATACAACCACTAACATATAAAATATGGGCATTCATATAAATGTCCTACATCTAAAAACATGGTTATTCTAGCCATTTAACATTCATAATGTCAGTAAAATTTAATTACCATAAAAATATGCTATTCCATATAAAAACTACTATTCCATAAAAACTTCATACTCGTGAATATAAAAAACATATATACATACTCGTGTACCAAGGTAATACCTGCCCATTAAAAGTGACTAGTGAGTAAGGGGTCTATCTTTAAGGAAGGGTTTCAGTGAAACCCTATCATTTAGGCCGTGTAACCTATCTGCTTGTAACCTCAGGATCCATCTAGCTTCCTGCTTCTCAGTATGGTTCCTGACATCACCTAACCTCACTGTTCTGTATATTAATTCCATCACCGTAAACCGAAACTTGTGTGTTGTATCTTTATGCATTACATGTCTTGCAAGAGCATTACTCTCATCTTCTCTACTGATGGCATAAATGTGTTCCCTCACCCGCTCGCTCAGCGTTCTATTGGTTTTGCCAACATAGAAGCAACTGCATTTCTGACATACAGCTAGATACATGAGAGCGCTTTTCTTACAGTCTGCATATATCTTAAAAGAAAATACATGACCTGTGTCAAAAGGGGAATGTCTTCTCATGGCCACGGGAACCAATGAGAGACAAAGATTCCGGCCAACCCACAAAGATCAACCAATCATGAGCAGCAACCTCACTTCCTACTAAGTCAGCTGATAGACCCAACGTCAGTGAGAGAGAGGGATTGATGTGAATGGATGTGCTTTTGGGTCTACAGAAGGTACAGGAGAAGGCTCATGAGGTGAAAATAGAGACATTTCCATTGTCCAGGATGTTCGCAGGAAGGAGAAACCGATACAGGAGATGGCAACAACGTCAGATGTTACGACTCCATTTTGTCCTTTTCCATTGCCCTTCTGAGCATTTCAGAAGCAAGCATGGAGCCCTCAATAGAGGATGAGGAAACGCAAGTAATCGGAAGAGAGGCTGGAGTTCCAGAAAAAGATATTGCAACTGGTGAGTTGGACTTAGTGATTAATCTTTCCAGTTATGTTCTAAATGAAACAGAAAGGGAACTTTTAAATAAAGGACTTTCGTTTATCCCAGCCAAGAGCATTGATTGTACTGAATTAATGTTGGACATTAAATTATTCACAAGGAAAGTTAGCTTAAACATGTTATATGGTGATAATGTAAGTAATGTAACTACAAGTTTTAGAAAACTATCCACTTTTACACCCCAGTTACATCCCTTGTTAGAGGTGTTTAAGAAAGCTTGTGAGAGGGATTTACTGAACTTACTGGAGAGAGGTAGCGCTAATAGGAAAGATGTTTTTTACAATTTGAATTGTCAGGGAAGGAGAAGCAGTCAAGACTCTTCAAGACAATGAAGGAATTGTTATTAGACCCGCCGATAAAGGCGGAGCTATTGTTCTAATGGATAGAAATGTTTAAGCAAGTAAAACGAGTGATTTATTGGGAGAGCAAGGGACCTATCAGAATTTGAATGCTGTACAGTTAGATAGGATTATAAAAGATGTGCATAGCACATTATATGATATGTTTATATGTAATGTTATAGATTTTGAGCTGTATAAGTATTTTTTGATCAATGTGATTCTAGTCATAAGGGGACTACCTAAGGTACACAAATGCTTGCTAAATCCTGCTATGAGACCCATTATCTCGAGTAAAGGATGGCTAACAGAGTCTGTATCTATTTATGTTGAGAAGCAATTAAGACAGGTAGTCGATGCAACAACAACAGTGATTAGAGATACTCAGCATTTCTTGGAAACTCTGACAGAGTATGTGACAACAGGAGGTGATATATCCTCAGATTTGTTAGTTACTTTAGATGTCACCTCATTGTTTACTAGTATACCAAATGGAACAGGAGTTGAATATATGAGGTTGTTCCTGATAGAGAAAAGTATGCCAAGAGATTTGATCATTAGATGTGCAATGCTCATGGATGTTATCTTGAAAAACAATGTCTTTATATATGATGACAACTATTTTCTACAATTGGAAGGTGTAGCGATGGGGACTCTGTGCGCCAATTCTTATGCCAATTTGGTAATGGCATATTGGGAAGATAAGTGATGCAGAATACACAGTATACAACTCAGATCAAATACTATAAATGCTTTGCAGATGATGTTTTTTTGGTTTGGAGGGGTGATGAGGACAGTTTAAAAAGTTTCATAGAGTATATAAATGGCACTACCACTTTTCTCTCTTTTACAGGGAATTGGTCCAAGAAAGAGATAGAATTTCTAGATGTGTTAGTATGTAAACAAGATGAAGGGATAAAGACAGAGATGTTTAGGAAGACTTGTAGGAAGAATGCATTGTTACATCGCACAAGCATGCACCATCCACACATCTATTGAAATATAGTTAAAGGTCAGGCTCAACAGTGAAGATTCTGTGTTTCAGCTCAGGTTAGACAGTTTAGAGAATGAATTTATAGAGAGAGGGTACCATAGCTATGAAACTGATGATATTTATGATGAGATTGTGACCAAAAAGGACACCACAGGTAAAAACCATACATTGAGGAATAGAGAGAGATTATGTACAGAGACTAATGGAACCAGAGGTACTGGTAATATCAACAGGATAGTGATACACCACATAAACAATAGTAGAAAGATTAAGGAGATCATTCATAATAATTGGCACATACTCACTTTGGACAGTAAAGTCAGAGAAACAGCAGGAAATACACCGAATCTTACATACAGGAATACTCAGTCATTGAAAAGGATATTGTGCTATGAGAAGACTGGAAGGGATAGGACCAGATCTGTCAGAATAGGGACATTTTCATGTAGGTCGTGCAACCATTGCAGTTTCATGTCTGGGAGCGAGGAATTTGTTCACCCTGACACAGGTCATGTATTTTCTTTTAAGATATATGCAGACTGTAAGACAAGGTCTCATGTATCTAGCTGTATGTCAGAAATGCAGTTGCTTCTATGTTGGCAAAACTAATAGAACGCTGAGCGAGCGGGTGAGGGAAAACATTTATGCCATCAGTAGAGAAGATGAGAGTAATGCTCTTGCAAGACATGTAATGCATACAGATACAACACACAAGTTTCAGTTTACGGTGATGGAATTCATATACAAAACAGTGAGGTTAGGTGTCAGGAGGAACCTGAGAAAGCAGGAAGCTAGATGGATCCTGAGGTTACAAGCAGATAGGTTACATGGCCTAAATGATTGGGTTTCACTGAAACCCTTCCTTAAAGACATACCCCTTACTCACTAGTCATGTTTAATGGGCAGACCCCTATTTATTACCTTGGTACACGAGTATGAATACATGTTTTTTTATATTCACAAGTATGAAGTTTTTATGGAATAGTAGTTTTTTATTTGGAATAGCATATTTTTATGGTAATGAAAATTTACTGACATCATGAATGTTAAATGGCTAGAATAACCATGTTTTTAGATGTAGGACATTTATATGAATGCCCATATTTTATATGTCAGTGGTTGTATCTTGTTATATATATTTTCTATGCACATTTTATTAGTTAGTGTGTATGTATATATATATATATATATATATATATATATATATATATATATATATATGTTTTCATTGCATGCACACATTTGCATATGCTTTCTATATGCATTATTATGTGATGACATGATGTACACGTATTGATGATACTGATGTACATGTATTGATGAAGGAGTACTTTTTAAGTCTGAAGAAGTGATCAGAGAAACGTGAAAGCGCTTACTGGCCATTGTTCTGTGCTCTTTGTGTGAATGAAAAGGTTTTCATCAGGTTGGCGCCGTTTGTCGTGGTGTGCCTCTGGAGTTTTTTTAATGGAGCAGAGACTACTTCTGGCAAACCAGAATGCCTTCTGTCTGTCCTGTGTTAATGCAGCAAACAGATAGTCGATATGTAGAGCTTTTCTCCCCGGGTATCCTCTGAAAATGGGCTCTGCCCAGTTGGATTATCCCAGTAAACAAATGTACAATAAATAAATATAATAGTTACCTGCAGTCTGAGATGGGCTGCAACCACTGAAATGCATTTGATGAACATCTTTTAGGGTGAAATGAAAGCAATTTAAAAGCGCCAGTACTGGTAGTATTTGGCTCCAACCCAAAAGTACAAAATCCCTCTTTGACTCCTTGGCTATATATATATATATATATATATATATATATATATATATATATATATATATATATATATGAAGGTAGGTGTGTTTGAGGTCTAAAGAGCACATCAAATTTTCTTCAGCTAAGTATGGATGAATAAAATGCAAAACAGGCATAAAGTTCTTTGTTTTCTTAGCATCATAAAGAATCTGGAACTATATCCTAATCTTATGTGGTCTGGGGGAGGTCTTATGTTGAAAAGATTTTTGCACTTCCTTCTTTACGAAGAACTTTTGAGAGGATGGAACATTTGGCAAGAGCAATTACAGAGCTCAGGTGGGAGGGAGTGGACAATGCATAGCTTTTGTCTTTGATTTCCCTTTTCTGTTTGTGAGAATCATTTCTAAGTCACACTATGACCAGGAAGTCCCCTAGATTGTATCCAGAGGAAGACAGTCCAGTAAAAGGGAGTCAGGGCTAGTGTGATACATCCTAGGGATCACTGGGAACCCCCAGCCTCTGACCTTGTGATGTTGTTGGAAACTAAACTGCACACTAAATTGAGGACATTGTCTTTTTCCAGTGTTCTTAACTTGTTGTTGTTGTGGGCCAAGCCAGAACCATATATGTTGCTGGTTCCTCTGTGGTGTGTGTAACATGTCATCTGCAGTGGAAACAATTTGCTGTTACTATTTTATATTTTTATATTTTTAAGGTTCATAGGTTGGTACTAGGCTATCGGCCCCAGGGCTTATATAAGCCTAGCCATAAGGATTCCCTGGCTTCAGCCACCCAAAAATTTATTTTCCTGTGCCCCTGTCGAGCAGAGCCACAGAAGTGATCCCCGAGGTAAATTTCTTAATTCCCATCCAGTTGTTCAGATTTTTCTTAAAAAGGGCCAATGAGGTGCTCCGTTTGACATGAATGGGCAGCTTGTTCCAGAGTATGGGAAGTTTCTGGGACCGGAACCTATCCCTCCAGCAAGTTCTGTTTATTGTGGTGACAAGGTTAAGGCCCCTGGAGCGTGTGGCCCGAAGTGATCCTCTTTGTGAAGTATTTCTGCGGTCTTTTCAGCTGCTGCAAATGTCTTGTGAGGTACATCGCAAATGGGGCATTGTACTCTATAATAGGCCTAATGAGGGCTGAGTAGAGGGGGACAACAATCTCTTTTTTTCTGCATGAGAAACCTTTTGTGATGAGGTGTGCCACATAGAAGGACGTCCTAACCAGTGTGGCGATGTGGTTATCAAAGGAGAGACTACTGTCTATCTGTATATCTAGGTCTTGTATCACACTTTCGGAGCTGAGTGGACTACCGGCTATGTGGTAGTTTGTTGGCACAGAGTTTTTCCAAAAGGGGATGATTATGCATTTTTTGGCGTTGAGCTTGAGGCCATGGCTTTGACACCAGGCATCTGTCTCAGTATGTTTAGTGCCATTGTGCTGTAGCTCTGAGCAGATCTAAGTGTTGCCATTTAGATTCTTGACATAGCTATAGAATGCCTTGTGGTTGTCTTTAGAATCTGTGGTGTTTTTGTTTTCGTAACTAGCTTTGGACGATTTTATGAGGGATCTCAGCTTCGTACTGAGGCTGACAAGGGAGTTTTTCCAGTCTTGGGATTTTACTCTTTTTTGCAACAGTTTCTTCCTTTTGTTGCAGAGTTTGTTAATGGCAGGGGTCCAGCAGATTGGCTTCTTTTTTTTGGAGGATAGAATCTTGGTTCTATTTGGGATGGCATGGTCCATGCCCTCGTGTATGTGTTCATACAGTACATTGATGTAAGATTCAGCAGTCATACTGCTACTTTTTGTTTGCATGGGTGTGATGAAGTTAGCCACTTCTGCCTTAAGAAGCATGAAGTTGGCTATGAAGAAGTTTTTTACAGTGGTTTCCTTAATAGGGGGTGGGGGCAGGATGTGGATGTCTAGGGTGATTAGCTTATGGTCGGATCTGACCAACGAGGGGCTGACCTCTGGTGTGGAGCACCGGTCGCCCATGTTGGTAATGACCAGTCTAGGATATTGCTGCCCCTGGTGGGGGGGCTGGATCAGTTGATCCAAGACATTAGAATTTATGAATTCCAAAAAACGCTGTGCAAATGTGTTGGTATATGAGTAGTTTTCACAGTTAATGAGAGGGTAGTTGAAATCTCCCAGTATAAGGGTGTTGGGTTGTACCTTAAAATTTTCCAGTATGTTAAGAAAAGTGGAGTGGGAGTCTTGGGGCATGGTGGGGGATCTGTAACAAGCTACAATTTGGATTGCAGTCTTGCCCAGTGTTGGCTGCACCTGGAGAATTTTGGATCCATTATGTTGGGCAATTAGCCAGGAGGTGTAGATATCCTTGGTGAATATGGACACTCCTCCTCCTTTGGTTTTGGTCCAGGTTAGATAGCCGAAAGGTGTGGTATGAATTGCAGGGGTGCTCTCTGGATCCATGAACCAGGTCTCTGTCACTGCACAGATGTTGATGTTCTCCATTTTAAGGAGTGCCTCGAGTGAGTGCATTCCGAGGTTTAGACTTTTAGCACTGAATAGCATTACCCTCAGATTTTGGTTGCTTGTACTTGTTACAGTGGTAATTTTGTCATTTGAACCTTGCCTAAAAAAGGGCACTATACGGGTGGCAAGAGCCTTAGCCAGTATCCAGAAACCCAGGGGCGACAGGTGCAAGCCATCTCTGGCAAAGCATTGTGGCCTGTCGATCATGTCATCCCAGGCTAACAGAAACTGGATCCCCTTTGAATGACACCAGAAGTTTAGCCAATTGTTGAAGTCAATCACTTTGTCCTTGTACTGAGGTATCATTCTGGGTGATGGCAGGATGCTACTCAGGACTAGGGTCCTACCTGTCTGGGCTACAAGATCCAAGAGCTCCTCCATGTCTCTTTTCATGTAATCCAGGGAGGTATGTCTCAGGTCGTTCACTCCAACATAAACAATGACAGAGTCATATTTGTACTTGCTGTGGAGTTACCTGAGTGCGTGGGTTATGTGGCGGATCCTGGCACTCAACAGGCAGCTGACAGTAACCTTCTCCTTGTTTAGTCTGGTGAGTGGGACATCAGTGTGCCTGACTATAGAGTCACCTATGACTAGTGTACTGGGTACATTGTTTTGTCTTAGGGACTAAGGTCGAGTGGCACACTGGTTTTGTGAGTTATGTGTCACTTTGGTTGTGTTGAGTGGTGTTGGTTGTTTGCGTTTCAGCTTCGGAGGTCTCTGTTGTTTGGGCAGATTTATTTTAAGAACCTCTGTGAATATAGGTGTGTGTTTCATGTTACTATGTGTGGGTGTAAGTTCTGAAGGGTTATGTGTTGTGTGTGGTGTGGTGCGCGTGTTTACCTTCTCTTCTTTACTGACTATCCAGATTCATAACTTCTCCTTCAACTAATTTGTACTCTTTTATATCTTATTATGTCTCTTTGTCACACTAATATCTCATGTTGCCTCACCTCTTCAAGTGTGTTCCTGTGTATGTCTTACTTATTTTACCCAACTGTTTACTTACTCAATATTTTTCTTTTTTTAAACTTAATTAATTGTATATACTACTTCATTTTGTGTTTGTTTTTATTTTATTTTATTTTTGGACTAGCCCGGTCAACAAATGTAAAATAAAAATAAAATAAAAATAAATAAATAGTCCAGTCTTGGCTGGGGAGAGCTTGGCTTCCAATTTGGCTATATAAGTGCATCTCTCACAGGTTGTAGTGTTAGGTGGTAGGAGGAGAGGGTTGTCAGTGTACATGAGGCAATTGCAACATTGCCCAGGATGCCCAGGTTCACCAGGTGGACAGGAGAAAACACTTGGAGCTGACCCTTGGACATGCCTGGATAGGTGCTTATTTATTTAAGTACTATTTAAGTACTAACTGTTTTTGCATACTTGGTAAGGAGAGTTGAGTGCTGTAGCAATTTATGGTCTATCTAGTGCTTACAATGGTTCCTAAGCAAGTGCTGAGCTCCAAGGAACAGGTTTGTGTGCTTAAAAACTGAACTGGCTAGTTCTAAGCGAAAATTTGAAGAGCAGACTTCCTGATGCCGGTAATAGTTTAACCCTAGTTAAACAGTGCTGCGCAATGCACAAACCCGCGCAAACACAGGTTTTTAAACAGAAAGATTAAAGGGACAGAAATAGCCCTAAATGGCCAATAAAACTACATATTCTGAGCTGAAACCACTCCTCCAGTGACAGATAGGCTGCTCAAAGCTCACCACTCTCATTGGTGAACAGAGAAGCTTCCTTCTATCTTAGTAAGGTATGGGCAACACAGAAACTACAAAACAGCCCAGATTTCAGACAAATCTGAAAACTGGACTCTACTAGTTATAAAAAGGCAGGAAACGAGTAAAAAGATAGGATTTTTTGGGACTATATTAGATCATCAAACGCTTAGGTAAGCAAATGGTGATTAACTGACCCCATATAAGCGAAAGCTTACAAAACCGAACTATCAGAATAGCAAATTTTTTTCCAAGGGAAATAAATCGCTGTTCAAACAAAAAAAAAAAAAAGGAAAGCACATTAAAACATGACATTAAGTGGGGGGCTTCACCCCCACACCCCCCGATGTGGGGGGCTGTGCCACCCACACATCCCCACTTATATATACCAACTCCGAGACCGCACTACAGTGCCAAAAAAAAAAGTACCGAAGCGGCCAAGCGAATTCTTTCACAGGGAAAGAATTCGCTTACATGCCTCTTTGACATTTTGCAGTTTTGGTTTTGTCAGTTTGACCAAGATGCATTCAAAAACATGCTTCTTCGGTCTGCTGATAGGAACCCGATTTTTTTTTTTTTTCTTTTTTCCTTTTTCTTAAAAATTTACACAGATACACTAATACAAACACTTTCAATGCAGAAAAATGGCTATCGCACATGAGTGTGTAGCCCACAACAGTTAAACAATTGAAAAACACTTAAAAACTATCAGTTAAAGTGTAAACAGTAACAGAATTCAAAACCAGTTCAAATAAGGTGCAAAGTTAATAAAAAACACTCAAAATATTTCGGTTAGCAAAAATAAACAATAAAAAGCAAAACAGAGGTACTTAATCCACTCAAAGTCTCTCTTTTCTCTCTCTGCTGCTGTAGAACTCTGCAGGACATCCAGGCAGGATCTTGCTGAGGTAATACAAGCACAAAACCCGCGCAAACACAGGTTTTTAAACAGAAAGATGAAAGAGATAGAAATAGCCCAAAATGGCCAATAAAACTACAAATTCTGAGTTGAAGCCACTCCTCCAGTGACAAGCTGCTCAAAGCTCACCACTCTCACTGATGAATAGAGAATCTTCCTTCTATCTTAGTAAGGTCTGGGCAACACAGAAACTACAAAACAGCCCAGAATTCAGCAAAATCTGAAAACCAGACGCTACTAGTTATAGAAAGGCGGGAAACGAGTAAAGAGACAGGATTTTTTTTTATTTTGTTTTTTCTTGAGAATTAAAACAGATACAGTAATACAAACACTTTCAATGCAGAAAAATGGTTATCACACTTGAGTGTGTAGCCCACAACAGTTAAACAATTGAAAAACACTTAAAAACAATCAGTTAAAGTGCAAACAGTAATAGAATTCAAAAACATTTCAAATAAGTTGCAAAGTTAATAAAAAACGCTTGAAATAATGTGGTTAGCGAAAATAAACAATAGAAAGCAAAACAGAGGTACTTAATCCACTCAAAGTCTTTCTTTTCTCTCTGTGCTGCTGTAGAACTCTGCAGGACACCCAGGAAGGCTCTCGCTGAGGTAATACAAGGAGTTCTACCATATCAAGTATGAAAAGAAGGATCCGTTAAAGAAACAGTCAAGAAATGTTACCTGGTGTTCTCACTGAATGATGTTAGGTGCAGCCAGAAGTATCAGCATATGGCATTGCTGTATCCTGCGTCTCTAGCAGCCTCTTCCACTATGTTGTAGGTCATAAAAAGAAAAACATTAATCAGATTAAATGAAGTAGTAGCCTGCTCCCATGTTTTTTTCCTCTTCCTTGGGCTTCCTGGCACATTTTCCACTACCATGTCCTTTTGAAATTACAAAATATGGGTCAGATAATTATAATTTGCTTCCAGCAGGAATAAAATGTCAGACACAAATCTCAACCTGGACAACTGGATTGTAAAGCTGTCAAGAAAATGAATAATGGCTTTCTAGACTATGGAAGCCCATGGGGAAGAAGCTGTAGAAACAGAGATATCTGATTTGGAAATGTCTGCCCAAACGGCACACATTCTCTATGGGCAGAAGATATTTGCCTTATAAGGGACAGAACTCATTATGATTGGGTTCTTCCAAACAATCTTGGTGACATCTTGTAGGGTTTCCACCAAGGATGGGTACCAAATGAAAGGGGGATGAGGAGTGAAGTAGTATGCCCTTTGCAGTCCACATTGTAGGGAGGAGATGCAGGCAAAGGATCAATTCCTACAGCATAATTTGGAGGAACTTTCTGATTTCAGGTTCATCCAGAGGTGAAAGGGGGAGTTGGCCACCTCTTCATCAATAAGGTCAACCTTTAGCGATCTAAATACAGTTTCATTTGCATCAATCTGTAAAGAAATTTTCTAAAACAACAGCTAGCTGCTCCATTAGGCAGTCTATGCAACCACAGCCTGAGTACTGGCTTTGTCCCCACTGAATGGAAAACAGCAACTGTTATCCCCCTCCAAAAGGGAGGCTCGGCAACAGACCCGGTTAACTATACACCCATACGTTTAACCAGGCTCATCTGTAAGGCAATGGAACGAATCATCATGGACCTCATAAATAAGGATATAGGTGACCTCCAAACCCTGGATCCATTCCAGTTCGGTTTTGTCAAGAACAGGTCATGCCTGCTAAATCTGGTGAACTTCTTCAAGAATGTGACCAGAGGCATAGATGATGGTAAAGCTGTGCACATAGCCTATCTTGTCTTGGCCAAGGTCTTTGACACTATTCCACATTCAGGCATCATTGACAAACTAACCCAGTTTAATATCGACCCCTATATTGTCAGGTGGGTTGCAAACTGGCTCACAGATCGACAACACAGTCAAAGTGGGAGACTTTATCTCTACCAGCAGACCTGACAACAGTGGGGTCTCACAAGGGTCAGTGCTGGGCCTTCTCTTGTTTGGCATATACTTCTCAGAAGTCCAGGGCAAAATAGAGGGGCTGTGGCTAACTAAGTTTGCGGATGACTGCAAATTAGGTGCTATCATTGAATCCCCTAGAGACGTCAGTGTACTTGAAAAGGGGCTTACAAAGACCAATGATTTTTGCCAAAGCCATGGTCTTAAACTAAATGCTAAAAAAATGTATCATCATTCCCTTTGGTAAAAACAATGTTGTGATGATTATAAAATAAACAATAATACACTAAGTACCAAATCAGTAGTGAGAGACCTGGGAACATAAGTTGACTGTGACCTCAGCTTTGACCACCACATGTCTACTGAGGATGGCATTCTATGTCACTCACCTGATTAGCAAAGGCATCGCCTCAAGAGCAAAAGAGGTTTTAATACTCCTGTACTTGTCCTCATCAGGCCCATTACTGAATATAATGCTCACTTTGGTATGTACCATAACAGACACCTGCAGCGATTTGCGACATCTCAGAGATTTCTAAGAAAATTCAGGGTCTCCAGCATGTCTTATACAGACAAACTGAAGTCGCTGTCATTGTACTTAGTAGAGTATAGACTACTTACAGGCGACTTATGTCTGGTTTACAGGGCTATCTCTGACCCAGATCTGATGGAAACGCTGCACATCCGTGAGTCAAATGGGACTAGAGTCACCCATTCCAGGGACCTCAATCCAGCCTGCGACATAAACAGGACCTACTGGAGAGACAGATACATCTCTCAAGGTTGCCACTCTTCTGGAATAGGTTCCAATCCATATCAAGCAGAGCACCTCCATGATCCTGTTTAAGTGCAACCTGGATGACTAGATGGGAAGCTGTAAATTTCTGCTGGGGATTGTCCCGGCTTCTCTCCTGGACATTGGTATTCCTTGCTAGGAAAAACCTTGGGCAAAGATGATATCTCTCATCTAGTATTACATTGGGATTTAATGGCTAGGCTTGTAAAGCCCCTTGGATCAATAGCCTAGTAACATCCTATGACCTATGAACTTTCTTGCATCTTTTAAATGGAATCTCAGATTTGGTGGAATCTAAAGTCCTTTAAGAGGCCAAAGAAAAATGCAAGATCAAAGGACAGAAGAAGAGTGGGGAAGCAAATGAGGTAGTTGTTAGACATACCAAGAAGGCATTTAGAGTATTCCTGTAGGGTGGTAAAAATGAAACTCTGATAGCCCAGAAGACACTTTGAATAAGTTTCTGTTTCACAGGAGTAAATAGTGACACAAGGTTGGGGCAGTAGGATTCATAAATGCAGAAGAGATGGAGTTTAGGACCAAAATCTCAGAAGATGCGGATGCCAGGAGCACTGATGCTGTCAGAGTCTGCAATGGGAGCATTGGTTCTAACAGACTGGATATCAAGAATGGTGACAGCAGAAACCCTGGTGCCAGAAACATAAGCACTGAATATACAGATGCCAGGAAACCAGTGCCAGATTCAAAGACACCAGACAGGAAAAGATCCATGCCAGTGAGTACTACTGGCAATGATGCTATGGGGTCTGACAGTTTGATAATGAGGCTGGTGATGAGGGAATCTGCATCAGAGGGGTAGATAACTCAGTGACAAAAAGATAGTGCCAAAACTGGTAGTGGCAAAAACATGGACACTGGCAATGGAGGAAAATTAGAAGTTATGTACCTACCATAACGTTCCATGTTAGTAGTCTTCTCTCGCCTTCTTTCTTGCTGGATGGGTTCGGAGCCGATCCTCGCCCCCACTCTCACTTCGCTTACTAGCTCGCTTCTTTAACAGCCTTCGAGGCAACCCTATATCCCATGATGCAGCGGAACTACCTCAGATCTCGTTTGGCAGCTAACTTACCTTGCTAAAGGTTATCCTAACCAAATTAGGAACAAGTTTCCTAAAAGAAGTCCTCATAACAAAGATCCAGAGGAAACAAACTAATAAGAACTCTTCAAGATCTGTCCAGGCCAGGGGGAAGGAGGGAGGGACGCAAGAAAGAAGGCGAGAGAAGACAACTAACATGGAACGTTATGGTAGGTACATAACTTCTAAATGTTAAGTTGTCAATCTCACCTTCATTCTTGCTGGATGGGACCGCGTCCCTAGCACCTGTATCCCGGGTGACTCAATGGAACAGACTCTTGAGAACTGTGGAACCAAAACTGGCCCTATCTCTGGAGGCCAGATCCAACTTGTAATGAGAAACAAAGGTATGAGGCGTGGCCCAAGTAGCTGCTGCACAAATGGTATCAATGGGAAGTCTATCCTGAAAGGCTGCAGAAGTGGATAGACTCCTGGTCGAGTGTGCTTTTGGCTTAGAAGATAGTTGTTTGCCTCTGAGAGAGTACACATAGGAAATGGTGGAAGTCAACCATCTGGATAAGGTCACTTTAGAAACTGGAAAACCTAACCTGTTTTCTGCATAAGAGACAAACAATTGGTCCGATTTTCTAATTTGTTTAGTCCTATGCAAGTAGTACCTGAGCTGACGATGGACATCCAAAATGTGCAAATTCTGTTCAGCTCTGTCAGAATAGTTAGGAAAAGACTGGTAAATCTATAGATTGGTTAATATTGGTTTGAGATACAACCTTGGGGAGAAAGGAAGGGTTAGTTCTTAACGATACCCTGTCCTTATGAAAAACCAAATAAGGTGAACGAATACAGAGAGCTTGAATCTCGGAAACCCTTCTTGCAGAAGTGACAGCCAGTAAAAATATAGTTTTCCACGTCAATAACTTCAAAGAACATGAAGCAGACGGTTCGAAAGGAGGTAGTATCAAGGATGCTAACATTAAGTTTAGATCCCATTGCGAAAGGAGGATGCTTTATAGGTGGTTTTAGGAGAAAAACTCCTCTCAAAAAGGCCTTGCATAATCTATGAGACATGATGTTATTGTCATGCAAGCCAACATGATACTTGGAAATGGCAGCCAGTTGTACTTTGACTGTAGATGACAAGGATCCCGAATGAAAAACCTCCGCTAGGAAATCTAAAACAGAATGTACGGGAGCAGTAAAAGGATCAATATTTCTGGAGTTTGCCCAAATCGAAACCGCCACTTGCTAGCATAAATAGTCCTAGTGGACGACTTCAAAGAAGACACTAAAATGTCTCTGACTGAGTCAGAAATCATTGGTAGCCTGGCTAGGGAAGGAAGTGGAGCAACCAAGCAGTGAGGTTGAGAGAATGAATGGCCCGGTGCTGCTGACCCGACTGGTGGATCAAAAGATCCGGAACTGGGTCCAGATGCCAGGGCTGCACCAGAAGGCGACGATGCAGAGACGGAAACCAAATTTGTCGAGGCCAAAAGGAGCAATGAGGATCAATTTGGCTCTCAAAACGGTGGCTTTCTGAATGACTTGTGGAATCAATGGAAAGGGAGGAAAGGCATAAAGAAGTCCCCGAGGCCAATCCTGGGTTAGAGAGTCTCTCAGGGGTTGGCCTGGAAGGGGAAATAGAGTGAAATAGTCTGGGCACTTGTTGTTTTGAGGGTAGCAAAGATCGCAACAAGGAGTGCCCCACTTCAGAAAAATCTGATCCACTACAGATTGATTGAGAGACCACTCGTGAGGCATCAGAATAGATCTGCTTAGCCTGTCCGCCAATAGGTTGGACCTGCCGGGGATGTGCGTTGCTATCAGAAACTGCTGAGAAGAGATCGCCCATTGCCAAAGTCTGACAGCTTCTCGACATAAGGGATAGGACCTGGTTCCGCCCTGTTTGTTGATGTACCAGACCACGGACATGTTGTCCGTCTGTACTGCAATAGTCCCCGTGGGAAGAAAGTCGTCGAGGGCTTGCAACGTTAAAAGCACTGCTCTCATCTCCAGGACATTTATGTATCGGCTCCGGCATCGAAACAGTCGCTGTCCCAAGAAGCTCCGGCTCCGAACTCTGGTGTAGAGTCGGAGGAGGAAGTTCAAGAATTGGGGTTATAGCCGAAGTCTGTTGAGACGGGCTATGGAGCATTTGGGCCAGTGCCTGAGACTTCAACAGCCTGCTTACCACCCTCTCCAAGTCGTGGTCAGACAGCCTGGAAGATCTCGAAGATCGGCTCCGATGGCTCCGCTCCGACAAAAGAGGAGATCCCGGAGCCGAGTGGATACTCATAATAGAGGGGGACCGAGATCTCTTACGGGTCGAAGCCATCGGAGCCGAAGTCCCTAGAACTCCAGATGGAGCCGAGGATTTCGGCCCGATGCTGATAAAGTGTCGGCTCCAGCCGAGCCGACAAGGTCACAGTAGTCAGGGTACCGGAGCCAGCCGGCACCGAACCCACTACTTGAGTCGAAGAAGTATCGACTACAGCGGGCGATATCGGCTCGACGGAGCCGGAGCCACCGGAGGAGGCTTGGACACTGTAGCCTGAGCCTTCGGTGGCTTATGAGGTTTTCCTGACCCTGATTTAGGAGGAGAACCTTCAGGTTTAAGTAAACCTCGGAGGATGAGTTTATTCCTCCTTTCCTGCAGGACTCTCTGGCTAAAAGCATGACACAACGCACAGGAGTCCTGCAGGTGCAAAGGCCCCAGGCAATAAACACAAGAAGTGTGACCGTCTGTCAGAGACATTTTCTGACAGCACTGGTCACACTTCTTGAAGCCTGAGACCTTGCCTTCTTTTGACATCCTTAGGAGGATAGAACACAAACAGTCCCAACAAACACACAAATTAATCCCTTACACAAACACACAGGAAGGGATAACCAAGGGGAACTAGGCCTGACTAAACTACTTTAGATTAAAACTTATAAAAGTTTATAAAAAGGTTGAAAAATAGGGAATAGGGAGGGCTGTAACTAATTACAGACTACACTAACACTAACAGGGAAAAATAAACCCCTAACTACACTTTTTCTTATTTGACTAAGAAAAAACTTACCTCAGCTGGCAAAGGAGACCTCTTTCGCTAAGCGGCAAACGAGATCTGAGGTAGTTCCGCCTTGCATCATGGGATATAGGGTTGCCTCGAGCTGGTAAAAGGAGTTCTCGAGCTAAAGCAAGTGCTGAGTCGGAGCCGAGGATCGGCTCCGAACCCATCCAGCAAGAATGAAGGCGAGATTGACAACTTAACATAGTGATTTTTGGAAGATAAGAACATTCTTGGAGACAGGGAAAGAGGTTTTAGGCTGGCTAGTATGAAACATTTTGGAGCCACATAGTTTGAAACCGGAAGCTGAGAGAATCAAACTCAAGACTGCAGCATGACACTTACTAGCAGCTAATAGCCTTAACCCTGTCTCCAAAATGCCACAAAGTTTATTTATTATTTTTAAGGGGGAATAGTGCCACAGAATTGTCAAAAACTCACTGATAAGAGCAGCGTGGATCTGTTTTTCCCCACAGAAGCTGTAGCATGGCAAAGAAGAAATGGTGACAGCATGAATGCATGATAGTAGGGGAGAAGTGAGTGGCAGTTTGTGAAAATTTAATCTGCCAAGCAATCCTAATACGTATGGAGTAAGTCCTAGTTGTTACTGAGGATGGATGTCTTATGCAGCATTCTCTTTTTTCTAGACAAAGATATGTAAACAAGACTCCTGAGTAAAGCATAGCTGCAGGGCTGTCCATCCTTTGCAGTGCCACCCACCTGACTGCAGGTGCTTAAGTTGTAAGGGCAACAGATTCTCCCTAGTACATGGTCTTCCCTTCAGAAGGGGGCTGGAAGAGACCACTATCCTTCATACTTATTGAAGACCTTCTATAACTTTTCTGTTGGATTCAAAGGACCTTGTCGTGAGACTGCTGCACCCTGAGAGTCCACTACAGGACTTTCATATAATGCCTGGCATGAGGAACCATGGCAAGAAGTACCAGCATCAATCCTAGAGCCCTGAGGCATATGCTAGCTGTGAGAAATGGCTTTAACATAAGTTTATGAAATGCTTTCAGAATGTCTTGATTCCTCTCTAGTAGTGACAATGCCTGATCAGCCTTGGTATCTAAGGAACAGCCTATAAAAGTCAACACTTCAATAAGCAGAAGTTGAGATTTTGCAAAGTTCATTGTAACTCACTAGGGAGTACAACATGAAGCATCCCTATGTTCAACAAGGCTGATTTTCAACAAAGTCACTGTGAGTCAGTCATGTACACAAAGGAACACATTGGTATCCCATAAGCCCAAGTGAAATGCTATCAGGGACTTTATGAACACACTGGAGATGGATGCGAGTTCAAAGGCAAGAGTTCAATAGTGACAGGGACTGCCTCCTACTCAGAGCTGGAAGAATCTTCTTGACTGCTTTGCTATAATAATATTTAGCTACTGAAGTATCTTAAAGGTCTAAAGAGTAAATCTGATCTCCTCTGAGACAGACTGAAGTGTCATTATGCAGAAAGGGCTCTTTTGGGACAATGGTGTTTAGGTTTCTAAAATATTGAGTAAACCCGTGGTTCCTTTGCTTTTTTTTACCAGAAAATAAAATAGTAACAGACTCCTTAATGGTCTATCACTACCTCTTGGATGGCTGTCTTTTTCAGATGTTTCTGCAACACCATCTTGCAGAATATTTTTGGGGAGTGGAACATCTGGCAAGAGTAATGAAGGGAAGAATGGCTGGGAAAGAAAAGAGTACAATACTGCCCATGCTTATGATCTTCCTTGCCAGTGCTTGCTTAGTTACTGCAAACCAACCTATAGTAAAGAGGAAGAATCTCCATTTGTCCACCTTCTAGGAGAGGAAGAAAGACAGAGTGAGATGGTTGGAATGGCAGAAAGTACAGCTACAATCCATTCTGAAATTTGGTATGGATGTCCTAAAAATACTGTGACCAACAACTGTGAGCCTCTCCCCATGCTGCACTGCAGCTTAGGGAGTGTGTTTAGTTCTAAATGCCTCCTGCTGTAGGGGCTACGTGTTACAGTGTTACCAGGCAGGGGCTATGCGTTACAATGTTACCAGGCCTCTACTGGCTCATCTGTATTCTAAAAACAGAACACTTTGGAGGCAAAATCTGAGTCCTGCAGCTATGATGGTCTGGTTATTTCCTCTCATACCCTTTCAAATGGTCACAAGCTGGGGTCTAGACAATGGAGAGCCCTTCAAATGAAAGTCTAAGTAAGTCACACTAGTGTCTTCAGTTAATATTGTGTGGTCCAGTCAGAAGTGTCACTGCAACAGCCATGCATGTATTTGCTGTGAGGGTATCCTTCAAGGGCCTTTCAGGACTTCATCTGCAAAACTCTGGATTGTACCTAGTAAGTCCCACTAAAAGCATAAGATATGTATATAGCAGTTCAACACCATGCAAACACATGATTCCCACGAGTTTCCTAAGCAGTATTCCTTGTCAGGATAATGGATTGATGGAGGATGAATAATAGGGTACCTCTTCGAGGCAGCTACACAGCTACTAACGCGTGTTCTGGACATGTCTCCTTACAGAAAGCTCTCCTTAGATTCAGTCAAACTTTCTCATAAGTGGGTTCACAGCATCTGAATGCTCACAAGAAAGTGGTCAGTGTCACCAGGCAGGATGTCACCTAATGGAGATACCACCCAAGAAGACTGCTCTGTTGCCCTGTAAGCATTGCGAATGTGTCTTTGGGGAAAGGAGACTAAGTCTGAAGACTAGCCCCTCTTCCCTGCATTAACCAGATGACTATGTCTAACCTGCGGTCCTCCAGGGGATATGAGGAGAAACTACACTGCCGTTCTTATCCCTGTTCTCTACTATAGGGACTAATCTTGAGTTCTAAATGTTTGGTCTTTTATGCACATTTTCTGGGTCATTTTTGCTTAGGTTAGTCTGATTCAGCATTAGATGAATGCTTCTAGAGGCTTGGACACCCAATGAAATGGAAGCCTGAAGGATATACCAAAACAGCACAACAGGTGGCAGGGAGAGGAAGAGGAAAATAAGTGCACCACAAGAGGCCCGTGGTATTACAGAAAAAAGCTACACTCCTGGAAAGGACCACAAAAACTTCTCTTAAAAATGATGCACCTGGTAACACCAGTAAAACAGACAACACCAAATGATGTCTGAAGTGCAGGCATCTGGGCAGAGGGATGAGACCTGAATTGATGCTAATACAAAATGTGAAGAAATATACAGACCAAAGGCTGATGCCAAGGAGGCAGGTGTCAGGTAAACAGCCATAGGTAAAACCAATAATGGGTACACTGATACCAAGTATAATGATGCCAAGGAGGCAGGTGTCAGGTAAACAGCCATAGGTAAAACCAATAATGGGCACACTGATACCAAGTATAATGATGCCAAGGAGGCAGGTGTCAGGTAAACAGCCATAGGTAAAACCAATAATGGGCACACTGATACCAAGTATAATGATGCCAAGGAGGCAGGTGTCAGGTAAACAGCCATAGGTAAAACCAATAATGGGCACACTGATAGCAAGTATAATGATGCCAAGGAGGCAGGTGTCAGGTAAACAGCCACAGGTAAAACCAATAATGGGGTACACTGATACCAAGTATAATGACACTTAGTGAGTTACAGTCAGGTCAGGTGCCTAGAAAGGTGACTCTAGTTGAAGTGACACATTAGCTAGTATTAAAGGGGTCTGTAACCTAAACTTCATATATCAGGGATACCTGTGCCTGAAAAACAGGTGCCATGGATATCCCCATTGAAATGGAAACTTAAGTTTAGAGTCCTGTGATAAGAAGGAAAAGAGATTGTTGCTCTTAAAGAGTGCAGCCTGGAGATTACGGTCAATTTTCAACAAGTTTGGGGACCTTCTTACTGGAGGGGGCAATAGCAGAGCAGGACCCCAAGAAAAAAGCAGGTCCTACATTTCTTATGGAGGCCTAATCCACAATGATTGTGAGCGCCATTACTATGTTAGTTGAAGGCTTAACCTTACCCGCTGCATAGTGATTCACAGGTTTCTTTGCCTTTGTATAATTGACAGAGTGACAGAGTCGTCGGCTAAATTCATAGATTTTTTTTTGTCAGACACATTACAAAACTTATGAGCTTTTTTACTTCTGTTTTTATGTTTATTGGACTTTGGTTTTCTAAATGGATAAGCAGAAACATCTTCATCAACTTCTGGCTCAAAAGAAGATGCATTTTTTTTTTAAGAAAAGGATTTAAATGGGTATTTGATCCAGCAACTTTGGCAGCATCAACATTTTTTTTAATGGCTTCCACTTTTGCCTCTTGGTTGTATCAATAAATTTGCGTCAACTTGACAGCCAAACAAACCAAGCTGTGAGTGTGCCAGTCAGCAGATACAATCCACTTTCCATGGTATAGGCTTTGATAAAACTGAAGCTGTAAGTGAAGAAAAAAGTATCTGAGACCTACCAGAATGGTGACAGAAAAAATGTAAAAACATCTGAAAAGGAGAAGAAAGGGGATATCATAAAACAGAAAGAGAGAATGTAATCTCTCACACGTTCACAAAACGAAATGTTTCCCAGTGTGTGTGTGTGTGTGTGTGTGTCTTTCGGCTTTTCCCAGTTAGGGGTCACCACAGCAGAACTCCGGTCCGCTAATGATTGGCAGTTGATTTTTACATGCCGAGTTGCCAGCCCTGATGCACAACCTTCAACGAAGGCACGCCCATTCACACGTCTCCACACAGAAGACGCTCTAGCTGAGAATCAAACCAGACAGCATCTTACTGTGAGGTGACAACGCTACCGCAGCACCACTAAATTTCAACTGTTAGCTTGGGGCCATTTACAGCACCTGTAGTGCTTTCACAGTGGGAAAGAAACAAGCAAGAGGAACCATGCATTGTGTGATAATAGTACAATCTTAACAGCCTGTGAAAGCTTTATGCAGAACTGGTGCAAGTCCTATCAGTTGCTGCAGCCAGAGTTATAGAGTATCAGATGTAGAGATATATTTTCCTTTAGGTTCTTTTGGGAAACTGATCTCATTCAGCAGTTACTGATAGCTTTAGAGTTAGACAGCTTTAGAAAATCTGTGCCAGGAAAGTCTCCAGTCTCTTCACCCTGTGCAGTACAATGCAGGCAATGGAAGATAAATGAATGGGTGGATAAATGTACAATATCCTGAAATTATCTGGATTTCAACTTCTCTGATGCAACCAAAACACAACCCATATGCTCTAGGCTCACTGCATTTAGTAATGGTGATACTTTCATGGCACCTTCACGGCAAGTGACTTTATAGCACAGTTACACTTTTTCTCTGCATTGGTTGACCATTCATTTGTCACAACACTGAAGGCAGTCACTCAGTATTATCTGCCATATTGTAACTAAGTTGCAGACCACACCTATACACTGTTCAAAGTGTTCTTTTTTCAGAATAAGACAAAGTCAGCTTAAGTCATAAAGTACCTTTCTTCAGAAATATTCTTTTGAAAGATTATTGCTTAAACAACCAACAATAATATGCTACTTTAAGTCAACTTACATTGCTTTTTTCAGTAATTTTATACTCTCTTTTAATTAAAAAATCAACTTGTAATGCTTAGTTAAGTCATTTCAGTAACCTTAATGGCTAATACAAATAATATTGGTATATTTAAGAAATAACCTCTTATTAGATATAAAAAAGATATGTGTCTGTTGCACCAGCAGCTAACATGAAAATACATGTAATTTTAAACTATAGTCCTTTACTGTTAAACACTGCTATCTCAGTACACGGTTCAAATGCACTGATAATGTTACATCCATCAACCACGATACGCCATTCAGCAAGAAGCAGATAGTTTGTAAGCACTTACAAATAACTCAGCCGTGCTTTAGGTTTGATTTAGATACATTGTTTCCAAAAAGAGTTAAAAAGAAGTTATGTACTCACTACAACGTTCCATCTGAGACGTTATACTTCATTTTCTGCAACCTGTATGTATTCGGATCCATATCGGATCTGAGCCAGCAATATTTTCCAAGCATCTGCTCCAAGCTCCAAGCTCCTCCCCTTACCCATAATCCCTCACATTTCCTACCTTCCCTCAGATCGAGTTTGCCACTGTCCAAACTATCAGCAACTCAATAACAGCACTACCTAGAATAGGTTCGGGGGAAGGAGGGCGGGACGGTTGCAGAAAATGAAGTATAACTACACAGATGGAAAGTTATGGTGAGTACATAAATTCTTTATCTGAAGTAGTTAACTTCATTTATCTGCAACCTGTAGAACAGTCCCCAGCTACCAAAACTCCTGGTAGGCCCTCATGGAAGGATATTCCTGAGCACTGCAGAGCCAAAGGATGCTCTCCCTGTAGAGATTAAATCCAACTTATAATGAGAAATAAATGTATGTGACCTTGCCTAGGTTGCTGCTGCACAGATATCATCCAGTGAAACCCTAGACCACAAAGCAGCAGAAGTTGCCATAGATCTGGTAGAATGAGCTTTAACAGGACCAGGCAGGGACAGACCTTTGTCCTTATAGACTTGCAGTATACATTGTGTAATCCATCTAGCTAAGGAGACCTTGGATACAGCTTTGCCCAAAAAGGGTTTAGAAAAGGACACGAATAACTGGTCAAACTTACGAAAGGGTTTAGTCCTATGTAAATAGAAATTAAGCTATCTATGAACATCTATCAAATGCAGTTTATATTCACCCTTGTTCTGAAAATTTGGAAAGAAAACAAGCAGATTAATCGTCTGGTTAATATTTGATTCAGAGGCAACTATTCGGTAAGAAAGAAGGGTTCGTGTGGAGCGAAACCCTGTCTTTATGAAAGATCAAGTAAGGGGGTACAGCAGACAAAGCTTGGATCTCAGAAACCCTTCTGGCCGAAGTAATGGCCATGAGGAAAGGTGTCTTCCAGGATAAGAATTTCAAATCATCTGATGCTGCTGGTTCGAAGGGGGGAGCAACTAACGCCTGCAGAACTAAGGTAAGGTCCCAAGGAGGGACTGAATCCTTAACTGGGTGGCGTGAAAGAAAGGTGCCTTTCAGGAAAGCTTTACACAGTCTCAAAGAGGCCAAAGCATTCATATTCTCAACGACATGAAAATTAGAGATGGCCGCCAGTTGTACTTTTACCGTGGAGGAACTAGCCCCTTGTTGAAAAATATTGAGCAAAAACTCCAACATTGCAGGAAATAGAGCTGTAAGATGACAGACCGGGAGTCCTAGCAATCAGGGGAACTGGTGCAACCAAGCCGTCGGCTTGAGGCTGTCCAGATTGGGTGGACAGATGCCCGAGGTATGAAAAATGAGATCTGGGCAAGGATCCAGAATCCGAGGAGGAGTTAGAACATGAGACCAGAGGAAGGGGAACCACACCTGACGAGGCCAGAATGGGGCAATGAGGATCACTTTGCACCCCAGTCGGCAAGCTTTCTGAAGAAACTTTGGAATGAGAGGTAACGGGGAGTAAGCATACAGTAACCTAGGAGGCCAAGCATGGATGAGAGCGTCTCTGGGGGAGTCCCCTGATGAGGGGATCAGAGCGAAGAACTCACTGCACTTCGCGTTGGAAGGAGATGCGAAGAGATCGCAGCAAGGCTGACCCCATGCAAGGAAGATCTCCTCCACTATCGACTGTTTCAGAGACCACTCGAATGGCGTTAGAATAGCCCGACTCAGTCTGTCCGCTAAAATGTTGGAGCGTCCCAGGATGTGCATTGCAATCAGAAACCGACTGGTGGAGATCACCCACTCCCACACTCTCATAGCCTCATGACAGAGAGGGTAAGATCTGGTTCCTCCTTGTTTGTTGATGTACCAGACAACAGACATGTTGTCTGACTGAACTGCAATCGTCCCTGGGGGAGAAACAGTATGAAAGGCTTGCAACGCTAAAAGCACTACCCTCATCGCCAGAACATTGATATGCAATCTGGTCTCAGTCTGGGACCACGTGCCTTGGACCATCCTCCCCAAATAGTGCCCCCCACCTGAGCTGGGAGGCATCCGTGGTCACTGTGGCTTGGGCTGTTGGTGCTATGAAGGGTAGACCTGCCAAGATTTCCGGAGATTGGAGCCACCAGAAAAGAGACATTTTGCAGGCTCTGCTGATTCTTACTGGATAGTCCATGGGGAGGTCTAGCCAAGACCACTGAACTGCCCAGGGTCCACTGAAGCACCCACATGTGAAGGCGCGCACAGGGAATGATTAAGATTGCTGCAGCCATGGAACCCAGGGCTCAGAGAAAATCGCTCACCGTTGGCATCCTGGAGCCGAGGATCACTGACACATGAGCCTGTAGGTTCTGGACCCTGTCCAGTGTAAGAAAGATTTGCAATCATAGAGTGTCCAGCCATGCCCCTAAAAATTCTAAGATCTGTGTCAGGTTCAAGCAGGACTTGGAGATGTTGATGGTAATCCCTAGCTTGACTGCAAGATGCAGAAAGGAGTCTCTGGCCATGCACGCTTGGTGGCAGCAGTGAGGAGCCAATCATCTAGGTACGGAAACACCTGAGCTCCCTGAAGCCTCAGGTGAGCAGCTACAACTGCCATATCCATGGTAAACACCCTGGGGGCTGTGGTGAGACCAAAGGGTAGGGCTCTGAACTGGAAATGATTGGCTCCCAACCAGAAGCAAAGGAAACTCCTGGAGCTTCTGCAAATTTTGATATGGTAATAAGCATCCTGAAGGTCTATCGAGCACATCCAGTTGCATTCTCGGAGGTAAGGTAGAATGGACTGCAAGGTGACCATCCAGAATTTCTGCTTGGCTATGGTCAGGTTCAGGGTTGACAGTTCCAATAATGGCCTGAGGTCCCCCGTCTTTTTGGCACTAAAAAGAACCTGGAGTAAACGCCTAATCCAGATTGATCTGGGGGGACCGGTTCAATGGCACGATTGTGAAGCAGCTTTTAAATTTCTTGCACTGCTGCCTCCCTTTGAGTGGGTGGAGCATCCGGCAGGCGCTTTGGTTGGATGGGTGGGGCAACGAACGGGATGGAGTAGCCTCTGGATATTATTTGGAGCACCCAACGGTCCATCATAATGGACTCCCAAGCCGTTAGGTGCAATGACAATCTTCCCATGACTGTCTCCAGAGTAGGGCAGTCAGACAGCCCCTCAGGGCTGCTGCGTGGGCCTGTCCGAGAAGGTCTCCCTAGACCCAAAGTTCCTCGGCCCCCCTCTGCCTCTGGGACAGCGTCTGTCTTGTGCCCCTCTGCCTCTAGGGGACAAATTGTACTGAGAGTCCGGAAAAACTGAGATTTTTCGAACCACATCTTCTTTTGACCTCTCTGATTCCTAGAAAAGGATCTTTGAGGGCTACAGAAGCAGACTCTGATGGCAGACAGAGTCTTCCTGTCCTTCTTGCTCTGGACCAGGGTGTCACGTACTGTCTTCCTGAACAGGGAAGAACCATCAAAGGGAGCATTTGTGAATGATGCCTTGAAGGGGTCCGTGAATTGACATAGTCTGAGCCAAGCGTGTCGCCTCATAGCTATGCCGGTCCCAGCTGCCCTAGCCGTTCCTTCCTTGGCATGTTTAAAAAGATGCATGGACATGTTTGAAACAGACTTTAGAGTCGACATTTTCGTTGAGAACAGCCGCTTGTCCTCTGGCGACAAAGACTCCGGGGGGGGTGACACAGCGAACTTCATGACTAGGTTTCACTGAAGTCATATGACGTGTGCCAAATAATTCAGTGCTCAAACAGAAAATGTCTCTGAAGAAAAGACTCGCTTCCCAAATCGATCCACCACCCTAGACTCCTTGTCCGGAGGGTGGACCGAAGAACTTTCCTATGCCAATTCTCTCTTGGTGGCAGCTGCAACCACCATAGCATCAACCAGGGATCCCTTGTACCAGGCCTGTCTGTCTCTAGGAGGAGAGAAGATCCTGTCCGGGCATTTAGGTATTGGTTCTAGGGTGTCAGGCTCCTTCCATGCCCGCATAAGATCCACTAAGGGATCTGCAGGAGGGGACACCCAGGATGTAGAAGGGCCCATGCCAAAGGCCTCCAGGAATACTGACTCATCTGTAGAGGGATTTGGGGCTGACCAACCTCCCCTCTGGCAGAGGATCTCCATGATTTCTCCGAAGGAGACATTCTCGGGAGGTGACCTGGGGGAACCCTCACTTTCATCCAAGTCAGTGTCTTCTATGAGTGACTTGGGGGAGTCCATGTGCCTCCTCTTACACAAGTGCTTACGGGGACCCTCTTCAGTGGGACTCTCTGAAGAGGGCTCATAAGTCACAGGGGGGTTCCATGATGGGATCCACCTGGGGGTCCTCTAGCACAGGCTGTCCCTGGGACAAGCTGATGGGAGTCGTGACCAAATCCACAGGAGCCTGGGTGGAGTCCTAGGTAATGGGCTGGGGTCTCAATCCTTGGGAGAGAACCCTCTCCACCACATCAAAGGCTGAAGGAGAGTGCACCTCCTTAGCAACCAATGAGGAGGAAGCTCTCCTCGGCTCTGCCATGAGGATCAGGGCCGAGGCCAAGGTAGTCGGGGTTCCGAAGGAATGGCTCGGATCCGACAAAGTCAGAGCCGAAGACACCTCCATTCCTTCGGATCTGACTCCCCGTTCTCGGTCCGAGAGTCACTCGGATCAGAACAGGTCCGATCCAAGGAACTCAAGGTAATCGCTGGTGTCGAGGTTGGAGGAACAATCGGTGCCGAACCCCCAGCTCCGAGGATCTTAAACCCTGAAACCGCAGGTCAGATCGGGGAAGGAGAGACTGGATGGAAGAAGGGCATGGAGGTCCATTCTCCGGCAGGAGAGGGGTCTAGCAAGACTCTCATTTGGATTTGGGTCCAAATGAACCTCCTCATCATCCTGTCCATGTCTAGCTCCAACAGACTCCAAGTTGAACGCGAAGAGGCAATTGACTCAGATCTGGCTGGTCGGTGCGACAACCTCGAAGAAGGCCTCAGGTCCAAGGACTCAGTCAGCTCCTGGGAGAACCTCGGGGAGTAGAGCCGAGGAGAGGCAGTCCTGATAACTTTGGTAGGTGGGCTAGGAAAAGGCTCCCGCTCTAGAGACCGCTTGCAATGCCTATCCCCTCTCTTGTCCTTATCTTTCTTCTCCTTTTCCTTACTTTTTGTCCCCACTTCAGAAGGCTTAGAGGGAGGTTGAGTCCCAGCCTGAGGAAGGGGGGGTCATCGGTTACTGGAGCCGAGGTTAAGGTCACCGTGTCCAAGGCAGAAACTGGTAGAAAGCCCTTAGCCACCATCTTTGCCTTCCTTTCCTTCAAGGCCCTAGCATTGAACCCTGCACACACACTACAAGGCAAAGATAGATGGGGAACACCCAGGCAAATACACAGAGTGCGGCCATCGGCCAGTGAAAGCTTGTGGCCACACTCTATGCATTTTTTAAAGGTCGGTTTTGGCTGCTCAGCCATCACAAAAATCCACTCAGCCAAAACTAAACCCAAAACTAACACACACACACTAAGGTCAGGTTAGGCCTACACAGTACCTTACAAACTTTAACTTTTTAACTACTTTTTTTTTTTAAACAGAAAACTGATGAACAGCGAAGAGGAGGGAAGGGTTAATAATCAACTGCACACACACACACACACACACACACACACACACACACACACACACACACACACACACACTAAATATATCAGAAAAAACTTCCACTTACTACACCCAACTTGGAGCTAAAGAGACCATGCATGAAGCAGCAAATGAGATCTGAGGGAAGGTAGGAGATGTGAGGGATTACGGGTAAGGGGAGGAGCTTGGAGCAGATGCTTGGAAAATTTTGCTGGCTTGGATCCGATATGGATCCGAATACCCACAGGTTGCAGATAAATGAAGTTAACTACTTCAGATTAAATGTTCTCTTGATGTCTAATAAATGAAAGTTGGGTACCAGCCTTATAATTGCTAAACTAGTGATGGATTTTTCAAATTACTGATCCCCAATATTTATTTCCAGGGTTAAAACATTGAAAATCGAAAATGTACTGTCTTGCTGTTTACCCGGAGGCAAATATAATCTTGGAGGTAATGCACTAGTGTAGTTATCCAGTTAACAAATGTGTGTGTGTGTGTGTGTGTGTGTGTGTGTGTGTGTGTGTGTGTGTGTGTGTGTGTGTGTGTGCAATATATATATATATATATATATATATATATATATATATATATATATATATATATATATTTATATTTATATATATGTATGTGTATAAACACTGACCAAAAATGTCAAAACAAAAAGTTGACATCATAACATAATGCTCCGAGGCATAATTTCAGATCATGCAAAAGAAATCCACTGAATTTTGTAGGGAAACAAGTCCCAGTGCACCCCTTGTAGGGGGAGCAGCCTGTAATCCCACCTGCTACTTATATATACTTCCAATGAAGCAGCATATTCCACAAACCAGTGGCTGTTCTGGAGGGCTTGGAGAGCCAAGAAAATCTGTTTTTGGTTTTACAACCCCTTGGATTTTCGATCTCATACAACTGTCAGCCATCTGTTTTGTTGCCCCAAACCCTAACCCTGCCCCTTACACTGTTCAGACAAATGTCTGAATGCGTGGTGGGATTTTAGTGAATGGATCACAAAAGGAAACCATCTGTTTCCTTTCATAATAATTTTTTTTCAGTATGTTGATTTTCAAAATAAACTGCATCTGTATGTACATATCTGTAGCTCAGAGTAAGGGAGCCGTATTTTGCAGAATGTCCCTGACTTTGGCTGATCTTTTTGACCTGTCCTTCATAAGATGTTTAATCTTCTAATAAATTATTTAGGATTGCAGTCAGTCAGCAATGCCAGACATTGGAGTTTCATACTTCTTATTGCTCAGAAAATGCATCTTGATACAAGACCTGTTTATTCTAGTAACTTTTTCAAATTGAATTGGAATAATATTTAAAAACTATCCCTGATTTTGGGCCTTTGTCGTATTAATTTTGGCTTTGTCTAGAATTCTTGACCAAAGAGGTCCCTGCAAAAAGCCTTTGTTTGCATTGTACTGATATTGGTTGTGATTCACAGTCAAAGAATTCTGAAGTTTTGTGAACATTATTTTGTGAATCAATAACAAAACCATCAAACTTTCATTAAGAAGCCATGAAAGTTATGTACTTCTCATAAGGATAGATCTGGATGAGCAGATCCATCCTTATTACATGCAAAATTAATTCCAGCATATAGATCAGCATTTGAAACTTTCCCAGGCTATCAACCAACCCCTCCTCTTTACCCACAATGCTGTGTGATGATGTTCACCTCCAGCTTTCAAGTATGACATGCAAAGTGGAGTACAGAAAAATCTCATGGTCTCTAGACCAAGTCAGCAAGAGGGACAGAGAAGATGGGCAGGTATATTGATCATGGTGGACCTGCTTGTTCAGATCTGTCATTATGGTAACTACGTAAATCATGTATCTGGTATGAGGTGGTTCAAAACAAGGACAGAGTCTCAACTTAATCTTACTGGGTATTCTCCCTCGTGGAATTTACCTCTGATCACCATGACCCTAAAGGAAGACATTGACTTAGAAATTATGTCCATCGTATAGTGTCTTGCAAAAGTATTTAGTAAAGACCAAATAGCCCCTGCACAAATGCCATCAAAGGACAGCATGCATTATGAAAAAAATGCCTGAAAGGTAGCTACACTTATTGGTGAGCAAACCCTAGGTTGGGAGGTCAATGTAGTATTATAGTATTCAGTCAACCATTTAGGTAGAGTCAATTTAGAGACTTTAAAGCAAGCTATTTTTTAGAATTATGTGGATTGGACACTCTAAATTGGCCCTAGGCATGAGTGTGTGCGTGCGTGTGTGTGCCTTCTGTGGAAGGTTGGGCGTCGGGCTGGCAATACGACACCGTAAAACTCTGCTGCCAGTCATGAGCAGACAGGTGATCCGCTGTGATGACCCCTAACTGGGAAAAGCCAAAAGAAGAAGAAGAAGAAGAAACAAACCAACAATTTGGCTCTGCCCACACATAATTTGAGTTGTCTATGGAGTTCCTAACAGTGCAACAAATAGTCTCTTGGAGTAGCTGGCAGAGAATAGAGGCAGATGTACTGACTGAGTGACTGAGGTGTGCCCCTGGCTACCTTAGGTCTAAAAGAAGGACTTTTGTGCAGGGAACCTCTATCAACATGAAGGTCACGCATGAAGGATGCACAGATAAGGCTTGCAACCCAAAAACTCTTTTAAATGAAGTAATAGCTACAAGAAAGAGATCTATCTAAGACATAAAAATTCAGCTCTGTAGTTGTAGCTGGTTCAAAAGGAGGAAGAGTAATGTTTTTTCATGGAGGAACAGGAGCCTCAACAGAAGGTATTTTAAGAAAAGTAACCTTTAGAAAGGTTTTGCACATTTTTAAAGATGCTAATGGCAGGGAGTCTGAACCTTAAAGGAAATTGCTGCTATGAGCATACTCAGTTTAACAGAAGAATAATAGAGTTCTGAGTCAAATAGCTAGCGAACGATCTACCAGCAGGGGGTGGTAGAAGAGAAAACATTCTTTAGAGAGAGTTCAGACCAGCAGGAGAACACACAAATAAACTTGGGTCTATGTTACGTTATCGAACGATGAAAACAGCGAATGCTCTTTCATCAAACTTGAAAGGTCGACACCACTAAACAGCAAGGGCACGGAACAGCAATTTTTTTCCAAGGGAAAAAATCACTGCTCCGCAAAAAAAAAAAAAAAAAAAAAATTCAACCACAAAATAAAGTGAGGGGCTTGTCCCCACACATCCCCTACTTAAATATACCAACTCCGAGATTGCACTATAGTGGAGGAAATGGCAAAGTCCTAAAGATGGCCCACAGAATTTCTTCCATGGGAAAAAAATTGATGTTCCATGTCTTCGCTCTTTAGTGCTGTCGACTTTTACAGTTCGATGAAACAGAGTTTGCTCTTTTCATCATTTGATAACATAACATATACCCAATAAATTGCCTAGTGGTTAACCTCTCTGACTACATGCTGAACACAACAGAATTTAAGATTCTAAATAAAGGTTTATCCTTTATTTCAGCAGCATCTGCTAAAGTAAGTGATGTACTAATTGACTTAAAAATGTTTGCACATACTATAGCATTGAAGCTTTTGTTTGGTACACACTCAGATACTGATATGCGAATGCACAGGAGACCAAGTTTGTTTAATCGCCAACTGCCACCCCATGTTGATTTATTTGTAAGAGTTTGTGAAGAGACTTATATCATACTTTGAGTGGTCCACACAAAAATAATTTTTACAACTTAAGGCCCTCTGAGAGACAAGCCTTGAGTCAACTTGAAACTAGGTTGAATCTCTGTATAAGACCAGCAGATAAGGGAGGTGCGGTTGTTATAATGAATATGACTGACTGCCTAGAAGCTATGTCTAAGTTGTTGCAAGATGCTGAAACCTGTCAGAGAGTAGACTATTCCTTTGTGCAGAAAACTTTACAATACATAAAGCACAGTCTGTATGATTTATTGATGTATAGATTTATAGATGAAACTTTATATAATTTTTTGTATGTACTTCATTCAGTCTTACCCATCATGAAAGAATTACCTAAAATTCACAAAGACTCCCTTAAACTGCCCATGAGACCAATAGTTGCAGGTGGAGGCTGGGCCAGAGAACCCTTATCAATATATGTAGAGGATAAGTTGAAACGGATTGTGGCCATTGTACCCACAATATTAAAAGACACTTTTCATTTTTTTAAAGGCCTTAACTGACTTTTTCCATGACTTGAACAGTGTTTCATGTTTGATGGTTACTTTAGATGTGAAGAATCTTTTTACGTCCATCTCCAATGCTTATGGTATTGAAGCCATAAGAGAAATTTTAACTAGTGAATGTGTTTTTACCAATGATACTGTTAATTTGATTAGCACAATTCTAGAGCATAATGTCTTTATAGTTGACCAACAATTGTATCTGCAAAAATAGGGTGTCGCCATGGGCATCCCATGTGCAAATTCATATGCTAACCTAGTTATGCATTTTGGGGAGAACAAGCATCTTTTTTGTGATGAACTTTCAGGCCATATAAAATTGTATAGGCGTTTTGTTGATGACATCTTTTTATTATGGTCAGGGGGGATGATTTATTGTATAGGTTTGCTTCTAACTTAGAATCTACCACCATTTTTTAAAATTCACCCCTAAGTACTCATATCTAGAAACTGTTTTTTTTTTTTGGAATCTTTCACTTAAGACAGGGTTAAATGGAGACATTACTACCTCTTTATATATCACAAAGAATGTTGGAGAAAAGGGCTATTAGTTAATGGGAGCATGCATCCCCAGGCATGTTTTCCCTAACATTATCAAAAGTCAATTCCACCAAATATCTAGATTATGTACTAGGCAAGAAGGTTGAAAAAGAGAATTATGTACACTTAAAGGGCTATTTTACAATAGAGGCTATAATGGAAAAACGGTAGATAAGATTCGTGATGAAACATTGGTTAACAAGAAGTGTCTGTTGGGTACTGCTAATAGTGATACCCAGACTACAATCACTCCTTCCAAGCCCCCTACCAGGTGTAGAGCAACTTTATCACTAAGTACATCAGTGATATAAATATAATACATACTATTATTAATAATAACTGGCACCTCCTTACAAGAGATCAACAGACTGCTGATATTGTTGGAGGGGTACCCACATTTATCTATAGAAACAACAGAAGCTTAAAGGAGCTATTATGTGATCACAGCCAATGTAAGAAACCAAGGGGAATAGGTTGGGTACCTTCCCTTGTTGAAGCTGCAAAATTTGTAAAGCTATAACCAAGCAACAAGTATTTATTCACCCCAATATGGTCTTTAGGTTTACACCAAGATTTTATGTTGATTGCACCACCACACAAATGGTTTATTTAGCTAGCTGCAATTTCTGCCCTTGCTTTTATGTGGGCAAAACCATCAAAAGATTAAGGGACTGGGTAACTAGGCATCTATATGAGATTAGAACCAAGAATGTTCAGAATGCACTAGCTAAACATCTAACTGAGCAACCTGACCATGGTTTTAGTTTTAGGGTACTGCAATGTGTTTTCAGTACTATTGGGGGGGTGATATCAAAAATTATTTAGAGCAAGCTGAGTTACACTGGATTTTGAAACTACAAGCACACAGATGTTCAGACATTAATGCTAATGTAAGCATAAAACCTGACCTGAGTGGGTGTAAACTCCATATGTAAAGAAGGATAGCCTCTGTTTCACATGATGCCCTGTGATAGGATAGTTTGTTTTCTAAACAGATGCTGTATTAATACTGTGTTAGGATCTGAAGAAGTGTGTACAATGTGAAAGTGCTCATCCATTTATCATTTTATTTTGTTTCATTTTATTTTATTACATTAAAGTAATTTCGATTGTGGCTGCCTTACTGTTTTTTGTTATTTATCTGTTGTTCCTTGCTTTCTCCAGTTTTGGGACTTGGGAGTTGTTTGGTAGTTTTGTTTTGCTGTGAGTCAGATATCTGAGACAGATAATCTAACACTGAAATCACTGTGGCCAGATACATATTCAGTTATTTAAAAGTAGCTGAAATAGAAAAAATCTTTCCCATTTGCTGATGTATGACTTCTTCAACTGGGCTTCTGTGTAGAAGTGAGAATTTGAACCACATTAGAGGAAATATGCAGGATCTCTGGTCATTAGTGGAACTGGATAAGCCAGAGTTAGGATAGGGAGTGGCAATGCAGATGGACTAGCCAGAGGATTGGGATAATAGTGGTCTGAAGGGCCACAGGGAGAGATGACGCATAAGCAAATGGAATAAAACTTGGGAAAAAGGCAGGTCCAGTAGTCCTTGAAATGTTTCGATGCTCAGCTGCCAAAGACCTGCCACCCTTAGTTCTGACTGTTAAGGAGAATGGGTCTTCTTACTTTAGACCACCCCCTTAGTTGTGACTTAAGGAGAATGGATCTTCTCACCTTAGATCATCCCCTTAGTTCTGACTGTTAAGCAAAATGGATCTTCTTACCTTAGATCACCCCTTAGTTCTGACTGTGTAGTAGAATGGGTCTTCTTACCTTAGATCATCCACTTAGTTCTGGCTGTTAAGGAGAATGGGTCTTCTTACCTTAGATCATCCACTTAGTTCTGACTGTTAAGGAGAATGGGTCTTCTTACCTTAGATCATCTCCTTAATTCTGACTTATGGAGAATGGGTCTTCTTACCTTAGATCACCCCCTTAGTTCTTTTTTTTTTTTTTGCTCAAATGATTTTTATTTTGATGACATAACACAATAATTTGATTACATTCATAACATTCAATAACTATATACAATATTTACATTCAGCCTGACAAAAAGGATAAAGATAACAATATATGTAAATAAATAATAACTTAATATGTTGAATGTGGTTGTTAGGAAGAGTTTGATTCCAGCTGTAAGGTGTCAATCAAATTCAAAACTTTCCTCCATGGATTATTAACCAATGGCTTAGGAAAAGTTCTTAACTCTTTAGTTCTTGTCTCCATTAGTATACATTTCTTCAGTGAAGATAGGAATTCCTCCATAGTGGGTGCTACATTAGAGTTCCATCTTCTGGTTATACATTTTCTAGCTATTGCTAACATGGTCCACAACAGATATAGGTCATATTTCTTCATATGATTACTATTAATTCCATTCAATAAAATTAAACGTTTTGTCAGAACAAATGTAGCCATATAAATTGCTTGTAAAAATTGTTAATCTCATTCCAATATGCTTTAATATTGGTACAGTCATTAAAAACATGAGACCAGTCTACATTAGTAGACAGGTGACATCTCCAACATAACTTGTAACAATAAATCTGTTTAAGTAGGTTTGGTGTTTGCTCCTCGTACTTCGTTTTTTGTGTTTATAACTTGTTGGGGGAGTTTATTTTTGAAAGTTTCTCAGGTGTCAAAAAGGATCTATGTATAAATTTCCAGTGAAAAATCCTCCAGAATTGTGAATGGGGAGTTAGTCTAACTGAAAGTAAAATGACCATTTTGTCTTCCATTGATAATGATATTTGAAACCCTTTAGTAGATATTGCCAATAAGAAGCTTTAGGAGCTGTCTTATAAACAATTAAAGTGTTATATAGATATAGGTTCATAGGTTCATAGGTTCATACTAGGCTATCTGCCCTAGGGCATTTATAAGCCTAGCCAGAGTGTGTGTGGCTTTCACCACCCCTTAGGATGAGAATACTATACCCATTAGTTTGCTGTGCCTCTGTCCAGCAGTGACACAGAGATGATTCCCGGGGTAAACCTACGATCTCCCATCCACTCGTCAAGATTTCTCTTGAACAGAGTCAGTGAGGGGCTCTGCCTCACATGGACTGGGATTCTGTTCCATAGTGTAGGGAGTCTCTGGGTGATGAATCTGTCCCTCCAGCACGTCCTATTTATATCCGTGTTGAGGTTTAAGTCTCTTGCTCTCATGGCTCTGGTGGATTTGGATTTTTTGAGGTGGAGCATGTCCATTAATTCCGGGTTGGACATGGCCTTGTATGTCAGGCACAGATCACCTCTGAGCAGACAGTATGCGACTGAATAGAGCTGGAGTTTCTTCAGTCGGGCATCGTATGACATATGTTTGAGCCCCTTTATCATTTTGGTGAGGAACTTTTGGGGTCTTTCCAACTGCTGCAGGTGTCAGATAAGGTACATTCCGAATGGGGCATTGTACTCAATCATTGGTCTGATAAGTGAAGAGTACAGGGGTACAATGACCTCTCCTGATCTGGATGTGAATCCCTTCATGATCAGGTGGGCAATGTAGAAGGTCTTCCTAACCACTTTGGCAATGTGAGTGTCAAAAGAGAGGTTACTGTCAACTTGGGTCCCCAGGTCCCTGATAACTTCTTCCGTGTTTAATGGATTACCACCTATGTGGTAATTAGGGTTACCTTGTTTTTCCCAAAGGGTATGACTATACATTTTTTGGCATTTAGCTTAAGGCCATGGCTCTGGCACCAGTTATCCATTTCTATGAGACCTCTCTGGAGGATGTCTGTGTCTGATGGAGTGTCAATTATGGTGCCCAGTTTGCAGTCATCTGCAAATTTTGTCAGCCACAATCCCCCTATGTTTGCCTGCACTTCAGAAAAATAAATGCCGAACAAGAGGAGGCCCAGGACTGAGCCCTGTGGGACACCGCTCGTGACCGGCTTAGAGTCCGACATGGCACCAGCAACTCTAACCCTGTGTGTTCTGTCCTTGAGCCAGTTTGCAACCCATCTTGTGACATATGGGTTTACATCTAAGCTGGTGAGCTTTTCTATGATGCCCGAATGGGGTATTGTGTCGAACGCTTTTGCTAGGTCAAGGTAGGCTGTGTGAACTGCCTTACCCTCATCAATGGCCTTAGTGACTGTTTTGAAAAAGTCGACCAAGTTCAAGAGGCAGGATCTGCCCTTGACAAAGCCAAATTGGGTAGGATCCAGTGTCTGTAGGTCCCCAATGTCTTTATTTATGAGTTCCATTATGACCCTCTTCATAGCTTTACAGGCAAGGCTCGTCAAGCTTATGGGGCAGTAATTTCCAGGGTCCGTAGAAGCACCGCCTTTGTGGAGTGGGAACACAGTTGCTGTATGCCATTCTTTGGGTACGTATCCTGTAGTAAGGCTAAGATTAAACAGCAGCCTTATGTGTGGGTTTAGTTCCTCATTGAGTTTGTGTAGCACACAGCCGGGGACACCGTCCGGTCCCATTGATGCTGTGTTTTTTGCTTTAGAGAGAGCAGCTCTCACCTGGGCATCTGAGATGTTTGGGAGGCTAGACTCTGGTGGGATAGATATTTCTCCTTTTGGGGGAGAGGGGGGGAGAAATTTGCACTGAACCTGTCTGCCAGTATGTTGGCAATGTCTGTGGGTTCAGTGATTTTTTATCATTTTGGACTAATTCTGAGCATATCTGGGAGTTTCCACCCAGGTTTCTAACATAGCTAAAGAAGGCCTTATGATTGTCTTTTGTGTCATTAGCGATTTTTCTCTCAAAGTTGGCCTTGGATGATTTTATGAGTGATCGTAGTTTTTTGCTAGTATTGATCAGAGATGTCTTCCCTTTTAGGGATTTTGCTCTGTCATGTAGTAGCTTTCTCCTCTTGTTGTAGAGTTTGTTTATGGCTGGGGTCCACCAGACCGGGCACCTGCCTTTGGTGGAAAGGGTCTTGATTTTATTAGGGATTGCTTGATCCATACATTCCTGGAGGTGCTCGTAGAAGGCATTTGTAAGGGTTTCAGCAGCGTGGGTTGTGGTTTCCACTGGCTCGGGGCCTTGAAGGATACCACTCCAGTCTTAAGAAGTGTGAAGTTTGCTTTTGAGAAGTTCTTCACTGTGGTCTTTTTTGCTGGGGGTGGGGGCGGGATGTGGATCTCCAATGAGATTAATTTATGGTCTGATCTCACCAATGAGGGATATACTTCCGGTGTGGAGCATTTTGTCCCCATGTTTGTGATGATCAGGTCTAGCATATTTTCTCCTCTTGTGGGGATGGTGACTAGTTGTTCCATAGCATTTGAGTTTATGAACTCCAGGAACCTTTGGGCTAGGGTGTTGGGGCTTGAGTAATGTTCCCAGTCTATGTTTGGGTAGTTGAAGTAACCCAATATGATGGTGTTTGGAGAGACATTCATACTCTCCAGTGTCTTCAGGAAGGCTGTGTGGGTTTCCTGAGTTTGAGAAGGTGGTCTGTAGCATGCTACAAACTGTAGGGCAGTTTACCTATGGTTAATTGCACCTGGATGGTCTCCGATGCTTCGTGCATTGCCACTAACCTGGAGGTGTGGGTATCCTTTATGAATATGGATACTCCCCCTCCTTTTGTGGTTCGGTCCGGATTTTGGGGCGGGCATGATATGAGGTATAACCTGATAGTGCTGGGGTGCTCTCAGGAGCCTTGAACGAGGTTTCAGTCACAGCACAGACATCAATGTTCTCCATACTGAGGAGGGCTTCGAGGGCGTGCATCTTGAGGTTTAGACTTCTGGCACTGAGCAGTATTACCCTTAGTTTTTCTCCATTTTTGTTTTCTAGGGTGGTAGGTTTATCATTTCAGCCTTGCCTAAAAAAGGCACTATGGGGGTGACAAGAGCCTTTGCCAATATCTGGAAGCCCAGGGGTGACAGGTGCAAGCCATCCCTTGTGAAGCAGCGTGGCTTGTCAAGCATGTCATCCCAGGCAGACAGACATTGGATCCCCTTAGAATGACACCAGTAATTAAGCCAATTATTAAAGCTGATCATTTTGTCTCTGTATTGTGGCATCATTCTTGGTGAGGGTAGGATACTGCTCAGGGTTAGGGTCATACCGGCCTGGGCTACATAATCTGAGAGCTCCTCTATGTCTCTTTTCATGTAGTCCAGGGAGGTATGTCTCAGGTCGTTCACACCGGCATGGACAATGACTGAGTCATACTTGTACTTGCTGTGGAGTGACCTGAGTGCTTGTGTTATGTGGCGGATTCTGGCACCTGACAGGCAGCTTACTGTGATCTTTTCCTTGTTCAGTCTGGTGAGTGGGACGTCAGTGTGTCTGACTATGGAGTCACCTATAACAAGTGTGTCTGGCATTGTGTTTGGCCTTAAGGGCTGTGACTGTTTAGCACACTGACTTTGAGAACTATGTGTTGCATGTCTTATGTCTTGAGGTGGCAGTTGCTTGGGTGTCTGCTTTGAAGGCCTCTGTAGTTTTGGTAGATTTTTGATCAGTGCCTCCGAGTATGTCTTTGTGTGTTTATGTGTTTGTTTTGCAGTTGTGATAGTTCTATGTGAAACTGGGTTTGTGGTGTGCGTGGTTTCCTTCTCCTCCTGTCTGGTCTTGCCAGTCCTGAGTTGAGAGAGCTCAGCCTCCAGTTTGGCTATATAGTTGCATCTCTCACATGTATTTGTGTTTTGTGCGAGAAGGAGTGGGTTGTCTGTGTACATGAGGCAATTGTAACATTGCCTCAAGATGCCCAGATTCACCAGCTGAACAGGAGAGGGCGCTAGCAACTGACCCTTCGACATGCTAGAAAAAGTGAAAAAGTTTGCTGTGTAACTGAGTCAGAAGGGACCTATAGGGAAATGGGTACTCAAGGGGATTCTAGGCTAATGTAGTACTTTGTTTAGTATATAAGTACTTTACCTATATAAAAATGCTTTAGGAGCAAGTGCAGAGCTTTTGAGATAGAGAATAGACTGTTTAGATTGCAAGTAGAGAAGTTCTAAGGGAAAAATTGAAGAGCAGACTTTACGGAGCCAGAAATAGTTTAACCTTGTTTAACCGGCGCTGCCTGAAGGTGCTCTATGGGCAACTCCGCGCTAAATCACGTAAAAGCGCGCTAAAGTGGGCTTTATAGCAGGGGGTTGAAAAGAGCTAGGAATTGACCCAAAATGGCCAATAGACTACAAGTTTCTGGCTGGAACCACTGCTCTAGGGACAAATAGGCTGCTCAGTGCTCCCCACTCCCACTGGTGAACAAAGAAGCTTCCCTTTATCCAAATAAGGATATGGAATAGCACAGGAACCAAGCCAAAGCCCAGAGATCAGCAAACTGTGAAGACTGGACTATTCTAGTTCAGTAAGGCGGGAAAACAAGTTTTTTTTGCAGAAAACAGAGGAAAAACAGACAGTAAATGCTATAAATGCTTTTAAGCGGCTAGCGCACTTGTGTTAGCCTACAGGTAAAATTAAGCAACAAATAACTTTTTTAAAAGTGAAAACAGTTAATCAACACAAAAACAGTTTAAACAGAATGCAGAGCTGTATAAACAGGTGAAAATGCAGTCGCTAAGCAGTAAATAATCAAAAAGCCAGAAAAAAATACTTAAATCAAGAAAAAGTCACTCTTTTGCTCTCTGCTGCTTGTAGAACTCTGCAGGACACCACGAGGAGCTGTGCTGAGTTGAATACAAGCAGCTAAAGCGGGCTTTATTACAGGGGCTGAAAAGAGCTAGGAATTGACCCAAAATGGCCAATAGACTACAAGTTTCTGGCTGGAACCTCTCCTCTAGGGATAAATAGGCCGCTCAGTGCTCCCCACTCCCACTGGTGAACAAAGACGCTTCCTTTTATCCAAATAAGGATATGGAATAGCACAGGAACCAAGACAAGGCCCAGAGATCAGCAAACTCTGAAGACTGGACTATTCTAGTTCAGTAAGGCGGGAAAACAAGATTTTTTTTTTTTCTTTTTTTCTTTTTTGCAGAAAACAGAGGAAAAACAGACAGTAAATGCTATAAATGCTTTTAAACGGCTAGCACACTTGAGTGTGTTAGCCTACAGGTAAAATTAAGCAACAAATAACTTTTTAAAAGTGCAAAACAGTTAATCAGCACAAAAACAGTTTAAATAGAATGCAGAGCTGTATAAACAGGCGAAAATGCAGTCGCTAAGCAGTAAATAATCAAAAGCTAGAAAAATACTTAAATCAGGAAAAAGTCACTCTTTTGCTCTCTGCTGCTTGTAGAACTCTGCAGGACACCACGAGGAGCTGTGCTGAGTTGAATACAAGTGAAAAAGCACGCTAAAGCGGGCTTTATTACAGGGGGCTGAAAAGAGCTAGGAATTTACCCAAAATGGCCAATAGACTACAAGTTTCTGGCTGGAACCACTCCTCTAGGGACAAATAGGCCGCTCAGTGCTCCCCACTCCCACTGGTGAACAAAGACGCTTCCTTTTATCCAAATAAGGATATGGAATAGCACAGGAACCAAGACAAAGCCCATAGATCAGCAAACTCTGAAGACTGGACTATTCGTAACATTGGTTTTATTATATAGGATTTAAAAAATCCAGATTATAATTTTTGGTACGGTTTTGAAGGATGAGTTATTTACTATTCTACACAGATCCTTAGTATATGCTGTGACACTCTGAAGAACTAACCAGTCATTGGGAGATAGCCCATAGGTTGGCAATATATGTTGTGTGTTCAAAGCTTGTTGATTTTCTATACAATGCAGCCAACAAAATAAATTCCTATTCACCCATAATCCAAAAATCTCTCTATGCATTTTATCAGGAAAGACTCTTTTAATACTAAATGGTATTAGAAATGCAAAAAAAACTAAGGGTAATGCTGCTCAATGCCAGAAGTCTCAATCTCAAGATGCACGCACTCGAGGCCCTTCTCAGTATGGAGAACATCGATGTCTGTGCTGTGACAGAAACCTGGTTCAAGGCTCCTGAGAGCACCCCAGCACTAGCAGGTTTCACCTCATATCATGCGTTCCGGCCCCAAAATCCGGACAACACCAAGAAAGGAGGGGGTGTCCATATTCATAAAGGACACCCACACCTCAAGGTTGGTGGCAACGCCGCGATGCATCAGAGACCATCCAGGTGCAATTAACCATAGGCAAGACTGCTCTGCAATTTGTAGCATGTTACAGGCCACCCTCTCAAACTCAGGAACCTCACATGGCCTTCCTGAAAACAATGGAGGGGATAAATGTATCTCCAAACACCATCATACTAGGTGACTTCAACTACCCTAATATAGACTGGGAACACTACTCAAGCCCAAACACTCTAGCCCAAAGGTTCCTGGAGTTCATAAACTCAAATGCCATGGAACAACTAGTCACCATCCCCACAAGAGGAGAAAACATACTTGATCTCATCATCACGAACATGGGATCACAATGTTCAACACCGGAAGTATACCCCTCACTGGTGAGATCAGATCATAAACTAATCTCACTGGAGGTCCTCATCCCGCCCCCACCTGAAATAAAAAAGACCACAGTGAAAAACTTCTCAAAAGCCGACTTCACACTTCTAAAAACTAGCGTGGTCTCCTTTAAGGCCCCTGAGCCAGTGGTAAACATTACTCAAACCGCTGAATCACTTACAAATGCCTTCTACCAGCACCTACAGGACTGCATGGATCAGGCAATCCCAAACAAAACTAAGACTCTTTGTACCAAAGGCAAGCGTCCAGTCTGGTGGACCCCAGCCATAAACAAGCTCTACAACAAAAGGCAGAAGCTACTACAAGATAGAGCAAAATCCTTGAAAGGTAAGACACCTTTGATCATTATAAGTAAAAAACTAAGAGCTCTCATAAAATCATCCAAGGCAAATTTTGAGAGAAAAATCGCCAAGGATTCAAAAGAAAATCATAAGGCCTTCTTTAGCTATGTTAGAAACCTAGGAGGAAACTCCCAGATATGCTCAGAATTAGTTCAAAATGATGTGAAGATTACTGAACCTACACACATTGCCAACATACTGGCTGACAGGTTCAGTGCAAACTTCTCCCCCCGGCCAAAAGGAGAGATATCTATACCAGAGGATTGTAGCCCCCGAAACATCTCCAACGCCCAGGTGAGAACTGCTCTCCAAAGCAAAAACACAGCATCCATGGGACCGGATGGTGTCCCCGGCTGTGTGCTCCATGAACTCAATGAGGAATTAAACCCGCAGTTAGGACAGCTGTTTAATCTTAGCCTCACCTCAGGATACGTGCCCAAGGAGTGGCGCCGGCGACTGTGGTCCCACTTCACAAGGCGGTGCCTCCACCGACCCTGGAAATTACCGTCCCATTAGCTTGACAAGCCTTATCTGCAAAGCCATGGAGAGGATCATAATGGAACTCATAAATAAAGACATAGGGAACTTGCAGACTTTGGATCCAACCCAGTTTGGCTTTGTCAAAGGCAGATCATGCCTTTTAAACTTGGTTGACTTTTTCGAGACAGTCACCAAGGCCATTGATGAGGGAAAGGCAGTCCATACAGCCTACCTTGACCTGGTAAAGGCCTTTGACACAATACCCCACTCAGGTATCATCAAAAAACTCATCAGCTTGAATGTAAACCCATACATCACAAGATGGGTTGCAAACTGGCTAAGTGACAGAACCCACAGGGTCAGAGTTGCTGGAGCCATGTCAGACTCAAAGCCTGTCACAAGTGGTGTCCCACAGGGCTCAGTCCTGGGTCCACTCTTGTTCGGCATCTACTTTTCTGAAGTACAAGCAAACACAGGAGGGTTATGGCTGACAAAGTTTGCAGATGACTGCAAACTGGGCCATAGTCGAAAACACATCTGACACAGATATCTTTCAGAAGGGCCTCACAGAAACGGATAACTGGTGCCAGAGCCATGGCCTAAAGTTAAATGCCAAGAAATGCATAGTCATACCCTTTGGGAAAAACAAGGTTACCCCTAGCTACCATATAGGTGGCAATCCACTGAGCACAGAAGAAGTCATCAGGGATCTGGGGACCCAGGTTGACAGTAGCCCTTCGTTTGACACTCGTTGCTAAAGTAGTTAGGAAAACCTTCTACATTGCCCACCTGATCATGAAGGGATTCACATCTAGATCAAGGGAGGTCATCGCCCCCCCTGTACTCATCACTCATTAGACCTATGATTGAGGACAATGCCCCATTCGAATGTATCTGACCAGACACCTGCAGCAGCTGGAAAGGCCCCAAAAGTTCCTCACCAAAAGGATAAAGGGTCTCAAAAATATGTCTTATGCTGCCTGACAGAACTCCAGCTCTATTCAGTCTCATACCGCTTGCTCAGAGGTGACCTGTGCCTGACATATAAGGCCATGTCAAACCCTGATTTGATGAATATGCTTCACCTCAAAAATCTAGATCCCTCAGAACCACAAGGGCGGAGACTTAAACCTTGACACGGTTATTAATAGAACATGCTGGAGGGACAGATTCATCACCCAGAGACTCCCTATGCTGTGGAACAAAATCCCGGTACATGTGAGGCAGAGCACCTCGCTGGCCTTGTTCAAGAGGAATCTTGACCAATGGATGGGGGATCGCAGATATACCCCAGGGATTACCTCAGTGTCACTGCTTGACAGAGGCACAGCAAAATAATAGGCATAGTTTTATTCAAACTAAAGGGGTGGCGAAAGCCAAATAACTATGGGCTAGGCTTATAAATGCCCTTGGGCAGATAGCCTAGTATGAACCTATGAACCTATGAACCTATGAACCTAAACCACAGTTTTATATCTAAATTTGTGTTAATGAATTTCATAAAAACATCAAAAATATGATTTATTAGTGTTAGTTTAGTTAATTTTGTTGTATTATATTGTAAGTTTATACTTAAATAGTGCCATGTCTTATCTTTATCAGTTACTAAAGTATCTTTTGATAAAGAATTTTCATTCATTAGTATTATAGAATGTAACTGTTTCCAATTAGAATATCTAGGATTTATCCAATTTATCACTATTTTAATTAAAGATGCCTTTATATAGGTTTCAATCTCCGGGAATTTTAACCCCCCCTTGTTCCCATTGCCTGATGTGATGGATATATGCTACTCTATTTTTTTAGGGTACCATAGGAATTTAATCAAAACTGAAGTAATTTCTTTGTGCTATATATAATACTTTGGGTAAAAAAAACATTTTTATCAGTTGTAACCTATCTTCAAGTGTTATAAACATATTATTCCATTTGTCTATGGTATTGGTATAGTTAAACTTTAAATTTACCCCCTATATTCTTACATAACACTATTCTTAAATAGTCTAGAGCTAAAACTTGGTTACCAATAATATGATTAACTGATACCTGTAGCTCCTTTTTATTTAATAATAAATATTTTGATTTGTTGAAGGAGAGTCCTAAGATTTTTTGGAAATTTGTTATTACCATATCCACTTCATCTAACACTTCTATACAGTTGAGTAATGTAAGTAAGACATCATCAGCAAACGTCATTATTTTGGAGCTATATTGATCATATATGTCTATAGCTCTTATATTTGGGTTGTTACATATTAAGATGGCAAGTATTTCTATGGCCAGAGCAAATAGAATAGGGGACATAGGACATCCTTGTCTAGTACCTCTACTGATTTGGAAGTAAGGGGGCCTATTTTGACATAAGCTAGATTATTTTCATATATTTTCTTTACGAGTGTTCTAAAATAGGGGGGAATCAAGTAACTGTAAAACTTTAATTAAATAATCCTAATTTAAGGAGTCAGAGGCCTTCTGAATGTCTAGACCTATTATCAATGCTTCATGGTTTCCTCTGTTGAGATAATATATTAATGTTAATGCTCTTTTGATATTATCTTGTGTATGTCTATTATGTATAAAACCAGTTTGGTCTTCATTAATTATTTTAGATATGGGTATTTTCAATCTGTTGACCATAATTGACATAAATAGTTTATAGTCATTATTCAACAAAGAAATTGGTCTACAGGAGTTACAATGATTAAGGTCTTTATTCTTTTTTAATATAGGGGAAATTAGAGAATATCTCCAAGAAGGAGAAATTTTTGATAATGTTTGAACTTCAAGAAAGATTTTATGTAGGAGTGAGATTATAGAAGAGGAGAACAATCTATAGATTTCAATAATTAAGCCATCTATTCCAGGTGCTTTATTAGACTTTCTTCCTTTAATCCCATCTATAATTTCCTTCTATGAAATAGGTTTTTGTAAATCTAGCTTTAATTCCTCAGGAATTCTTGTCATGTTGGAAACTATATTTTCTAATTCCTTATATTCATTTGTATTTGTTTTATCATTATGATGTTCTGCATAGTGATAATTGAAAGCCTCCAGGATGTCACCTATGTCTGAGACTTTTTTCTTCTTTCCTTTATGAAAGATGCTATCAATATTATTGATTTTTGATTGTATCTTAACTTTTATAGATAGGTTATGGAGATGTTTTGGAGACATAGCAAAATAATTTTATTTTAGTCTTTCTATAGTTAAATTGGTTTTATGAGATAATATTTCATTATATTTCGTATTTGGTTCTTCTATCTTCTTCTTATTTTCCATAGCAATTAAGTTCTTATTAGATTTAAGAAATACAATTTGATTTTGAAGTTGCTGTAACTCTGAGTCCCATTTTTTAATTTTATTTTTGTACCAACTAATGGTTTTACCATATATATAGGCCTTAAGAGAATCCCAGACCATAATTGTGTTTGTTTCGGGTTTGTAATTAGTCTCTGGAAAGAATTGGAGTTCAGAAGTTATCCAAGATTTAAAATCTTTAATTTTTGTGATAAATGAAGGAATCCTTGAAGTGATAACTAATGGATTGAATTCTAAGTGAATTACTAGTAAAAGGGAGTTATGATCTGAAAATGGACATGGCTATATTGAAAAATTCTAAATTTTAGAATAAAGATCTTGAAAGATATACATTTTATCTGTTCTTGTTTGGGTGCCATGCCTATAGTCCTGATGTGAAAAGAGTAAAGAATTTGGTCCAAAAGCATTATAGGTGTCCTTTAATTGGAACATTTATGTCCATTTTTTTAATTGTTTGGCTGAGGAAGATAGCCGAGGAGATTTCCTATTTGTAGTTTCTGTAGTATCTGTCATACAATTGAAATCACTTCCTAGTATAATATTACATTCAGAAGTGGTTGCAATAAAGTCTAAGTGTTTCTTACCTAGTCCAACCCCCATACCTGGGAACCAATATAAATTTACCAGGGTCCAAATTCTATTATTAAATTTAAGTATAACTAAAGCCATGAGTCCATCATTATCTACATGTTTATAAATAACTTTGGGATTTAATAAAGTCTTTTTCCATAGAATTATTACTCCTCTAGTCTTGTTTTTATAAGAAGATTGAGCTAGTATCATGTATTTATTAGGATCCCATGTAGATGTGTCATTCATTTTAAAATGGGACTCTTGGAGAAAAAACACTTGAGCCTTGTTTAGTTTAAGATACCTTAATAGGTTAGCTCTCTTATATGGGTTGTTTAAGCCATTAGTATTTAAGGATACCAAACTTAGGTCCAGATCAGGATTCTTTTAAGAAGACAAATAACAGAGATACTTGTGTTATTAAAATCCTGTATACTTAATTATCTTCTTGTATGAACAACAGAATATCAGTTGTTATATTTCTATTTATATTAATCCAAATAACTTTTCCCATGAGAGAAGGAAGTAAAAAAATTATGTCAGGCATTTCAAAACTAGAGAAACAGTTAAATAACAGACCCCTTAGTTCTGACTGCTAAGGAGAATGGGTCTTCTTACCTTAGATCACCTCTTAGTTCTGACTCATGGAGAATGGCTCTGCTTACCTTAGCTCACCCCTTAGTTCTAACTGTTAAGGAGAATGGGTCTTCTCACCTTAGATTACCCCCTTAGTTCTGACTGTTGAGGAGAATGGGTCTTCTTATCTTAGATCACCCTCTTAGTTCTGACTGTTTAGGAGAATGGGTCTTCTTACCTTAGATCACCCTCTTAGTTCTGACTGTTTAGGAGAATGGGTCTTCTTACCTTACATCACCCTCTTAGTTCTGACTGTTTAGGAGAATGGGTCTTCTTACCTTAGATCACCCTCTTAGTTCTGACTGTTTAGGAGAGTGGGTCTTCTTACCTTACATCACCCTCTTAGTTCTGACTGTTTAGGAGAATGGGTCTTCTTACCTTAGATCATCCCCTTAGTTCTGACTTATGGAGAATGGTTTCTTTTACCTTAGATCACCCCCTTATTTCTGACTGTTAAGGAGAATGGGTCTTCATATCTTAGATCACCCTCTTAGTTCTGACTGTTTAGGAGAATGGGTCTTCTTAACTTAGATCACTCTCTTAGTTCTGACTGTTTAGGAAAATGGGTCTTCTTACCTTAGATGACCCCCTTAGTTCTGACTGTTTAGGAGAATGGGTCTTCTTACCTTAGATCACCTCCTTAGTTCTCAATGTTAAGGAGAATGGGTCTTCTTACCTTAGATCACCTCCTTAGTTATCACTGTTAAGGAGAATGGGTCTTCTTACCTAAGATCACCCTCTTAGTTCTGACTGTTTAGGAGAATGTGTCTTCTTACCCTAGATCACCCCCTTAGTTCTGACTGTTTAGGAGAATGTGTCTTCTTACCCTAGATCACCCCCTTAGTTCTGACTGTTTAGGAGAATGAGTTTTCTTACCTTAGATCACCCTCTTAGTTCTGACTGTTTAGGAGAATGAATCTTCTTGCCTTGGATCACCCCTTACTTCTGCCTTATGGAGAATGGGTCTTCTTACCTTGGATCACCACCTTATTTCTAACTGTCAAGGAGAATGGGTCTTCTTACCTTGGATCACCCCCTTAGTTTTGACTGTTAAGGAGAATGGGTCTTCTTAACTTAGATCTTCCCCTTAGTTCTGACTTATGGAGAATGGGTCTTCTTACCTTAGATCACCCCTTAGTTCTGACTGTTAAGGAGAATGGGTCTTCTTACCGTAGATCACCCCTTAGTTCTGACTTATGGAGAATGGGTCTTCGTACCTTAGATCACCCCTTAGTTCTGACTGTTAAGGAGAATCGGTCTTCTTACCTTAGATTATCCCCTTAGTTCTGACTTAGGGAGAATGGGTCTTCTTACCTTAGATCACCCCTTAGTTCTGATTGTTAAGGAGAATGGGTCTTCTTACCTTAGATCACCCCATTAGTTCTGACTGTTTAGGAGAATGGGTCTTCTTACCTTTGATCATCCCCTCAATTCTGACATTAGGAGAATAGATCTTATCATTCCATTGCTCATTTCCCCAGATGTTAACAGCATGGTTTTATGCGCCTGTAAAGCTACAGTACGTTATATTCAGCAAATCAACCCAGAACGTCATAGAGATAGGTCTTGTGCAATCCTGAAGTGTACCTAGGAGCCCTCCTTGCAGTACCTCTCTGCAAGAACCTAGCCTGCCAATACCCTTAATTGCTGCACCGTAAATAAACCACTTATCTCAAAGTTAATTATAGACCTGTCTAGACTACAACATATTTCTGTAGCTACCTACTTGTTACAGGAACAGGTAACATGCAGCACCACCCACTATTAATCAGGTTTCTTTGTTAACTTGCATATTCTCTTGGATCTAGTTGGAGTTAAAAAATATTGGCACATCCATATGCATTAATGGTTTTCCCACAGTCCACCTCAAGCACCATTTGTCTCACAGCTCTACTGTCTTATAAAAGGTCCTACGCCACTCCTTTTTCTTAATAAGTGCTCATTAACCCAAACGGGCATCAAATAAAAGTACACTTCACAGATCACGGATGAGTTTGATTTCAACTGATCAGCTGCTCTCATGTTTTCTTGTTTATTTTGCTTTGCATGAACACAATGTAATCTTTCCTTTTAGCATCATAAAAGTGATCCTGAAGTAATTTATTGGCTCAGTATTAATAAATTGTTATGTTAACAATAAATTGTCATGTCCTAACTTATCTGTCTCCTAGGTATCTCTTTGAAAACAAATGTGATGTTTTCAATTTCCTCACATGTGAACATGCACTATGTAGGGCCATTTAAAGAACACAATGGACAATTGTCTTTATTTTCTGACTTATATTGCTGTCTAATCAGTCTAGTGAAATCTATGTCCTAGAAAATCTAGTATTATTTTAGAATCAAACCACAGTACTTAGTCCCATTCCAATGGACTGAAAATAGGACAAATTAATGCTAAGGGTATTATTTATTTTATTTTACATTTGTTTACTCAGATAGTATACATATGCCAGCTGAAGATTTGCAGGTACTGCCTGGGTGAAATAATTCACAAAGGAAAAAAATAGAAAAGGGAGTAGGAAGGCATTAAATGGTGCACATCAAAAATAGAACAGAAAGTTAGGAAAGTACAGTTGTGTAAGTTGAACTTACCATAACAGTAGATGTTCAAATAATCACTGCTGCTGTAGCCTTAGCTATATGGGTTATATCCTGAGAAGGATGTAATAGCCAGCCACCTTCCAAAGCTTCAGGGCACATTCCATTTGCCCAAACTGTTAAGCAGCTAAAGACCTGACTTAAAGACAAGTTTGGGTGCAAATCCCTTCAGAGCTTTACTGATGCCAAACAGTATGCTCCTCTGAGGCTTTTGAGAATTGACAGTCGACGTGTGTTTTCTTTAACTGAGCAGATAAGTTCCTTTTGGGTAAAAAGCCTTCCATTTTTTATTTTTTATTGATGTTTTATTATTCTCCTCTTTGGGAAAGTTATTTTAAAGCTAGGAGTGCTAAGTTTTAATGGACTGTCTCCAGACTGTAACTTACTTTTAAATGGAGCACTTGTTTCTGTCAGTTTATAAGTAGTGTTATATAAACGCTAAACTATTTTCTGTGGACAAATTGTGTTTATTTTAAGGTGTGGGGCTGCCATAGTGTTTAAAAGTGCTTTTTACTTTGTTTTTTTTTCTGTCAAAAAAGTAACTTTTGTGGACTAGTAGTTTTACTGGTATTGTTACTTCTTTTTCACAGGATACAGGCACCATTTTCAGCTTGACCATGGAACAGACTGTCACTCTTATGGTTGGTCCTTCTTCAGCCATAAAAAGAAAAAGTTAAGTAAAACATCCTTTGCCACCACAGCAGGTTAGCAAATTCCTTCAGCCATAAGGGGGTGACTCTGCTGTGAGCATTTGTTGTACATCAGACTAGCCATCTTTTACCTCAGATCCCTCTAGTGTTTCACCAAGAACTACTATGGACCAAGAGCTGGCCACGTCCTCTGCAACTGTTGGGATTCCCTCAGTGAGCAAGGGAGAACCACTCTTGTTGATCCTGGGAGAGAGAACAGGGAAGGTTTCCATGCTGTGTCAAAATGCTATGTCCATCCCTGGGAAAGTAGCGTCTGCCATTAGTAACAAGGTTGGCCCCATTTTTCCTGTGAAAAGAAACAGATTATTCCTTCTCTATAGCTAAAATCTGGAACACTCTCTCCTTATCCTTAAGAGGTAACCACATTCACACATCCTTCAAGTGTACACATACGGAACACCTATCTAAATCTTGGATATGCTCCTGCTCAACTCCAGGCTAATTTCTTGCCATATCAACACCCCCCCCCCACCTTCTCTTCTACTGTAACTCTGTTTTTCCTTTATCAACTTAGTTTTTCCTCTCTCCTCCCCTATCCTGCTCTTAGCTTTATTTACCTTGCCAACTTCAGTTTTATCTTTCCCTAATTCCACCTCTCTTCTTCTCTGTTCATTCTACTACATTCCCTTCCTTTGTTTTCTAGATTATAAGTTACTTACTTCTTTTTCTAGTTATATGTACCATAAATTCATTATGTCATAACTAGCATAGATACTAAATGTTATGTAAAATTATTCTATAATTATCCTAAGTAGATAATCTTTTTGTTATAGCTGTACTACTGTTTTACTGTACTTTAAAATAGCTCCTGTTAAATAAAAGACCATATCTATAACTACTAACTGTTTTGCTTTGTTCTATTTGAAATGTTTTTGTACTTTGAGTATTTCTCCCTGGGCCTCCACTGAAAATGGGTATACTGTGGCCCAGTTGGACTTTCCCGGTAAACAAATGTCAAATAAAAATAAAATAAATGTATCTACTCCTCCTCAAATTTCTTTGGATAAAAGTAGTTTACTGGGACTGGATGGGTTTTATTCAGGCTGTTGATCCTTCTTGTATAGTAGCTTCCAATAAAAGAAAGAGGGATGCCTCCTTTCCCGAAGAAATTCAAGATTTTGAATCTGAACAGGAAGCTGCAGGGATGGATTCAGGGTTTTCTCCTTAGATCTTTGATTCAAAGAAAGCTCTCTTTCTGATTCTCCCTGTGGGTGTTTCTCTTTCTCAGAGACAGTTGCTAGAATGTACCAATGTTTTCAGTGGGAGAACACTGAGGTTTCTCAGTCCCTCAAAAATGGTATGAGTTACTACAGAAGGACCTATGCCCATTCCTCCTGTCATGTCTGCTTTAGAGGATGTGTGTCTTACTGCCTGCAATATTCGTAATAGTCAGCGAACTGTCCCAAAAAGGCAGATAGGATGCATGAAGTTCCTCAATCTTAAAATTTTATACAGTATTCCCAAACATGACCCAGTAGCTATAGCCTTAGTTGACTCCTCTGCTGCTAAGCACTTAGTTAATTCCAATCCAACTGTTTCTAATAGGGATGGGAAAAGTATTGATAGGTATGAGAAAAAAGTGCATACTGCAACTTTGAATTTCAGAATTTTACATTGTCAGGCTCATATATTAAAGTTTATTCTGACATATTGTAAAAGTATGAGGAATGTTTCATCTACAGTTTCTTCTTGTGAACAAAAATGTGCTTTAAATAACTTTTTTTCTTTTGCACACGTCAGAACTCATTGTTTGCAGTGTGTGTATGACTCTGGTGATACTTATTCCAGGGCTATGGCCACTGGTACAGCTTTAAGGGTACTTGCTTGGCTGCATTCTCAGAACCTTCCAGATTATGCTAAAATGATATTTTGAATTTTCCCTTGGATAGAGGTTTAGTATTTGGTCTGTCTGATGCAGAGATGATCAAAATGTGTGATGAAAGGGGCAAGCTGAACCAGGGAATCTCTAAGATCTTTCAGCCCTCCTTTTCCAAATTGTCCAAGAGATTTTCTTTCTCCTCTTCCACTTTTTGTAGAAAAAAACAGAATAAACAGTCTCTATAGAATTTGGGTAAATAGCCATTTATGAAGGAATAACATGGAATTTCCAAAAATATGTTTGTAACCTCACAAAAATTCTGAATCTCCATTTGACAACAGATTGTTTCAGACAAATGGGTTCTGAAAATCATTCATCAGGGTTATGGCAGTGAGAGGAATTTCTTCCTTTCCAGGGGGGCAATCCTCATCCTACAGATCAGACTGCTGTCACAGGGAGTAATAGAACCAGTTCCTCCTACACAGTTAAGGAATGAGTTTTATTCAAGGATATTCCTAGTCCCAAAGAAAAGAAAATGCTTGGAGACCAGCTCTGGATCTTTCTTTCCTAAATCTGTTTGTGATAGTGCCCACATTTAAAATTATGTCACTTCACAACCTGCTGCCTCTTCTTCCCCTTTCAAGTTTACTGGTAACACCAGACTTAAAAGATGCTTGTCATCACATTCCTATTCACCCAGACTTCAGGCGTTTATTGAGGTTTGGTGTGTCCGGATCACATTATCAGTTCTCTGCCTTACCCTTTGGACTATCTACTGCACTGAGAGTGCTCACGAAGTGTCTAGCTCCAGTTATAGCTCATTGCAGAAAACATGGTATCCACATTTTTCCGACTTTAGATGACTTGCTTACCTTTCACAGTCTTTTTCAAAATGTCAGGAATCTCTCTCTCTCTTAGGTGAGAGATCTTTTGCACAAGCTGGCATTCCAAGAGAACATTCAAAAGTCTTTCTTGACTCCCTCACACAGAGTTGTGTTCTTGGGATGTCAGTTAGACACTTCAGTTCAAAGACATTTTCTTCCACAGAAAAAATAGATTTTTATTTAGATCTAGTTCTAAGGTTTTCCACTCAGACTTCAGTCACTGTGAAGTAATACCTCAGGACTTTGGGTGTCATAGCATCAATGATTTTCATGATAACCCTGGCAAGACTCTACTTGGAAAGATATTGTGGTATCTGAAATCTCTTTGTCCCAGCATCAACACCTTATGTCTTTTCAGATCTCAAAAATGAGATTTTCAGAACAAAAATCATTTAGAGGAGACAACAGATATCCTTAAATCAAGATATCCCCTTCTCCCTCCCTGATCCAAAGCAGTCAGTCACTACAGATGCATCACACTTTGCATAGAGAACAGCTTCAGGAGAGATAAAATTGCAGGGGGTATGGGACACCAAGAAAAGATGCAAGCACATAAATCTCAAGGAGATGCTTGCCCTGATCGAGACACTCAAGTCCCCAAGACCTCATCAAGTGGTTACACACAATACCACAGTGATGTGGTACATCAACATGCAAAGAGGAACCAGGTCATACCCCCTTTGCATACTATCCATGTTTGCTTGGAACGTAACTTCACAGCATAATCTCACTCTACAGGTATCCTCAATTCAGTCACATCATAACTGTGTGGCAGGCAAACTAAGCAGCACCAGGGCAGACCTTCATTAATGAAAACTAGAACCAGGGTCTTCCAAGATTTGATCCATCTGTGGGGAGTTCTTCAGATATACCTCCTTTCCTCCTTTCTGAGCAATCAACTGGAATTGTGTACCAGGACTCCATGCAAAAAAGCCTGGATGAAAGTTGCATTTTCTTTGGATAGGAATGTCCCTGTGTGCCTTTCCACCCTTTCCACTAAAATCTTGGGTACCTCTGAAGATTTAGAAGGAAGCCCTCAAGATCATTGTGGTGACTCCCTTCTGGCCCAGTTAACCATGGTTCTCACTTCTTTTGGAAATGGCCAGGGATATATCAATCATCTTCAACTGACTGTCCAGATGATAGGGTCTTAATTTATTTTAGGCACCCATTTTCTGAGGACATACAGCAGGTACTAATGGAGGTAAGAAAGCCTGCTACAAGAAAATCATATATTAGCAGATGGAAAATGTTTTCTATTTGATGCCAACAATGTAACCAGCACCCATTCAGGGCTAATTGTTCTGTGATTTTACGATATTTGTATGAGTTACTATCCTACAGCCGTCTTATTCCTCTGTCAAGGTTGATTTATCAGCCATTTCAGCATGTCTGCACATGGATCCTCCTCTTTCAAGGCATTTGCATGTCAAATGCCCTATCCTTGGGAGGACCCTTATAGCTAAGCCTGCTGCAGTAGTAATCAATATGAAGAACATCTAGTTTTCCCTAAGCCATTGCTGGTTTGTTTCTAGTTGATATTCTAGCCTTAACATAACAGTTGTTTTACACTGGAACCCCAGGTTATAAAGTTACTTTAACAAGTTACTTTTTTAAAGCAAGTGGAATGCAGAAAATAGATGGTAAAGTACCTGTACTTTAGCAATCTAATGTCACCTACTTTCAATCTAATATGCAAATTATTATATATGGGGTACAATGTATAACACTCCCCTGCTCCCCCCCAAGATTATTATATATGGGGTACAATGTATAACAACACCTCCGTGCCCCAATGTCAGATAACCTCCTTTGAAAAACTGTTCTATTTTCATTTCAATTATTCCCCCAAAAAACAGCTATACATACTCCCATACTCCCTAACATTCAAAACTAACATCACTTTGTTTTCACCCATCTATCTACCCTAAATACCATAGATACTACCACATTAATATAATAAAAAACCAGACACCAAAGACAAATGAAAGTCATCAAGGAAGGATATAATAAATTAAGACAAGACCAAAAAAAGCAAGGGGGTGGGAGTAGCATCCTATTCAAGATGGACTTTCAAATCCAGATTTCAAATTAACCAAAACAAATCTTTATATATCATTTTGTATCCTACCCCCTGGTGGTAATATCAATACTATATAGAGGATATTCTAAGGATGTGGTCCTCAACCTACCCTCAGAACAAATACTTAATGATTTTTAATACTGACTGGACTGGAAAGCACACTGCTAATTCTACCTCCCACTCCAATATCACAATGCTTCAGGCAACTACTACTTCCACAACTAGAATCAAACTAGAAAATAAAGAACCAAATGAAGAAGAAGCTTATAAATTAAACTAAACATAAACACAACAAAACAACTTTACCAGACGAGATGAACTTAGAGCCTGTGACTGGAACCTTTTTAAAACACTACCTTGAAGAGAAGCTGTTAAAATAAAACCTTAAATTTTATCGATCCTAGATAAGCAAGCACACCCAAATGGTCCATTAATGAAAAGTCCAGCCCTGGCCTGGCTTAAAGAAAAAGAAAAAAAAAAAAAAATGTTACTGCTTAGGCTTGGTTTGCTAGGAATGGAGATAACACAAACAAAACAAACATTGAAATATTAATAAGCATTTAAGAAATAAAAAAACAAAGGCAAAACTTACAGACAACTAAAAGAACTTACAGCAAAAAACAATCCCAAAAGTTCTGGTCTAGTATAAATAAACTCCTAAACCCAGGCGACTCTCGTACACCCTACCCCATCCCAGGCCGAACACAAACACCCCCCACCAAATTGAATATACCTTCAATACCTTCTTTTCTTCAGAGACCATACATCCAGTCAACTTCAACTAGTCCCTGACAACAACTCAAGCTCTTCCACCATACCTGGCACACTTCCAACATTCCATCTGAAACCCCATCTCAACCATCTCATCTATAAAAACATCCAAAAACTTAAAAACCTTTGTCTTTCTGTACCCAGCTAGAAGAGTAATTTCTTATCCCATTCCCATCCTCATAAATAGACCATTAAGAAAGAAATAGTTCAGACATCTCTTATCAACATTCTTGAATCCCTTTCCCTTGACTGCCTGGCCATTTAATTTCAACTCTTCTGTATGCCTCACCAATATATACTAATCTAAAGAAAAAATAATCTCATCAAAGCTAAATCTTATAATAATAACATTGCCAGATTTGCCTCCTTTTCCCTTTTTTCATTGTCTCAATCTAACGCATGAGCTAGGCTGGCTTGAATTTCAAAAAAAACCAAAACTCTCCCACCTCTCCTCCCACCACAAGATTTATAAAACATAAACATAACAGCAAATTATCCTATACATATTGTCACCTCTACTATTGTAAATGCCTACATTACTCTAGTAATACTGCTAATTTATTTATTAAATACACAAATCACTCCAAGAGTAATCAAGTTAACAAACTTGCAGTCCCTTGCATTTATGTCTTTCCAGACCCCCAAGTCTCCTCTGTTGAAGAAACCCTACCTTAGCAAATATTAAATGTGAAATAAGAACTTGTAAATTAAGTGACCTAAAGATAGACTTGAAGCTTGGTTCTATATAGCTTAAGTCACCCTTCTATTCATTTGGTTGGTCTCACAGCTAATTAATATGGCCATGAGATCTGATAAACTGTTTTTGCTTAGAAGAACACCTGCCAAACTGATTGATGTCCAGCTGACCAACCACAGTGCACTAGCATCTTAACTGACCTTTGCAAATAGATTCAAGTGTAATGTGTTTTGACAGAGAGGCAGCTCCTGTAACCCCAATGTATGGGAATCTGCTCCCACACCCCTACATCTAAATATACTACCTCTGTGGACACACCAACCTGGAGAAAGGAAATATATTTATTCCATTTTCTCCAAGCTGGTGCAACCTCAGAGTTAGTATATTTAGGGATCAATATTATGGGGCAAAGTCCTGACATTGGGGGCACGGAGGAGTGTTATACATTACTACCCCATAAAAACTGCTCATGGTGGTATACTATGCCACAAAAAGCTGCTCCGGGAAACACTCCACATGTGATAAGGTTCATTTCAGTAAGTCAAAGTAGACCTAATAATTAAGTTGGCCATAAAAAAATTATTATTTTTTTTTGAACACGTATTAAATTTTCACTTCACACAGACAAACATAAAACATAAAAAACATTTAAAAGAAAAGAAAACAAACCATGTCAATTTGTTTTCCATTTAAATACAATATACATCACATACATTTTCTTTGCTACTATAATCAGTCTAACATTATAAAAAAAATTGAATTGCTGAATTCCTGCCTTCCCTTAAACCTCACTCCTCTTCCTCCTCCTCCTGAGTATTATGCATGTATTGTTCCCACAATTTCCATGTCTATGTAATTTGCTTCTTCCTTTTTCTAACGACCCCTCATACAGTTCTTTTATCTCTTTATAATATTCAACCTCAGATACAGTTGGTTTAGACTTTGATTTCCATTTTCTAGTAATTGTTTTTTTGGCAGCCAACAGAATTAAACTTAATAAGGCCTTGCTATGTCTAGGCAATTTAGATCATGTATCCCACCCCAAAATAACCATTTCCTTACTGACAGCCATTTGCTCTCCCAGTATTTCTGACAGAGTACTCTGTAGGGAATTTTTAAAATATGTCAACTCATTACATTCCCAAATACAAATACACACAGTAAATATGTTCCTAGTTACCTCTTTCTTCCCCAAAACACCTCCAACATTTGCATCTACCTGAGGAAAAATTATTTGAAGTCTGCTTGGGGTATAAAATTACCTATGCGAACACTTAAGCAAAGATCCTAAACCTTCCTCACTTGGATGCATACTTGTGAGCCATACATATGCATTCTCATTGTTTTCTTGTAGATTTCTTTTCTACTCTTTCCTCCCAATTGTTTCTAACCTCCTCTGATTCTTATAGCTATCATGCAATATCATATATACCCTACTAATTATCACTTTTTAACAGCTGCATATGTACTAGATTCAACTAAAACTGTAAAAGAGCAGGTCTTTCACTTAAAATTTTGATATCCCTTTCTTTTTACCTGCAGTCTGAGATCAAGCCTTGGTAGGGAAGTCAGTCTCTGACCTGCAGTCCAAATGTCTTCTTGGCCTTATCCCACTCTATTACCTTTCCTTCTTGAGTTATTTGCTCCCAATATCTTCATTCCTTGGCCAGGTTTCTCCAGTAAATTCCAGCCCCGTCTTATCTATTTTCTGTACCTCCACTTGCAGTCATCCCTATTGGCAAAATCCCCTTTCTCCATTCTCGTATTAACTTAGTTCTTAGAATACTTTCTGCTACTTTATGAATACAATTTTCTATTTGGTCATTATTCTCCTCCTTAAGGATCTGCTTCCAAAGTTCCACTCTCTCTCTATCGCTTTCTTGAACTTCCCCTTTGCTTCAACATCATTCCTTTCCAATTTGAATGATAACTACCATGAAGAAATTCGTCACTGGATGTTTTCATCCATACCTGCTAACATGACCTTGACTGGAACAAAGACTGATACTATCAGTGGGCATTTTTTTCTCTGTCTGGTTTCACCACTGGTCATAACTCCACATCCTACCACTGTGCCTCACTTCAATATTTATTGTGGCTCATATTCAAACATCACTTGTTATTCACTTATCAAGAATTTATCCATAAATTTTATACTCCACTGCCTGTCATCAGATGGCATCATCAGTTGACATTTGCCTTGGTACAATTTGAGGTTATCATCAGTACACTGTATATCTGTGCCTTTATCCAAGAGTTGTTTTAGTGATGCCATGCTACACTGTTTGAGACAGGTCCTAATAAAATTGGCTTCAAACATATACTGAAAAATTACCTTACCACAAAATTGCTGTGCAACTGTGGAACCACCTGACTGCTTCGATTGCTGGCATTCCTCTACTCATCTCTATGTTAGGTAACTACTTGTGTTTCATTCAGACTCTAATGCCTGTTCACTTTTTATTATCTTCTCTTATAGGTTTATCAGTAGGTACTAAGCTAGGTGCCCTTTTGGGCCATTTTTAAGCCTGGCCACTTTTCCTCAAAGGAGAGAATCAACCCTGTATCTTGTGTCTGTGAAATAAACATTTAACCATTATGCCAACCCCAACCCCCCCAATAAAATAATACCCATTTGTTAACTAGGTTTGCCCACTGAACACAGAGTCCTTTTTAAGGGGTGATTTGGGAATAAAGTTTGGTTAAATGATGTGCTCAAAGTCACACAGTAGACAAATGAGGGCTAAGAGAATCAGACCCTGTACCACTGGTACTACAGCTCACAGCCTTAACCCGCTATGCCAACTGCTAGACTAGATGTTGCCTCAAAGGTTAGTACTTTGTGTTTGTGAGGTAAACACCTGAACTACTTACTATACCAACCTCCATGTATATTTATGGGTAGCATATATGCTAATTTAATGAATTTATACACTGTTTAGTGCCCTTGTTCATTTTTATTATTGCATCTGTTAGTGTTATTGCCTGACTGTTCAAACTGTACGTATACATCTGACTAACTCTGTGTTTAATGGCAGCTTGTGCTGTATTTGACTATGATGCAGTTCTGTCTACTGTTATACCCTCCAGAGATGTACTTTTATATAGTATATGTTTTCATTTACTCTATACCCTTTATGGTTAAAGGGTAGCAGTCACAGAGCTGCTTCTCTTGTCTGGTATTTTGCATTGATTTCACTACTGTTCCTCACATCAGTCTCAGATATTCATTAATTGAAGCCTTTCCCCAGGACACCATTGAAAATGGGTAACACACAGCTAGACATTTCTAGACAAAAAATGTAACTAAATAAGAAGGAGAAAGGGATAAATGGAAGATGTGGACACTGTAGAAAGCAAACATTGTAAAAATGTCAGTCTGGCTACTACAGTGGTTATCAGACAAAGAGTTTTTGTGTTTTGTGCACTCTCTTATAATGCAATTGTCTGATCTTTGTAGCACTCTGCCATAAAGTAGTCTCACCTCTTAAAGTTTTATCACTTCTGCAAGCTCAGCATTTGGAGTTTGCAAGATCTTACAGACGTCGTTTGTGATTTACTGTTGCTCATCCTACACTTCGGAGCACCTATTCCCAGGAATCAGATCAGAATGTCCTATGAGACTTTCCTTTTTAATGCGCTTTTCGGTTTATATATAGCACAATACTGTAAATGATTTTCAGCGATTATGTGCCAATGTTTTCACTGCTTTGTGGTGTTTCATGCAAATCATATACATGCCCTCTGCTAATTTTGTGCCAACTTTGCACTTATAAACACTGCAATGCAAACTGAATATTACATTAATTTTACAGTTTATGTAATATCAAGCTCAAACCATCTTCATTGCACACCTCTCTAAGACAGCATTCATGGCAGCCACAAATAAAAATACAAAATAGGGTTTGTTCTGCGTTCGCTTCACTACTGGTGTGTAATAAACTTCTTTGTAAATCACTTCAGATGTGAACATGCTTAAAGGTGTGTAATCCAGTATAATATGTGCCATTAATTTGATGGTAGCTCTACTGCCATCAGTATGGAAGTATTTTAAACCAATAAACTGCGGTGGTGGTGCTGCGGTAGCATTGTAGCCTCACAGTAAGATGTTGTCCTGTTCGATTCTCAGCTAAAGCGTCTTCTGTGTGGAGACATGCGTGAACGGGCGTACCTTCGTTGAAGGTTGTGCATCAGAACTGGCAACTCAGCACGTAAAAATCTACTTCCAATCATTAGCGGACAGGAATTTCGCTGTGGCGACCCCTAACTGGGAAAAGCCGAAAGACACAACAACTGGTAAACTGCTAAAATTACTATATCAGTGAAGCTGTAACATATAAGGTCAGTACAAAGTACTTCATTAGTACATTTACAGTACTTTGTTGGCAATGTCCATTTCTATAAACCATTTGGTATAAAAATTAATGCATGATGCCCAAGTGTCGAATGATTTGTTTAATCACTTTGTTGATATGATAGTGAAATTAACCTCCAAGGCTACATGGCACTAACTGCAACTTTTCAATATTTAATAAACTGCTTAGTGATAATGCTCACGACTCTTCTACAAACACTCATTTCTGCCCTATAGCTTCTGAATTATGATTCATTCCTTTCATGGGGTACACGTGCATGCAACACATGCTACAAAACCTAAAAATGTGTTCACTGCCTATCCGATATGTTTGTCTGTCACTGCAAAAGTAATGAAAATTTTAGTGAAAGAAAAGTAAGCAAAGTCACATCAAAGAAAATGCTTTAAGTACATTTATGAACACTTGGTTTGTTGTAAAACTATGTCTTCAAAGGCAATCAAGACATGACAAACAGTAAGGTTAAGAAAAACTACATAACCCCTCTTGTGTGTGTTTTATAGCTCATTGCTGTTGAGTGTAATACTGAGCACAGTAACCCTGCTGAATACATTGCAACAGCTGTAGCCTGTGGCTGCTTGTAGAAGACATTAGATATTAAAAACATACAACCCTCCCTTTAATTAGTCTTAAGCGCGGATTAAGCTGTTGGCTGACGATCACAGGGAAAGGTGATATCAGACATGTCTCTAATGTAAACTGGAAATGAAAGAGGAGGAGAAAGAACAGAATGGAATGAAAACATTTAGAAAGGGCAGCAAGGAACCCACTAACTGGTTTTGGCTAAAAAAATAATATGGGATTTGCTACTAAATGTACCAAAGAATATGACCAGGGGTTCTATAATGTAATAAAATAATAACGTATGCATGGATAGGCATCAAAACAGATGGGCTAATGTGATAACTTATACTTACTGTCTCAATATTATGACCAGTGAATTGTGATGAGTGACAGTCTAGTTTATGCTCATTAATGCATAGCCTTCCTGTGATATAACAACCTGACCTTCTCTTCCTGCAGTAACACTGGATATGTACTGTATGCTGCTGTGTTACCTACAGCCTTATATTCCTCCCTGTGGATTATGATTACACTTCCCAGAACCAGGCAGTAGCTTTGTAAACACAGTGTGTGACTGTGCTGTGCATGTTGCACATATGGAAGATGGAAATTCATAGCTTCACCACTTCAGTGGTGCAGCCCTACTGATATCTACAGAGTGTGAGCAGCTAATGGTCAGATGGCTCGCCAAGTGTGTTCTCTTCTTTAGATGTTAGCCTTCATCAGTTATGCCTCCATTTTTGCACATGGGCTCGGGGTGTCACTTCAACATGGCTAGCCCTGTAACAGTAATTCTTTCACACCACGCACTCATATGCACACTCACACCTATAGCCAATTTAGAACCTATTGCATGTCTTTGGAAGATGGGAGGAAACTGGAGCACTCAGAGGAAACCCATGTGAAGACAGGGAGGGCATGCAGACTCTGCACAGAAGGCACCCCAGCTGAGAATCAAACTAGGGAACCTCTATCCATGAGGCAACAACACTATCTGCTGTGCCACTGTACTGTCCAACTGATCAAATCAAATCAACTATGTAGTTTCAAAAGAAAAACTGGTGATACAGTCATATCAAAAATTACCATTATAGAAAATGAAAACGTTTAAAACACCTCTTCAATACACTAATGTAAATCACCATTATAGAAAATGAAAAAGTGTAAAACACCTCTTCAATACACGAATGTAACTGTTACATTTAAGATAACCTACATGAATCTCTCCACAAAGCTTTCTCCTCCTCAGTCTTCTTTAATCAGCCAGAGGCACTCTGCTTGACATGTGGATTGGGATTTCTTTATGTAGCATGTCCAACAGCTCTGGGTTTGACATGGCCTTGTATGTTAAGCAGAGATCGCCTCTGAGTAGACGATATGCATAGAGTATAGCTTTTAGGCCTGTGATTCTTTTAGTGAGGTATTTCTGAGGCCTTTCAGTTGTTGCAGATGTCTTGAGAGGTACATACCAAATGGGGCATTGTATTCTATAATGGGTCTAATGATGTCCCTAAGTCTCTTATCACACTTTCTGTGTTTAGTGTACTGCCACCTATATGGTAATTCATGGATACATGTTTTTCCCAAAGGGAATTATACATTTCTTGGCATTGAGCTTGAGCCCATGGCTCTGGCACCAAGCATCTGTTTCTTTAAGGCCCTCTTGTAGAGTATCCACATCATTTGGGATTCTTCCCAGTTTGCAGTCATCTGCAAACATCCAGTTGACCTGTACTACCTTTGCAACATCTTGTTAATCCCATTATCACAATTTAATGTTAATTTTTTAAAGGCCTCTTAATTAGTCATACAGAAGAGCATTTGGAATTACAAATGGCACATCTAAGTATTTTTTATTTTTTTTAATATTTTTTATTTACTTATTTAGTTTTTATGTGTTCTTTAACTGATCAGGTATTCCAGCTGAAGCCAGCTTTGATGTCATGGAATACATTGATGTTATGTTGTCCATATCTCACCTTCCTTCTTACTGTTTGGGTTAGGAGCCGACCCTCGGCTCTGACTCGGCCATATACTATAGCTCGAGAGCTTTTACTGGCTTGAGGCTAGCCCCTATCCCAACATGCCTAGCGGTAGTTACCCAGATCTCGTTTGCCGCTTGCAGCTTCAAGATTGCAGATACTGGCTCAGTCTAAGTGTTTTTTTTTCTCTTATTATATTTTTTGAAGAAAATTTACCTTTATCTTATCTAACTTGTTAACATTAGTTGTCCTTCATATTTCTACCTTTCCCTATCCCATCCAAGTGACTTGCTTTTGTATGGACTAACCGTTTTTCTCTCTGGCCTTTTTCCCCTCTTCTAAACAAGTTTAACTTAGAGGCTCTCCCCCCTTCTCTTCTTTCTGTATATAAAAAATTGGCATAGTTATTTGTTAATAGTATTTTTGTTTCAATGTTTAGCTTTATATAGTGCTGTTTGACATTATATCGAAAGATACTGGCAAGGAATCGAAATGAGAAGTTATGTACCTACCATAACGTTCCATGTTAGTTGTCTTCTCTCGCCTTCTTTCTTGCTTCTGATGTTCGCGGGGCCGATCTAAGCTCTGACTCGGCACTTGCTCTCGAGTCACTTTTACAGCCAGAGGCAGCCCCATATCCCATGATGCAATGCAAAGTAATTAAAGTACCCAGATCTCGTTGGTACACAACACCATAACAAAAAGCACAAAAAGAAGAGGAAAGAAAGAAAGGAGCCAAAAGATATAAAGGATGGGCTATAGGGTAGAAGAGAGCAGCTCTTAAGAGAAACATTCTTCCATATCCAGGAAAGGTAAGCAGGGCAGGGGCAGGAGGGAGGGAAGCAAGAAAGAACTAACATGGAACGTATATGGTACGTTATAGTGGGTACATAACTTGGCTTCAATAAGGAGTTGTCAATCTTGCCTTCATTCTCTTGCCCTGACGTCCTAGCACCTAGTGGCTCAATGAAACAGTGGCTCAGAGAACTGTAGAGCCAAAACTGGCTCTATCAAACTGGCTCTCATCCAGTGGGCCAAATCCAATTTGTGAGGAGGGAGTGGCCTGGTTGGCTCAAGTGGCTGCACTGCTGCACAAAATAGCAGGAAATGGAGAAGAAGCTGCTAGCTGTAAGCTGCATAAGCTTGCTGTTGAATCTCTGCTAGGTTTTTTGAGCGCTAGATTTCGGAGATGGTGGAAGAAAGCCATCTAGATAAGGTCACTTTGGAGACAGGAAGGCTTTTCTTTTCTTTTCTTTACAGGAAGAAAGAAAGAAATGATCGCATTTGAAAATTGTTTTGTTCTGTCCAAATAATATCTGAGTTGGCGTTGTCCAAACAATAAACTAATGTACATTTAAACGCCTTACTTGTAAAAGGAGACCCCTCATCAGCTTAAGCGGCAAAGATTCGACCTGGGTACTCTGCCCTTGCATCCTGGGCATGGGGCCTCGAGCTGGTAAAAGTGACTCGAGCTTAAAAGTGGCCGAGCGAAGATTGGCAAAGTCAGGGTCGGAGCCCGAGCAGTTGAATGACCTTCAGGTTTCAAAAAATGCGACTCGTGCTGTCAAAAGATGTGCCTTACAGACAGGCACACGAGTTGCGTGTATTGTTTAGGGCCTGTTCACCTGCAGGATTTGTGTTCTGTTTGCCATGTATTTAGTTCATGAGTCCTGCAGGAAAGAAAAAACAAATTGATCTTTCAAGGGCTACTGAAGGGGCTACTGAAGGTCCCCTTTGATACTGATATGGAGGGGACTCAGCCAGCAAAAAAACCCCCCAGAAAAACCCAAGCCTTCATCCTCTTGTCTCCGATTTTGGATCCATCTAAGGAGAAGGACAAGTTACAAGCTAGGTCGGACCTGATTGTCGGTTCTGACAAGACACTTACCTACGGCTCCACCTGTTGTTTCGGAGAAAGTAAGGTCTCATAAGCGATCCAGGTCTCCTACTTTGGAACCTGTGCAGTCTGCTCCACAGTCTCCCTTATTACAATCTCTGGCAGGCAATCACCGGTCTTCAACCCATTCCTATCGATCATCCAGGAGCCTCTCGAATGATGATGTGGAGAGGGTGGTGAAGAGGCTTGTTAGGATACCAGCATTAGCTAAAATACTTTTGGGCCAATCCCAGATGGAAATGGTGCCGACAGCCCAACCAGCATCTGTCTTGATTCCTCCTCTGACTCCTTTGAGCTCAGAGCCGGAGTGTATGGAAGTCGTAGTGGTGGAACCATCGGTTACGGTAACCTCCTCCGATCTTTTGGTTCCAACTACTGCTCCGATCTCCTCGATACCTCCTTCTATCGAGGGATCTGGGAGCTGACGCTCCCTCGTCGGCTCTGAGGGGGAGCAGCATCGGACCCTTGCTCAACCCTACTCTCCCTCTCGGAGCTTTGGCACAGGTCAGCTCGGCTCCTACATCAGCCTCGGAGTCATCGCCCTTGGTTCAGAGGAAGTCTCCTGCTTCTTTGGAGCGAGAGTCTCTTTTGGGTTGGGATTGAGATGCCTTCGAGGTCATGAGGAGTATGCTATCTGCTGAAACAGCTCTACCCTTGGCTCCATTTGCTCCTTTGCCTTCGGTGCCGATGTCTGCCTCCGATCCTCCCCTCTGCCCCAAGCATAGGGAACCCATCTCCAGGATGCCTCATTGGGTGATCCCACCTCTTCCAAAACCTCCCTTGAGCATCCCTCTGAGGAGGTCCTTTGGTAGAGGACTTGCAAGAGGAAGCATGTGGACTCCCCTGAGTCCTTGACATCAGACACAGACTTGGATGACTCAGAAGGGTCCCCATGGTCCTACTCTGAAGATGTCTCTTTATCAGACATCTTAGAAATCCTTAGACAGAGGGGGATTGGAAGGGCCCTGGCCCTTCTGAAGACAAGTCAGTGAACCTGGATGCATTCGGTTCCTGACCCTCCACCTCATGGGTATCTCCTCCTTTCGATCCACAATTGCACATAGTGAGTCGAAAGGAGTGGAGCTATCCAGACACGATGGAACCAGTTCCGCAGACACCCAATAAATTTATTACAGACCCTGAAAACACAGCCTTCTTATCCAAACGTGTTCCCATTGATGCTATGATGGTGGCAGCAGCCACCAAGAAGGAATTAGCAGAAACTTCTTCATCTGTCCATCGTCCGAATAAAGAGTCTCATATGATGGACAGATATGGGAAGTGTATGTTTTCTTCAGCAACCTTTACACTCAGGTCGCTGAACTATCTGTCCCACTTTACAAGGCTTCAAAGGAATCTCCTCAAAGAGTTAGGAGATACCTTACAGGATCCTACAGCTGCAAGAGCCTCAGACAAGGTGGCTTCTCAGCTTGTGACTTTGACTTCAGTGGTTAACTCCTCCATGCGGCTAATTTCTTAGGTAGCAGATGGGGTGAGCAGAGTGTCAGGCACAGGGTTGGCCTTATGCAGACACTCCTGGATGCATCTTTGTCAATTTGTGGAGCCCTTCAAGTCTTCCTTTACCAATGCCCATTTTGACAGCTCGTTCTTATTCGGCCATAGGTAAAAGAGACTCTTACTAGGTGTGAACAGGATGGCAAAACTCTCCCTGCCATGGGAATACATTTTTCTGCTCCATCTAGGCCTTATCCTAAGAGCCAGAAGAGCAGAAAGATGTGGTTCTGGAAATCCCAGGGAGCTTCGCCTGACACATGTGAAGATTTTTTCCCCAGGGACAGAGGGGGAAATAGCAACAGAAGATGCTGGTCTTGTGGCAGGGGTGGTCCGCAGAATCAGGATGACAGAGATACCTTCTTTGGTATGACCTTCAAGCGCTCATGAAGGGAGGCATGAATGTCCGACTCGAGACAGTCGAGGGGAGATTATCCTTGTACCCCAAAGCCTGGCAGACAATCACAGAAGATACATGGGTACTATCGATAATATCCAGAGGTTACAATATCCCCTTCTCCCAACTTCCCCTGTCAAAAAGACTACATTCTATCCCAGATGTTCCACCCAATCTTCTGGATCAAGCAATCCTAGAGGTTCAAAGGTTGCTAAGAAAAAGAGTCATCCAGGAAGTCCCCGCAGACTGAATCGGATCCGGAACTTATTCAAGGTTCTTTTTAGTTCCAAAGAAAACAGGGGACTGGAGACCCATATTGGATCTCAGCAGGCTGAAAAAATCAGTCAAGAAAATAAATTTCTTGATGGTAACAGTTCAGTCCATTCTTCTCTTTCTGGGACAGAACAACTGGATGTGCTACATCAATCTCCAGGATGCGTACTACCACATAAAAATGGACAGACGGTCAAGGAGATATCCACGCTTCTGGCTGGGAGCCAGTCACTATCAGTTCAGAGCGCTGCCCTTTGGTCTCACCACAGCCCCCAGAGTGTTCACCAAATGTATGGCAGTAGTTAAGGCTCACCTAAGGCATCTAGGGATCCGGGTGTTTCCATATCTAGATGACTGGCTCCTTACTGCCACCACCGAGCATCAGCTAATCAAGGCAAGAGAATCCACAATTCTTTCTTGTTCTCAACTAGGGATCACCATAAACTATGAAAAGTCTGCCTTGTTGCCTTGTCAATATATTACCATTATAGGGGCAGATTTAGACACAAGAGCCATGATAACAAAGCTGCCTCAAGAAAGAGTATTAACGATTTGTCGCCAAGTTGCAATGCTGTTGGCAAAAAAGAGAATTCTGGCAAGATTTGTTCAAAAGGTCCTGGGTTCTATGGCAGTGGCAATCTCTCTGGTCCCTATGGCTCGCTTCCACATGAGAACTCTGCAGTGGATCCTCTTTGCACAATGGTCATTCCAGGATTTACCCATGTTGCATCAGATTCTGATTACGGAATCCTGCAAAAAGGATCTGGAGTGGTGGATTCACTCCTCTATGGTAACAATAGGCAGGCCATTTCTAACCCCCCCAATCTGTAGCCACAGTGACCACGGATGCTTCCCAGATAGGGTGGGGGGCATTATCTGGGACAGACTGTTCAAGGGACTTGGCAGGAACACGAGTACCACTTGCATATCAATGTCCTGGAGATGAGAGTGGTGCTTCTGGCATGACAAGCACTTCAGGACTCTCTACCTACAGGGACTATATCAATTCAGACGGACAATATGTCGGTAGTATGGTACATCAACAAACAGGGTGGAAACAGATCTTACCCCTTGTGTCGAGAGGCTCTACGAGTGTGGCAATGGATGATGTCTTCCCAATGCTTTCTGGTTGCAATGCACATCCTGGGGAAATCCATCGTGAGAGCGGACAAGCTCAGCCAGGCTATCCTGATGCCCCACGAGTGATCCCTGAAGCAGGAAGTTGCGGACTTAATTTTTCGCAAATGAGGCTAGCCATGCTGCGATCTGTTTGCCACCCCCCTCAACAACAAAAGCAGCATCTACTTTGCCCTAGTCCCATCACCGGGACAGTTACCCAGGGATGCACTTGTTAACGATTGGCCCCCGGGACTGCTTTACGCCTTTCCACCTTTTCCCCTAATCCCCAAGATTCTTCAGAAAGCACAGTCATTGGGTTGCAAGTTAATCCTCATTGCCCCTTACTGGCCTCATCAGATATGGTTCCCATTCCTTTGGACTCACCTACAGGGGGAGCCTTGGATCCTGAACTCAGTACCAGATCTTTTGATGCATCAGTCGGGGGCTCTCCATCCTTCCATTCAAACTGTCAAGCTCACAACTTGGTTTCTCCACTTTCAGTTTTAGTCGGGCTTCCTGATGTTTCTCCAGCAGTTCAACACATTTTGATTTCCTCCCATAAGTCCACTACTAGGAAGCTTTATACTAGTAAATGGAAGAGGTTCTCTTGTTGGGCAGGCAAAAATCAGGCTGATCCCTTTACTGTACCCATTTCAAAGATTCTCAAACTTCTTGCTGAAACCTTTGAGGGAGGAGCAGCTGTAGCTACTATCTGGGTTCAGTTACCTGCCATTTCTAATTTCCATATGGGAGAAATGGGGTCCAATATTATGTCCCATAGGCTATATAAAGCTTTCCTAAGAGGTACTACCCTCTTAAGACCTCCAATAAGAGAACCTCTCCCCCTTTCAGGATCTAAATTTAGTGTTAGATGCTCTGATTCTTCCTCCCTTTGAAACATCTGCTTCTTGTCCGCTCAAATTTTTGACTTGGAAGACTCTTTTCTTGGTTGCAATTACCTTAGTTAGAAGGGTTTCAGAATTACAGACCTTATCTCTTTGACCCCTGTACTTGATTTTCCATAAAGGTCGGGTTTCTCTCAGAATTAACCCCTCTTTTTTACCCAAGGTATGTTCTGACTACAATTTGAATCAATCCATAGAGCTCCCTGTTTTCTTCCCCAATCATGGCAACAAGGCAGAGTATAAGCTTCAACAATTGGACGTTTATAGACAGTTACATTTCTATTTACACTGGACCAAGGACTTCAGAAAATCTGACCAATTGTTCATATCCTTTGCGGACAATAAAAAAGGTTCTGCAGTCTCAAAGGTGACTTTATCTAAGTGGTTTTCAGACACTATAAAACATGTCTACAATTTGCGTAAACAAGAACTTCCAGGAAAAATTAAAGGGCACTCAACAAGGGCCTTGGCTTCCTCTATTGCTTTCCAAGCCAGACTGCCTTTGGATTCGATCTGTGTGGCAGCTACATGGGCTAATCCCCATATCTTTATCACTCATTACAAAGTAGATGTGGCCTCCTGGAACAGGGCATCCTTTGGTTCCATGGTCCTGAAGAGTTTTGTCCAGTGAGCCACCCAAGAATCAGGTGCTGGGGATGCTATCCCAAACAGCAAGAATGAAGGCGAGATATGGAAACCATAATATAAAGAAGTTATGTACTCACCATAGCATTCCATGTTTGTTGTCCTTGATCTCGCCTTCCTTCTTGCATTCCGCCCTCCTGCCCCCTTCCTGCAGGATTGAGAGGAATCCATTGTTTTTATTGGTTATACTGGCTGGGTTTCCTTTTTTACCATACCGTTTGGTTAGTACTAGTCTTCCCTTCTTACTCTTACTGATGGGTTACCTTTATATGTAGGTGTCCTCTGATATGTAAAATAGAGTATACCTATTTTCTATTTGTATGGTCTAGTATTGGGTTATCACAAATGAGATCTAGGTAACTACCACTAGGCATGCTGGGATAGGACTAGCCTCAAACCAGTAAAAGCTCTCAAGCTATAGTATACGGCCGAGTCGGAACCGAGGGTTGGCTCTGAACCCAAACAGCAAGAAGGAAGATGAGATCAAGGACAACAAACATGGAACATTATGGTGAGTACATAACTTCTTTTTAATTAAGGACAAATATAGGAGCTACACTACTAAAGAAACCAGAAGGCCTCTTCCTTATCTAGGATTTCACAATGAGCTTCCCTTCTCTACGGAACTGACTGCAATATTCCCCACATCCTGAAGTCCCAGAAACTGGAGATGGTCAATGATATATCAAAACTAAGCTGTTTTATTCCCTTTACCAACAGTATGCAAGCACCTCGGCTGTACTGAAAGGAGACACAAGAACTTCTTCCTTCTTGCAACGGCGAGCTAACAATGAAAAAAATAGGCGGGGGAAGGAAAGATCACGGTTTTAAGGGGCAAACTATAATCCTTCATTGTATTTATTTAAAGATCTAAGTGTCTAATCACTTTACATTAAAAAACAGCCAGCTGCGCTGGTGTAGAGGAATAAAATGTCTGACTATGACACAGGCATCTGTAATTTGATTCACACACTTGATGGAGGTGGTTAGGGGTGTCCTTGGCAGAGAGTAGGAGAACATGTTGGGTACACATGTCAAAGGCACAGCAATGCTGACAGTGATATCAGAGGCGTGAAGTCTCAATGCAAAAGTATGTTTAAGGCAAGCAGGTGGATGGACCCTTCAACACATAAGTCTGATACCCATTCTGGCAACAATATGGAAAATATTCCTCAGTAATATTATCTGTCAGATCTAGATGAGTTTGTGAGTTTAGAAAAATGAACATTTGACAATCCCGACCCAATTGTCTGTATCAATTCCTGAGTTCCTTGTACCACCAGCGAAAACAGGTTAGAACATGTTTGGTATGTTGCTTCCACAAGATCATTAGGATTCATATGCTGTGTAACATCTTTAGGGAGATGTTTTATCTTTCAATCTAAACTTTTTAGCACAGCCACAACAACAATAATACTTATCAAGGTAGCAGTACAGTAATGGACCACTTCATCTTTGCACAAAATACATATTAATGCATTCTAGCATGTGTTCTATAACAGCACTTATGCATGTTAAAGCCGAATTTTGTCATAGTTTGACCATAAGGAAGAAGTGTGAGTGCAACCTATACAGTTGATTATCCCAGACAGCAGAGCTGGGATATGGCCATGGAAAGACAAGACCAAAGTCACAGCTGTTTTTTTTCTTTGCTCATAGAATTACACATATCCAGTACAACATACTTTTTATCTGGTGCTTCATCATTCTGGGTGTCATGGAGATGACCTGCACTTGTCCATAGAGATTTAATACAGCTTATACTCCAAAGGAAAGGTATATATACTCTCAGTTAAAGCCAAGGTCCATCAGGGTACCAGCCTCAATTTTGTAGGTTTTAATAACCAACCAAATGCCAAGCTCAGTGAACTTTAAAGCAAATTAATGGGGTTTGTGGATCCTTATTGAATAGTAAAGACAAGGGCTTCATATTCCAGGTGTTTGCTCGGAGTGTACTGGAATAAGGTAGGAGGTAAGAACTTCCTTTATTGGTAGTACCACCAGCTTTTTACAAGAGTTATTATTGTTAAATGTTTTTTGGCCTGATATGATCTCTGTGCATCATTTAGCACAATTTTTCTCTGACACAGAATACATATGGTAGATACCAAATCTGTTCTTGTTATAAAACATTTTTCCATTCTTAATGTGCAGATTTTTACATCATGCTAAGTTAGCCAGGTAGACTCAACTAAATCTGGTAAAAAAAGAAGTTATGTACTTACCATAATGTTCCATGTGTGTTGTCCATTTCCGCATTTATTCTCACTTGTGGGTAAGCTCCGATCCATTGGACCCATCTCTGCCTTTTTCAAAAGCTTGAGGCCTTCAGCAAAGCTCATGTGCATTCTCACTTACTCACAATGAAGTTCTCTCAAACCCTCAGATATTGTTTGCTCATGAGAAAAAAAAACATTAGTGGAATTAAGGTTGTAGGTAAAAATATTTATAGTGTAAGATGAATAAGTGGTTTCTGAGGGTATAGAGTCCAAAGGATATCCAGTTGCTACTACCCAGTCTCCCAGGAGTGTAGGCAAGGGGTAGTTGGGTGGGTTGTGAGAATAAGGCAGAGATGGATAACGCACATGGAATGTTATGGTAAATACATAACTTCTTTATGTGATGTTATCAATCTCACCTTTATTCTCACTTGTGGGACCACGTCCCAAGCTACCTGATTCTTGGGTGGCACATGGGAGAATATTCCTCAGGACCATACAACCAAAGGATGGTCTACTCCCATCTGGTCTGCGGGACTTCTTGGAAGACTCTTTTTCTTAGCAATCTACTTTGTAATGAGTATAAAGGTATGAGGGTTGCCCATGTGGCTGCAGGACAGATGCTGTCCAAGGATAGCCTTTCTTGGAAAGCTGAAGAAGTAGCCATCACCCTGGTGGAATGAGCTTTGAGAGATGCTTTGAGCGTCTTGTTCTTAGAACTGTAAATAAAGGAAATGCATTCAGAGAGCCATTTGGATAACCTTAGATATTAGTAAGCCTTTCTTAGTGTTAGAATATGAAACAAATAGTTGATCTGATTTTCTGAATTCTGCAGTTCTATGTAGGTAAAAACATAACTATCTATGAAGTACAACAAACAAATGAAACGAGGAGCCACCAAGCTGAAGAACGCCAATAAAAAATGATGTATCACAAAACAGCACTTTATTGAACCAAAAATAAACACCAGATGTAAAGCGCTTTTCTTTTAACTCCTGTTAAACTTCTTTAGACAATTACAAAACACTAACATCACTCCCTTTTATACAAATACTAGTCTCAATTAGTACTAAATTAAAAACACCTGCTCACAATTAATTCATTCAACTGCCTTAAACAAGAAAAAATGAAGCAAATAAAGGCATGAGTATATAAAATCAAGTAACTGAATTCAATGATCACTTACATAAATACATTTATACTTATTACTTAAAAGCCATAAATAACTTATATTCAAGGGACTAGAAAAAGATGATGTTATAAATATAATATTATGAAACACTAAATTAATAAATATTTATTTTATTTTATTTTTATTTTACATTTGTTAACCGGGCTAGTCCAACTGGATACATGTCCATTTTCAGTGGAGGCCCGAGGAGAAAAGCTCCGCTATCTAATACATGGTAACAAAAAGTATATACACAATACATAAGACATTTCAAGCACAAAAAGTATATACACAATACATAAGGCATTTCAAGCACAAAAATACTTAGGTTCATAGGTTCATACTAGGCTATCTGCCCTAGGGCATTTATAAGCCTAGCCAGAGTGTGTGTGGCTTTCACCACCCCTTAGGATGAGAATACTATACCTATTAGTTTGCTGTGCCTCTGTCCAGCAGTGATACAGAGATGATTCCCGGGGTAAACCTACGATCTCCCATCCACTCGTCAAGATTTCTCTTGAACAGAGTCAGTGAGGGGCTCTGCCTCACATGGACTGGGATTCTGTTCCATAGTGTAGGGAGTCTCTGGGTGATGAATCTGTCCCTCCAGCACGTCCTATTTATATCCGTGTTGAGGTTTAAGTCTCTTGCTCTCGTGGCTCTGGTGGATTTGGATTTTTTGAGGTGGAGCATGTCCATTAATTCCGGGTTGGACATGGCCTTGTATGTCAGGCACAGATCACCTCTGAGCAGACAGTATGCGACTGAATAGAGCTGGAGTTTCTTCAGTCGGGCATCGTATGACATATGTTTGAGCCCCTTTATCATTTTGGTGAGGAACTTTTGGGGTCTTTCCAACTGCTGCAGGTGTCGGATAAGGTACATTCCGAATGGGGCATTGTACTCAATCATTGGTCTGATAAGTGAAGAGTACAGGGGTACAATGACCTCTCCTGATCTGGATGTGAATCCCTTCATGATCAGGTGGGCAATGTAGAAGGTCTTCCTAACCACTTTGGCAATGTGAATGTCAAAAGAGAGGTTACTGTCAACTTGGGTCCCCAGGTCCCTGATAACTTCTTCCGTGTTTAATGGATTACCACCTATGTGGTAATTAGGGTTACCTTGTTTTTCCCAAAGGGTATGACTATACATTTTTGGCATTTAGCTTAAGGCCATGGCTCTGGCACCAGTTATCCATTTCTATGAGACCTCTCTGGAGGATGTCTGTGTCTGATGGAGTGTCAATTATGGTGCCCAGTTTGCAGTCATCTACAAATTTTGTCAGCCACAATCCCCCTATGTTTGCCTGCACTTCAGAAAAATAAATGCCGAACAAGAGGGGGCCCAGGACTGAGCCCTGTGGGACACCGCTCATGACCAGCTTAGAGTCTGACATGGCACCAGCAACTCTAACCCTGTGTGTGCTGTCCTTGAGCCAGTTTGCAACCCATCTTGTGACATATGGGTTTACATCTAAGCTGGTGAGCTTTTCTATGATGCCCGAGTGGGGTATTGTGGCGAACGCTTTTGCTAGGTCAAGGTAGGCTGTGTGAACTGCCTTACCCTCATCAATGGCCTTAGTGACTGTTTTGAAAAAGTCGACCAAGTTCAAGAGGCAGGATCTGCCCTTGACAAAGCCAAATTGGGTAGGATCCAGTGTCTGTAGGTCCCCAATGTCTTTATTTATGAGTTCCATTATGATCCTCTCCATAGCTTTGCAGACAAAACTCGTCAAGCTTATGGGGAGGTAATTTCCAGGGTCCGTAGAAGCACCGCCTTTGTGGAGTGGGACCACAGTTGCCATACACCATTCTTTGGGTACGTATCCTGTAGTAAGGCTAAGATTAAACAGCAGCCTTATGTGTGGGTTTAGTTCCTCATTGAGTTCGTGTAGCACACAGCCGGGGACACCGTCCGGTCCCATTGATGCTGTGTTTTTTGCTTTAGAGAGAGCAGCTCTCACCTGAGCATCTGAGATGTTTGGGAGGCTAGACTCTGGTGGGATAGATATTTCTCCTTTTGGGGGAGGGAGGGAGAAATTTGCACTGAACCTGTCTGCCAGTATGTTGGCAATGTCTGTGGGTTCAGTGATTTTTTATCATTTTGGACTAATTCTGAGCATATCTGGGAGTTTCCACCCAGGTTTCTAACATAGCTAAAGAAGGCCTTATGATTGTCTTTTGTGTCATTAGCGATTTTTCTCTCAAAGTTGGCCTTGGATGATTTTATGAGTGATCGTAGTTTTTCTAGTATTGATCAGAGATGCCTTCCCTTTTAGGGATTTTGCTCTGTCATGTAGTAGCTTTCTCCTCTTGTTGTAGAGTTTGTTTATGGCTGGGGTCCACCAGACTGGGTGCCTGCCTTTGGTGGAAAGGGTCTTGATTTTATTAGGGATTGCTTGATCCATACATTCCTGGAGGTGCTCGTAGAAGGCATTTGTAAGGGTTTCAGCAGCGTGGGTTGTGGTTTCCACTGGCTCGGGGCCTTGAAGGATACCAATCCAGTCTTAAGAAGTGTGAAGTTTGCTTTTGAGAAGTTCTTCACTGTGGTCTTTTGCTGGGGGTGGGGCGGGATGTGGATCTCCAGTGAGATTAATTTATGGTCTGATCTCACCAATGAGGGATATACTTCGGTGTGGAGCATTTTGTCCCCATGTTTGTGATGATCAGGTCTAGTATATTTTCTCCTCTTGTGGGAATGGTGACTAGTTGTTCCATAGCATTTGAGTTTATGAACTTAAGGAACCTTTGGACTAGGGTGTTGGGGCTTGAGTAATGTTCCCAGTCTATGTTTGGGTAGTTGAAGTCACCCAATATGATGGTGTTTGGAGAGACATTCATACTCTCCAGTGTCTTCAGGAAGGCTGTGTGGGTTTCCTGAGTTTGAGAAGGTGGTCTGTAGCATGTTACAAATTGTAGGGCAGTTTTACCTATGGTTAATTGCACCTGTATGGTCTCTGATGCTTCGTGCGTTGCCACTAACCTGGAGGTGTGGGTATCCTTTATGAATATGGATACTCCCCCTCCTTTTGTGGTTCGGTCTGGATTTTGGGGCGGAGCATGATATGAGGTATAACCTGATAGTGCTGGGGTGCTCTCAGGAGCCTTGAACCAGGTTTCAGTCACAGCACAGACATCAATGTTCTCCATACTGAGGAGGGCTTCGTGGGCGTGCATCTTGAGGTTTAGACTTCTGGCATTGAGCAGTATTACCCTTAGTTTTCTCCATTTTTGTTTTCTAGGCGGTAGGTTTATCATTTGAGCCTTGCCTAAAAAGGCACTATGGGGGTGGCAAGAGCCTTTGCCAATATCCGGAAGCCCAGGGGTGACAGGTGCAAGCCATCCCTTGCAAAGCAGCGTGGCTTGTCAAGCATGTCATCCCAGGCAGACAGACATTGGATCCCCTTAGAATGACACCAGTAATTAAGCCAATTGTTAAAGCTGATCATTTTGTCTCTGTATTGTGGCATCATTCTTGGTGTGGGTAGGATACTGCTCAGGGTCAGGGTCATACCGGCCTGGGCTACATAATCTGAGAGCTCCTCTATGTCTCTTTTCATGTAGTCCAGGGAGGTACGTCTCAGGTCGTTCACACCGGCATGGACAATGACTGAGTCATACTTGTACTTGCTGTGGAGTGACCTGAGTGCTTGTGTTATGTGGCGGATTCTAGCGCCTGACAGGCAGCTTACTGTGATCTTTTCCTTGTTCAGTCTGGTGAGTGGGACGTCAGTGTGTCTGACTATGGAGTCACCTATAACAAGTGTGTCTGGCATTGGGTTTGGCCTTAAGGGCTGTGACTGTTTAGCACACTGACTTTGAGAACTATGTGTTGCATGTCTTATGACTTGAGGTGGCAGTTGCTTGGGTGTCTGCTTTGGAGGCCTCTGTAGTTTTGGTAGATTTTTGATCAGTGCCTCCGAGTATGTCTTTGTGTGTTTATGTGTTTGTTTTGCAGTTGTGATAGTTCTATGTGAAACTGGGTTTGTGGTGTGCGTGGTTTCCTTCTCCTCCTGTCTGGTCTTGCCAGTCCTGAGTTGAGAGAGCTTAGCCTCCAGTTTGGCTATATAGTTGCATCTCTCACATGTATTTGTGTTTTGTGGGAGAAGGAGTGGGTTGTCTGTGTACATGAGGAAATTGTAACATTTCCTCAAGATGCCCAGATTCACCAGCTGAACAGGAGAGGATGCTAGCAACTGACCCTTCAACATGCTAGAAAAAGTGAAAAAGTTTGCTGTGTAACTGAGTCAGAAGGGACCTATAGGGAAATGGGTACTCAAGGGGATTCTAGGCTAATGTAGTACTTTGTTTAGTATACAAGTACTTTACCTATATAAAAATGCTTTAGGAGCAAGTGCTGAGCTTTTGAGATAGAGAATAGACTGTTTAGATTGCAAGTAGAGAAGTTCTAAGGGAAAAATTGAAGAGCAGACTTTACGGAGCCAGAAATAGTTTAACCTTGTTTAACCGGTGCTGCCCGATGGTGCTCTATGGGCAACTCCGCGCTAAAGCGGGCTTTATAGCAGGGGGTTGAAAAGAGCTAGGAATTGACCCAAAATGGCCAATAGACTACAAGTTATTGGCTGGAACCACTGCTCTAGGGACAAATAGGCTGCTCAGTGCTCCCCACTCCCACTGGTGAACAAAGAAGCTTCCCTTTATCCAAATAAGGATATGGAATAGCACAGGAACCAAGCCAAAGCCCAGAGATCAGCAAACTCTGAAGACTGGACTATTCTAGCTCAGTAAGGCGGGAAAACAAGATTTTTTTTTTTTTTGCAGAAAACAGAGGAAAAACAGACAGTAAATGCTATAAATGCTTTTAAACGGCTAGCGCACTTGAGTGTGTTAGCCTACAGGTAAAATTAAGCAACAAATAAGTTTTTTAAAAGTGCAAAACAGTTAATCAACACAAAAACAGTTTAAATAGAATGCAGAGCTGTATAAACAGGCGAAAATGCAGTCGCTAAGCAGTAAATAATCAAAAGCCAGAAAAAATACTTAAATCAGGAAAAATTCACTCTTTTACTCTCTGCTGCTTGTAGAACTCTGCAGGACACCACGAGGAGCTGTGCTGAGTTGAATACAAGCGAAAAAGTGCGCTAAAGCGGGCTTTATTACAGGGGGCTGAAAAGAGCTAGGAATTGACCCAAAATGGCCAATAGACTACAAGTTTCTGGCTGGAACCACTCCTCTAGGGACAAATAGGCCGCTCAGTGCTCCCCACTCCCACTGGTGAACAAAGACGCTTCCTTTTATCCAAACAAGGATATGGAATAGCACAGGAACCAAGACAAAGCCCAGAGATCAGCAAACTCTGAAGACTGGACTATTCTAGTTCAGTAAGGCGGGAAAACAAGATTTTTTTTTTTTTGTTTGTTTTTGTTTTTGCAGAAAACAGAGGAAAAACAGACAGTAAATGCTATAAATGCTTTTAAGCGGCTAGCGCACTTGAGTGTGTTAGCCTACAGGTAAAATTAAGCAACAACTAACTTTTTAAAAGTGCAAAACAGTTGATCAACACAAAAACAGTTTAAATAGAATGCAGAGCTGTATAAACAGGCTAAAATGCAGTCGCTAAGCAGTAAATAATCAAAAAGCCAGAAAAAAATACTTAAATCAGTTATAGCAAATACAGTTATAACAAATGCTCTGAAGTTGGATTTAGAGTCTGCTACTTTCACAGTGTGGGTTTTGTCAGTGAGCCAGTTGGCAACCCATCTTGTGACATAGGGATTTATACCTAGTTTAGTGAGTTTATCTATAATTCCAGAATGGGGGATGATGTTGAAAGCCTTGGCGAGATATAGATAGGCTGTGTGAACCACCTTACCCTCATCTACAGCTTTAGTGACCACTTCAAAGAAGTCTATCAGGTTTAGGAGACATGATCTGCATTTTACAAACCCAAACTGGGTGGGGTCCAGAGTATGGAGATTACCAATGTCATTGTTCCATGATGATAAGTTCCAAGTCCTAAAGTGGAGATGGGTCTTTGTACAGAGGCCTCAGAAGTGTAGTTCCTTTCAAGAAGGCTTTACAAAGCCTGCTTGACATGATTGCATAGGCATTTTCTCCTATATGAAAGTTTGAAATTCCTGCCAAATGAACTTTAATAGTAGCTCCAGCAGCACCTTCATTGAAAAGTTTAGCCAAGAAATCTAATATAAAATGTAGGGAAGCAGTAAAGGGATCAATCTGTTTAGAATTAGCCCATAAAACAAACTTCTTCCATTTTCCCTTGTACATTATTCGTGTAGATGACTTATGTGAAGAAATTAAAATGTGTTTTACAAGAGAGGAAAGGTAAGGAAACCTGGCTATCAGGGGAATTTTGGCAGTCAAGCTGTCCATTTGAAGTTGTTTAGATTTGGATGAACCATTCCTGATGGTGAGTCAGAAGATCTGTTATGGGATCCAGAATCCATGGTTCATCCCAATATGAAGCCAAAGGAAGGGGAATCAGATTTGTTGAGGCCAACTGGGGGCAATTAGGATCATTGTTGTCTTCAACAAACTTGCTTTCTGTAATAGTTTGGGAATTACAGGAATTGGTGGATAGGCATAAAGAAGTCCTGAAGGACAATCATGAACAAGTGCATTCCTTGGGGACTCCCCCAGAGGGGGGATTAGGGCAAAGTAGTTGCTGCATTGGCATAGGTGGGTGAAGCAAAAAGGTCACAGCAAGGCTGGGCCCATTTTTGGAAAATCTCTTCTGCAATTTTTTGACTGAGGTGCCACTTGTGTGGCAATAGTATAGCTCTGCTCAATTTGTCTGCTGTTACACTGGATCCCCCCAGGATGCGCATTGCTATCAGAAAGTGATTGGAAGATGTAGCCCATTGCCAGACCCTTAGGGGTGCCCAACAAAGGGGGTACGATTTGGTTCCCCCTTGCTTGTTTATGTACCAGACTACAGACATGTTGTCTGATTGGATTGCTATCGTTGCCAGAGAGAGGGAGTCTTGAAATGCTTGCAGTGCTAAAAGCATAGCAGGCATCTTCAGGATGTTTATGTGCAATGGGCCTCGTGTTGGTGCCAGATGCCTTGAACTGTCTTCCCTAGATAATACCCCACTCACCCTATCTGGGAAGCATCATATGGTCACAGTGGCTTGGGGTTGGGAAGAAATAAAATGATGGCATCGAGATACCAGAGGAGAATGCATCCACCATTGAAGATCCTTTTTACATGTATTTGTTATCATGATTTTGTGTGTCATCGGCAGTCCTAGAATTGACCACTGCAACAAAAGTAACCATTGAAGTATTCTCGTGTGAAGACGAGCTAATGGAATAAGGACAATTGAGGTGGACATTTTTACCAGTACCTGAAGAACTAGTTTGGCAGAAGCTCATTTCTTTCTGATCTACATTCTTACATAATACCGAAAATAATCTACTCTGTCTTGTGGAAGTTTTGCGATCATCCTTCTTGTGTCTATTTCTGCTCCTATGAAGACCAAGTTCTGACATGGCTCTAGAGCAGATTTTTCATAGTTTATTGTAATCCCTATAGAGGAACAGAGTTGTAGCATGGGGTCCCTGGCCAGTAGCAGAAGATGCCTGATCGGGGTGGTTATCAGCCAGTCATCCAGATATGGAAACACCTGGAATTTTTAATGCCTTAGGTGAGCTGCAACTACTGCTATGCATTTGGTGAACACTCTGGGGGCTGTAGTGAGACCAAGGGGCAGAGCTCAAAATTGGAAGTGGCTGGGTCCTAGCTGGAAGTGCAAATGCCTTTTGGACCGCCTTCCCATCCATATGTGGTAGTATGCATCCTGAAGGTCTATAGAGCACATCCAATTGTCTTTTTCCAAAAAAGGAAGTATTGACTGCAGTCTCATCATCCGGAATTAGAAGTTATGTACCTACCATAACGTTCCATGTTAGTTGTCTTCTCTCGCCTTCTTTCTTGCTGGATGGGTTCGGAGCCGATCCTCGGCTCCGACTCGGCACTTGCTTTAGCTCGAGAACTCCTTTTACCAGCTTGAGGCAACCCTATATCCCATGATGCAAGGCGGGACTACCTCAGATCTCGTTTGGTAGCTAACCTACCCTGCTAAAGACTATCCTAACATAATTAGGAACAAAGGTTCCTAAAGGAAGTCCTCATAAAAAGGCTCAGGAGGAAAAAATCTAATAGGAACTCTTCAAGATCTGTCCAGGCCAGGGGGAAGGAGGGAGGGACGCAAGAAAGAAGGCGAGAGAAGACAACTAACATGGAACGTTATGGTAGGTACATAACTTCCAAATGTTAAGTTGTCAATCTCGCCTTCATTCTTGCTGGATGGGACCGCGTCCCTAGCACCTGTATCCCGGGTGGCTCAATGGAACAGACTCTTGAGAACTGTGGAACCAAAACTGGCCCTATCTCTGGAGGCCAAGTCCAACTTGTAATGAGAGACAAAGGTATGAGACGTAGCCCAAGTAGCTGCTGCACAAATGGTATCAATGGGTAGTCTATCCTGAAAGGCTGCAGAAGTGGATAGACTCCTGGTTGAGTGTGCTTTTGGCTTAGAAGATAGTTGTTTGCCTCTGAGAGAGTAGACATAGGAAATGGTGGAAGTCAACCATCTGGATAAAGTCACTTTAGAAACTGGAAGACCCATCCTGTTTTCTGCATAGGAGACAAACAATTGGTCCGATTTTCTAATTTGTTTAGTTCTATGCAAATAGTACCTGAGCTGACGATGGACATCCAAAAAATGCAGTTTCTGTTCAGCTCTGTCGGAATAGTTAGGGAAAAAGACTGGTAGATCTATAGATTGGTTAATATTGGTTTGAGATACAACCTTGGGGAGAAAGGAAGGGTTAGTTCTTAATGATACCCTGTCCTTATGAAAAACCAAATAAGGTGAACGAATGCAGAGAGCTTGAATCTCGAAACCCTTCTTGCAGAAGTGACAGCCAGTAAAAATATAGTTTTCCAAGTCAAAACTTCAAAGAACATGAAGCAGACGGTTCAAGGAGGTAGTATCAAGGATGCCAACATTAAGTTTAGATCCCATTGCGGAGGAGGATGCTTTATAGGTGGTTTTAGGAGTCTCAAAAAGGCCTTGCATAATCTATGAGACATAATGTTATTGTCATGCAAGCCAACATGATACTTGGAAATAGCAGCCAGTTGTACTTTGACTGTAGTTGACGAGAATCCTGAATCAAAACCTCCGCCAGGAAATCTAAAACAGAATGTACGGAGCAGTAAAAGGATCAATATTTCTGGAGTTTGCCCAAATAGAAAAACGCCGCCACTTGCTAGCATAAATAGTCCTAGTGGACGACTTCAAAGAAGACACTAAAATGTCTCTGACTGAGTCAGAAATCATTGGTAGCCTGGCTAGGGAAGGAAGTGGAGCAACCAAGCAGTGAGGTTGAGAGAATGAATGGCCCGGTGCTGCTGACCCGACTGGTGGATCAAAAGATCCGGACTGGGTCCAGATGCCAGGGCTGCACCAGAAGGTGACGATGCAGAGACGGAAACCAAATTTGTCGAGGCCAATATGGAGCAATGAGGATCAATTTGGCTCTCAAAACGGTGGCTTTCTGAATGACTTGTGGAATCAAGGGAAAGGGAGGAAAAGCATAAAGAAGTCCCGAGGCCAATCCTGGGTTAGAGAGTCTCTCAGGGGTTGGCCTGGAAGGGGAAATAGAGTGAAATAGTCTGGGCACTTGTTGTTTTGAGGGGTAGCGAAAAGATCGCAACAAGGAGTGCCCCACTTCAGAAAAATCTGATCCACTACAGATTGATTGAGAGACCACTCGTGAGGCATCAGAATAGATCTGCTCAGCCTGTCCGCCAATAGGTTGGACCTGCCGGGGATGTGCGTTGCTATCAGAAACCGCTGAGAAGAGATCGCCCATTGCCAAAGTCTGAGAGCTTCTCGACATAACGGATAGGACCTGGTTCCGCCCTGTTTGTTGATGTACCAGACCACGGACATGTTGTCCGTTTGTACTGCAATAGTCCCTGTGGGAAGAAAGTCGTCGAGGGCTTGCAACGTTAAAAGCACTGCTCTCATCTCCAGGACATTTATGTGCAGATGGTATTCTATGGGTTGCCACGTCCCGTGGACCATCCTGCCCTGATAATGCCCCCCCACCCAATCAGAGAGGCATCCGTAGTGACTGTGGCAACTGGAGGAGGGGGAATAAAAGGTCGGCCCTGATGAAGAAGAGGGGAAGATATCCACCAGTCCAGATGAGCCCTGCACGACTGTGTGACTAAGATTTCGTGTCTCATCGGAAGACTGTGGTACGACCACTGCGTGAATAACATCCACTGCAGGAGACGCATGTGGAAGCGAGCCAGTGGTAGGAGAACAATGGCTGCAGCCATAAGACCTAGAACCTTCAGGATAAATCTGGCTTTGATCTTGTTGCTTTGTAATAGAAGCCGAACAAATTTTTGGATGTCCAGAATTCTTTGATCTGTTAGTCTGGCTAACATTTTGACGGTGTTTAATTCTGCGCCTATAAAGGTGATAGATTGGCAAGGCAGCAGAGAAGATTTTTCGAAATTTACTGAAATTCCCAAACTCCTGCAAAGCTGTAGAGTGTAGTCTCTGGACTGAAGAAGCTGACACTTGGTGGTGGCGGAGAGGAGCCAGTCGTCCAAATAAGGAAACACCTGGAATCCTAGACGTCTCAGGTGAGCCGTGACCACTGCCATGCATTTGGTAAACACTCTGGGTGCTGAAGTGAGGCCAAAGGGCAGTGCTCTGAATTGGTAATGACTGGTCCCTAGCCGGCGGAGAAACCTTCTGGAGCGTCTGTGAATCTTTATGTGATAGTACGCATCCTGAAGGTCTATAGAGCACATCCAGTTGTCCTTGCCCAGAAAGGGCAGAATGGACTGAAGCGTGACCATCCGGAATCTTGCCTTCTTGATAAATCTGTTTAGATTGCTCAGGTCTAATATTGGTCTCCAATCTCCCGTCCTTTTGGGGACCAAAAAGAATCTTGAGTAGATGCCGGATCCTATCTGGTCTGCCGGCACTGTCTGGACGGCTCTTTTTTCTAGGAGTTTTGAAACCTCCTGTTCTGCCAAATCCCTTTGACCGGGTGAGATGTCTGGAAGGGATTGTAGAGGTACGGAAACCTTTCAAGGGATTTTGTAACCCTCGGATATAATCGACTGTACCCACATCTCTTGTGATAGGGATTGCCAGGCTACTGGGTACAGTGAAATCCTTCCTCCGACTGCCTCCAAGGGTGGACAGTCGGGCAACACCTCAGGGATGCTGAAAGGGCTTCTCAGGAAGAGACTCCCTGTTGCCCTGGTTCTGAGGACCCCCCTGCCTCTAGGGCGTCTATTATTGTTACCCCTCTGCCTCTGGGGGTAAACTGACCACGTGTGTCCGGTGTAGCTCCTTGGGCTTTACGGAACCACATCTTCCCCCCCCTTCTGAGCCTTGGGAAATGGTCTAGAAGGAGTGGAAAATTGGACTCCAACGGCAGAAAGAGTTTTACCGTCCTGCTCACACCTGGTCAAGGTATCCTTCACCTGAGGTCCGAACAAAGCCGAACCATCAAAGGGGGTATTAGTGAAGGACACCTTAAAGGGGTCCGCAAAATTACACAGCCGCATCCAGGCTTGGCGTCTAAGAGCAACTCCTGTGCCTGCGGCCCTGCTCGCTCCATCGGCCGCATAAGATATGAGCCGCATGGAGGAGTTAGATATGGAATTCAGGATAGCAAGCTGTGAGGCAATCTTTTCCTGAGCCCCAGCAGCTGAAGGATCCTGGACTACTTCACCCAGTTCTTTGAGAACATCTCGTTGAAGCCTGGTGAAGTGGCAAAGATAATTCAGCGAACGCATAGCAAAGGTCGCTGAAGAAAACATCCGCTTTCCATACGTTTCCATGGTCCTAGAATCCTTGTTAGGAGGATGGACAGGTACTGAAGGATCCGCCAGTTCCTTCTTAGTGGCCGCCGCCACCACCATAGCATCCACAGAGACACCCTTGGAAAGGAACTGCTTGTCCAAAGGGGCCGTGATGAACTTGGATGGTCTTCTGGGGACAGGTTCCACAGAATCTGGAGCCGCCCACGCCTTCCGAGCCACCACCTGCATAAGTGGGTCGAAAGGCGGAGACACCCAGGAGGTGGAGGGTCGGGATCCAAAAGCCTCCAGGTATACCGACTCATCCTCGGAGGGGTCAATGGAGGGCCAATTCCCCCTCTGTTTGAGGAGCTCAAGGATGTCTGAAAAGGAGACATCCTCAGAGGGGGACCGAGGGGAACCCTCCGACTCATCTAAGTCGGTATCAGATGTAGTAGACTCAGGGGAGTCTGTGTGTTTCCTCTTACACGTCCTCTTCCGAGGCGGTTCCCCTGCAGGATCAGGAGAAACCTCGGAAGAGGAGGAAATTCCCAATGGGGAAACCTGGGGCGATGGATCCCTGGGCCTGTGAGCAAGAGGCTGGCAAGAGGCATCTGCAGGCACTGATGAGGGAGGAGCTAGAGGGATGGACCGTTGACCAGGCTCAGAGGCCAGGACACTCCTCATCACCTCAAAGGCTCCTCTCCCCGGGAGGCCGGAATATCCCCGCTCCGAAGAAACAGGAATTCCCGGCTCCAAGGAGAGAGAGGGCTCCGAGGCTGATGTTGGCGCCGAGCTTACCAAAGCCGAAGCCCCGAGAGGGAGAGCGGGGTCGGACAAGGGTCCGATGCCACTAGCCCCCTCGGAGCCGACAGTGGAAACCCGACAACCGGATCCCTCCAAGGAAGGTCTCAAGGAGGAGATCGGAGCCGAGGACGACGGAGCTGAAGGATGTATCGGCTCCGGCATCGAAACGGTCGCTGTCCCGAGAAGCTCCGGCTCCGAACTCTGGTGTGGAGTCGGAGGAGGAAGTTCAAGGATTGGGGCAATAGCCGAAGTCTGTTGAGCCGGGCTATGGAGCATTTGGGCCAGTGCCTGAGACTTCAACAGCCTGCTTACTACCCTCTCTAAGTCGTGGTCAGACAGCCTGGAAGATCTCGAAGATCGGCTCTGATGGCTCCGCTCCGACAAAAGAGGAGACCCCGGAGCCGAGTGGATACTCAGTATTGAAGGGGACTGAGATCTCTTTCGGGTCGAAGCCATCGGAGCCAAAGTCCCCTGAACTCCAGATGGAGCCGAGGGTTTCTCGGCTCCGATGCTGGATAAAGTGTCGGCTCCAGCCGGTGCCGACAACGCCACAGCAGCCAAGGTATCGGAGCCAGCCGGCGCCGAACCTACTGCTTCAACAGAAAATGTATCGGTTCCAGCCGGAGCCGATCTCGGCTCCGACGGAGCCGGAGCCACCGGAGGAGGCTTGGATACTGTAGCCTGAACCTTCGGTGGCTTAGAAGATTTCCCTGACCCTGATTTAGGGGGAGAACCTTCTGGCTTAAGCAAGCCTCGGAGGATGAGCTTATTCCTCCTTTCCTGCAGGACTCTCTGGCTAAAGGCATGACACAAAGCACAGGAGTCCTGCAGGTGTAAAGGCCCCAGGCAATAAACACAAGAAGTGTGACCGTCTGTCAGAGACATTTTCTGACAGCACTGGTCACACTTCTTGAAGCCTGAGACCTTGCCTTCCTTAGACATGTCCTAGGAGGAAGAAACACAGACAAATCCCAACAAACACACAAATTAATCCCCTACACAAACACACAGGAAGGGAATAACCAATGGGGTTCTAGGCCCAACTAAAAAAACTTTAGACTAAAGGTACAAAGAGAGGAAAAAAAAAGTTTGAAAACAAGGGAATAGGGTGGGCTGTAACTTACTACAGACTAAACTATGACTAAACAGGGAAAAATAAATCCCTAACTAAACTCTTCTTATTTTACTAAGAAATTACTTACCTCAGCTGGCAAAGGAGACCTCTTTCGCTAAGCGGCAAACAAGATCTGAGGTAGTCCCGCCTTGCATCATGGGATATAGGGTTGCCTCGAGCTGGTAAAAGGAGTTCTCGAGCTAAAGCAAGTGCCGAGTCGGAGCCGAGGATCGGCTCCGAACCCATCCAGCAAGAATGAAGGTGAGATTGACAACTTAACATCTTGTTCTTTTTTACTGTTTTGTTTAGATTGATGAGATCCAGAATGGGTATCCAGTCCCCTGTTTTCGTTGGAACTAAAAAGAATCTTGAGTAAGTTCTAAATCCTCTCTGGTCTTCGGGGCATTATAGGATGATTCTTTTTCTTAGCAACTTTTGAATTTCTAAGGTTGCTTGTTCCTTTTGACTAGGTAGAATGTCTGGAACTGTTTTGTTTTTGGGAAAGGGGAAGGAAAAGGGAATGACATAACCCCTGGATATTATGTTCTGCACCCACCTGCCATTTGTTTTTTTTTAGCCAGGTATGAAGGTGCAGAGACAATCGCCCCCTTCTGCCTCCAGCGGCAGACAATCAGACACCCCCTCAGGATTGATGAAAAGGCTTACCAAAGAAAGCTTCTCTGGAGCCCTGATTCTGCAGTCCTCCCCTGTTGCGAGAGTGGCATCTTCCATTATTGTTCCCCCCTCTGCATCTAGGGGAACTTTCACCCTGTGTGTCTTTTAAAGACCTTTGTGATTTTTTTGAACCACATCTTTCCACTAACTGTTTGATCTTTAGGAAAGGGTCTGGTGGACGTGGAAAAACATACTCCAATGGCAGATAATGTCTTGCCTTCCTGTTCAGACCTGGTGAGCATTTCTTTAACTTTAGGCCCAAAGAGAGAGGAGCCATCAACAGGGGCATTAATGAAGGAAGACTTGAAGAGCTCCGCAAAATCACAAAGGCACATCCAGGCATGCCTCCTAAGTGAGATGCCTGAACCCACTGCCTTACTCGTTCCATCTGCTACATATGAGATGAGTTTTATGGAAGAGTTTATGACTGAATTTAAGGTGGTGAGCTGAGAGGTTACCTTGTCTGCAGCCTCATCAGCTACAACTCATTGGAGGGAGTCTAACAACTCCTTCATCAGATCCCTCTGTAGTCTAGTAAAATGTGTTAAATAATAGCGTCCATAAGGCAAAGGTTGCTGACAAAAAGATATGCTTTCCGTATCTATCCATGGTCCTAGAATCTTTATTTGGGGGATGGATAGTGGAACTGATCTCAGATAGTTCCTTTTTAGTGGCCACTGCCACAACCATGGCATTAACTGCTACACCTTTTTTAAGGAAAGTCTTGTCTGAAAGGGCAGTGATATATTTATTCATAGGTTTATAGGTTCATACTAGGCTATCTGCCCTAGGGCATTTATAAGCCTAGCCAGAGTGTGTTTGGCTTTCACAACCCATTTTAAATTGATTTTGCTATGCACTTTTTCAAGGTTAGTATACTGTGCCTCTGTCTAACAGTGACACAGAAGTGATACCCGGGGTAAACCTACGATCTCCCATCCACTAATCAAGATTCCTCTTGAAGAGAGTCAGTGAGGGACTCTGCCTAACCTGGACTGGGATTTTATTCCAGAGTGAAGGGAGCCTCTGGGTTATGAATCTGTCCCTCCAGCATGTCCTATTTATTTCAGTGCTAAGGTTCAAGTCTCTCGAGCACCTAGCTCGATGGGATTTGGATTTTCTGAGGTGCAGCATGTCCATTAATTCCGGGTTGGACATGGCTTTATACGTCAGGCACAGATTGCCTCTAAGCAGGCGGTATGCCACTGAGTAGAGCTGGAGTTTCTTTAACCGGGTAGCATATGGCATCTGTTTGAGCCCTTTGATCCTCTTGGTGAAGTACTTTTGGGGTCTTTCCAGTTGCTGCAGGTGTCTGGTAAGGTACATCCCAAAAGGGGCATTGTACTCAATTATGGGCCAGATGAGGGATCAGTAAAGAGGCAAGATGACCTCCCCTGATCTAGATGTGAATCCCTTCATGATTAGGTGGGCTATATAAAATGTTTTTCTAACCACTTTGGCCACGTGGTTGTCAAATGAGAGATTGCTATCAACTTGGGCCCCCAGGTCCCTAATTACTTCTTCTGTACTTAATGGATTACCACCTATGTGGTAATTTCTGGGCACTTTGTTTTTGCCAAAGGGGATGACTATACACTTTTTGGCATTTAGCTTGAGGCCATGGCTCTGGCACCAGTTGTCTGTTTCTATGAGGCCCTTTTGGAGGATGCTTGTGTCGTCTGGAGAGTTGATTATGGCGCTCAGTTTTCAGTCATCTGCGAACTTGGTCAGTTGCAGTCCTTCTGTGTTGGCCTGTACCTCCAAGAAATATATACCGAACAAGAGAGGTCCCAGGACTGAGCCTTGTGGAATGCCACTTGTAACTGGTTTGGAGTCTGACATGGCTCCAGCAATTCTAACCATGTGGGTTCTGTCCTTGAGCCAGTTTGCAACCCATCTAGTGACATAGAGGTTTATATTTAAGCCGGTGAGCTTATCTATAATGCCCGAGTGGGGTATTGTATCGAAGGCTTTTGCGAGGTCCAGGTAGGCTGTGTGGACCACCTTCCCCTCGTCAATGGCCTTGGTGACTGTTTCAAAGAAATCAACCAGGTTTAAGAGGCAGGATCTGCCCTTAACAAAGCCAAAATGGGTAGGATCCAGTGCCTGTAGGTCCCCAATATCTTTATGTATGAGGTCCATGATGATCCTTTCCATAGCTTTGCAGACCAAGCTAGTCAGGCTTATGGGGAGATAGTTTCCAGGATCTGTTGAGGCACCACCTTTGTGGAGAGGGACCACTGTTGCTGTACGCCACTCTTTGGGTACATATCCTGTCGTAAGGCTGAGATTGAATAGTAGTTTTATGTTTGAGTTTAGCTCTTCTTGGAGTTCATGTAGGACGCAGCCTGGGACACGGCCTCGTCCCATTGATGCTGTGTTTTTTTGCTTTGGAGAGGGCGGCTCTTACCTGAGCATCTGAGATGTCAGGGAGGCAGCACTCTGCTGGGATCGATATTTGCCCTTTTGGTGGGGGTGGGGGGTTTGTGCTGAACCTGTCAGCTAGGATGTTGGCAATGTCTGTGGGTTCAGTGTATTTTTTGTCATTTTGGACTAATTCTGAGCATATCTGGGAATTCCCACCCAGGTTCTTAACATAACTAAAGAAAGCCTTGTGATTATCCTTAGTGTCCTGTGCAATTTTTCTCTCGAAGCTGGCCTTAGATGATTTTATGAGTGCCCATAGTTTTTGGCTAATACTGATCAGAGATGCCTTCACTTTTTGGGATTTTGCTCTATCATGTAGTAGCTTCCTCCTTCTATTGTATAGTATGTTTATGGCTGGGGTCCACCAGGCAGGACGTCTGCCTTTGGAGGATTGGGTCTTGGTTTTATTTGGGATTGCAAGATCCATGCATTCAGTGAAACACGAAAAAAACTACAACTGCTGAAACTAAAAACTAGTGTGTATGTGCATTTACGTACTTGAACTGTTTAGACTGGTTTGTAAATAGTATTTACAATTACACTCCAAGTAGTTGTATGAACACACTAATAATTCAATAATTTTAATAACAATTTTAATTTTTAACAGACATGAGTGCTAGCATAATATGGCACATATGGAGTATTTATCGCTGACTTTTTGAGTGTTTTTACATGCAACGTATGGGTGAACACTAATAACAACAACTAGCCAAAATTGTTTTATTTATTTTTTGTTGATGCACATATGTATACATTTTTAAGAGATGTGTTTTATGAGTTAGTTTTCCTGTCCTCAGGGGTTGGAGAGGTGGATATAATTTTATGTTTTTTGTGCTTTGTGACCACCAGTGAGACTAGATTTAGGTTTTGCTTTGCGGATAGCACTTTAATTGTAAGAACTAATCAACTAGCTACCTCTCTGATTGGCTTAAGCATTTGAATACCTGAGCGGAAACTTTTAAAATAACGTGGAATGTTGTTTGACTTTTTTCTGAAGAAGTTTTCCTATTTAGGAAGACGAAAACGTTGTTTTGTTTTATATAACTCAACTTTCGTTAAAATAAACTTGTCCTTGTTCAGTACGCTACTTTACAGTGCGTTATTCATAGTACTGACAGATTCCTGCTTGGTGATCATGTTTTCGTGTTGTAGTTTCAAAAGATCCATGCATTCCTGAAGGTGTTCATAGAATGTGTTTATAAAGGATTCTGCAGTCTGGGCCGTATTTTCCACAGGCCCGGGGGTTTTGAAGGATTCCACCTCGGTTTTGAGGAGGGTGAAATTTGCTTTAGAGAAGTTTTTCACTGTGGTTTTCTGGGCAGGGGGTGGGGTCGGGATGTGAATATCCAGTCAGATTAGTTTATGGTCTGATCTTACCAGTGAGGGATACACTTCTGGTCTGGAGCATAGAGTCCCCATGTTGGTGATGATCAGGTCCAGTATGTTTTCCCCTCTTGTGAGAGTGGTAACAAGTTGTTCCATAGTATTTGAGTTTATAAATTCTAGAAACCTTTGGGCTAGGGTGTTGGAGCTAGAGTAATGCTCCCAGTCTATGTTTGGGTAGTTGAAGTCGCCCAATATAATGGTGTTTGGAGAGACCTTCATATTTTCCAGTGTTCTCAGGCAGGCCGAGTCGGGTTCCTGGGTTTGGGAGGGTGGTCTGTAGCAGGCTATAAACTGGAAGGCAGTTTTACCCACTGTTAGTTGCACATGGATAGTCTCTGATGCTTCGTGCTGTGCCACCAACCTGGAGGTGTGGGTATCTTTGATGAATATTGATACTCCCCCTCCTTTTGTGGTTCGGTCCAAGTTTTGGGGCCGAAAAGCATAGTATGAGGTATAACCTGGTAGTGCTGGGATGTTCTCGGGAGCCTTGAACCAGGTTTCTGTTACTGCACAGATATCAATGTTCTCCAAGCTAAGGAGAGTTTTGAGTGCGTGCATCTTGAGGTTTAGACTTCTGGCGTTGAGTAGCATTACTCTTAGTTTCTTATCCCTTGTGATACCTATGGAGGTGGGTTTGTCTTTTGAACCTTGCCTAAAAAAGGCACTATGGGGGTAGCAAGAGCCTTTGCCAATATCCGAAAGCCCAGGGGTGACAGGTGCAAGCATCCCTAGCGAAGCATCGTGGCTTGTCGAGCATGTCATCCCAGGCCGACAGGCATTGGATCCCCTTTGAATGACACCAATACTTAAGCCAATTGTTGAAATTGATCATCTTGTCTTCATATTGTGGCATCATTCTTGGTGAGGGTAAGATGCTACTCAAGGTCAGGGTCATACCGGCCTGGGCTATATGCTCAGAGAGCTCCTCTATGTCTCTTTTCATGTAGTCCAGGGAGGTACGTCTCAGGTCATTCACACCAGCATGGACAATGACTGAGTCATATTTGTACTTGCCTTGGAGTGACCTGAGTGCTTGTGTTATGTGGCAGATCCTAGCGCCCGACAGGCAGCTCACCGTGACCTTCTCCTTGTTCAGCCTGGTGAGCAGTTCGTCAGTGTGCCTGACGATAGAGTCACCTATTACAAGTGTATCAGGTGTGTTGTTTAGCCTTAAGGGCTGTGACTGTTCGGCACACTGGCTTTGTGAGCTATGTGTTGCACGTGTTTTGTTTTGGGGTAGCGGTTGCTTGGGTGTCTGCTTTGGAGGTCTCTTCTGCTTAGGCAGATTTTTATTTAGAGCCTCCGAGTATGTTTTTGTGTGTTTATGTGTTTGGTTTGCTGTCGTGGTAGGTCTATGTGAGACTGAAATTGTAGTGAGTGTGGTTTCCTTCTCCTCCTGACTGGTTACGCCAGTACTGAGTTGAGAGAGCTTAGCCTCCAGTTTGGCTATATGGTTGCATCTCTCACATGTGTTGGAATTTGTTGGGAGGAGGAGAGGGTTGTCTGTGTACATGAGGCAGTTGTAAGATTGCCTCAAGATTCCCAGATTCATCAGCTGGACCGGAGAGGAGATTGACAACTGACCTTTGGACATGCTAGAATAGTATTGGGAATTCCTTTATAATTGAAAAAAAGGACCAATAGGGAACAATGTACTCACGGGGAGTTTGTGAGGGTGTAGTGCTTTTAATTTTTTAGTGCTGACTTAGTGAGCAAGTGCCAGGTAACTTAAATGCAATGTGTTACAGGTAACTTAAATACAAAAACAACAAACAGTAACTTTCTTTCAAGTGACACAAGGAAATAAGTACAGTAAGTAATGCAGATATCACTAGGGATCCACAGAAGCACTGAAAAGCCGCGTTTTAGGTGAAATTAGTGTTTCATGGAAATAAGTAAACAAACAACAAGCACACAAACAAAGCTAGATTCAGCAGGCCTGGATCTAGTCTATGCTACAGCAAACAAGGTGTACCAATTTCAGTAAGAAACAGTTCAAATATGCAGGCACTATAAGCCTTTAACCAGAAATTCCCAGCTCAGAAGGGCAGAGTCCAGCCTCTCCTCCCACAAGAGTGCAGACCACGAACCTTCTTAATGTAAAATATCTGGCCTGAAGCCCAAGTGCTTAAACCAGAACTAATACACTTTTAGAATAACAGACACTGAGCCCTCAATCAGCAGTTCCCAAATTAGAAGGATGTAAGCTACCTGTCCTGCCATCACAGTGCAGGCCACAAACCTTCTTAATGTAAAACAACTGGTCTGAAGCCCAAGTGCTTAAACTAAAAGGCTTAGAATGAGTTACACCAAGCAGTAATAAATACAATTGAGTACTTTTAAGATGACGCAAAAGCAAAATAAAGTAGGAAAAAACACAAATACAGTAAAAGCAGATAAAAAAAAAAAAAAAATTTAACTGGAAAGAGAGAAAGGAGTAGCAGAAACTAAGCTGATTGGCCTTCTCAAATGTTCTCCCTGTACTGGGTAGAATGAGGTAATGACACTAGACTGGGAGAGGGTCCCAGATCAAATTTACACTAGGGGCGGGCAACTGCAAAGCCACCAACTATAAAAACACTATACCAACAGGGAGGGAGGGTGGGAAACTTCTAGGAGTTGTTTCTATGGAGTTTGGGGTCTCCCAAGCCTTCTGAGAGATTAAGTCAATAAGCTCATCGGAAGGAGGGGGTCATCCAAGAGGTGGAAAGGTGAGACCTGAAAGCCTTCAGGTATATCGCCTCCTCAGCTGAAGGGGTTGTGAACTGCCAGTCACCTCTCTGTTTTAACATTTCCAGGATGTCTCCGAAGGAGACATCTTCAGGAGGTGACTGAGGGGACTCTTCTGCATCACTGAAGTCAGTATCAGATGTGACTGACTCTTCTGGGGAGTCCAGATGCTTAATCTTGCAAGTCCTCTTCTGAGGGGCTTCCTCGGTGGGGTAATCTAGAGAAGTTTCAGAAGGGGGGGGTTCCTTTGCTGGACGTCCTGAGGCCTGGGGTCTCTGCGGTCCAGTAGAAGGAATACATGAGTAGGCCAAGCCACTGACCCAGAAGTGGAAGGAAGATCCTGGAGAGACTGTGTCTGAGACTGGGATGTATTCATTACCCTCCTCATAACTTCAAAGGCACCCCTCCCCTGATCTGAAGAAATCCCTGGATCCAACAAAAAAGTAGTCAGAGCCGAGGGAATCTCCGGCACAGAGGACAGACGCTTCAAGGCAAAGATAGGATCCAAACTCACCCATGCCGAAGCTCCAAGAGGCAGGGTCGGATCCTATGAGATCCGAACCCACTCTTTGAGTCTGTCTGGGGAGGGTCAGCTCCTAGAGGTCTCCCACTCTGACAGAGCAGAAGAACTCAGGACAGACTCAGATCCAAGAAACCTTTGGACCTTGAGACAGACACCAGCTGGACATCCAAATCTTCTGGCTTCAAAACCAGGGGACAGGTCAGAGGAGGAATAGGCACCAATGGAAAGGAATTTGTGGATCCGATGCCTTTGGGCTTGGTTACAGTAATAACTTGGCCAAAGCTGGTATCTTCAAAAGCCTCTGCACTACCTTATCCACATCATCATCTCACAAGCTCCTGGTAGATTGGCTAGATAAGGTACGGGATCTGGATTTTGTCAAAATTGGTGATGGGAGCGAGAAGATATAGGCTCCAATGATGGAGAATGGCTCTGAAGTCTAAACTCACCGGGAGCTGAAGAGGTTGGAGCAGAAGGTTCAGGTTGTTCAGAAGACCTCTTGGATCCAGAAACAACCAGCAGCTCTGAAGAATCTGTAGCAGCAGTCAGTTTAGTTACTTTCTGTCTCAGCTTCGAGGATGATTTTGGAGTTGAGGAAGGTCACTTTTAAGTTCTGTCTGACTTAATCTGATGATTTAGAGGACTCTGGAGAAATAGCCTCAGAAAATGGAGTTTTAAGCAAACCTTTTAATACGTTTATTTTTATGCTCCATAAGAGCTCTTTGTTTGAAGCCATGGCAAATGGAGCATGATTCTTGTAGATGCAAAGGCCCCTAGCAATACACACACAAAGTGTGTACATCACTTAGAGGCATCTTTTTATCACATTGTTCACATTTTTTAAACCCTAAGGGTTTCACATCCTGTTTTGAGACACATTATAGAATTCAAATGTAAGCTTCTGAAATTTAAGCTATGGAAAATAAAAAGAGAAAACAACACACACACACACACACACACACACACACACACACACACACACACACACGCACACACAGGCACACACACACACACACACACACACACACACACACACACACACACACACACACACACACTCACACACACACACACACACACACACACACACACACACACACACACACACACACACACACACACACACACACACACACACACACACAAATTCTCTCTAACTAAAACGGGCATTAACTAGACTGAGGAAATATAGACTTTTTTTTTTAAATTGCAGAGTTAGAAGTTAAAGAATGTCCTCTAACTTAAACGGATATTGGAAAAGGAGAGGGAACAACCTCGCAGAGGCAAACAAAATGTTCTCTAATTTAAATGGCCGTTGGAATGGGAAAGCTTAGAAGAGGTAACAACACTTGCACAGCCCAAAAAAGGTGCCCTCTAACTTAAACGGATGTAAAGAAGGGTAAGGAAATTGCAAGTAACAGAAAAAAACTAAGTAAAAAATACAAAGAATATATAAATAAACTTTCACTTAGCCCAGAGCTTCCTGGAAGGACCATGTCTTTCGCTGAGCAGCAAACGAGAGCTGAGGCTTTGAGGGAACTGCATTATGGGTAAGGGAGAATGCCCATGAGCTTTGCTGAAGGCCTCAAGCTTTTGAAAAAGGCGGAGATGGATCCGATGGATCAGATCATCCAAAAAGGTTGAGAATAAAGGCGAGATTGACATCACATTGATATTTTTAGTAAGGACAAATGTTTCTGCTGTGAACAAGGTTTATTAAGTGCCAGCTGTGGTGTGGTCCCACATGTTATGTTTGGACAAAATATCCAAGACAAGGTTTTGTGTGAAAAAAGTGTGGTTATTAGTTTTGCAATCCTAAATTTTGCCAAAAGAAATTAAATCTTACTGAAAAATGTTGATGAGAATGATTTGTATTTGCTTGGGCAAATTACTTTGAGTGTTTTTTGTTAATGATTGTGAAACTTCAGTCTAACCTCAGCGTAAGAGATCTGCATCAAAAATGGAGACTTGAATTACTGAGATGCTTTGGTCTTCTGTTTACGGAGCAAGCACACAGGTTGAGTATAACTTGAGGCATGCAATGTGGGTTTCATACCTTTCCACCTCTTAGTGCAAGAATGCTGGAGAAAGCCAAAAATAATGGGGGGACAACAGCCCCAAACCACGGTCAAATTTTAAATATTGCTCTTACAAACTTAGGAAGTTGCTAGAATAACAGGATTTGTATTAGCATTCATTTTTGGAAGGATATGAAGTCTGAAAGTCAAACATTGGTCATTGTTTAGTGACTTCAAAATGATTTGCCAGAAAAGCAGAACTTTTATGAGGAACAGACCAAACATCTTATGCAAAAATCTAGATAATTATGTAATTCCGGGCAGTTGATAGGTATGGATGGATCCATAATACCTGGTTTACTGTCAAGAGTTGGGGTAACAAGAGAGTTGCCTGATGTTTTAGTTGTGTGGAACTCTTGCAAAATTAATACATTTAATAATATATTTAGATGTGGTTAAACATAACTGATTATTGCTCTTTGAACTAATTCAGCACAGTTTCTTAATTTCACTATGTGTATGGGCAATCTGAGCTGTTATCATTGATTTTATTGCAGTCAAATGCCAGAATTCAACTCAAGCTAGCATTTAGTGTGTGCGTTGTTGTATTAGATACCTCTTTGTATTGTAAACTTTGCACAACTTTATTCTTAGCATTGTAAATTTATACTTTTTCTTACCAGTTGATTTTATATTATGTACTATTTTATGTGTAGTAATTTAAGGTAACCTATATTTGAAGGTATCTGAGTGTCACAGGTTTATTAAAGTAAAAACTCAGCTACACTGTTGACACTATTGCATATAACAACGTCATACAGTACAGCAAACAAGAAAATTGTTTACTTTTAGAGAACTAACACTGATCCAGGGCCTTCACCTAAACTGTCAACTTGTATTTATAGAGTTTGTACATTGCATCTACCACAGCTAGTGAACTACACTAGAAACCAGTTCAAACCAGAAACTGAAGGTAAGCAGTAGACAAAAATAGTGCGCCTGGGACTGGGAGCAGAAGTGGGATCAAATAGGCAAAAGACATAACGGGGAGGATGGGACAGGACATAAAGATAGAGAAAGAGATATGGAGAATGCAATATTATTTCAAAAATCAATGTATTAGCAACTCGTCTACACTCTTTTGAACAAGGGACTGCAACTTATATTTAGAGGGAAAAAAGCATGGCGTGGCTATATAATGCAACAGACAGAAACTTCAGGATTGTGTTTAAAAAGTGGCTACAGGCACAGTTTACAAGAAAAGATCTTTAGAATTAAAAATGATAGCTAGAAAAAAGAATATGTTTCAAAAGGGAATGTCAAAAGGGGTCCCTTTCATTCAGAATCTCTACTTAAAGCAGACATTTTAGACTTAGATAGTAAAACTAGATGACAGCGGGGAAAGGTGTTACTGTTTCTATAATACATAGCAAATCCCCCAGTCACAATGTTGAAAACATAGCTACCTTAATCTTACAAGTTTCTGTAGTACAACATTTGATTTTAGGTACAACTATTAAGACTTCAGCAGAGGTAAAAACACAGCAACGTTCAGTAGTGTCTTTACCAGAACAGCTGACCTCTGACTTTTGCATGAAGGAACCAGAAGGTGCTCAATGCTTACCATGGAGGTAATCTAAGGATTTGCTGGTAGGCACCACCAGTGCGTAGAGAAACCTACAAGTTAAATGAAGAGGACATTTATGCCGTGCTGGTATAGGGACTTCCACATATGACACAGGCTTAGCCAGGCCAGGAAGACAGCAGTTGTCACAGCCACCCAAGTGAAGGCCTAAGTGTGGAAAGTTGAGAAGTTCATGCAGAAGTACTTTTAGATTGCCACAGATAAGTTCTGATAAATTGTTGGCAACACAGGATTGTGTGCGAGAGAGGGTATTTTCCAAGTCAGTTTCAGCAGAGGTGGAGAGCAGATTACTGCTGACCTCGGCTACGAGTACAGTTTGGAGATTGAAGGATTGCTTTGAGGGAATCCTGAACTTTGTGGAGGCAGTTTCAGAAGTAGCTGGTGGAATGGATCTGGTCCATTTCTGTAGGTGATGGCTTCATGTTTCCTCCGTGACAAGACTGTCAGTGTGAATGAGGTCCAACTGGGAATGCAGAAGGTCCTGAATATTGTTGGGTGCCATGGATAACACACCCTTTTAAAGTTGTGTTAAACATGGGGATAATACATCTGGACTGGTAGTCTGAGGTGATAGTCCACATTTTCAAAAAGGGTAACAAGATGATGCATTTTAATTGTAGCTAAATCACACTCATTAGCCTTTCTGTGAAAGCTACACCAGGATTCTACAAAGATGATGTTATTCGATTATCAAGTGATTAAGATTCCTTGACTTTTCACTGCAGAATGTGAAGTGACAGAGATGAGGAGCAGCACATCCAAATCTGAAGTCATGGTTCTCTCCCAGAAAAGAGTCAGTTGTTCTCTGCACATGTTACACCTCTATTCCATTTTGAGAAGTTTAAATAACCTAACATCTTGTTCACAAGTGAGTGTAGACAGAACTAGGACAATAACCAGTGGATGGATGAAACACTGAAAGCGCTGCAAGTATTTTACCAAACTAGTAGCGAAATGAGATGTGACAGTGAGACATGAGATGAAGTTCTCAATTTAATGGTCTTTTTATAACCCTGCCAAAACCTTTGTTGTTGTATTTCTTTATTTTATATGTTTATTTAATGGCATTGTGCAACTGGGTTGAGGCTCATTCTCAGTGCTAGCCCAGCAGCACTCTCTGGTTAAGTGACTTTACCAGCATCAAACAGTGCAAAAATGGAGACTGAGGGCATCAAAACCAGGGCTACAGGATGAATCTCATTAGCAGCCCATAGCCATAATATTCACAGCTAACTGCCAGTCAGCATTTGGCTAGTGACTGAAAGGGTGATTTCATGGATACAAACAGTGGAAATGGGGTTCATTTAACAGGAAGCTGGGCTCAGTCTCTGTGACAGGCTGAGAAGTTTGTTAATTTGGAGGATGTTGGAGAAGAAATTCTGCTCCTCTGGCCTAACAGGAATTCATTCATATGGCTCAGGCACATAGTGAGGATTCACTTAGCTGGCTACTATGAGACGTACACCTGACGTATTTCATAGGTTCATAGGTTGATACTATGCTATTTGCCCTAGGGCATTTATAAGCCTAGCCAGAGTGTGTTTGGCTTTCGCCACCCTTTTTAGATTAGTTGACTGTGCCTCTGTATGGTAGGTCACAGAAGGTAGCCCTTTTAAGGTTTGTTTACTGTACCTCTGTCAAGCAGGGACACAGAAGAGATCCCAGGGGTAAACTTACGATCTCCCATCCACTCGTCAAGATTTCTCTTGAAGAGGGTCAGTGAGGGGCTCTGCCTAACATGGATTGGGATTTTGTTCCAGAGTGAGGGGAGCCTCCGGGATATGAATCTGTCCCTCCAGCATGTCCTATTTATTTCTGTGCTGAGGTTCAAGTCCCTGGAGAGTGTAGCTCTAAGGGATTTGGATGTCCTGAGGTGAAGCATGTCCATTAATTCTGGGTTGAACATGGCTTTATATGTCAGACACAGATCGCCTCTGAGTAGGCAGTACGCAACTGAGTAGAGCTGGAGTTTCTTTAGCCGAACTGCATAGGGCATCTGTTTGAGCCCCTTGATCGTCTTGGTGAGATACTTTTGGGGTCTTTCCAGTTGCTGAAGGTGTCGGGTAACGTACATGCCAAACGGGGCATTGTACTCAATTATGGGCCTGATAAGTGATGAGTAGAAGGGCACAATGACCTCTCTTGATCTAGATGTGAATCTTTTCATGATAAGGTGGGCTATATAGAAGATCTTTCTAACCAATTTGGCAACGTGATTGTCAAAAGAGAGATTGCTATCTACTTGCTTCCCCAAGTCCCTAATTACTTCTTCCGTACTTAATGGATTACCACCTATGTGGTAATTTGTGGGCACTTTGTTTTTCCCAAATGGGATGACTATGCACTTTTTGGCATTTAGCTTTAGGCCATGACTCTGGCACCAGTTATCCATTTCTGTGAGACCCTTTTGGAGGATGCTTGTGTCAGCCAGAGAGTCGATTACAGCACCCAGTTTGCAGTCATCTGCGAACTTGGTCAGCCATAGTCCACCCATGTTAGCCTGTACCTCAGAGAAATATATACCGAACAAGAGAGGTCCCAGGACTGAGCCTTGTGGGACACCACTTGTAACTGGTTTAGAGTCTGACATGGCACCTGCTATTCTAACCATGTGGGTTCTATCCCTGAGCCAGTTTGCAACACATCTTGTGACATAGGGGTTGATATTTAAGCTGGTGAGCTTATGTATGATGCCCGAGTGGACTACCTTCCCTTCATCTATGGCTTTGGTAACTGTTTCAAAGAAGTCGACCAGGTCCAAGAGGCAAGATCTGCCCTTAACAAAGCCGAATTGGGTAGGATCCAGTGTCTGGAGGTTCCCAATGTCTTTGTTTATGATTTCCATGATGATACGCTCCATAGCTTTGCAGACCAGGCTAGTCAGGCTTATAGGGCGATAGTTTCTGGGGTCTGTTGTGGCACCACCTTTATGGAGTGGGACCACTGTTGCTGTATGCCATTCCTTGGGTACATATCCTGTAGTAAGGCTGAGATTGAACAGTGACTTTATATGAGGGTTTAGTTCTTGGGGCTCGTGTAAGACGCAGCCCGGGACACCGTCTGGTCCCATTGATGCTGTGTTTTTTGCTTTGGAGAGGGCAGCTCTCACCTGTGCATCTGTGATCTCAGGAAGGCTACACTCTGTTGGGATAGACATTTGCTCTTTTGGGGGGGAAGGGGGAGAGAAGTTTGCACTGAACCTTTCTGCCAGGATGTTGGCAATGTCTGTGGGTTCAGTGTATTTTTTGTCATTTTGCACTAACTCAGAGCATATCTGGGAGTTGCCTCCCAGGTTTCTGACATAACTAAAGAAGGCCTTATGATTATCTTTAGTGTCTTGTGCAATTTTTCTTTCGAAGCTGGCCTGAGATGATTTTATGAGGGATCATAGTTTCTTGCTAGTACTGATCAGTGACACCTTCCCTTTTTGGGATTTTGCTCTGTCATGTAGTAGCTTTCTCCTTCTGTTGTATAGCTTATTTATGGCCGGGGTCCACCAGACAGGTCTCCTGCCTTTGGAGGAGTGAGGTTTGGTTTTATTTGGGATAGCATGCTCCATGCATTCCTGTAGGTGTCCATAGAATGCTTAGCTCCTCATCATGCCTTGTATTTCTTAAAGATCTATCACAGCAAAGTCTAGACTGTTGCTGGGGATATTGAAATTGCTGAAAAGAAGTTATGTACTCACCATAACGATCCATGTTTGTTGTCCAGTATCTCACCTTCATTCTTGCTGGTTGGGTTCAGAGCCAAAACTAGGCGCTGACTTGGCCTTATACTAAAGCTCAAGAGCTTCTACTGGCTAAAGGCTGAGTCCTATCCCATAGTACTTAGTGGCTTTTCCCCCAGATCTTGTTTGAGGGAGAAAGGTTCCTATGATATATTCAATATCCAAAAGGACAATATCTGAAAACATATTGTCATAATATTAACAAGAATGGGCAAGAAGGCAATCAGACCTTATTTGCCAATTTCTGAGAAATTTCCTCTAGATCCTCCAGGAGGGGGATGGCTGGGAGGGACGCAAGACTGAAGGCGAGATACTGGACAACAAACATGTTATAACTTCTTTATGTTATGTTGTCTTTCGCCTTCATTCTTGCTGGTTGGGACAGAGTCCCCAGCACCTTCTTCTTGGGTGGCTCAAGGTAATAAACTCTTCAGGACAGTGGAACCAAAGGACACCCTGTTCCAGGAGACCACATATACTTTGTAATGAGTAATAAAGGTATGAGGGTTAACCCATGTAGCAGCAGTACAAATTGAATCCAATGGAAGTCTGGAAAGGCAATGGAAGTAGATACTGCTCTAGCTGAATGCCCTTTGATTTTACCTGGTGGTTCTTTATTGTGGGAATCACAGACATATGTGATGGTCTCAGTAAGCCATTTGGACAAGGTAACTTTTGAGATTGCCACACCTTTTTTATTTTCTGAATAGGAGACAAACAATTGGTCTGACTTTCTGAATTCTTTGGTCCTATGCAAGTAAAAATGCAACTGTCTATGCACATCCAGTTGGTGGAGTTTATACTCTGCCTTGTTGCCATAGTTAGGAAAGAACAGTGGTAATTCTATATTTTGGTTTAAACTCACTTGAGAACAAACTTTCAGCAAGAAGGAAGAATTTTTTTTGAGGGAAACTCTATCTTTGTGGAAGATCAAATAAGGTGGACGGATAGACAAGGCTTGCAACTCTGATACTCTCCTGGCTGAAGTAATTGCTGTCAGGAACAGTGTTTCCCAAGATAAAAATTTAAATGGACAAGATGATGCTGGTTTGAAAGGAGGCAGGATCAAAGATGATAATACTAGACTGAGGTCCCAAGGAGGATGAAGTTCTAGAAGGGAGGTCTTAACAGAAAAGTACCCTTGAGGAAGGCTTTGCATAGTCTATGGGACATTAGACTAGATGCCGATTCTCCCACATGATAATTAGAAATAGCAGCTAACTGAACTTGAATAGTGGCTGCCGCAGCTCCTTGATTAAAGGTTTCTGTTAGAAATTCCAGAATTACAGGTATAGATGCTGTAAAGGGATCTATATGACTTTTGTTAACCCAACAAGAGAACCTCTTCCATTTGCTTGCATAGACTTTCCTAGTCATCTGCTTGTGCGATGAGACTAGAATGTGATGAACTGCAGGGGACAATTCCGGGAGCCTGGCTAAGATCGGAAGTGGAGCAGCCAAGCTGTCAGCTTGAGGGTGTGGAGGGCAGGATGGAGCATTCCTGACTGATGTGTTGGAAGAGCCATGGCCTTAAGCTAAATACCAAAAAATGTATAGTCATACCCTTTGGGAAAAACAAGGTAACCCCTAATTACCACATAGGTGGTAATCCATTAAACACGGAAGAAGTTATCAGGGACCTGGGGACCCAAGTTGACAGTAACCTCTCTTTTGACACTCACATTGCCAAAGTGGTTAGGAAGACCTTCTACATTGCCCACCTGATCATGAAGGGATTCACATCCAGATCAGGAAAGGTCATTGTACCCCTGTACTCTTCACTTATCAGACCAATGATTGAGTACAACGCCCCATTCAGAATGTACTTTACCCGACACCTGCAGCAGTTGGAAAGACCCCAAAAGTTCCTCACCAAAAGGATAAAGGGGCTCAAATACATGTCATACGATGCCCGACTGAAGAAACTCCAGCTCTATTCAGTCGCATACCATCTGCTCAGAGGTGATCTGTGCCTGACATACAAGGCCATGTCCAACCCGGAATTAATGGACATGCTCCACCTCAAAAAATCCAAATCCACCAGAGCCACGAGAGCAAGAGACTTAAACCTCAACACGGATATAAATAGGACGTGCTGGAGGGACAGATTCATCACCCAGAGACTCCCTACACTATGGAACAGAATCCCAGTCCATGTGAGGCAGAGCCCCTCACTGACTCTGTTCAAGAGAAATCTTGACGAGTGGATGGGAGATCGTAGGTTTACCCCGGGAATCATCTCTGTGTCACTGCTGGACAGAGGCACAGCAAACTAATGGGTATAGTATTCTCATCCTAAGGGGTGGTGAAAGCCACACACACTCTGGCTAGGCTTATAAATGCCCTAGGGAGATAGCCTAGTATGAACCTATGAACCTATGAACCTATAAGATCCGGCACTGGGTCCAGGATCCATGGGTCCTCCTGAAGGTAGGGACAAAGAAAAGGAAACCAAATATGACAAGGCCAGTATGGGGCAATGATAATTAACCTTCAACTCAACAACTTTGCTTTCTGTATAACCTTTGCAATCAAGGGAAACGGGGGAAGGCATAAAGAAGACCCATAGGCCAATCATGAACCAGTGCATCCCTCGGTGACTCCCCCTGGGGGAGATTAGGGCAAAGTAGTTGCTGCATTTGGTATTGAAAGGAATGTCACAGCAAGGCTGGCCCCATTTGCAAAAAATTTGATTTGCAACTTCCTAATTGAGGGACCACTCATGAGGCATGAGAATCGCTCTGCTTAACCTGTCTGCTATAACACTGGATTTCCCTGGGATATGTGTTGCTGTCAGAAAGCATTGAGAAGATATCGCCCATTGCCACACTCTCTGGGCCTCTCCACATAGGGGGTAGGATCTGGTTCCGCCATTTGTTGATGTACCACACCACCGACATATTGTCTGTCTGAATTGCAATAGTTCCCATGGGAAGAGAGTCCTGAAATGCTTGTAATACCAAAAGCACCGCCCTCATCTCTAGGACATTGATATGCAAATGGTACTTGTGATCTTTCCATATCCCTTGGACTGTCTGTCCCAGATAATGCTCCCCCCACCCTATCTGGGACACGTCCGTGGTTACTTTAGCGCTAGGTTAGGGAAGTAAAAATGGTCTGCCCATTGTTACTTGAGTGGACTGAACCCACAAAAGTAGGTCCTTCTTGCAGGAGTGTGTTATGTGGACTTTGTGAGACATGGGTAACTCCTGCATGGACCATTAGGTGAAGAGTAGCCACTGCAATATTCACATGTGAAGTCGTGCCATGGGAAGTAGTGTTATCATCGCTGCTATAGAGCCTAGAACTTTTAGCACAAATCTTACCTGAACTTTGTTCTTGTTGAGTAAGATAATCACTTGACTGCATAACATCTGGATCCTTTCTTGAGGTAGCTTTGCCAACATGTTGTTTGTATTTAAATCTGCACCAATGAATGTAATATGTTGAGATGGCAACAAGGCAGATTTTTTTGCATTGATAGTAATGCCTAGTTTTGAGAAGAGATGGATGGTGTAACCTCTTGCTTTGATCAGTAGCTGCTTGGTGGTGACAATTAGGAGCCAGTCGTCTAAGTGTAGAAACACCTGGAATCCCTGACGTCTGAGATGAGCCATGACTACTGCCATGCTAAACACCCTGGGATCTGTGGTGAGTCCAAAGGTCAGAGCTCTGAACTAGTAATGACTGGCTCCCAGCCGGAAGCGTAGAAATCTTCTTGCGCGCCTGTCCATCATTATGTAGTAGTATGCGTCCTGAAGATCGAACAAGCACATCCAATTGTCTTTTCCCAGAAATGGGAGTATAGACTGCAGTGTTACCATCTGGAACTTTGACTTTTTCACCGACTTGTTTAGCCTGCTGAGATCCAATATGGGTCTCCAGTCCCCTGTCTTTTTTGGAACTAAAAAGAACCTTGAGTAAATTCCGGATCCTAGTTGGTCTGCAGGGACTTCTTGGATGACTCTTTTTTCTAGCAATGTTTGGATTTTAGTGTTGCTTGATCCCTTTGACCAGGTGGAATGTCTAGGATAAACTTTGGTGGACGTGGTGGACATTGAAAAGGAATGTTGTATCCTCTGGATATAATGGACTGTACCCATTTGTGATGAGTCAAATTTAGCCAGGCTTCTGGGTACAGCGATATTCTCCCCCGACTGCCTTCAGAGGTGGACTGGCGGGCCTCCTTTCAGGAGTGCTGGAAGGGCCTACCAGAGAACGTATCTCTGTCACTCTGGTTTTGTGGACCCCCTCTGCCGCATGGACAGCATCTTCCGTTATTTCCCCCTCTGCCCCTGGGGGAAGGATCACCACAAGTGTCAGGTAAGGCTCCTTTGGACTTACAGAACCACATTTTTTCGCTCTTTTGACCTTTAGGATAAGGTCTGGTAGGGGCAGAAAAACGGACTCCAATGGCAGACAGAGTCTTAACATCTTGTTGGCTCCTGGTGAGGTTTTTTCACTTTCAGCCCGAACAATGATGAGCCATCAAAGAGAGTGTCAATAAAGGAAGAACGGAAGGGTTTGGCAAACTCACAAAGACACATCCAGGAATGTCTACGAAGAGTTATTCCTGTGCCTGCTGCCCTGCTCGCTCCATCAGCTGCATAAAATATGAGGTGCATGGAAGAGTTAGATATGGAGGTTAAGATTGCAAGCTGGGAATTAACCTTATCAGATAAATCCTGGACTGTAGCACCTTGCCCGGTATCTCCTAGCTCTTTTAGGAGATCCCTCTAAAGTCACATGAAATGTGACAAATAATTCAGCGACCGTAAGGTAAAGGCCGCTGAGGAGAACATACGCTTCCCGTATATGTCCATCGTATGAGAATCCTTGTTCAGTGGATGAACAGATACAGAAGTTTCAGCTAACTCCTTTTTTCTGGCCACCGCCATTGCATCTACAGGAACCCCTTTTGTTAAGTACTGCCTATCTTCTGGGGTTGTAATGAACTTATTAGGCCTCCGTGGAATGGGGTCCACTGAGTCTGGAGAGTCCCACACCTTTCGATTCACCAAATCCAGGAGTGGGTCAAAAGGTGGAGAGACCCAAGAGGTGGAGGGGTGAGAGCTAAATGCCTCCAGGTATACCGACTCATCTTCAGAAGGGAAAGGGACTTCCAGCCCCCCCCCCTCTGCTTAAGGATCTCCAGGATGTATGAAAAGGAGACATCCTCAGAGGGTGACTGTGGGGACCCTTATGAATCCTCTAAGTCAGTATCAGAGGTGACAGACTCAGGGGAGTCTATGTGCTTCTTCTTACACTGTCTATTCCGTGGGACCTCCTCGGGGGGATGCTCCCGGGAGGTATCGGAAGAAGAGGATCCACCCATTGTGGCTTTCTGGAGCACTGGCTCCCTACTGTAAGGGTGATGGAGGGGTAATGAAGAGGTGGACATCAGTCCCTTAGGGGGAAGAGAGGCTGGAGCCCGAAGCTGGAGCAGACTCAGTTGAGAGCACACTCCGCATCAACTCGAAGGCACCACAGTCCTGGGCCAAAAGAGACTCTGGCCCATAGAGGCCAGGAGATCTCCATGGTACTGAGAAGGGTGGCTCCGAGGCAGATGTGGGAGCCGAACTCACCTGAGCTAAGACGCCAAGTCGGAGAGCCAGTTCTGACTCGACTCCGCCCCCCTCCGAAGCCGACCAGGGAGTGTCGGCTCCCAGGTCCCTCGATGGATGAAAGCATCGAGGAAACCGGAGCAGACGTCAGAGCCAAGATATCAGTAGTGATTACTGGCTCTGGCGGTTCCAGCACAATGACTTCCATACTCTTTGACTCCAAACTCGCCCGAGTTGGAGGAAGAACCAGCATAGTTTGGGGTACCGTTGTCGGCTCCAAGATCTGATGGGCTGGGCTCAAGAGAATTTCTGCTAGGGCCCAGGTCCAAAGCATCCTCTTCATTACCCACTCCACGTCATCATCCGATAGCCTGGAGGGTCTAGAGGAATGACTGGAAGACTTGTGGCTACCTGCCACCGACTGTAGTAAAGGAGATACTGGCACTGAGCGAACAGCCTCCAAGGATAGTGACCAGCTCCTTTTCCGGCTCTGCAACGGTTCTGCTAAAACAGATGGAACCAAGGTAGCACCATGTTTCTCGGGCCCGACAACTTTCAGAGCCGAAGAAATATCAAGTTTGGTGCTGCTTGTCGGTTCAGACACCAGAGCCGATGAAGCAGTCTTTTTGGTCATGTCCGATTTCTTAGTCTGATTTCCTTCGTCCACTTTTAATAAGCCCCTCAGTATAAGCTTATTCCTCCTCTCCTGCAAGACCCTGGCACTAAAGCTATGGCAGATAGAGCAGGAATCTTGAAGATGGAGTGGACCCAGACAGTACACACAACTAGTGTGTCCGTCAGTAATGGACATTTTTTGAGTGCAGGAATCACACTTTTTGAATCCTGACTTATGTTCTTTTGATGGTTCCTTACACATGCTAGCTATAAGGAAAAAAAGCACTCAATAAATGATAGAAAAAGGTTATATCTTTTATAAAAGGAGAAAGATAGCAAACAAAAACAGGTATCTATTTTTTTTTAATAAGAAGAGGAGGAAAGGGAGGAGGAGAAGTCTCTAAGTTAAACGACTATGAGGAGACACCCCCTAACTTAAATGGTGTACTCCTAAAAAGGGGAATGAAGGAAGAAAAGGGGCACAAATCCTCTAATTTAAACTGATTCTTGAGTAGACAACAAGGCCGAAAGAAAAAGAGAGCTGCAAAGGTAAAAATATAAGATTTAGAGAGCCAAAAATAGCACAAGGCTATTACGATAGAACTAGCAAGTAAAACAGATAATAATTAGGAAGTAACCATTAGAAAATATATAAAATATTAAATTTTACAAGCCTGAGCCAGTGAAGACAATCCCGAAGCTTCAAGTGGCAAACGAGATCTGGGGAATAGCCGCTAAGTACCATGGGATAGGACTTAGCCTCGAGCCAGTAGAAGCTCTTGAGCTTTAGTATAAGGCCGAGTCAGAGGAGAGTTTCAGCTCCGAACCCTAACAGCAAGAATGAAGGCGAGATGGGACAACATAACATTAAATGTTTCAGCTTTACATTGCAAAAAGTAGTTTATTCCAAATAACAAGAATACAGTACCCAAAGGTACTATCACCACACATATTGTCACATTTAGGTTAAGAAGGCTACCTCCTTAGACTGCAGACTACAATACAAGTAGCAGTACACCATTTTAGAAGTGAGTTTATAAATAAGTGCTGCAAACTGTATAGGAGTTTGTGCAAAAGAAAGAGATGAGCTGCATTTAGATTATTTTACAATTTTTTTCAGCCAAGTTACTGTGTGTTAAGTATAAACAGTGTGCATGTCTGTTCAATTCTAAAGAACAGATCTAGTCACTCCAGGGACATCACTGAACCACTTTATGCTTCACTGATCCAACCTATTATCAATCACAATGCTGTGCTTTGTAGCTTTTGAACAAGGCATTTGAAAGAAATTGAAAAGGTACAACAACCTTAACAAGAAAAATAATAGTGATGGAAAACTGAAACTACTCAGAAAGGTTGCAGGAAGCGTCACAATCTTATAATTAATCTTATCTTATAGGTTACTTAAAGGTGACCTGTACCTGGTCTATAAGGCAATGTCTGACCCAGTTCTGTTTGAAAGTCTACACCTGAAATGCACTGCTGGGGAGCTAACAACAGATCAGGAAACCTAATACTAATGCTACATATCAACTGCGGAAAAAAGTAACACATACACTTCCAAGATTACAGACTAAGATTCTTCTTCTCTTACTGTCAGAAAGCATCAATCATTAGCTTCTTTGGGTTTTTGTCAATGACACTAGTTTTGAGGAATGCATATGCATCGAGTGCCATTCTCTGAAATTACTTTCACTGGCAGTGGAATTTTAATTTTTCTCCAGTGATGTACAACCTCAGAGTTGATACATACAAGTCTGGTGGGGTGGAGGGTGTCCCCCACAAGGTTATGTCTTCAAGGTTCGATGAAAATAATTTATTTCAGTGAAGTCAGCATGTACTCATATATATATATATATATATATATATATATATATATATATATATATGTATGTATCTGTGTGTGTATGTGCCTGTGTGTACTTGTGTACAGATTAGAAGTAAAGAATATCATATGAACCTATGAACAATGCTATTCCTTTTTTAATTTTTTTTTTTATTAAATTGTATAATAAAAAACTACATACATTACATTAACATTTTGTAAAGTATCAAAAGAATCAGAGCAATTATGCTCTCTTAGTTTTGCTTCAGTACCAAACTCCTCAGTGTGGTCGCAGAGCATTTACTTTATATGTGCAAAGTAGAAGGATGCTGCCCAAACAGAAGTCTGGGTGGGAGTATAGTATTTGTACGTTTTGCTCAAATAAGAAGAGTGAAAAAAATGCTTACCTTGATATAATAGTGCTAGTTGGTTTTCTGTACTATGACAGCACTGGGTTCAAATTTCAACTCAGTCTCAAATGCCACACTTACATATAGGTTCATAGGTTGGTACTAGGCTGTCGGCCCTAGGGCCTATACAAGCCTAGCCATAACAATTCCCTGGCTATTTCTTCCCACAATATTTACTTTCCTGGACCCCTGTCTAGCAGGGCGACTGACGTGATTCCCGGGGTGAATTTCCTATCTCCCATCCAATCGTCAAGGTTCCTTTTGAAGAGGGACAAAGAGACGCTCTGCTTGACATGTATGGGCAGTCTACTCCAGAGTCTGGGGAGTCTGTGGGTCAGGAACCTATCCCTCCAGCATGTTTTGTTCATTGTGATGACAAGGTTTAGATCCCTGGAGCATGTGGCTCTGAGGGATTGGGATTTCTTTAAGTGTAGCATGTCCAACAGCTCTGGGTTTGACATGGCCTTGTATGCTAAGCAGAGATCGCCTCTATATGGCAGCAGCAGTCACATTTTCTCTGACAATAACCATTTTTAGCAAAGATGGTTAGAGAAGGAGTGTTGGTGACAGTTACCTGATGCCTAGGGTAAATGCCATAGGTTTTTGTCTTGCTTATGTTTAATTGCAAACTTGAATTTGCTGACCAGATTTATAATAAGGCACAGGTATGGTGGAATTCGATCTGGACTTCTTGAGCCAACTCAGTGTTGCACAAAATAAAAGTTGGCATTGTATTTCCACATATTAATAATAAAGTAAACAACACAGAACACGGCACTGATCACTGTGGGATGCCAACACTAAGTAAAGTAAAAGATAGCATAATTCTTTCCCAAATGTAGTTTGCTGGTGGTTATTTAACTACTCAGTACTTGGCTGCTGGATATTAGATTGAGCAATGAGCAGCTCATAATTAACAGGGTCAAATACTTTAGTGAGATCTAATGACATAAAAAAAAAAAAAAAAAAAAAAAAAAATCACCATGTAACGCTGTTACCTATAGCCACGAGAACGTAGTCCACACAGCTCAAACCTCAAGGAGAATACACAATAATCCAAGCGAAAATTAAATTGTCAATTATAGAAAAATTGTAAAAAGTTGTAGTAAAGAGTCCATACGCTATTCAGCTCAACTGGTACACTCTTTTATTGTAGAAACAACAACAGACAGTAAGCGCTTTCATCTTTCGGCTTCTTCAGACTTTATAAACAGCACAACTGAATTTTTGTTTAAATAGCCCTCCAAAGCTTACAATTGGTCAGGAGTTTTAATTAGCTTTTAAAGCGCTCACAATAAACTAAAATTAATACATATATATAAAAATATATAAAAATATAAAAAAATGTACATAAAACTTTCATTCATTAGTTATATATTAATTTAAAAGCTTTTTAAAAACACATTGAGTTTCAACACTAGTAAGAAAATAACAAATTTTCTTAGTAAGTATATTACAAGTTGATAGAAGAAAACATAAATGACTTAACCCATAGGCATAAAAATTTATAAGTACAATGGCATTTAGTTAAGGGAAGACACCTTTCAGGGTTATATAGAGTTTATTTAGGTCTATATATCCTCCTATTTTTTAAGAATGGTTTAATATGCACCTTATCATTCAGGCCCGGAGGTTCATCTGCCCTGCACCTGACAATCCACCTACTCTCACATTCTAGTGTCCTGTTAACCATATCACCCCCTCTATTCCCCTCATATAACTTCTGTATGATACAGAACTTAAAGGTGTGTTCAGGTCCTAACTCTTTACAGTGCTTAGCCAGGGCGTTGAACTCGGACCCTAATCGAATATGATAATTGTGCTCCCTGATACGGTCTTTAAGGGCTCTATTGGTCTTCCCAATGTAAAATGCAGGACAGACCAAACATTTAGCCAAATAAACCACATGCTTACTATCGCAGTTGGTATCTGTATGGAAGTAAAAGGTGTATTTAGTAATAGGGTGTACAAACATTAACTCTTCATTGATATATCTACAGTGATTGCATCTCCCACAGGGTGTAGTGTTCCTATCCATACTAATGGGCCTCCTAAAATCTCTAGGTTTACACAAAAGTCTTTTGAGATTAGGTTTATTCTTAAACACTATTTTAGGGTCAGGTCCCACCACCTTCGATATCTCACTATCAGACAATAGGATATTCCAATTCCTAGTCATAATATTTTTCACTTCTCTCGTGTCCCTGGTATAAAACAGGGAAGCCCTGGTCTCTGTTCCTTCCCTTGTTACAGTATTAGACAATGCATCTGTCTGTTCAGAAAAGTAGGGTCTTGCTCTAGTAGCTCTCAGTTCATGTACCTCTTTAATGACCTTGTCTATTGTTTCAACCTCATAGCCTCTTATGATGAACCTGCTCTTCATTTGTTCTACTTCTTTCATGTAACTATCATCTAGTGGATTAAATCTAGACGCTCTCATGAACTGTCCTTTAAGTATGTTGTGAAATATGTGCTGGGGATGCATGCTGTTCCTATGGAGTAGTGTGTTCCTATAACATAACTTCCTATGAATAGAAGTATTCAAAGCTCCATTCCCCAATCTACATACCTCAACATCCAGGTATGAGATCTTACTGTCTGAATAATTCATGGTAAACTTCAAAAACTCGGTTGAATTGTCCATGTAGGTTACAAAACTCTTTAGGGTCTCAATGTCACCTAACCATACAAAAAAGAGGTCATCTACGAATCTACGGTACATCCCTACATACTTGTCAAACAAAAGTGTGTTATACAGGTACTTATCCTCCCATGCAGCCATTACAAGATTGGCGTAGCTATTGGCACAAGATGTGCCCATAGCTACGCCATCTTTCTGCAGGTAAATGTTTTCTCCAAAAATGAACACATTATTGGTCAAAATAATTTCTAAATATAACGTGAGCAAATCAATTCTACTGCTCAAGGTATCTGAGTGTGAACTTATATATTCCTTGATATATTCTATACCCAAATCATTGGGTATTACAGTAAATAGGCTCACAACATCCAAGGTTACTAAGTAATACCGTGCATCATCACCTAACTGCTTGCTGTATGTATACAAGTCTAAAAGGAACTGCTTGCTATCCTTTAATATGTGTCTATTCATATCTACAAAGGGTCTTAGCTGTGATTCCGTGTAAACTGAGAGTGGTTCGGTAACCCACCCCTGACCAGCAACTATCGGTCTCATCGGAGGCTCTGTTCTAGATTTATGGATCTTCGGTAAACCCTGAATTATCGGTATCACTGGAGTAATGACTTTGAAATAACCATATAACTCCTCTGTAATGTCTGAGGACAAAACTAGGTCATCCAACATATAATAAACTTCAAAAACTTTTTCCTTGACTAACTTCATGTCTATTTTTTCATAAAACCTTTCATCACTTAATAGCGAGGTCATCCTATCTTTATAGTCAATAGAATCCATAATTACGACAGGGCCTCCCTTGTCCGCTGGCCTAATCACTAAACTATCGTCTTGCTTCAGTTCATTCAAAGCTCTTCTTTGATTAAACTTCAAATTTTGTCTTTGTTTCCTGTACCTATTATCATCAAAATACTTGTGTATGTCATTCTCAAGCACCCTCCCAAAAACATCAACAACCGGGTGTAGTTGTGGTATGTAGGTGCTAGTAGAACGGAATCTACGGGCCCCAGCAGTATCGTTGCTCTGCCCAAAATCTAACCTTAGCTGTATACTCCTAGTAAACATCTTTGTACCAACAATGGTTCACCCTTTGTGAACACCCCTTTCCCCATAGCACAGGAGCAATACCAGGGGAGGAAACGCTCTGCCAGCAGGGGCAGGCACAAAAGGAAGGGGTCAATGGAAGATTACAATGGCCCAACCCTGAAGAAAATGTGGGAGAGGACCAGTCATTAGTGGTGAACTTGTCAAGTAGAAATTTGAATAAATATGAATTACAGGTACTTAATAAGGGCCTTAATTTTATACCTTCATGTAGAGATGATATAGTAGATGTCATTGTTGGTACAAAGATGTTTACTAGGAGTATACAACTTTACCTTTAATTTTCATTCCTTTTACCACCTTTTCTAATTTTGACACATCTTCAGAGTTACAGTGACCAAGGATCTTATGCCATGCTTGAATGTCATCACAGCTCTGAGATGCATCATAATGTGTCTCACCATCGTTTTCTTCATCATATGTGTCTAAGCAATAGAGTCTATCATACTCAATTATGTCAAACCTGGTGCCGTTTTTATAGATGAGCTGGTCCCGTCCTTGTTTAAAGTTGATCGAGGCTCCTTTGGACATTGACATTAACAGAAAAGATGCTTTTTGGGTACGTCGGGATGTACAGCACCCAAGTCATCATCACCTTTACTTGGTGTCCCTCTGTGTTCAGCAGCCATACCTCCGCATCACCTCTCTTCTGCGCGACACCACAGGTTCTTGTCCCATTAGCCAATTGCACAATGTGCTCCTCCGGTTGGAAAGTTGCATCGAAGTATTTAAACTTTTTCAGGTCATTAATTATGTGTGACATGGTGCCAGTGTCTACCATTAATCCTTTCTGTTTTAATCCATGGATCTGATGCTCATTCATTCTGAAGACAAATTTGTGATCATCCACGTCAGTTGCTTGTTTCACATTATCTTTCTTCTTTCATCTGCAGTTGCTGTCTTTGTGGCTGGAGTTTTTGCATAAACTACACCACTATCTCTGTCCTTTATATCCTCTCCGGCATTCTCATGCCTTGTGTCCCCTTTGCCCGCAGCTATAGCATGTAATCTCCGCTTTTACTCTTTCTCCGAGGCCACTCGCGTTCATCACTACTTACGTTGGCATTAAATTTCTCAGTATGTTCATAGTTTCTCAACTTTGTTTTGAACTCACCAAAGCTCAACTTATAATCATCTTGCGTGATGTGGACTGCAAATGGTTTAAACCTTTCAGGCAAGCCTTTCAGAATCATTGCAATTAGTAATCCATCACTGAGCTTTTCCTCAGCATTTCTAAGTGCCATGATGGCTGTTTCAGCCCGAATAATGTAATCTGTGTCATTTTCACTGACAGCTTTCTGGAGACTTGTTAATTCCATGTATAAACTAATTATCCATGGTTTTCCTTTTCCAGTATAGTGGTCTCTCAGGATCTGAAGCGCTTCTCTACCATCATCTGCAGCTTCTCTCATGACGAGGGACAAACTTTTGTCGGCCAAGAACTGTATTATGCTCCTGTACTAACCCTGACTAACTCTGCCCCCCCACTTACTCTTCTCACCCTTCCTTCATCTACTACCTATTACAAAGTAACAATGTATCCTATAGTACACACATCTACTACCTATTACAAAGTAACAATGTATCCTATAGTACACACATCTACTACCTATTACAAATTAACAATATATCCTATAGTACACACATCTACTACCTATTACAAATTAAAAATATATCCTATAGTACACACATCTACTACCTATTACAACAATGTATCCTATAGTACACACATCTACTACCTATTACAAATTAACAATGTATCCTATAGTACACACATCTACTACCTATTACAAATTAACAATGTATCCTATAGTACACACATCTACTACCTATTACAAATTAACAATATATCCTATAGTACACACATCTACTACCTATTACAAATTAACAATATATCCTATAGTACACACATCTACTACCTATTACAAATTAACAATATATCCTATAGTACACACATCTACTACCTATTACAAATTAACAATATATCCTATAGTACACACATCTACTACCTATTACAAATTAACAACATATCCTACAGTACACACATCTACTACCTATTACAAAGTAACAATGTATCCTATAGTACACACATCTACTACCTATTACAAATTAACAATACATCCTATAGTACACACATCTACTACCTATTACAAATTAACAACATATCCTATAGTACACACATCTACTACCTATTACAAAGTAACAATGTATCCTATAGTACACACATCTACTACATATTACAAATTAACAATATATCCTATAGTACACACATCTACTACCTATTACAAATTAACAACATATCCTATAGTACACACCTCTACTACCTATTACAAAGTAACAATGTATCCTATAGTACACACATCTACTACCTATTACAAATTAGCAATATATCCTATAGTACACACATCTACTACCTATTACAAATTAACAACATATCCTATAGTACACACATCTACTACCTATTACAAAGTAACAATGTATCCTATAGTACACACATCTACTACCTATTACAAAGTAACAATGTATCCTATAGTACACACATCTACTACCTATTACAAAGTAACAATGTCTCCTATAGTACACACATCTACTACCTATTACAAAGTAACAATGTATCCTATAGTACACACATCTACTACCTATTCCAAATTAACAATATATCCTATAGCACACACATCTACTACCTATTCCAAATTAACAATGTATCCTATAGTACACACATCTACTACCTATTACAAATTAACAATATATCCTATAGTACACACATCTACTACCTATTACAAAGTAACAATGTATCCTATAGTACACACATCCACTACCTATTACAAAGTAACAATGTATCCTATAGTACACACATCTACTACCTATTACAAAGTAACAATGTATCCTATAGTACACACATCTACTACCTATTCCAAATTAACAATGTATCCAATAGTACACACATCTACTACCTATTACAAAGTAACAATGTAGCCTATAGTACACACATCTACTACCTATTCCAAATTAACAATATATCCTATAGTACACACATCTACTACCTATTACAAAGTAACAATGTATCCTATAGTACACACATCTACTACCTATTACAAATTAACAACATATCCTATAGTACACACATCTACTACCTATTACAAATTAACAATATATCCTATAGTACACACATCTACTACCTATTCCAAATTGACAATATATCCTATAGTACACACATCTACTACCTATTACAAATTAACAACATATCCTATAGTACACACATCTACTACCTATTCCAAATTAACAATATATCCTATAGTACACACATCTACTACCTATTACAAATTAACAACATATCCTATAGTACACACATCTACTACCTATTACAAATTAACAATATATCTTATAGTACACACATCTACTACCTATTACAAATTAACAACATATCCTATAGTACACACATCTACTACCTATTACAAATTAACAACATATCCTATAGTACACACATCTACTACCTATTACAAATTAACAACATATCCTATAGTACACACATCTACTACCTATTACAAATGAACAATGTATCCTATAGTTACAAATGAACAATGTATCCTATAGTACACACATCTACTACCTATTACAAATTAACAGTGTATCCTATAGTACACGCATCTACTACCTATTACAAATTAACAATATATCCTATAGTACACACATCTACTACCTATTCCAAATTAACAATATATCCTATAGTACACACATCTACTACCTATTACAAATTAACAATGTATCCAATAGTACACACATCTACTACCTATTACAAAGTAACAATGTATCCTATAGTACACACATCTACTACCTATTCCAAATTAACAATATATCCTATAGTACACACATCTACTACCTATTACAAAGTAACAATGTATCCTATAGTATACACATCTACTACCTATTCCAAATTAACAATATATCCTATAGTACACACATCTACTACCTATTCCAAATTAACAATATATCCTATAGTACACACATCTACTACCTATTCCAAATTAACAATATATCCTATAGTATGCACATCTACTACCTATTACAAATTAACAATGTATCCAATAGTACACACATCTACTACCTATTACAAAGTAACAATGTATCCTATAGAACACACATCTGCTACCTATTCCAAATTAACAATATATCCTATAGTACACACATCTACTACCTATTCCAAATTAACAATATATCCTATAGTACACACATCTACTACCTATTCCAAATTAACAATGTATCCTATAGTACACACATCTACTACCTATTCCAAATTAACAATATATCCTATAGTACACACATCTACTACCTATTCCAAATTAACAATATATCCTATAGTACACACATCTACTACCTATTCCAAATTAACAATATATCCTATAATACACAAATTTTATGTATATATGTATACAAGTAAAAGTTATCTCTGTACCTTAAAGAACTGGATTACTATCATACAGTATTAGTTAAAACGTTTGTATTATCTTATATTTTCTTTGATTTCTTTGACAACACTGTACAACATCTATTCTTTTAGCATCTATTTACTCTGTACAAATACATGGAACTTTTCTCCACGGGCCTCTACTGGAAATGGACTTGCATCCAGTTAGGCTAGCCCAGTCAACAAATGTAAACTGTAAATGTAAATGCAGTATACTTTAACCAACTTAAGAGTAGGTTAGAATTGGAAAAAAAAAAAAAAAACTTTTATTTCTTCTACTTTTTTATATTCTTTTAAGAATTTCTTTAGCTAACATGTTATGCTAAAATTATACTGCTTTTATGGTACAATCATTGCTGTATAAAACTGTTTTGATGTTATTCTCTATTAAATTGTAAGTTTTTTCCTTGGAGCTTTTCTCCCCGGGCCTCTACTGAAAATGGACATATATCCAGTTAGACTAGCCCAGTCAATAAATGTAAAATAAAATAAATAAATAAAATATTAGTTCTGCATAGGCGTCCTCATTTTTCTCAGTGTCGCCTTCCTTCTCATTTTCATTATCCTCTGCGTCCTCCTGCATATTTCGTAGAATGGCGTCTTTCAGCCCTAGCAAGCACAGGTGTCCTAAAAACTTTGTCACCCACAACTCATAATTCTTTTCATCTTCATCAAAACACAGTCTATGCCATCGGCTTCCTACTTCCATCCTGGGCCCATAACCTGTTGGCGCTGTCATATTAAGGACAGGAAAGTCGGATTAAACATGCATTTACGGAGGAAAAATAAACACACATGAAGTCAATCAGTCTGATCAAAAGGCCAGAAGAAAAAGAACAACCCTCACTTCCTCCCTTTATTGCAAAGCACATGATCACATGTCCTCTTCACAACAACGACATCAGTGTAAGAGCACACATACAATCATTCACTCTCTTTTATTATTATAAGCCAACAAAGTACAAAGTAGATAAGGTGTAAGAATGTGTAAGCCTATGTTGAGAACAGGTTTGGTATGGTTAGAGAAGTGCAGTTACAGGAGAACGTGAGTTAAGTTATACATGGGCAGATCCAGTAGGTGTGATTTAAGTAGTGTTTTGAATTGAGTGACATTTGTGGTAGAGGTAACAGGAGTGGAGAGGATGTTCCAGGCCTTAGCTATGATATGGGTGTAGAGAGATTTTCCTGCAGAGTTATTAGCCCTTATCAGTTAGAGGACATTTTCCTGATGAAACAGGTCATGAGTTGTTTATAAATCATTTGTCAAAAAAAAAGTTGTTAGAAGCTTAACAAATTTATAGGTCAGAAATTGTAAGGATCAGAGAGAGAGATCCACTTTTATGAATGGGTACTATAATTGCTTTATTGCATGTCCCTTCTAATACTGTTACATTGGTCATAAAGATGCACAGTGGGACATCAGGATGAGCTAGGTTTCAGGATTATGTTTGTTAAGCCATGAACTCTAGCTCATTCAGGTTTAGACAAACTGTGTAGTAATAGCAACTTTTTGAACTGGTAGGCTGTCTCTGTCGCTGAATGTGAAATGGACAGTCAACTTGTTGCTAATAATGCTGACCTGATTAGAAGGGCTGGAGGATTCCCAAGCCTGGAGCATACTGTGTACAGTGTAGGCTGCATTCAGGTGCATGATATAAAGGGAGAACATGCTGTGACATGCCACATATAGCAGATATCATCTGTTCATGAAGCACACTCCAAGCGCTCTAATGAGGAACGCACTACTAATAGTGTACCTTGGGTGCTTGGGTTTCATTCTGTGCTGCACCTGCTCCTTTATACAGTTATTCCCTACTAGCCTCATGTCACTACATAAAACAGGGATCAACTCCACCTCAGCACACAGGTCACCCTCATTACATGACAAGTTGAAGCATATTTAAACATGTTGCTTCTAAGTTTTATTTCTGAAGTCAGATCTAGTGCACACATATTACATTTTCTGTGGGGAGTTGTTTATACTTTAACATGACACATCACATTTTAAATAGAAAATTACTGGAATGTGGTCCTTTCTATAATATGCCATTAGATAATTGTCCCCCTGTCTCTCCTACTATACAGATGTTTTCTAAACTACAAAGTTTCAGTATGGTGTAGGGGAGGCTGGAGTTGGACTGTGCCAGTACCACAGCCTATTCTGCCAATAGGAGAGCAGTCTATAATCCCAACTGTATTCAAACCACCAAAGCATAGCAGAGTTAGGAACAGTAGTCCTTGAAGCCTGTAACAGATGCAGCTGTTTTCCTGACGTTTTCTTTGGTGACCAATCTAGTGTTGAAAATACTTTCTATTACTGAGCATTCAGTTCATTACAATTTTGGCTAAGCAAGTGCATGGCTGCTTGTATAAATACATTATTAAACTACTACACATTGGTCTGTTAGTCTGTAAAAAGTGTATTTGTTAATCTAACCTCATGGATTATTACTCAGATGGAACCTTTGAAGACTGAAGGTAGCTTTAAAAACTGAAGGAATCTCCTAGTAATGCCACTTAAATTATGCACACATCCCATACCAAACAAGGTTCTGTGGAGCTTAGGTATGAGACCAAAATTAACCTACAGAGGGGAATGCTGAATAAAAGCTGTTTGGGATGATTTAAGGAGGGTGGGAAGACTGCACCTATTATTATGATTTAGTTTTACCCGCGGCTGCTCCTTGAAGATCTGCAGCTGTACTTTCTGGTATGTGGTCGTAAATAACACCTACAGCATTGGGGCACATGATTATTTGGTATAAGGGCTAATACAGTTCCATCTTGCCTTTAATTGCACATAGGGGAGCTAGCCATTTAATGAAATTGCATAATATGTAACTGAACACTGTCTGACCAAAATGTAATTTTGCTGAATGATTCTCCGCACGTAAAATATATCCAGGAATTTTATTTTTGTAGGTGGATAAGTCCCTTTCACTCCCAGTTTCCTTTCTCCTAATATATTACACTACAACTCCAGGGTTGCATAATATCAGAAAAGAGAAAATGCTAAGTTTTGTAATATATACGCAACTGTGATGCAGGAGGTTGGAGATGCTTGGGGACTTGCTGCCTGTTAATATAACATTTATGGTTTTAATTTACATGAGTGGAATCAGTTCAGCGAAGTACCACTTCAATCACTATTTCTGATAAGTTGAGCTTTGATCAAATGGCATTCAAGTTACATGTTAAGTAACTTTTAGTGAATACGTGAGGCACTCTCATACCTGATGCTTTTCCTTTCCCTGTCCCTTGCCTTATCCGCCTGCCTGACCATACCCTTTCTTTAATCCACACCTTTCCTTTCGCATCTGAGCCCAGTAGCTCAGTTCTTATGCGCTAGATCTGAAACAAAAATTAGCCAGTGTACTGTAGGTGCTAAATTAATAAAATTGAAGTGTGGCAGCTCTTTAAATTGTTACTAGTTACACTGCCTCATACCAGTGCTGTCCTGCTTCAGACACCTGCTCTTTTTATCTTCCTTTTTAATAAGAATAATTTTACTTCCCATATTTTTGCTACAGTGCTTTTAGCACAGTGGTGTTCATGTATATTACTTTATATACGTGGACACATTCGGTTATACAGTGTCTGCGCTGGGTATGTAAGTCATATTGCATTCTTGTGGAATGAAATAGCTACTTTAAATGGTACAGACAACAATATGTGGACTATGAGAATTATGTAGGTAATGGGCTACTAATGTATGAATATTTTAAATTTTGCACGAGTAGTTATTTTTCTTTTATGTTTCTGTTTTTAGTGCTACACTGCAAAGTCTAATAACGTCCCAGAACCCTCTATTCACTTTCTGTCTATGTGGCAAAGAAACACTATATGTGTATAGGGCCTGAAATATGCAGCAACCATCCTTATAACAGTAGCAAAGCTTTTACACCCTAGCCTCAGATGAATCTGAAAACAAACCCTGAATTGTTTTAGTCATTAGGTTATAAAAATAATGAAAGATGGCAGGAAGGATGGACTGATGGTTAGATAGAGACTGACCAAAAACAATGACTCAGACAAATGAAAAGAGAAATACATACAGATGTGCAGACAGAAAGGAGGGAGTTTAAAATGAATGATCCAGGGATCAAATGAGAGATGGATTCATGAACAGATGAGAGATGCCGTGTTTTGACAGATACAGAAACATTTATGAGAGACAGAAGGATGATAAGGTGTAGATGATCGCCTATTGTGAACATGTTTTGGGGGGACAGGAAATAGAGATACATTTACAAATGAAAGGCATGTTTATACTGGTAATATGTTACAATACATGCGAGACAAAAATGGCATAAAAAAGTAGTCCAAACAGCAGGATGCAGATGTGAATTAAATTAAAAATCACTATTCAAAGTCTGTCAAACATGAAATATGTAATATACTGAATAGATCCCAGGCTGGTATGAATTGTAAGACTATAAATAAGTCAGTACACCTTAGCAGAGTTCCTGAATCATTGATGTTTATCCACAATGAGTGGAAAATGAAAATCTGCAGTTACAGAAAGAGAAGAGGCAGGAACAGCAATCACCAAGGCAACAGAGTTGAAATGAGGATTTATTTATTATTATGTATTTTACATTTGTTGACCGGGATAGTCCGACTGGATACATGTCCATTTTCAGCGGAGTCCCGTGGAAAAAAGCTCCAAACGTGCAAACAGATAAAGACAAGCAAGTTACAGTATATGCACAAACATATTGTATTAACATACAAGTTATAGTCTCACATTTCAAGCCTATGAAGAATATAGTTTATATTCAGAAATATATACAAATACGTTTCAGTTTCTCTTATCAAACCTATAGGTGCAGCTATATACAGAGTATCTGCAGAGATGTTACAGTGTCTCTTTTCAAATCTTTTAGTGTAAGAGGTAAGTTGCTGTGAATAAAAAATTGCAGGGAAATGGAAATAGATTAGGCTTTAGTCAGGGTTAGAGCAAGGACATAACCAGTGAGTTTTAAAATACTGGGTTAGATTTTTTTTTGAACTGATTAAGATATGATATGCCTAAAGCAGACTATGGACAGCACTAATGCCTGAACTACTGAAAGGCATGGCCACAGCTGTTTGAATGATCTCTAGTCAGGAAACTTATTAGAAGGTAGTACATATTTTCCTAGAAAATCTTTTGATAGTATACAAACTATGTAATAAAGTATTCAGGAAAAAAAAACAGCTCACAAGCAAATACTGTAGGCAGTACTAAACAGTGTTAATAAATCCTTTTATAAAGTGACAGCCTCATATTTTGAAATGGTATGGACAGTTTCTGAAACATAAGTGATCAGAGCATGCAAGCACAGTGGTTCAAACCTACTGTCATACCTGTTTCAACCTTCTACTAAGTGGAGACAGGAAAATATTAGAGTTTTTCTAAAACTAGTTGAAAAACAGATTTACCTGAATTACACGTAAATCAATCACTGGCCTAAAAGGTCAGATAGTTTAGATGTAAAATAAAGAATGTACTCTCTAACCAGTTCATAAAATTCTGGAGGAAAGAAATGTTGGTTGCAAGCAAGAGATATGAAAGATTAATTTTATGACATAAATTTATCTGAAATGTCTATAACTCCAAGTGGCTTATTTATCCAACATAAGCAGACAGAGAAGTGTAGGGTAGCACTCCCCGCATGGAGAGTGTATGAGATTGGACCTTCATATAAAATATTATTTCATGAAGATAACCTATTTGCAGTCCTTTGATCACAATTTTGTGCAATTACAAATCTTTTCTGCTGCTGCCTGGAACCTGTGTTGAAGAGTACAGACAACATTTAAACTGATACAAAATTATTCTAAGGACTAACAGATCATCATCTTTGTAAAGAGAGCCTGCTATAAACTGAGATTTATTCATCCTGAAAAAGTTTAGTGGAGCTCCTGTTAGATGATTTTTTTGCCTCCAGAGTTAATTCTGCTGTTAACTTAATCTAAGATCCAGGGTTGGCAGACTGTTTAAAGATAGAGAAAAATATATAGAATTACCTCAAGAAATAGTACTTGACCTAAAGCAAAAAGAAAGAAATGCCATTGTGTGTGTGTGTGTGTGTGTGTGTGTGTGTGTGTGTGTGTGTGTGTGTGTGTGTGTGTGTGTGTGTGTATGTGTGTAGGGATCTAGGGATGACTCACTAATGCACGATAAAACATTCAGAGCTTACAGAGATATTAGTAACAGCTTCTCTATTAACACTTGCTCTGCCATGTTTCTATAAATCTATAAAGGGGAAGAATGGATACAGCCGTTACTCTAGGATATGTGGGTGCTTAAAACCGAACATAAGGGAATTGAATCAGTAGTATTTAGCATTGGTTGAAGCCAGTTTACGTTCTGGCAGAATTACTGAAAGCAAGATTAGGTTAAGTTTATTATTTAAAAGTGCATATGAAACAGGGACCATGCATTTCTGTATTACTTTGAAACAGTGTAGACAAACAAAAGTACTTGCAGATGCAAGACAAAGTAATAATGCTAGTCTTTTTCTTCATCGTCTCAGAAGTATGCATTGGGCCGAAAATGAAGAGTCAAACTGCTTATTAAAAATGCTCTGTAAATCCTTCCTTATGAACAGTCAAATTGCAAACACTCAGATACAGAGGAAGACCTTTGCTTAGGCACTTGCAGAATCATAGAAGTGAAAGAACAATATTAGCTAGCACTTGACAAAGATAGCTGTATTTAGATTAGAACCGATAAGCTTCCCAACACACAGTATCAGGTCCCAAGGAAATCCAGCATGAATGCTGTTTCCTTCAACCATATGGTTTTGCTTGTATGTGTTCACACCAAATCTAAACATGTATCGTTTCTTTCAGCATCCTTCACTGCACTGCCACCACACTCATCACTCATCACATTAATACACCAGAGGGGCAATATTCCTCTCCAAAGGAAATGGGGTATGTTCCAGGGCTATTTACACTTTCTTTTGAATCAGTGACCAGTATCTCAAGTTAATTCTTGAATTAGGTCTATCAGCAGTGACATTACTATTGGACTGAAAGGTCAGCCCCTCTAGGAGATTTTGGATATTGGACACTGGAATGCAGCGGATGTAAATTTGGGTGCCTATTTGGAAGGGGGTTATTTACATTGGCAAATGCAATTCAGCTATCTGTCTCTCTCTCTCTCTCTAGAGGCAGGGGCAGGGACAGTGACACAGGCAGAGAAATTCTGTCTACAATTATCAATATATTTTTAATTCCTTGAAGGAGGCTTGAAGAACAAAATAAGACACCTATCTTGAATAGTAATTTGTATAACATGCATATCCAGAGATATTGTCATGGAAAATACAACTAAAATGAGTTAAAAAAAACTTTGGTATGTCATCTGAACTTGTGAACTGCAGAGACAGTCTGGATAGACTGTGGCTCAGAACCACCACAGAGTCAAGTCAGTTTCCCCTCAAAGTAGATTTCTTACTTAACACATAGGCAACCATTCAATAATAGAAAAGAAAACAAACCATATTAATGTTTTCCATTTACATACATACATTATAAATCATGTATATTTTATTTCCTTGTAACTATCATAAGTCCAACATTACATAAATTGCCAAATTCCTGCCTTCCCTTAAACCTCACTCCCCCTCCTCCTGAACATTATTATGGATGTATTCTTCCCACAATTTGTATTTATTTCTGTGTAATGTGCTTCTTCCCTTTTCTATAGATCCATCTTCTAGCTCTTTTATCTCTGTTACAATATTCAATAATTCAAACATAGTTGATTTCCATTTTCTACTAATAGCTTTTTTTTGGCAACAAAGAAAATTGAACTCAACAAAGCCTTACTATATCTAAATAATTCAGATCCTGTGTACCACCCCAAAAGAATAATTCCCCTAGTTATCTATCAGGGTGTTAATCTACAGGTAATGCCCATGGACAAACTAGTCCAGCATTTCACGGCAGCATATCAAGCTGCCTTGGAGCTCGGACTGAAAAAACTAATGGCTGCCATTATTTTACGCTTCCTAAGCAGCGCTTTTACTGTTTAGCGAGTGTAAAATAAGAAAGAAAAAAAATTAAAAGAAAAAACTGTGCGTGTGTACGTGTTTGTCTGTGTATGAGAGTGTATGCGTGTATGAGAGTGACAGAGAGATCCATTGAGCTATTATTTTACACTCATTAAGCAGCGAATTTAGCCAGTGCAAAAAAAAAAAATGAAACAGAAACAAACAGTGTGTGTGTGTGTGTGTGTGTGTGTGTGTGTGTGTGTGTGTGTGTGTGTGTGGGTTTATGATTGCATGTGTGAGTGGCTGCGTGCATAAAAGCAGAAGAGAGAGACAGTGTGTGTGTGTGTGTGTGTGTGTGTGTGTGTGTGTGTGTGTGTGTGTGTGTGTGTGTGTGTGTGTGTGAGAGTGTGTGAAAGAGAGTGAAGAGTGAGAGCAGTAGCAATCAGGTGATCCCTGGCAGAAGCAGCAGCAGTTAAAAGATTTGTGTACATTTTGATCTCTTAGCTCAAGATATCTGGATAAGCCTAAAATAAACGGGACAAAGGCTGAAAATAGGAACATATTTTAAATGATGCTGTTACAAAATCACAGTTACTTGAATATTATGATTTATGTTATCATGCATTTTCAGAAGCAGAGGGGTGTGTGTGTGTGTGTGTGTGTGTGTGTGTGTGTGTGTGTGTGTGTGTGTGTGTGTGTGTGTGAAAGAGAGACAGAGAGAGGAAGTGAGTGAGATTGACCACTGGCAGCAGCAATAAAGAGGTTTGCATACCTCGGGACCTTTCAGCTGAAGAAATCTGGATAAAGCCTAAAATAAAAGAGGAAACAAAGGCTCAAAATAGAAGACATTTTATTTCATTATTGCTCTTATAAAATTACAAACTTTCTTAAATAAAAGGATTTGTATTAGCATGAATTTTCTGAAGAAAATAAAAATCTGAAACTCAAATGTATGTCATTATTTAGTAAATGCAATCTCCAATGACTGGCAACAAACCAAATATTTTAGGAGTAAGGGACCAAAAACTAAAGTAAATACCTGGATATTTTTAAAGTGTTATATTTTGGATGTAAAATGCTTCCTCCTACACCATTAACATATACTGCAGCAAGTTTGAAACATTAGGCAGAGGAACTATTTTATATCAAAAATATTTGCAAAATGCAGTAATAAAAAAAAAAAAGTAAAACACAGCCATTTTACAGACAGCCCATTTCAAAACACAATAATGCCCTCCAGGATGTGTGTTACTGGGGAAATAATCCCTGTGGTGATGGGCCTCAGATCACCCCTGAGTGGGCGTTATCTCCACAATAACACACACACACCCTGTTGGGTATTATTGCATGCTTAGAACTCCATAGAATGTGGTGTACTAATCTGTAACACAGTCATATGAGTTGTTATGTCTTCATCAGTTACTATCACCCTGAGACTGCTGATCAGCTGCTCACCAGATCTGATTGTTTTTAATCTGTTTCAGAGCTTTATTTTATAGCATTAGTCTTGTTGTTCCACTGACCTCGGCCATTTGGGAGTGAAGAATACCTGTTACAGAATCATTCTGAAGTAGATTCTGCTCTGTACAGTTACTTGACTGAAGTGGTCTGATCTGTCACAGAGTTTATGTAGGATGGGGGGGGGGGGTTGTCCTGTTACTAGTCTTTTACTGGAAACACAGTGAACCACAGAGAGGAAGGAATGTGATTGGGTCTGTGATTATAACTGGCTTATTGTGTGTTCTGCACATGGATACCAAGAAATTCATTTCAAGACCAAAACCAGACAGGTGAATCTAGGCATCAATGTGAAGAACACATAATGCGGGTTATATCAGAGACCCAATCATAATTCTTTATAATGCATGGAATTTTATCAGCTCCATGTGCTACAAGTTACAGGAAAAAAGTGTTTTACAGATGAAGTCTGTTTAGACGAAGGTGGAAATAAAGGATCTAAATGATATTTCTGTTGGCTCTGTGAAGTGCTTTTTGGTGGATTTGTTATATTTTTGACAGTACTTACCACCTTTGGTTTTGGTTGTTTGTGATATATATATATATATATATATATATATATATATATATATATATATATATATATATATATGTGTGTGTGTGTGTGTGTGTATGTATATAAGGGTCCTTCAGTACAGCATTCTAATTTAAAGATTGCTGTTTGGGTAAACAAGCAGCAGAAGTAAGGTCTTTCTTCTGGGTAGGCTCAGGATTTTTTTTGTGTCCTAATCCCATAAAACAATGTCTGACATGTTCCTGAAGTAGGACCTGCTGTGGTGGACTCCTGGGTGCCCTATTCAGGCAGGTTACAGAGAGCTGCATAGAACACTGACACTCAAGCCTTAGTTGTTTCATTTGCTTTTGTTTTCTTGCTCACTTTTCATGAGCATGTGATTACAAGCAATCACATTATAACACGTTCTGAGTGGTAGCAGGCAATGCACCTCAAAGAAACAGTAAGACACATCTTTAATTACCAGTCAATATTGTTCCTTCTCTGAGGTGCTGAAACCCCAGAGTAAGAATAACAATGTAAGGAGGGTTTCACCCCCAATGGGGGTGCAGAAATCCTTATGAAAAAAATGCTTCATTTATGTTTTCTCACCTGATCATAAACAGAGCTGGTTGACTATATCCATTACAATAATCTGTTCACCTGAGCTGTTGTTTACATGCTTATGTGACCAGGTTAGTATTGTGAGAGGCAAAGCAAAGCATGGGCATGCACTGAATCTTTCCATACATCCCTCTACAGAACAATGCACTGCTTGGCAGACCACAGTATTAAACTGACAGTCATTTCTTTTGATTAAGTTTAGTCTTTGCCCTTTGTCAGGTGATACCACAGCAGCCATGATTTTGTGTGTGCATGTATATGCATATGTGTGTGTGTGTGTGTGTGTGTGTGTGTGTGTGTGTGTGTGTGTGTGTGTGTGTGTATGCACGCACCTGCACCCGCATTAATGTGTGTACATGTTTGTGCATGCATGAGTCTGTGTGTGTATGTGCATGTGTGTACTTGGAAAAGCTTTTGTTTATTTAGATTAATGGAAATGTACTTTCTCACTGCTAGGTCTTCTGCTGTATTGGAAATTCTTGTGTTGTGAATACCACTTCCTAATCCCTGCTTTAAGGCAGTCTGATACCTGTTAAATCACAAGATGGGCCCTAGAGATCAAAACATGTCTCTTTAATTTGAAGCTTTCATTTTTTTCTACACTTTCATGTACCCACCTAAGCTATGATGAGTTTGCTACTGATCCTTGATCCCACTTACTTCCTTAGGCAACAGCCAAGGTGAGGCACACGTGCAGCAATCAAATCACTGTCAGCGGTGTCTGCTACTTTCAAGGTGATTTCAAAGAAACAAAATTATGAGATTCTTAATCATATGTTGCAGCTTATGCTTCAGTTTAAGATATGAAAGTACACCCTGAGAACTTTGTAAGCCTCTGGCTGATTTATGATCATAAGTATATGTGTGTTAGCATGAGATGGGAGATGCAGAAGTGAGATCCTGAGTTGTTTAGAACAGAACTTGTGAAAGACTGCAGGAGAAGAACAATAATACGGTATACAAGACATCACCTTCTTTACCCCAAGGTGACTTCCGTGTTGGAGGGTTTGGGCAATGAGAGAATAAGTTACTATTATAAAGTTGTAATGTGTTACTCAGCTAGTGATCTGTATTCAAATACAAGATGAAAATGGAACCTGATAAAAGTTATAAGTAAAAAGGACGAGAGGTTACTTAATCTGCCAGTGAAATAATTAAAGAAAATCAGCAGGTACACAGAAGACTTCACCTAGCTTTACATCACCAACTTGAGATCATCCAAAACTGTTTTTAAAAAGTCCATAAAAGAGCCTAAGCATCTAGCATGTATTATAGTGGTAAAATAACACAATTAGAAACAGTGCAGACAAAATAACAGTTCTGAAGTAGATGGCTGCATAGCATGTTCCTGTAATAACTATTGCATCTTTTATATTCAGGTTCTAACACAGAACAGGAAGAAGGCAGTCCAGTACATCTATTCAGTGGAACCCTTGAATACATTTAGGAAACTGTTTTCCTCACCAAGTGGCCACTTCTTAATGCTGCCAATAAAATATTGTCATTTTTTTATTTTTTGAGAGAGGCTGGAGCTGCTATGTGGATGGAATGCTTGACAGTACCATTTGGTCAGCATCATATCAAACTAGAAATTGGTGTTTGTAAAAGCAGTACAGTTTTAACTATTAATTGTGAAATCCAGAAGTTTATACAGCTGATCAGATGTTGCATAAACTCCCCAGCAGCCAATTATATTCAGGCTTGCATTGGCCCCCAATTCTTTTGTTAACATCTCAAAGCCCCTACAAGACATTTGAGTCCAAAACACTATCAGCCATGACCATCTTCTTTAAAGTTCTACACACTCCTATCCCAATTTCATCTGTCCCATTTTAGGGATCTAGTTTAGCCAAAGTCATTCTGATACAATAGCTCAATGTGTATGCTATACTATTACCTGCCTCTCTGAATTTGTGTAAGTGCTATTTCTTTTACATTGTGTCTAAGCACCTTACACAGACTGCTCTTATGTCATTTTCCCTTCTGGAGAATGTATTTCCCCTAAAGTATCAGCAAGAAAAAGAGAGTGGGTTATTTCACTTACTTGATAACCTGGTGTAAAGGTGAGACACTATTTTAAGCAGTATTTTTGTAAAGGAATGTCTTTCTCTTTTTGTACATATATTTTAAACACAGAAGTAATCTCTAATGCAAATACCTGTGTGATAACTTACAACTTCTGTCTTCTTCACACTGAGCATGCCCTACCTGTTGCTGGTGTGGTAGCTCTTGCCTGCTTCACTCTCCTTCCATTCCCATTTCTCCATCCACCCTCATTCTATTACATTTGTAGAAACTGTTCTTCACTCACAACACCATCTATTTCATTAAAGGCACAGACATAACTGTAGAAATATACACCCTAGTCACAATGATATATACATTATTTCTAAACCAGCAGTCTGCAATTAAGCTACCATACAATTCCATTTTGCATTTCCATAGCAAACCTGCATCCCTAAAACACTCATATTCAATCTCTAACCATCTTTCATTTACAGTATCTTTATCCATAAATAGACATCTACTGCTTGGCCACATGCTGTAAACTAATTTTAACCTACAGCTACCTATTTACATCCTCCAATAAGGCGTTGTTTCCTTATATGGAAATAACAAACTCTTATTATTACGCACTTTTCAGCTGTTAACAATGACAGTGTTGCTTGGTAGCTCATATGCACTTGTTCACATAAATGTTAACTGACTACAATAAAAGTCCCTTTTTTCCTGCACACAGTTTTCTCTCACACTACACATCACAGCATTAAAAATGCTTCTTTTGTATATTCTGCTACCACTACTGCTAACTCGCTCTTACACATCACAGCCTTCCATCACACTACTCCTGAATACTATCATGCTCCCACAAAACCAGAAAATCAAAAACACTACAATTGCAGCTACCTGCTGGGTATCCCCTAAATGATATTGTACTTGAACCATTATCAACCCTTTTTCCCATTTTCTTCATGAGGTTGGGGTGTCGTATCACCATCGCTCTTGATTCAATGCCACTCTCTTATCTACTTTGACAGTCATGCCTGCACAATCCATCCATCTCTTTGCTGGATGCACTCATTTCCTTTTACCTTTTTCCTGTCTGTCCCAAATCTTCTTCACCAGATTGTCTTCTGCTTTTTAGCACATGTGCCTCAAGTATCATAATCTGTTCTTTTTCACCTCATCTGCAATTAGAGCTACTTTGGCTTCTGCTCTGATGTCCGGATTTTGTTCATATGTCCCGCAGTGTGCATTCTACCACCCATCTCAGGCACTTCACCTCCATCACCTCTAACTTCCTCAACTGCTTTGGCTTTACTGCCCAGGTTTGTGTACCACAGAGTACTACTGGTCACATCACTGTTTTATATACCTTAATTTACAGCATCTTTGCCATTCTTCTGTCATACACTGTACCTGACACTTTATGCCAGTCAGCTGCTGCCCCTCTGATTCTAGCTTTGACCTTCCTTATTCAGGCTTCCCTTCTCCTCAACCACCCCTCCAGATACTTGAAGTTGTGACCTGTTACACAATTTTCCCTTCTACCTCAATTCTCAGCTTCTTCTGATTTTCCCCATTTGCTGCCATTAAAACTGTCTTATCTGTGCTCAGTTTCATCCCATGTGCCTTCACTTTTTCATTCCATTCCACTATACTTTGCTGAATGTCTTGCTCTGACTTTGCCTGTAATGCTACATCATCTGCCTACAGCAGCTCCATTGATCTTTCTTCTCTGACCTGTTTGCTAATGTAGGCTATCAGTATGAACAGCAGTAGGCTCACAGATGCAACATAATGCGCACCCACTCCCACTGGGAACCCCTCTGTGAGAGCCAACACTATTTATACTTTAGTCATTGGGTCCTTGTGCATAGCCTGCACTAATTCTACCAATGTTTCTGGGACTTCGAACTACCACACTACTGCACAAATTGGCTTTCTTGGGACCTTGTCATTGTGCTTTCTCCAAGTCTAGGAATACCCATTTGGACTCTTTTTCTAATTTCTAGATTCTTCTCAGCTATCTGTCTCACTGCAAAAATTGGGTCAGTTGAACTGCATCCTGATCTAAGTCCAAACTGCTCATCTCCCATCTTACTTTCTACTACTCTGCATATCTATTTATCAATCACCCTCTTCAGAACTTTCATGCAATGTGATGAGTTTGATACCTCTGTACTGCCCACAGTTGTGGATGTCCCCTTTGTTCTTATACACTGGCACAAGCATGCTTAATCTCCAGTCATCTGGGATATGCCTTTCTCTCCACACTGCTATGAGTACTCTCAGGAGCCATTTCTCCCCTATCTCACCCATCATCTTTATCACATCTGCTGTGGCCTCATCTGAGCCTGGTGCTTTCCCTGACTTCATTTTCCTTTGCGCTGTTCTAACTTCTTCGGGGGGGGGGGGCGTCCTCCTCCTCTTCTTTCATTACCAAGACCTGCAGATACAGATACACACAAATGGCTGCCTTTGTTTCAGCAAATCACATCTACTCTGAGGCTTAGCAGAGATATCCACCCCACCCAAGGCTCACCTAGAATGCGCACAGTTACCCCCACTACGACAACACTAAGTCATCCCCTCCTCATATCCACAGTAATGGCTTCTTGCTATTAAATATTAATCTTCGAAGCATCTGTAACAACATATAAGCTCTAAATGCTTGTATAATATTTTATAACCCAGACATATTTGTTACTACTGAACGCTGCCTAAGTTAGAAATAAAGACGGAGGAAATTACTGCACAAGACTACAATTTTTTTCAGAAAGCACAAGATAAATGTTGCTATAATTTACAAAAAAAAAAAACTCTACACATAACCCTATATCCTCAAATTATTTATAGTTTTAACAATGCAGAACTTCTTACCTCTGTACTAAAAAATAATAATTATAAAAGTGAATGTATTGCAGCACTACACCTGCTACACATACTATACATGCTACAGCTGAAGATATCCTGTGCTGGATATCTCATAACATATACCTTGAAACCATAACGCTTGATTATCTTAACACAGACTGGCCAATACAACCATCTCCAACTGCTCAATACATCTCTGTAACTTCACTCAGTGTACCAATACAACTACAAGATTGAATAATACTACAAATAAGCAATCAATACTTGACTGGATTCTTACCCACAACCCACTCAATATAAGTATTGTTGTTGCGTCTTTCGGCTTTTCCCGGTTAGGGGTCGCCACAGCAGAACTCCGGTCCGCTAATGATTGGCAGTAGATTTTTACGTGCTGAGTTGCCAGCCCTGATGCATAACCTTCAACGAAGGTACGCCCATTCACGCATGTCCCCCAAAGACACTCTAGCTGAGAATCAAATGGGACAGCGTCTTGCTGTGAGGCGACAACGCTACCGCAGCACCACCACGCTTACCTGATATAATCAGTGACCATCTCCCCATATTTGCATTGACAACTAAATAATAAAAAAAAATCAAATCATTCTACAAACAAGTATGCAGTCTCACCATATTCAACGAAGAAGCTTTCAACAACAGCCTAAGATACTGTAATTTGTCATTTCTAAAGACTCTACTGCTTGACAAAACAACATCTAATTTAAACACAACATTGTTAATCTACTGAATTACCATGCATCAGGTCATACAACAAGAGTTAAAGCAAATCCAGCCTCATGTTAACTAAATAAACCAAACAACTCATGGCTTTAAGAGAGAAAGCATGGGCAAAACAGCATAAAATCAAAACACATAGTGCCTAGCAAAATTTCAGGCACCTTAGAAACTTTACTAAATAAAACGTTAAATCAGACAAGCAATGATACTACTAGCTACCCTAACACAAATATCAGAGCAATCCATATTAATAAATTCTTTTATCCAGGCCTGGGCAGCACACCCACACCCTCAACTAACAATAGCAAAAAGAGCATTGCTTCCCAATACAATTCACATGTTGCAGAAGCTGTTCTCTCCTTACTCAAGGATAACCCTCACACCTACAATCCCACAAAAACCATAAACTCAGCTATGTTTGTTTAGCTTCTAGTCTGTCCAAACAGCAACAATAAAAGAAAACAATCGGTACACACTTAGCAGCACACAATTTGCCTGTTGAGTAACTGATTATAGCAGCACACACCCTTGACTGCCCTGTCACTATCATAAACCATTCTATCTATGAAAACCACATCCCAGCCTGTGATGCTAGAGAGGTATTAAGAGATATTTTGGAAATGTTATAAATTTTATAAACAAAAAGGAATGTGGAAACCAAGAAAGGGCACAAACGGAAATATTTATGTAAGCCTTAATTATGCCAAGGTTAGAGGAAGATGTGACTCAACAGCTACCAGTTGAGACAGGAGGAGATGAGATAAAAATGGTGATATATAATCAATCTGCATGGAAGTCTCCAGGAACAGACAGTATTCATGTAGAATGTTGGAAATTAGGAAGGAAGAAAGTGAGAAAGATCTGGAAGATTTTGTTTAAAGGAGGGAAAGAACCAGCATCTTGGAAGAAATCTGTAGCGGCTGTATTACCCTAAGAGAGTAAAAACCCATCAGAGCCAGCCTCATATGGACCCATTTCAATTTTAAACCATGATTATAAATTAGTTATGCCTGTACTAACTGCAAGAATGGCAAACATGTTGCCAAAGGTGATAGATTCGGATCAATGTATTTTTGTGGCGGGAGACAAACATTTGACATTCACGAAATAATTATGATCCGGTAGGAAGCAGAAGGTAAGAAAATATCACTCTTGTTGGTGGATCATAATGCAAAAAAGGCATTTGACAGAATAAACTGGGATTTTATGAGAAGGGCAATGGAAGCATATGCATTCCCCAATACAATAATAAAGTTAATTAGAAGGATACATGAAGGATCAAAGGCAAGAATTAAAGTGGGAGAGTTCCTCTCCCATAAATTGAATTTGAAGAGAGGAACCAGACAGGGTTGCCCTCTTTTCCTTTATTTGCTTTATATTTAGAGCTAGTGGAAAACAAAATAAATTACTCTAAAATTCAAGGATATAATTGTTTTAGTAATGATGAAAGGTCGGCTTTATTTGCAGATGATATTTTTCTGTACTTGATCAATCCAGAAAAGGGCATCTCGGTATTATGGAACATTCTGAGACAGTTTTGGGTCTTTTGGGATATAAAATTAATGAAGATAAAGCAAAGGTTATAGCTGTAAATTATCTGCTCACACACAAATTGGTTCACCAATACCCATATACACAGTAAGACAAAGTATTTAGGAATGTGGACTAAAATGGCCTTTGTTATGGTAGCTAAGGAAATGTGAGAAGAGACTAAACAACAGGTAATACAAAAACTGACAAACTGGAAGCTTTTGTTTTCACATATGCATTGTAAGATAAAAGCAGTGAAAAGGTTTTTAGTCCATTTAGTTTTATACATAAGGTAAAGCACATTTTTATCAACCAGAGGAGAAGTTGTGGACAATAATTAATAAAGAGTTAAAGAAATTTATCTAAGAGGGAAAGAGGGCAAGAGTTAAGAGGGAAAAGTTGATCTTTCCAATAGAAGCAGGTGGTTTTGGATTGCCTGATTTGAAGGAATATTCTTAGAGCTTTGCAGTTAAGGTTCATATACATAACATAAGCAGAAGGTTGTAATTCAAAGTAGAAAAGGATGATGATAAAGCAAAGAGGTTCAAGAAATAAGGAGACAGAGGGATTTGGATGCAGATCCTTAAGAAGAATAGTAGTAGACATATAGAATATTATATTCATAAAGTAGCAGAAAGTATTCTAAGAACTAAGTAAACATAGGAATGGAGATGGGGTTTGCCAGCAGGAATGACTGTAAGTAGGGTTGCAGAAAATGGCAAGAGGGGTTGGAATTTACAGAAGGAAACTGGCAAAGGAGCCAAGGCACTGGGTGGAATAACTAGAGAGGGAGAAGTAATATAGTGAGATGAGGGCAGGAAGAAGTGTGGACTGCATGTTAAATGATAGCTTCCCTACCAGTGACTGACATTACAGTATAGGCAAACAGAAAGGTATAAGGGAGTCCTAAGTGAAAGATCTGCTGTGGTAGAGTTTTGGAGTTGAATTTATAACAGAAGCTGCTGTTAAAAATGAGGTAATTAGCCATATAAAATATTGCATGCTAACTATAACAGTCAATCGGAGGAAGTTAGAAAAGATTGGGAAGAGAGACAGGAAAAGCAATTTAGAAGGAAGTATATATGTATATCCCCCAAGTATGCAACAAAGTCCAGAAGGTAAAGGATTTTTGCTTGGAAGTGTTTACATGGGTATTTTTATACCCCAAGCAGGTTTCAAAGAATTTTCCTTGTGTAGACAGCAAATATAGGAGGTGTGATGGGAAGGAAAGAGGTAAGTGGGATCTTGTTTTTTTTGGGAGTGTCATCAGTTGGCAGATTTTAAAAATTCTGTACAGAGTCCTCTGTGAGAAATGTTGCAGGTGCAAATGGCTGTGACTAAGGAAATTATTCTTTTGAGCTGGGACACACAGTATTAATTGTCTAGAAATAGCTTATTAAGTGTAATTCTACTGTCTGCCAAAAAAGGCAATTACTAGAAAATGGAAGTCAAAATTTAAAACAACCGTATTTAAAGTACTGAATATTGTAAAAGTGATAAAAGAACTGTAAGTCAGATTTTTAGAGAAGGGGAGGAGCAAATTACATAGAAATGCATGGAATTTGTGGGAACAGTATATGCAGAATAATGTTCAGAAGGAGGAGTGAGATTTAGGGGAAGTCAGGAATTGAGCAATTTATGTAATATGTTGGACTGACTGACAGCTTTTATAAAGAAACTAAATATTTGTATGCAATGTATAGAGTATGCAAATGAAAACATTTATTTTCTTTTCCATTAAAGTATATGCGCCTATGTGTTAAGTGATAATTTAATAAGGGTGTCAGAAAAGAAAATTATGTTCCAGGCCTCTGGAAAAAGTCTTTTATTATACCATTATACAAAGGGGCACATCCACAGAATTCACCAAGTACAGAGCTACAGGCATCTTAACACCTTTCTCAAAAATCCTTGAAAAATGTACCCATTCACAACTCTTAAAATGTCTCATCAAATCTAACCTTCTCTACAATACCAAACATGCTTTTGTCCCAAATATAGTAGCACAACCACCCTTGTCAGTTTCACAAACAGTATAAACCACATAAAAATAGCCACTTAGTATTATCTATTTTCCTTGACCTTTTAAAAGCATTCAGCACCATCTTACAAAATTCTACTCACAGAACTGTCATCCCTCAACCTCTCCCAGTCAGTCCTATCTTGGTTCCTTCACTATCTCACAAATGACAGCAGGTGTTAAAATCTTTAAGAGACTTTTCACCCCTCCTTTCTGTTTCCACTGGAGTCCTACATGATTCAGTATCTGTCCCTTTCTTTTATTTATTGATTTATTTGTCTACTGGTAACTGTGAAATCTGGCTGAGCCAATGGCCCATTTTTGGAGGAGGCCCAGGGGGAAATGCTCCACAACAGATTCACAAACATTTAAACAGTAGTCGATGAGTAATTATATACAAGAGGAGAAAAGTGTTGCAACAGATTAGATATTTTACAATGAGCTGGAAAGAAAGGCTCCACAGAACACATATAAACAAATTTTACAATAGCTGATAAGTGAATTGCATACAAGGGAAGAAAATCCCCACAACAGATGAAACACAAATAGACTGAGATGTATTTATAGAATATTATTAGGATAAACTATGATAAAGAATACAATAGAACTGCAAGCAGCAAGGCACATTGCAGAAGTGGATAACTTATGCCAAGTAAATTAATATATATTTTTCAAAATACTGACTATATGTCTAATAATATATGGAGGTGAGAAATAATAGAGTACTCTGCTGCTAAAACAGAGAGAGAAATAGAATAAGATGAGAAGGAGTAACAAGCAGGAGGGAAAATTAAGGACACGGAGAGACAGTTTATTATTAGGGAGACGAGAAGGTTCTGGAAGGACATTAGAGAGGAAAATAAAAAGCAGAAACTGTCAGCTGAAGAGGCAGAAGAGCATACATTAATAGTATGGTATCATTAAAGTGAGAGCTTGACTATTACTACCCGGTCAGATATGAAGGTATACGTGAATTAATATGTGAAAGACATAGTTATAGTGAGTCAGTGGTCATGCTTCTGTTTTGAGGGTTGTGCAGGTCCAGGTGTCAGACAGGTACTATTTTAGATTGGTCTTGAAATTGAAAAGGTTACTAGTATGTTTTAGGGATAAGGGGATAGAGTTCCAGGAGTGAGCTACATAGCTGAAGAGTTTCCTGCTGACAGATGTGTTTTTTAGGTAGTCAGAAGCATTTTGTTTTCAGATCGAAGTGAACTAGCATGGGCGTACATAAGTCTAGTAGGGCTTTGCTTTGCTCTGATTTGTATATTAATTTGTAGACTAGGAGTAGTTGGGTGAATGTGAGTTGCTTTGGTAATTCAAGACAAATCAAGCTGTTAGCTGTTGGCTAAGCATTGATGGGTTCTGTTTGATGAGTTAGTGGCAAATTTTGCTATTTCGTAGCACTGGCATAGTTTATTTTGGATGGAAGCTTGAAGTTTAAGCTATAATGGAAAGCCTTATAATACAAGTGGGAAGCAGAAGTGTAGAGGCCAGGAGTTTCCTGGATGAGTCAGTTAAGTAGTTTCTTTGTTCAACAGAGTGTCTCTAATTTTTGGAAATTTTGTTTTATCTTTTTTATAATCTGTTGCATATGCAACTCAAATTTCAGATTATCATCAATAGTCACAGCTAGTAGCTTTGCATGGGGATGACTTCTATAGGGATATTATCAGAGGCTGTAACTGAGAAATTGTGTTTGAGGTGTTATTGCCTAATGAGTTTAATTTTAGCAGGATCAGAAATTATCAAGACAAAGAAGTCAGGCAATAGTCACTTTATTACAGTAAAATTAGACAATACATATAAAACAACATAGTATAACTTAAAGCAATTCATCATAGTATATCAAGAAATAACAGAATTAATACATCACTGATAAAGTTAAAAGCTTCATCCTTGCCAACACTTCAACTGGGTACCCCCGTTTCAGCCAGGAAGGAGGAAAGTCCCTGGCAGTGAGTCCACTCCACAGGTGAGGTTTCTGTCTGACCAAGCAGAAAGTTCCTTCTTTTAAAAGCTATGTGTGTTGACACACACAGGATTAGCAAAGATTATGTTGTCCTGCATTGGCAGGACACCCAGTAATTCAACAAGTAAGCTTGCTAGTTCTTGTGGTTAACTAAAATATAAACGAATGTGCAAAACAAGTTATCTGCCAGGTCTCAAGATCATAGAGCTTGTACATAAACAAGAAGGAATGTGAAAAACAAGTCATAAAGTAGCCTCATTCCCATTGTTATATAGAAAAACTATTGAAAAATACAGCATAAAGAATATTAACCCTTTATTTTATCAGTTTTACCAGGCCATGGTGGTGCAGCTGTTAACGTTGTCGCCTCACAGCAAGAGGTTCTCCCATTCGATTCTCGGCTGGAGTGCTTTCTCTGTGGAGTCTGCATGTCCTCTCTGCGGTCTAGTGATATTAAAGACATGCAGGTAGGTGCGAGCGTGAATGGGTATGCCTTCTTTGAAGGTTGGGCGTCGGGCTGGCAACTTGGCACCATAAAAATCCACTGCCAATCATTAGCGGACTGGAGTTCTGCTGTGGCAACCCCTAACTGGGAAAAGCTGAAAGACATTGCTTTACCATATCAAGTTAGCAGTCAACTCACTTCACTCAAGGTATACCTTTCGTATCACATTTGTATCACAGGTGTGTAAGGGCTTTTTGAAGGAATAATAACAGCTTTGGCTTTATTTTTTTATTTATTTTTTTTAGATTGAGTAGAAGCTGAGGGGTTTAAGCCAGTTTTCAACTGATGAAAATGACTCTTTGGTGATGAGTTGTAGAGTAATCAGGTTACTGGCAGAACAGATTAATGTGGAGTCATCAGCATATTGTATGAGGGATGTTTGACATTTGGCGGACTATAGGTTATTGGCAAATATGTTGAAAAGCAGTGGTCCCAGTATAGAATCTTTGGAACACCTGTTTTGATGGGTAGGAAGGATGAGTAAGAATGAATCCATTTAACAGAACAGAGTCTACTGGAAAGGTAGCTGGAACACCATTTGTTAGAGGTTTTTGATAGGCCAAGTAAAGAGAATTGTTTTAGAAAGTAAGCTATAGGAAACAGTATCAAAAGCTTTGAATAGCTCTACAAACATGGCAGAAACCAGCTGGTCTTAGTCTCTGACTAGGTTAATGGTGCTGGTGAAGTTTAGGAGAGGTGTGGCGGTGCCTATGCCCTGGTCTGAAACCATGTTGTGCGGGGGTAAGGAGGTCATTTGTTTGTAAATGAGTCATTCATTGATTGTAAATGCATTTTTAAAGAATTTTGAAAATAGGGAGAGAATAACAATGGGTCTAAAGTGAGATATATCATTGGAGTTGCCTCTCTTGTGAAGTGGAATGATGTAAGATTTTTATTCCATATGGTTGTTACATGTGATTCCTTACTAGACCTGTTTATGAAAACAGATACAGTAAAGGAAACTAAGATGGCAGCTATCTTTAGAAAATCACCAGGAATTCCCTCTGGAGCTAGTGTACTTGGCTTAATATGTTTGCGGTATTTCTTGATATTTGCGATGGATATGGGTTGAAAGGAAAAAGAGCAAATATTAGTGGACTTGGGATAAGAGATACAGTGGAATGTGGTCAGATTATTAGTCAGGTCAGGTTATGACAGGAGGTTGAGTTGTTTTGAGTTTGGTTGTGAAACAGTTTAACGATGCTAAAGATTATGTAAACAGTGAAGGTGCTGGCTGCTTCTTCATGTGCCCAATGGGGGTTGGGGTTTGGTTGTACATTTCATCCAGGATGTAATATTTTAGATATGGTGGTCCAGAAATGTCTAGAATTTTTGTAGCATCTATTCTGAAAACTAGAGTAATAAAGTTTTTTGTCAAGTTTGATCTGGCATTTGGCTTTATTTCAAATGTATTTATATTGTTGAACAGTTGACGTTGGTTTATGTTTTATATTGTTGAAGTTGTTCTATGTTGTACAATTGAGCCATGCCTTCCTGGCTTTATCTCTATTCCTAATTAATTTTCTGGTGGTAGGAGTGAGCCAAGGAGAAGGGCTGTTTTGCCTCATTTAAGCCTATGGCGGGGGGCATGCTGTTTAGTAGTTCCATAAATATCTTATTAAAATAGAGAATAGTATCATCTAATGGCAAGAATTTTTGGATGTTCTAGTTATGGGATTATAGTGAGATGTTAAACAGTTGTGGATCAAAGTTGTTCTTGTTGTGATAGGATTTATATGTGTGTACCCTGGGAGAAGTATGGCATTCTTTTGTGGCATATATGGGCAGGTGGTAACTATGTGTGCTCACTAAGGTACCATGGGAGCTTATATTGTTAGGATGGCTTGTTAGTAAGCAGCCCAGGGTGGTAGTTTTGCTATTTTTTTAGGTTGATTCTAGTCAGATCACTGATAAGTTGGGAGCCATTTTATAGATTTATATCAGAAGTCGTCTCAGAAGTGAGACTTGACCAGCCAATGTTAACATTACCTAGTAATGTCTCTTTGTGTACATTGTGGGATAGCCAAAATAGGATGCCCTCCCACATGCTGATTTCTTTTCCATTTGGCATATAAAGGGCTGCCATATCGATTTATTTAAGTGAGTTTAGTTTTAGGTTACTTGGAAGTAAATCAGCATTACAGAAGGAAGATATAGGAGATGGAAAAGGTGACAGGTTTAAGCTACTATGGTACATTATTGCTATTCATGACTTTTTGGTTTGATCTGGTATCTCTAAGGGTGTTAAAGCCGGGGGGGAGTATGTCTGTGTTACTGACATTAAGTTTTAGACAAGATTCTGTTATTGGTGCTATGTCAGGGGAAATATGCTTTATCCATGCTTTTAGTTCTGTAGCTTTGTTTCCAATATTTCTGAGGTTCATATAGAATGGCTTGCGATTTTTTTTTATTTTGTCAGGAAAGGAGCTTAGGTTTTCACACAGAGTTGATTTATTACTTTTGGAGTAATTTGGTGCCTGAAAGTGTCCAGGGTTGGGGTGAATGTCAGCTGCTAGCAATAGATTCAGTAGTATACTACTTATATAAGTGCATTGTTTTAGTTTATGTGGAACAGCTGGTGAAAGTACCTTTGAATTGTTTGGGAGAATTTTAGGTTTAATGAGGTTTGTGTAGTGATTTTCATATAAGTGGGGACTGATACTGAACAGGATGGATGAGGGGGTTACATTGTAATCATGTGTCTTTTAGTAATAGGTACAATAGTCAGGGAATTGTGTTTGGTAAGATGTACAGTTGGTTAATAACGTGAACATGAGGAAGGTTAGAGTGAGACATTGTATCATGGTGGGGAGTGGTGAATTTGAGAGCATATTTAGATGATAAAGAGTAGAGTACATTTATTGTTAGTTATAATAATAGGAAGATTTAAGAAGTTGCTATTGATTTGGTAGGTTTGGCAGAAGGATATTGTTGCAGATTCGTAGCATTGTTTTGTGGGTGGGTCAAAATATTTATCAACTCTAGTAATGTGGTGATGTAAGAGGTTCTTACTGATTAGTTGGGTTTTGGCAGGAGGAAGCTGTTGTGGATTAGTAGCATGTCTACGAGGGTCGGGCTAGGGTAAGAATAAATGTAGACAGGGTAGGTGAGATATAGTGGTAGGGTAGGGCAGCAGAATGAGCCCAATAGCAGTAAGGGTGAACGGAGCGGTTTGCACCTAGCAGTATTGTAGTCTGGCCAAAGAACAATCTGATAAGATTTTGTGACTGCAGAAAATCTTTTTTTTTTTCAGTTTAAATTTTATTAGTGATGTTGTGTAACTCTAAAAATTTCTAGGTTAGCTCCATTATTGCTAGGTGAAGTTTCTTTCTATGAAGTAAAGAAAATATATAACTTACAGCTGCAGAACTATGCAACTTAGACAGATCTTGTGTGTGTGTGTGTGTGTGTGTGTGTGTGTGTGTGTGTGTGTGTGTGTGTGTCTGTGTGTGTGTGCCTGTGTGTGTGTGTGTGTGTGTGTGTGTGTGTGTGTGTGTGTGTGTGTGTGTGTGTGTGTGTGTGTGTGTGTGTGTGCACATGGGGGGTGGACTGATGCACTATTAATGGGAGGGTAACCGACCACAAATAAGGGGAAGGCGCTGACTGTGTGTTTACCTATAGTGGTAAGCACCACAATAGGTCAAAAGCCAATCAAATTATTTGAGGTCTTCAGTTTATTTGCAGCAGTTATTTAAAAACAATAACATACAGGGGTGCTAATACAGGTTGAAAATCCTGCTTAGCGTTAGTTCAGGTACCCTTTGCTCTTTTAGATTTGCTTACAGACTGTCCTCACAGTTGGAGACGATGCACACTAGGAGAGAGAGGTGTGGTTGCTTAATACCTGAGGGCTGGCACAGACCTTTATCTAGTACAAGAGATGAGAAGGCAGAAAGAAAGAAAAATAAATTAATGCTTGAAAATGAAACCGCAGTGACCAACTACCATAGTATGAATAGGAGAAACAGGCAGACTGCATTAGAAAGCCATGCTGACTGAAACCGCTTTGAAGAATACTGAGACACTAGCAAGCTGAAAACTTCAGGAGGAGGTAGAGTAGACAGGGCTCAAAGATAAAATCTATGCAGATTTGAATTAATCTAGAAGGGGAAAATTATATTCTTATTCAATATCTTTATAAATAAACTTCACAAAGCCTCCAAGCACACATTCATAATACAATATGCAGATGACTCCACCTCATACCTCTCAAATGTCAAGATTTCTGCAGAATGCCCAGATTTATGTCTCATATTTTTGGTCTGTTCCTCATAAGATTTGTTTTTTTTTTTTTTTGGCAAATCACTGAAGACTGAAGTCACAAACTAATGACTGAATTTTGAGTTCAGAAAATGTATGCAAAATTCAAACAACAAATCATGTTTTTCTAGCAGTTTTTAAGTTTCTAAGAGCAATATTTAAAATCTGTCCCTATTTTGGGGCCCTTGTCCCCTGATTATTTAAGGCTTTGTTCAGATTTAGGTTCATAGGTTCATAGGTTTGTACTAGGCTATCTGCCCTAGGGCATTTATAAGCCTAGCCAGAGTGTATGTGGCTTACACCACCCCTTAGGATGAGAATACTACGCCCTTTTAGGGTTTAGTTTACTATGCCTCTGTCTAGTAGTGACACAGAGATGACCCCCGGGGTAAACCTACGATCTCCCATCCACTCGTCGAGATTTCTCTTGAACAGAGTCAGTGAGGGGCTCTGCCTAACATGGACTGGGATTCTGTTCCAGAGTGTAGGGAGCCTCTGGGTTATGAATCTGTCCCTCCAGCACGTTCTATTTATTTCTGTGTTGAGGTTTAAGTCACTTGTTCTCGTGGCTCTGATGGATTTGGATTTTCTAAGGTGGAGCATGTCCATTAATTCAGGATTGGACATGGCCTTGTACGTCAGGCACAGATCACCTCTGAGTAGGCGGTATGCGACTGAATAGAGCTGGAGTTTTTTCATTCGGGCAGCATATGACATATGTTTAAGACCCTTTATCCTCTTGGTGAGGAACTTTTGGGGTCTTTCCAACTGCTGCAGGTGTCGGGTGAGATACATCCCAAATGGGGCATTGTACTCAATCATTGGCCTAATAAGAGAAGAGTACAGGGGCACAATGACCTCTCTTGATCTAGATGTGAAACCCTTCATGATAAGGTGGGCAATATAGAAGGTCTTCCTAACCACTTTGGCAATGTGAGTGTCAAATGAGAGGTTACTGTCAACCTGGGTCCCTAGGTCCCTGATTACCTCTTCCATACTTAATGGATTACCGCCTATGTGGTAATTTGTCGGTACCTTGTTTTTCCCAAAGGGCATGACTATACATTTTTTGGCGTTCAGCTTAAGGCCATGGCTCTGGCACCAATTATCCGTTTCTATGAGGCCACTCTGAAGGATGTTTGTGTCCGCTGGAGTATCAATTATGGCGCCCAGTTTGCAGTCATCTGCGAACTTTGTCAGCCACAATCCTCCTATGTTTGCCTGTACATCGGAAAAATAAATGCCGAACAAGAGGGGTCCCAGGACTGAGCCCTGTGGGACACCGCTTGTGACTGGCTTAGAGTCTGACATAGCTCCAGCAACTCTGACCCTGTGGGTTCTGTCCTTGAGCCAGTTTGCAACCCATCTTGTGACATATGAGTTTATATTTAAGCTGGTGAGTTTGTCTATGATGCCCGAGTGGGGTATTGTGTCAAAGGCTTTTGCAAGGTCAAGGTAGGCTGTGTGAACTGCCTTGCCCTCATCAATGGCCTTAGTGACTGTTTCAAAAAGTTGACCAAGTTCAAAAGGCAGGATCTGCCCTTGACAAAGCCAAATTGGGTAGGATCCAATGTCTGTAGGTCCCCAATGTCTTTGTTTATGAGTTCCATAATGATCCTCTCCATAGCTTTGCAGACCAGGCTCGTCAAGCTTATGGGGCGGTAATTTCAGGGTCCATAGAAGCACCGCCTTTGTGAAGTGGGACCACTGTTGCCATCGCCACTCTTTGGGTATGTATCCTATAGTAAGGCTAAGATTAAACAGCAGCCTTATGTGTGGGTTTAGTTCCTCTTGAAGTTCATGTAGCACACAGCCGGGACACCATCCGGTCCCATTGATGCTGTGTTTTTAGCTTTAGAGAGGCGGCTCTCACCTGGGCATCTGAGATGTTAGGCACGCTACACTCTGCTCGGATGGTTATTTCTCCTTTTGGGGGGAGGGGGAGGAGAAATTTGCACTGAACCTGTCTGCCAGAATGTTGGCAATGTCAGTGGATTCAGTGTATTTTGTGTCATTTTGGACTAACTCTGAGCATATCTGGGAGTTTCCACCCAGGTTTCTAACATAGCTAAAGAAGGCCTTGTGATTGTCTTTTGTGTCTTTTGCGATTTTTCTCTCAAAGTTGGCCTTGGATGATTTTATGAGTGATTGTAGATTTTGCTAGTACTGATCAGAGATGCCTTCCCTTTTAGGGATTTTGCTCTGTCATGTAGTAGCTTCCTCCTCTTCTTGTAAAGTTTGTTTATGGCTGGGGTCCACCAGACCGGGCGCCTGCCTTTGGGGGAATGGGTCTTGGTTTTATTTGGGATTGCATGATCCATGCATTCTTGAAGGTGCCCATAGAAGGCATTTGCAAAAGATTCAGCAGTGTGGGTTGTGGTTTCCACTGGCCCAGGGGCCTTGAAAGATACCACTTCAGTCTTAAGAAGTGTGAAGTTTGCTTTTGAGAAGTTCTTCACTGTGGTCTTTTGTGCAGGGGGTGGGGGTGGGATGTGGATTTCCAGTGAGATTAATTTATGGTCTGATCTTACCAAAGAGGGATGTACTTCCGGTGTGGAGCATTTTGTCCCCATGTTTGTGATGATCAGGTCTAGTATATTGTCTCCTCTTGTGGGAATGGTGACTAGTTGTTCCATTGCATTTGAGTTTATGAATTCTAGGAACCTTTGGGCTAGGGTGTTGGGGCTTGAGTAATGTTCCCAGTCTATGTTTGGGTAGTTGAAGTCTCCCAAAATGATGGTATTTGGAGAGACATTCATACTCTCCAGTGTCTTCAGGAAGGCTGTGTGGGGTTCCTGAGTTTGAGAGGGTGGTATGTAGCATGCTACAAACTGTAAGGCAGTTTTGCCTATGGTTAGTTGCACCTGGATAGTCTCCGATGCTTTGTGCGTTGCCACTAACCTGGAGGTGTGGGTATCTCTGATGAAAATGGATTCTCCCCCTCCTTTTGTAGTTCGGTCCAAGTTTTGGGGCCGGAAAGCATGATATGAGGTAAAACCTGATAGTGCTGGGGTGCTCTCAGGAGCCTTGAACCAGGTTTCAGTCACTGCACAGACATCGATGTTCTCCATACTGAGGAGGGCTTCGAGGGCATGCATCTTGAGGTTTAGACTTCTGGCATTGAGCAGCATTACCCTTAGTTTTTTTCCACTTGTGTTTTCTAGGGAGGTAGGTTTGTCATTTGAGCCTTGTACTTAGAGGTTAAGAGGTATGCTGCACCCTCATCTGCTCTGCCCCAACCCTCTCAAAACTTAATGACCTCACCCAGGATTCCTTCTCATCTATTGAAACATGGCTAAATCTCACTTTTTTTTAAATCCTAAGAAAACAAACCCAGTGTTCTTCAACCCAAAACATTTCTTAGACATACCTCTCAACTCTCCAGATTTTCATAGAATGTCCAGATTCTTGCCTCAGATTTTTGGTCTGTTCCTCATAAGCTTTGTGGTTTTCTGGCAAATCACTAGGATGATCTGAGGACTAAGGTCACCAAATAATGATATACATTTGAGTTTCAGACTTCAAATCCTTCAGAAAATGCGTGTTGACACAAACCCTGCTACTCTAGCAACTTTCTATGTTTATAAGAGCAATATTTAAAATGTGTCTCCATTTTTGGGCCTTTGTCCCCCATTTTGTCAAGCTTCCAGATTTCTTCCACTAAGAAGTTGAGAGATATGTTCTTAGATGAAAAAATAATCTTTCAAAACACTCACTCACTGAAAATAACACCAAAACAGAATAGTACCAAAATCAAAGCTGCTGGGAGTCCCAATAGACGAACACTTACAATTTGATCTACATATTCTCCAAGCTGTTAAAAAAACACCAGAAACTTGGTTTATTATACAGATGGAAACACTGTCTCATTGGCAACACTAGAATAAACACTGCATCAACCAACTTACTACCATCTCTGCTTTGTGCCTCCCCATCCTGACTTAACTTTGTAGCACCCAAACAGTGAAATTAGGCAGCTGGTACAACAAAATTGCTGGATTTGCCATTAATCTACCTATAACAAGTTACCACTCCATGGCCTTAAAACAATTATACTGGCTAAATATCTTGCCTTCTCACAACTACTTATTGCCCAAAGCCTAGTATATAAGCCAGAAAAACTGTACAGTACTACAAAACACCATAAAATATTATTCCCCAGTCGGGGATCTATGCTCTCAAAATAAATAATTTTTACTTCCATTCAACTCTAATAATACTGCTGGTGATTTACTCTACTCCTGCTATGTCTCCAAACCTCCAAACTTTGGAACTCCCTACCACTATACTTAAAACAAATGGAAAAGCTAAATGTTTTCAAAAATAAACAAACTATACCTAAATAACTCGTGGCTACGTTCCTGCTCAACCTCAAGCTAATACCTTAATGGAAAGCACCATAAATACTGTTTAATGTGTTACTATTTCACTTCATCCTAATACTAATATATGCAATTTTCTGCCACCCAACTTTCGTTCTGTTTCGAAATACAAGACTCTGTTTTATCATCTCTCACTCTTGAAAGTTTAAGAACTAATCAACTGCTATGATATATCAGTGTACACAACTCCTGGAATTTCAAGGCTGTAACAGGTAATACTAATTTTATATTTTGTATTAATTGGAGAAAATGCATATTTTCCTAAAACTTATAATAAATATATCCAAACAATTGGATGTATTCTTAATCTTTCATGATATTCAATATCAGTGACAAAGTCACTTTGGTTATTGTAAGCTTTCTAATGATGTATGACACAACACTATACCATACCATACAATACTGTAATATACTAAAATCTAAAAAAACATGAAAAAATGGTTAATGCATGAATAAAATAGTTTAATGTTTGTATATAACTAGAGCATTAAGTATGCACAGAAAGGATCCTGTTCAATCATACCTCTTGTCATAAATAGCCTTCTTCAGTAAGAACAGGCTGAATTGATCCAATGTACTGTAATAATTATCATTCAACATGGCGATAGATACATAATGGATTGCCACAATGAAGTGAAAGACAAGGATATTTAATATGATACGTCATTCTGAAGATTTCACTTCAGTGGAACTTTTAATCATTCATTACAATTTTTAAATATAAACTCGAAACCTCACACTTAATCCTTCACTATTATTAGACTGTGTATTTGGTGCAACAGTGTATCACACTACTCACAAATATCTGCTACTGTACAGTAAATTAACTTATGTTTATCCAATGTATGTCAATATAGGTGTTAGTAATCTAAACCATATCAGGATTTACTTATGGCATTTTGGGTGGTTAACATCAATTTATGTTTTTCATTTATAATCTCTGGTTGCCAAAATAATAATTTTATATATGTTTTTAGAGCTGAAGAATCGTCTAAGGTGAAAGCACCATAATCAGTTTAGCTCAGTGTGTTTTTCACAGTGTATGTGTGACTGTGACATGGGGTTGGCAACTGGTTATACATTTAGTATTTGTCTTTTGTTCTAGCTCATATCCTTGCCAGGAGTTCTCATGGGTTTCATTTCCTTGTAATCTATGTGAATAAACTAAATGCTCAAATTTTAAACTTTTACAACTGCACAAGTTTAGTCATAGCAGTAGCTTTAATGATTTGTGGGTCATTTAGTGTAAAGACAGCTGTGACTACTCCTTTTGCATTGGCAATGTAGGCAACTGTCAAGACAACTATAATTTCCTGGCTTTACTCCCACCAATTGTCTGGGTAGACCACTAGCAGAACAACTCTGATTAGCCACAAAAATCTGGTCTCTAATGGCAGGATGAGGCGCACTTCCTGAGGCCATATTGGCCCCTAGACTCCCACAATCCTATATTGTCAGAAAGATTGAGTATGACACTTCTTGCCATTTACATCCACCATCCCCCACCCCCTACCTAGCGTGCATAAATCTAATGTAATTTTTGTAGGAAAGGATATATATATATATATATATATATATATATATATATATGTGTGTGTGTGTGTGTGTGTGTGTGTGTGTGTGTATATATATATATATATATATATATATATATATAAATGAGTGCGTGACTGTGTGTATACTGAATTTAATATCACAAAATTATATCTTAAGAAGTCTGTAGCAACAGATGCAGATGAAAAAATATTTTGATATTTATTTTGCATCTGGAAGACTGCAATAAAAGTATAAAAATGTACTCTGGCATCCACAGAAAGATTCAGTCCACTTGTTATACCCATATTTTAGTTATTAGTTTGGACCAAAGTTCACATCTGATAGTGATGATTGTGATATAACATTTAACTGTGTCCTGGCACTCATAGCTAATTTATCTTCTATAACTCTGCACAAACATTTATTCATAGCTCATGGAAGCTACATTTCATGTTGAGCGTTTCTCTGCAGAAACATAATAATGCATGTCAGCTTTTAAATGATACTTTGTTACCTAAAGCCAAGGCTACCATTCTTGAGATACTGGCACTACATGCAAAGATTGCTAATATTCATAACTGTTGTAACAAACAACTCTCTAGCTCTGGCCGTTTGCAAATAACCCAGCTTCTTTTTGCAACAGTTTTTACTACCATCTTGTACTCTATTGTTACTGACAAGTACATTAATAAATTATTAAGGAAAATATTAAAAATATGCAATTTTCCATAGCTCTGCATAGTCAACAATACAAGAGAAACTATACATCTCATCCTGACTGCTTCACAATATAGCTGTACTAAATCATGTCAACTTTCGGATGACACCTTCAGTCATAATGGCAATGCTACAATTCCTAGGATATTGCTATCAATGTGCACATTCTGTTGATATTCATAACTTGGAGAATGAACAACACTTTATAGGTTGGGATGTGTATATAACAGTCACCTTCTTTTTTTCTGCACATTTTTGCTCCCACACCTGCTAACCATGAAACCAACACCCCAGTCAGACATGTCAATTTATTCCACAGTCCACTGGGAATGCATACTCAGTGTTGGGGTCAAGAGTTGTCTAAAGGGAGCTCTCTTTCAAGCAGCTATGAGGACACATTGTGTCCTTGCTGAAATCCTGGCAATGAAGAACTTTTGTGTACTATATATTTGGGTTTGGGTATGTGCTACCATCTCACCAAACAAGTATAAAATGCCTTTCCCTTGCATATGCATGTCCCTATATGCTTGTTGTGATATCCCCCCTCCTATAAAGGAATGCATCAGAATAGGCATGCCCACCTTCTCTAACCAGATCTGGACACTTGAGTAGCTAACTGAAGTTTAGTCACCCGGGTTGTAGTCAGGGCATCATTCTGATAAGGCACCTAAGTTGATTAATTAGTTATCTTATTTTATGTCATGATTTTCTACCATCTTCTCAGCACATACATGCATATTTATACTCTTGCTACAAAGCACATTATTGCATTATTAAATCAAATAATAGTAAATGAAAGTTACAAATAAGAATGCATGCTAACTTCTTTCCTATGTACACCACCTTGCTACTGATTAATGCAATGACAAGTGAGGCTGGAACAAGCAGGCATCCATGCTGTTAAGTATCTATTTCACATTAATATAACCACTATGACATACCTAGTGCAGTGTAAAGATCACATGAGATGTGTCAGTTTCACTGAAAAGCATTCCAAGCAGCTATACTTTGCTGTACCAAACATAAAACAAAGAATTTTTTAAGGAGGGAAATGGCATTCAGCAAATTGTTGGAAGGTGATGAAAAGAGAATGCTGACCAGATCAATATATGGTTGTGTATGGGTCTATATTAAAATCGCAAAGAGGCATTACATCGAATGCCTCTTCAGCGATACATAAAGACTGAAGTCTGAAAATAGCGAAGGCTCAGGCCAGCGATTTTTTTGCCCAGGGAAAAAAAATCACTTGGCCTGAGCCATAGCATTGCCCTTTACCCCACTGTAGTGCGATCTCGGAGTTGGTATATTTCATTGGGGGGGTGTGGAGGGCGCAGCCCCCCCCATATTGGGGGTGGTGGAAAAGCCCCCCATATAGTAATGCTCTAAATAGTGTGTGTGTGTGTGTGTGTGTGTGTGTGTGTGTGTGTGTGTGTGTGTGTGTGTGTGTGTGTGTGTGTTTGGTACTATCGATTTCTTTCCCACCCAGGGAAAGAAATCACTGTTTTGACCATTTGCGGTTTAGTGTGTTCAGTCTTTATGTGTTGCTGAAGAGGCGTTTGATGTAACGCCTCTTCACGATTTTAATATAGACCCATAGTGTATATATGGAACATCTGGGATCAAATTGGGCAGCACCAGTGGTGCAGCGGTTAATGCTGTTGCCTGACAGCAAGAGGTTCTCCGGTTCGATTCTCAGCTGGGGTGCCTTCTGTGTGGAGTTTGCATGTTCTCCATGCATTTGCGTGGGTTTCCTCCAGGTACTCCTGTTTCCTCCCACATTCTAAAGACATGCTTCTGGAGCATTTCTCCCTGGGCCTCCGCTGAAAACAGGATCTGTGGAACCTAGTCAGACTTTCCCAGTCAACAAATGTTAAATAAATAAATAAATAAATAAATAGAGAGCAATGGGAGTGAGGTTGGCTAAAGAGATACCTAATACATATAATTTTGTGTATTTGGTGTATACCATGAGGGAGAAAGGAAGAGACAAGAGAGGAGGGGTTAGAAGTTCAACTCTTGGTTGGGGAAGTTAGGAAACTCACAGCAAAAGCATGGATGGGGCAGGAAGATGAAGTATACATGGATGGAATGGTAAGAAAATGGACTAGTAAGATATGGTTAGAAAATCAAAAGTGGATAAAGAAGAAGTGTAGGGCATTAATAAAGGGAAGAAGAGTTACAGAGAGAGGAAGGGGAAGGAGTGAGATTGTGATGGTGGTGGGTGGTGGGGACAGCAATAGAGAAGGGGCAGTAAGTCAAGATATTTGGCATCTCAGACAAAGCTACAAAATAAGAGGTGTTCTTATTCTCTTTGGGGTAGAACAACAGGATATGGAAAGTGATAGATAACAGTGCCATTAGGAAGTGTGCTGGATACCTGCCATATTAAAAGTATTTTGTAAGAGAAGAATGCTCCTAATAAGGAGGGAAGGGATAGTGAGCTTGTTTTTGTAACAGAGATAGGAAGAAATAGTAACAAAATGTGTAATATAATGACTGGAATGGATGAGAAAAATGTGGTTTGTTAGTGGAATGGCATGGCAATGTTAGAAAAGTGAAAAACAAAAAGAGGCAAAAGTTAATTTTTGGTCCAAAATGTTCTTTTTTGTGTTATATGTAATTTTGGAACTTCTGAAGCAAATTCCTCTGTGCACCTGTGACTCGACTATATTAATGCATATATTCCATGTTCCATGCTTGCATTATTGATGCTGGAACACTTATGTTGTAATCAATTATTTCACACAGAATGTATTCTAAAACTGTTGAATACAGTATTTTTATCCATTTTCATTTTTAGTACTGTTGTGCCACAACTCTTCCTCTTTGGCTCAAAATGTTGTCACTGTAATTTCCATTGTTCCTAAAATTGCATAATAATTTGTGTAAACAGTAAAAAGTCTGAAGTCAAACATTTGCATTGTAACTGACTGAGAGTGGAAGTACAGAATTCAAAATAGTTATACTGTGCAGCGTTCCTTTGTGCTGCAGATTAGTATTAAAGAGGAGGACAGAGACACATTGACAGTCCTACAAGAAATATTTCAGGCATATTGTGAGGCAAAAAAGAATCTCCATATATAAGTTAAATGTAGGAAATGCTACCATATGACAGTTCATCTCATATTTTAACTGGATGCTAGCTGAAAAGGGCTTTAAGCAAACAGTAAAATATGGGTCAGATATTTTGACTGATGTTCAGGCATGCTTTGCCCACACAAAGAAAGGAACATTAGTCATGTGTTTTAGGTCGACAAAAGTTTCTGATTATCTATGGGATCTATAGTATAATCACACCATAAGCATCTGCACATTATTTTCAAAAAGTCTCTTCACAAGGCACCAACAAGACTTCAACTTTGCGTTCAAGTTTGTTATTATGCTGCTTAATTACTTAAAAATGTAACGCAAAGAAATCAATATAAAATAGCATAACCAGAAATAACAACAGCCAATTGTGATTGAACTGTCACTGAGCATATTCTCAACTAAACAGAATAACAGTAAAAAAATAATACAGCATAATTCAACAGTTGCAGAAGAAAGAAAGAAATAATATAACATTCTGGAAAACAAATCTCACAAACACTGTTATACTGTAATTGTATGACAAGATAAATAATTGAACCAAATGTCTCATTGTAGCAGACCAGTAGAGAAAACAAAAAGACAAAGATCCTTTTAATAACAGGACACCAACAGTCACATAAACATAGTGCTCAGTGGCACAATTCAAAATGAAATTGTGGTTCATTTCAAATTACCCTAAAAATGATCTGAGTAATAACCTTCAATGTCATGTCCATCAGTAAGCATGACTTAGACATCCTCACATCAGCAGGACACCAGTGACCACAATGCCAAAAAAACAGTGCTACTATTTAGTCAATGAAAAAAGCCAAGAAGAATGCTATTGAGTTTGCAAACGTGATCTAAAAGTCCAATGTAAACTGTGTAAATTTATGCACACCCCCATTATGTTTATCACAGCCTACTTCTGGGAATGTAAAGAATTCTTGCTAGAGAAAGATGTGAATGTTCAGTGGATTATTTTCAATGACCTGTATCACCTGAGAAGCTACAATGTATGAGAGACAGTAAAAGAGAAGACAGAGAAATACAGTTGTTACAAGACTCTGCCACAAATGTTTGGTCAGATAATGCTGACTCACTACATCCAGACATTAGAGTATGCTTCCCGTACTGTGATGTGTGTTCACATGTACAAGCCTTAATGTTCAGTGGTGACAGGATCAGCATTCCTCCAATTTTGTAATGCTATGTTACACAAGATTCATGAGTCACACCTCAAAATAAGTGCAGGGAAAGACAGCATGATGTTCCTTACTAGCCAAAGTTATTAGACCAGACTGAGCAAATGATTCAAAAGTAAGAAAAAATAAGTTATGTTCTTACCATAACATTCCACTTGTGTTGTTCATCTTCATTCATTCATTACTGATGGGTGTTGGTTCCATCCTCGGAACCGAGTCGGCCTTGTAACAAGCTCGTGACAAAAAACCCTAGAGCTAAGCTTTTACCCACAATGCCCATCTCCCTGTTACCTCAGATTGAGTTTTCCCATTATAAGTAAAGCAGTGGCTTTCTCTGAGCAGAAACTCTAAAGTAGGAGTAGGACCCAATCCGATCCCCCAGGAGCCTCTGGAGGGGGAGGTGGGTGGGACGTAATGAATGAATGAAGATAACAACACAGATGGAATGCTATGGTAACTTCTTTATCTGATGTTGTTAATCTTCATTTATTCCTTACTGATGGGACAGAGTTCCTCGCTACCTTTAGTCCTGGGAGACCCTTATGGAAGGATGTTCCTGAGTACCATAGAACCAAAGGATGCTCTTCCCCTGGAGGCCAAATCCAATTTGTAATGAGTGATAAAGGTATGAGGGGTAGCCCAAGTTGCAGCTGCACAAATATCATTCAATGAAGCCTTTGCATGAAAAGCAACAGAAGTCGCTACTGACCTAGTGGAATGTGTTCTGACTTTGCATGATAGAGGAATTTTATTTCACTGGTAAATCAAGGAAATACAGTTTCTAAACCACTTGGACAAGGTTACTTTTGAAACAGGATTTCCCAATTTTGGGCCTGAATAGGACACAAATAGCTAGCCTAATTTACATACTGACTTATTTCTGTCCAGGTAAAAATGTAATAGTCTATGTACATCCAGCAAATGAAGACAGTATTCTCCTTTGTTTTGTAGTTGAGAAAAAAGACTGGTAGGATAATCGTTTGGTTAATAGTCAATTCTGAAATAACCTTAGGCAGAAAGGAAGGATTAATCTTGAGTGATATTCTGTCTTTATGAAATACCATGTAAGGGCGTTTAATACACAAAGCCTGAAGTTTTGAAATGCATCTGGCTGATGTGACAGCTACCAAAAGTAGTGATTTCCAGGACAGGAACTTTAGGTCGCAAGTGGAAGCAGGTTCAAAGGGTGATATTGTTAGAGATTGTAGTACTAGTGTTAAATTCCAAGGTTCGATGGGTTCCCTGAAGGGTGGTTTGATATGCAAGACACCTTTTAAGAAAGCTTTGCAGAGATGATGGGAGATTAGCGATGAGTCTTGAAACCCATTATGGAAGTTTGAGATAGCAGCTAAGTGTACTCGAATAGTTGAGGCTGCTGCTCCTGAATGAAGAAGACTTGATAAATAATCAAAAACCACGCTAACAGGAGCTGAGCAAGGGTCTAATTGTCTTTGTCAGGACCGACTAAGGAACCTCTTCCACTTGCTGAAATAGATTTTCCTGGTGGATGGTTTATGTGAAGCCAGAAGCATATTATGCACTGGGGAGGTAAGGTTATACTGCCTGGCTATTACCAGAAGTGGAGAAACCAAGCTGTTAGCTTGAGACTGGAGGTGTTCGGGTTTGTCAACTCTTGTAGGTGCGATATCAATTCTAAAACTGGATCCAGAATCCATGGGTGATCTACTAGATGAGGCCAAGGGAAGAGAAACCAAACTTGTCATGACCAGTAAGGAGCAATGGGGATTACTCTGCTTCTCAGATGATGAGCTTTCTTTAGAAATTGGGGGATCAGGGGAAAGGGAAGGAAAGCATACAGAAGTCCCGTGGGCCAGTCGTGAATCAGAGCATCCCTCGGGGACTCCCCCTGCTGGGGAATTAGGGCAAACTAGCTGCTGCATTTGTGGTTTGCTGGAGAGGTGAATAGGTCGCAGCAAGGCTGGCCCCAGCGGCTGAACATCTTTGCTGCAACAATAGGATTGAGGGATGAATCTTGAGGCAGTAGGATGCATCTGCTCAGCTTGTCTGCAATCACATTGGAACTCCTGGGAATATGTATTGCAATCAGAAAGTGGTCGGAAGCTATCGCCCATTGCCAAATTCTCATGGCTTCTTGACACAATGGGTATGACTTTGTTCCCCTTTGTTTGTTGATGTACCAGACTACTGACATGTTGTCTGATTGAATAACAATTGTCCCATTTGAAAGGATGGATTGAAAAGCTTGCAATGTTAGAAGCAATGCCCTCAGTATTAGGACACTGATATGCAGGTGGGCCTCTATGTCTGACCAAGTACCTTAGATTGTCTTCCCCTGGTAAAGCCCCCCCCCCACCTTATCAGGAAAGCGCCCGTAGTCACTGTGGCCATGGGCTGTAGTGGGTAAAAGGGGAGACTCCATTGTTGTCTGTCTGGCTTCATCCACCACATTAAATCCCGCTTGTACTGCTGAGTTATCCGTATTTGAAAGGACAAGGGATGTTGTAAGGGGTACCACTGTGTTAGAAGGAACCATTGGAGAATTCTCATGTGTAGTCTGGCCAAGGGCACTATGGTAATTGACGCTGCCATGGAACCCAGGAGTTGAAGGACTGTTCGAGCTGGGACTAGGCTTTGACAGAGTATCACCCGTATTTGGGATCTTATCCTGTGTAGTCTGTGGTCCTGGAGGAAGACTAGGCAAGCATTTGTGTTGAAAATCACTCCGATAAATTCTAAGGACTGAGAGGGAATCAGGTTGCACTTTCCCCAGTTTATTGAGATTCCCAGAAATAATTCTAGCCTGAGAGTGTAGTTTAGGGATATGTCCAGCAGACGCATGGTGGGGGTGTTGAGGAGCCAATTGTCTAGATATGGAAACACCCGGAATCCTTGTAGTCTCAAGTGAGCTGTTAGCACTGCCATGCACTTGGTGAACACTCTGGGGGCTGTAGAGACTCCAAAGGGCAGCACGCGGAATTGAAAGTGATTGGCACCTAGCCAGAAGTGAAGAAATCCTCTGGAGCGTTTGTCCATTTTTATGTGGTAATACAGATCCTGAAGATCTATTGTGCACATCCAGTCATCTTTCTCCAAAAATGGAAGGATAGACTGAACCGTGACCATCTGGAATTTTTCTTGTTTGACAAATTTGTTTAAAATGCTGAGATCCAGTCTTTTTTGGCACTAAAAAGAATCTCGAGTAGAATCCGGATCCTATCTGGTCTGGTGGGACTGTCTGGATGACTCTTTTTTTTGAAGCAGCTTTTGAATTTCTAGTGCTTCTGTTTCTCTTTGACTGGGTACAACATCGTAAATTTGACTTGGTGACGTTGGGTAAAGACTGAATGGTCTCTGGGTTATGATCTGTTGTACCCATAAATCCATTGTTATTGTTAGCCAGGCAGAATGGTGCAAGGAAAAACATCCCCTGACTGCTTCCAGAGGAAAGCAATCGGGCTGCTCCTCAGCAGCACTGATAGGGTAGTCCTGAGAAAGAATCGGTGGATCACTGGTTACGTGGACCCCCTCTGCCCCTTTAGGGCTCCTTCCGGATGAGTTAACTCCTCTGCCCCGGGGAGTATACTCGCCACATGTGTCACAGAAAAGACCCTGTGATTTCTTGTGCCACATCTTTCCGCTCCTCTGGTTCCTAGAGTATGGACGCTGAGGGGTGGAAAAATGCACGTCCATAGCAGACAGGGTTTTGCCATCCTTCTCACACCTGGTCAATGTTTATTTCACTTTTGGGTTGAAAAAGGAAGACGCTTCCACTGGGGCATTAAGAAAGAAAGACTTAAAGGGGTCCGCAAAGTTACAAAGGCACGTCCAGGCATGACGTCTCATGACAACGCCTGAGCTCGCTGCTCTGGCTGATCCTTCAGTGGTATGAGAAGTCAAATGCATGGAGGAGTTGGATATGGATTCCAGGGTAGCTAGCTGCGAGGCAATTTTGTCGCAGACCTTGTCAGAGACAGCTCCTGCTAAAGTTTTGGAAATTTCAGTGACTAAGTCTCTCTGAAGCTTGGTGAAGTGTCGATGATGCAAAGACTCACTTCCCTAATCTGTCCACTGCCTGAGACTTCCTGTTTGGGGGTGGACTCTCCTCGGTGAGTTCCTTTTTCATGGCAGCCACCACCACCATTGTGCCTACTGGAAGATCCTTGGACCAATGTGGGTGCTGTTCGGGAGGAAATAAAATTTTGTCTGTCCTCCATGGGATTGGTTCAGTGGTATCACGACTCTTCCAAGCGTGCTGCATTATGAGCTGAACCAGCTCATCTGCAGGTAGGGTCACCCAGGAAGTAGAGGATCGAGCACAAAAAGCCTGCAGGAACACGGACTCCTTGGAGGAGGGATTGGTAGTCTTCCAGTCACCCCTCTTTTTCAGTATTTCAAGGATGTCTCCAAATGAGACATCTTCAGGGGGTGACCATGGGGACCCCTCCCCTTCATCGTAGCCCGTGTCTTTGGTGAGAGACTCCTCAGGTGAGTCCATGTGCTTCCTCTTGCACATCCTCTTGTGCGGTACCTCTTCAGTGGGAGTTTCTGAAGAGGAGTCAGAAGAAGGGGCACCCTGAGGTAGGGTATCCTGAGCCTCTTGTGCTTGATGTCCCGAAGCAGTGGCTTGTGTCAACTGCAGCTTAGAGGGAGGATGTATCTGGAGTTCCAACGCCAAAGGCTTGCCTTCAGAGGCAAGGGGCCTCTCCATTGCCTGGAAAGCTGCCCCACCCGAAGAGGGATTGGAGCCCAGAACTGAGAAGAACAACCTCGGAACCCGGGTCACACCCCACTCAGATGAGCCCGCTCCCAAGGACGGAGCCTCAAGGTGACTCGGTACCGATAGGACTCCTGAAACCATGGCAGATAGCACCGTAGAAAAACTCAGGTGCTATGGAGCCTGCAGTCCAGTCCTGAACCTGAGGATGGCCTGGCTCCGAATGAGTCGAAGGCCAAAGGGTCGGCTCCAGAGCCACAATGAGATGCACTAGTGGCACTAAAGGTGTGGGAACCAAAAAAGGTGCCAAGAACTTCAAAGCCTGCAAACAAGTTAAAGGAGGAGAATAAGATGCACCACATCCAATTCCGAGAGGCTCCTGGTCAATCTTCTGGATATCTCCAACAGGGACTCTGGCCATTCTAAGAAAGGGCTAAACTGCTGCCCAAAAAAAGGATCCACTGAAGGGGAGTACTGGGTTCATGCAGTATTCTCTATCGGCACCAAGGTCTCGAGTTTAGAGACCTGTATGGCAGGGGTGTCCAAACTTGGAACAGACACTGTGGGCAAGTTCGGTGCCATGGATGTAACAGGTGCCATGATTGGTGTGGATGTCAGAATTTGCAGTTTAGGCATGGTCAGTACTGTAGATGTTGTCAGTGCCAAAATAGGCGCCGATGACACAATGGTTATTGACGGTACCAAAGACAGTGCCATCAAAGCTAGTTTCGACTCTAGACCTGAAAAGGTCATTTTCAGAATTTTAGGTCTTGGTTCCTGCTTCCTATCACCTGAGGGTGAAGATGGAACTGAATGCGGTCTCTTTTTATGCTCTTTATGTTCTTTTCTGGGAGGCAGTGAGCCCTCTGACACAGAAATAGCCTCTGAGAAGGGCATCTTATGGAGGCCCTGCAAAATCAACTTGTTTTTCCTGTTATTAAGGGTTTGAGAACTGAACCGTTGGCAAATAGTACACAGAGGCTGCACAGAAAGATGGGGAACTCCCAAACAATATACACATGAAACATGAGTATCACTGTTAGGCGACTGCACTTGTCACACTGTTTAAACCCTGAAGCTCCTTTTTTCTCAGACATGATATCACAATACAAGTATCCAGCAATACAGTGAAAAGTAAAGAGGAAAGATTTTCAGAATTTGTTTTCTTAAACAAGGTAGGTAAAAAGAAGGAAGGAAAGAAATACCAATAATGGTATTGAAGGGAAAGGGCCATATCAACAATGGTATTTGAGATTACAGTAAGGTATTTGAGGAAAAAGATACTTGAAAGATACTTAAAAGTGGATAAAAGCTAGCGACAGACTAAAGAAGGGACTTTAGAATGAAAAATAAGGTGAACAGATTTAAGAAAATGCTTTTATATGCAAAAAACTAAGTACTTAGTTGAGAGCTGGCTTGGCACAGCTTTACGGCTACATGGCAAAGGAGATCTGAGGTAACAGGGAGAAGGGAATTGTGGGTAAAAGCCTAGCTCGAGGGTTTTTTGGCTGGCACAAGCTTGTTACAAGGCTGACTCGGTTCCGAGGACAGAACCGACACCCATCAGTAAGGAATGAATAAAGATTACCAACATCAGATGCTGTAATACTTCAGAAATCAGTATCATAGAGATAAAATGACTACCATTTGAAATACCAGATCATCATTGGATGAAAGTGGGAGTAGATCTGTTCAATATAAAAATGCTTGTTATCTTCTCTGTGCCGTTATTCAAGATATCCAGACAAGTGCATGAAACAATCTGCTGCCACAATCCTGGGGATTCAATAAACTCCATGTAGGCTTAGTTCAAAGGCTACATGGAGTTTACCTGTTTGCCCTGTGATCAGCAGTGCTAATTACATTTGCATGCCACTTGCTGTGTTTAAATGTAAACAAGTGCAGTTTCATGGCCAGCAAAAGTGCTGCTGGCCAGGAAACCGTGTAAAGCAACACAAACACCTGCAGACATTTATAAATGTTTATTTTTGGGCAAACTGGGACTGTGGGATTGAGTGGAAAGCTACAGTGACTACCAGGGTTTTTAATAAAGCAATGTATATAGTTCACATTACATGAAAGTGTATACAGTGCATAGTAGTGTGGAAACCTGTGTCAGACATACTGAATAAAAGTTGTGTAAATGATCAGTAAGGGTACATAGACTGCATTATAAATAAATAGTCAGAGAAAGTGCGTATATTGAAAAGGGAGACAGATGAACTGCAGGAATGAACACAGGGGAAGAGGACAAGTGAAAAATGGTAATATACAGCAGATGAGGGCATGTCAGTAAAGACAGTTGTGGCATGAGCAGTAATCACATCTTGACATGACACAGTATGGACCGCACAGTTATTGTTATGTTATGTGACTGTCATACAGTGACATGTCAATGGAGCAGATAGCTTGACATGAACAATGGACAGGACATATATCAAGGATGGCAAATACAATAGGGATTATGTGCATTTGTGAAGCTGTGCAAAATGAGTTGCCTGAATATTAATGTATTGTCAGCATAAGTCTCGACTAATTGGGACACATAGTAACAGGCCCATGGACACCAGTAGACAGCAGCATGCACAATCAGGGACAATATCAGAATAATACCAGCAGTAAACACATTTCTTCAACATAAAGTACAGCTGTGTAAAATCTTACCATAGCAGTAGATGTTCTTTCCTTCACTGTTGCAGTATTGCTAACCTCTGGGATTCTCTGCCTTGGCAGTCCAATGTCCAGCCAGTATACAAAAGCCTTTGAGGTACACCATACGTCACATGTATTGTATGCTCCACCCATAGTATAGGGCATAAAGGTGTCGTCCAGATGTACCATCCTCAGAACTCATAGCTCTAGTAGGAATGAACGCCAGTCCAAGGAAAACCAAGAGGTAACCAGCATATCCAAGAGGGAAATGGACCAGGGGGAGGAGGAAGGGAGTGAATACTGCAACAGTGAAGAAAAGGACATCTACTGTTATGGTAAGATTTTACACAACTGTACTATGTCCTTCCATTCACATGTTGCAGTATTCTTAACCTCTGGGAATCTGCCAAAGCTCAAGAAGAAACTTGGGAGGAGAAAGGACCAGCAGAGCCCTCTAGGAACCCATGAAGGATGGCCCTAGCAAAACCACCTCTAACTCTAGAAATTCCATACAACTTGTAGTGCTTGGTAAAAGTATTATCAGAAGTACAGGTAGCTGCTTCAGGAATAGAGTTAGTATCCAACCCCTTGAAATAAATCACCAGAAAAAGCTTCAGCGCTACTAGAATTAGCCTTTATAGAAGAAGGAAGGATCTTACCATAAAAAGTATAACAAAAATAAATAGCCTTTGAAGTCCAAGAAGAAATAGGTTTCTTGGATACAGCTAAACCTAGGGACCTAGGATGAAAGGAAACAAACAGCTAATCAGATTTTCTAATAGACTTAGTTTTATCCAAATAAAATCTGAGTTGTGTATGCATATCCAAAGTATGCAACATCCTGTCACTGGCAGATTGCAGAGAGGGAAAAAAATAGGCAAATGAATAAACTGATTGAGTGACAACTCAATCACATTGGGTATAAAAGAAGGATTAGTACACAAGGACACCCTGTCCTTATGAAACGCCGAACAAGGAGGACAAACCATAAGCACCCATCTGTCACAAGTAAGGGCCAACAAAAGTACAGTCTTCCAAGACCAATGTTGCAAGAAAGCTGAAGCAGCAGGCTCAAAAGGAGCCTGAGTCAACTTTTCCAAAACAAAATTAAGATCCCATGGAGGAGGAACAGGCTTCTTGGGAGGCCTAATAATAAGGACGCCTCTAAGGAATTGTTTAGCTTCAAATGTAGAAGCTAAATGAGGACATAAAGGCAGACAAACAGAGATAGCTGATAAATGGGCCTTAACAGAAGAATAGGCCAAGCCAACATTAAGCAATTCACACAAATAAGAAAGAACCAAAGGAACATCCACAGTAGGTGGAGCCAGGTTATGAGAGTGACACCAAACAGAAACCTCTTCAATTTGGATAAGTAGGATTTCCTAATATTGGGTTTCCTGACCTCCTGTAGGACCCTAAGCATGTCCTCTGAAAAAAAGGTGTATATGTAGAATCTAAATCCTATCACCCACAGTGTCAGTTGAAGAGTGGACAGGTGGGGATGGATGAGAGATCCCTTGTCTTGTGTAAGTAGGTCCACTCTGTGAGGTAATTTGTGATGACTGCCCTTGGATAAACACAGAAGAAGAGGGAACCAATGTTGTCTCAGCCAAAAGGGAGTCACCAACAAGATTGTGGGAGTGTCCTGTTGAATTTTGAACAGGATTTTTGGAATAAGAGGAAAGGAAGGGAACACATAAAGGAACATCCCCTTTCAAGAAAATGAAAGGGTGTCCACCTTCCACACCAGAGGACCTGGGACTCTGGCACAAAATAGAGGAAGCTGTCTGTTCAGAGGGGAGGCAAATAAATCACTTGAGGAGTACCCAACCGGTGCACAATGTCCAGAAACACATCTCTGTGATGCATCCATTCATGGAATTGAGTTAAGGTCCTGCTCAGGATGTCTTCCACAATGTTTTGACCTGAGGGAATGTAAAATGCCTGAGGAGTCAGTTGGTACTGGACAGCAAGATCCCATACCAGGACTGCCAACTGGCAAAGAAGGCAAGATCTTATTCCCCCATTTGTTTATATACCACACTACTGTGTTGTATGTAAACACCTTGAGAGGTCCTGGGGATAAAAGAGGATGAAAAGCCTGAAGAGCCAGCAGAAGAGCTCTCATCTCTTTGACACTGATGCATTCTTTCTGCTGAAGAGGCAACCACACCCCTGAACTTTTAGGGATCCAAAAACTGCTCCCTATCCCACATCTGAAGCATCTGTGAACAGCTCCTAAGAGGGAAGAGGGGGGTGGAAAGGGAGCCCTGGATATAGAGACAACTGCTGGATCCACTAGAGATGTTCCTTCTTGATATAAGGAAGAAGAGGAGCTACAAAGACTACAGGATATGCATGTTGAAGCCAAACTGACTTCAGAAACTTCAGAAACCACTGAAACTTTCTCATGTAGTTTGGCCAGAGGGCGCATAAGAATGGTGGATGCCATGAAACCCAGAACTCTCAGAAACTCCCTGGCTGTAATACAAGCCAGAGGAAGAAGAGTTTGAAAGAAGGAAATGAGAGTTAAGGCCTTGGGAGGAGGCAGGAATGCCAGCAGTCACCGTCTGTATCCTGCAACCTAGAAAAACATGATCCTGAGAAGTAGTCAGAGAAGACTTTTTGAAGTTTATTGTGAACCCACAGCACTGAAGAAGGGAAATGGCAAAATAAAGATTTTGCAACAGGATCTCTGGAGAGGAGGCCTGAATCAGCAGGTCATCCAAGTAAGGAAATACTTGGAACCTGTGAAGCTTGCAAAAAGCAATCATGGAAGCAAGGCATTTGGTGAATACCCTTGGTGCAGTAGAAAGGTCAAAGGACAAAGCATAGAACTGAAAATGCCAGGAAGCAACAGAGAAATGCAAAAACTTCTTGAAAAGGGGGTGGATCGGAATATGGAGATAAGCATCATTAAGATCCAGAGACACCATATAAGCTGAAGAAGCAAAAGAGGGAACACAGTGAATCAGCAACATTTGAAAAGTGGGCACCTTCAGAAAAGTGTGTCAATGAATTGGTCTCCAAGTACCCTCTTTTCTGGGAACTAGAAACATTCTGAAGTAAAATTCCCTCCCCCCTTTGGGACATAGGCACTTCCTGAATAGTACCTCGGGTCAAAAGGTCTCGAAGTACCTCTGGGAAAAAAGGGAGATGTTCCTGAGGAGGCTGCGAAATGCCCATAAAAAGGGGGGGGTGGATTTCTACACCGTGAAATACCCCTGGCGAATAATGGACAGAACCCAAAAATCCTGCATAATCTGAAGCCAAACAGGAAGGGAGAGAGAGAGAGAGAGAGAGAGAGAAAGGTGAATAGAAAGAGGAACATGGCTGGGAAGAGATGGATAGTCAAACAGCACCTGGTTTATTTGGAAAGGTAGACTTCTGAGACCCTGGAGTCTGAGTAGCCTTAGCAGGAGGAACCTGTTTGCCATTCGTTTTTCCCCTTAGTAGGAGGGGAAGCTTGCCTACAAATGAAGGCAAGCTTATTGGGGTAGTTTCTTTGAAATTTAGGCACAGGAGAGACAAACACATGTTTGAGTTCCTATAAGGCCTTCACCTTATCCTGAAGTGACTTAAACAAACCAGCAGCACCTTCCCCAAACAAGCATTTGTTATCAAGAGGGGCATCCATTTACTTAGCCTTGATATCATCAGGCAAAGGTTGAAGTTGATGCCAAGAATACCTCCCCATCACTGAACCAAAAGCAGCAGCCCTAGAACAGGAATCTGCTGCATCATAACTACACTTGATGGAATGACGAACCACCTGAGAGGAAGTCCCTAAAAGGGAAGGAGCAGAAGTTTTACCCTCAGAGTCTAGAAGATCATAAATAACCTGACAAACCTGAGAAAGAAGAGCCAATACATACCTGGACATATGGGTCTGATAATTAATAACCTTAAAAGCCAATGTAGCTGAGATGTAGACCTTCTTACCTAGCCTTTCTATGGTTCTACTATCTTTATCAGATGGCAGTAACCTGGGTGAGGAAGAAGATAAGAGGGCTTGTCAGAAGCTAGAGATACCACTGAGGGGTTAGCAGCAGGACATTTGTACAAAAAGTTATAGTCCTCAGACACCCTATAAAACCTATCGGGTTTCTTGGGAGCAGGGGGCAGAGAATCAAGAGCTTTAGAGGCATTGGAAAATGCATCCAACAAAGCAGCCAAAAACAGGAGGAAAAGCAGAAGGTTTGGAAATTCTACATGCAGCAACTCATAGTACCTCTTATCGACTCCAGAGACTTGAGCACAATCCCATTTCAAAAACTCCATCATCCTGGAGACTATGTCCCAAAAAGAAATTTCCTTGAAGGGAGTATCAGGACTGTTAGATTCCTCTTCCTCTGACCTATAGTCCAAAGGATTAGGAATCTGGGAAGAGTAAGCAAGGAATTCCTCATCAGAATGCAACTCCTCCTCAGAATACCTTGTTCCCTGGGCCTTTTAAGGGGAGTACAGGATCAAGTAGGAGCTGGAACAGAAACCCCCTAAGAAGGTTTTAATGCCATCAAAGCAATAAACAAACCCTGAGGATCCCTAAGAGCAGGAGAGACATGTTTAGTTTTTTTTTTTTTCTTTAATGGGACATTGGCCTTGTAAAATTTAGAAGGCTCTGACCCAGGACAGCATTCAGTTACAGTAGCTGGGACTTCTTCCCTAACTAAAATCTGAGGAACACCCCTAGGCTCCTCAGAAATAATCAGCCATAGTTCCACCTGGCAGTCCAAAACAGATGTCTCCAAAGCCTCATCAAACGTGCTGAAAGCTGGATCCCCACCAGCCTCCAACCTGGTCGCAGAAGAGGAATCTGACAACAAAGCCAGGTGAACCTCCAGGTTCTCACTGACCTTGGGAGAAATGTCCAGTGAAGGCTGGACAGCAGAAGATTCTGGTCTTGGTTTCTTAACCTACTTCTTCCCTAATGGCTGACCCTCTGAGTGGGAAGTTCCTTCTATGGTATCCTGAGCGAGACACTTAAGTCACTGATTCTATAGATACAATGCTAGGAAAGACTGCAGAGTCTTCAGTATGAAACCCTGACAAATGGAGCAGGACTTATGGTCTTGAGTGGTGCTCAGGCAAAATAAATACTGTTTGTGGCGGTCTTTATAGGGAATCTGTCTCCTGCACTAGCATTTACCCTTCATGGATGACATTAATCCCCAAAAGCAACAATCAAGAAAAAAAAAAGAAAAAAAAAAACAATGAGGCAGTTATCTGCAATGGCTCGGATACCAGCAAACAGGAAGTAGGTGCTCAGACCGATGATCAAGAGATGCTTTCTGAATGGCTGCAAAGAAGTAGGCATTCAGACTGAAGATCAAGAGATGCTTTCGGATTAACAGCAAAGAAGTTAAGGGTGGTACATCTTGACATGACCTTTATGCCCTACCCTGTGTGAGGAGCATATATGTGATGTCCGGCATACTTTAACGCAACAGTAGGCTTTTGTATACTGGCCGGACATTGGGCTGCTGAGGCAGGGAATCCCAGAGGTTAAGAATACTGCAACACGTGAATGGAAGGACATAATATGTGATTGTGAGTGATCATAGATGGTTCTGCAAGAACACACTTGACAACTACTGTGATTTGTCACCAATCTCCTAGAGGAATCACGCACACCTCCCTAAAATCTAACAGCTGCTGGAGGTGTTCAGAGTAAAACTGTTGCTCCTATATTAAAATAGTGAACAATCCTGACTAGTAGATAGGTGTGAATACCACTTGGTCTAGACATAGGGATGTGTTGTTCATATTGTAATTATCCGGTATATTTGTGTTCATAATGGAACTACTCCCCCATTAGTTTTCTTCATCTACTATGTCCCCATGGCTGTGGCATCAATCCTTTGTGTGTGGTGATAATGAATGCATTATACCAATACCACACTTGGACTCAATGACTGTCCACAATTTGCAGTCCTCCACAAAGCTGGTTGGAGAAAGGATGTGTAAGTCAGTTTTGATGTCTGACACTTATGGACTGGAAAGGGCCTTCCAGAGATTCCTAAGGTACGGACCTGGTCACTGGACTCTAGATAGAGGTAACTTCCCACACTGCAACATATTTCTCTGTCATGTATGTGTTCCAGTTGTCTACCCACTTGGTTAGATAGTGCTTATGGCCACTTGTGACAGTTTATTATTTATGTATTTATTTATTTGACATGTGCTGACTGGGAAAGTCCAACTGAGCATAAGCCCTTTTTCAGAAGAGACCCAGGAAAAAAATCTCCTATACAGAACACATTAAAAGATACAAAGAATTATACTTATTAAGGCTAAACAAGCATGAAAAACAATGAATAATCTATTTAACATAGGTATAATATGCTAAGTAAATGTACAGTTCAATAACACTGTATATTAAGGTTGAGTAGGCAATCAGAGAAGAAATTAAGTAAAAAGGGAACAGAAAGAAAGAAATTAAAATGAAGTAGATCTAAGAAAATTTAAAAACAAGCTAAGGGATATATATAAAAAAGAAGGGATACAAGTTCTGTGATGTAGAAATAAGAGAAGGGATGCAAGCAAGAGAAGCAGTATAGAGAAATAATTAAAGAGACCCATCAGAATAAGGGAAAGAGAGGAAAAAGTTTCTTTGTAATTCCTGACTGTTGATTTGTGTCAAATGCCTTGACCAGGTCAAGTTACGCAGCATGTCAGTGTTGCCATCATACATGCCCTTGGTAACCTTCTTAAAGACAGAAAACTGGTGTAATAGACATGATGTAGCCTGAACGTATCAAACATAGGTTTAGTACACAGTCAGGATATTATCTGTGTCCTTTTAGAGAAGGTTCATGATAATTCCTTCTCCTACCTTACTGATGAGGACAGTCAAGATGGGTCTATAACTTCATACATCAGGGGATGATCCCCCGAGTCAGAAGGATGCATGTTGCTGTACACCTTGCTATGGGAATATAGGCTATCTCGAGGCTGTGTTGATACTCTGTCTGGTAGGTCAGGTTTTAAGTCATGCCATAGGCAACCTGTGATGTTGCCAGGGCCCATTGCATCTGTGTTTTTAGCCATAGAGAGTGCATAGCTGTGTTGTCCTGCTGGGAATAATAATTGAGTAATGTCTGCATGTATACTTTGGCTGATGGCCAGTGGCAACAGGGTGGTGACATGTTAGACAAACTGTCAGCTAGCAGATTGTCTATGTCCTCTGGGTGGGTATGTCTGGTGACATCCACACACAGATCTGTGATTAGTTGTGTATTCCACTTAACATTTCATATGTATTGGAATAAGTGATTTGTGACAAGACCTCCATACAGCCTTGGTCATTCATCACATTCCACACACAGTTGCTATGCACACAGCTGTACCAGTGTCATGTACTTACATCACTTGCACAACATATGCCCATATGTCTCAAGGTCAAACTGTGTTTGAGCAGCCTGATATCATATCACGACACATTAGAGAGCAGTTGTTTGTGGCTCATGCAGAACACTTCCTGACATAAATGGTAACAGTCACACAATAGTGCTGCTGACCACCTCAATAATCCTTAAGTGTAGCAACACAACTGCACATACAATGAAGTTCACAAGGTTGCAACTGCATTACAATACGTGATACATTGCTTACGTATATCACAGCATAACAACAATGTATGTGTATGAGACAAGACTTATGTGACCATGTAATCAATATGAATTAATACTGATGTCAGTCACAGAACATTTAATGGTACGTATGTAGGCACATGCATACCTGCGCCATATGGCAAGTGTCACTATGATGGCAGAATGTGAACTGCATAGAAGGTTGATCTGCTCCACTACAAAAGCATATGTCTTAATATGCCAGCAATACATATAACAAGTGTATCATACCATGTCAACAATTCTCAGGAGGCACATTATTACAGCTGTTATAGAAGGAGCATGTACTGCAATGACATCAATGGCTATAAATATACTAGCTCACATCACAGATTTTAAAACCCTTTGTAGCCATATTGTATATCCACACCTCAATATAGCACATATCAATGATAGCAACACTGACATGTCACAGAACATTATTAGGCTAATGGCCAACATCACAGGAAATCCTAGTCATTATACCCATAAAAATCCCTATTATGTATATCATGGAAGACAGTAAGCCTATTCTGCATATGTATATAGCTGTCTGATTGCATTATATCCTGCCATGGGCCATATGGGACAGGTGCACCTCACCATTACAGAATTAGCAATCACATATGCAGGGTCATGTCCTCCCGTGGTCTAGTGACGTTTAAAGACATGCAGGTAGGTGTGTGCATGAATGGGTGTGCCTTCTTTGAAGGTTGGGCATTGGGCTAGCACCTCAGCACAGTAAAAATCCACTGCCAATCATTAGCGGACTGGAGTTTTGCTGTGGCAACCCCTAACCGGGAAAAACCGAAAGACATTAGTATATGCAGTGGTCTTGCAATGGCTTGCAGAGGCTCATGGAAGGACTCTGCTTCATGATCTGTGTATGCATATTTGACATGAGGATATCTTCCACTCCTCTGCAGGAAGGATGTCATGTGGTCAGTGAAAAAAGGAGGATGGTGGATGCATGGACTATGTGAAAGGTTTTCCAAGTTATAGTGCAATGAAGAATAATTCCAAAGTTCATACAATGACTGTAATGTACCACCAACTACATATACAACAGCAGTAGACTGGGCCTGATTTGAACATTACACATGTGCAGATGTAGAACATGAATGCCATGCAATGTCATAGTAGCAACACCAAAACTATCTGACAGTAACACTGTTGTGCTGCACTTTATGGAATATGATAGTATCATTGTATGCTGAGGAGAACATGTTGGAAGGAGTATAGAACATGGATGTGGAGTCACGTCACTGTGTAAAATTGTTTCAGAAGTGACAGGTGTATGTATAGACATGCAAGTTGTCCGCTGTCAGATTAGAACCCAAATATATGTAGGTAAAGTAGTTTACAAATGCAGTACTTAATGTTACTGCCACAGCACAGGTTTGTCTTGATACTGCCACAGCACAGGTTTGTCGTGAATATTCTCAGAGTGGATGTTATACAGGATGACATCATCAGTGTATGCTATAATGGGCTGTTCAGAGTAGGGTTTAACATGGACTCAACCAACTAAACAATCCACAAAAACCAAGAGACCAAACCATAAACTGTAGACGAGAAAGGAAACAAATCCTGCAGCAGCAATGGCATAAAAACAAACACGTTGCAAGGATAAAACCACAACCACAGCGATAGCGTAATAAACTTTACTCCATACACGCTTTCGTAAAAACTTCTTCAGAATACATGACAAGTGTTAAAACATCATTTAAATAACCATTACATAATAGGCATCCAATTATCCAATAAATGTAATCAGAATTATTTAAAAAGACAGACTAAATAAAAAATTCTGTTGTTATATTTTTATCTATGCATAATTTTTTGTTTTTCAAAAAACATTTAATATTAATAGAGTCATTTAGACCTGGGGGTCGGTCAGATCTCAGCCGAATCTGCCACAATGTCTCCCTCTGTTCGACAAAATTCCTGAAATCGCCCCCCCTCAGGTCTGAATGACAAACTTCCAAAACTGAAAAAAGAAATTTCTTAAAATTAGGACACACAACCGAATGTTTGAATAAGGCATTATTTGTGTCTTTACTTTTTATACTATACAAATGTTCTCGTATTCTGGTTTTTAAACATCTAATAGTCATTCCTATATAGAATGCAGTGCAGCTGCTACAAAAACTAATGTAAATAACACCCTTTGTATTGCAATTAACATATTGGGGAACTTCAAAAGTTTTATCTATACAATCTATCAAAATGTAAGGGCCCTGTGAAATGAATCTACACATGTTACACCCGGAACAAGGAAACATCCCCTTTGTATGGTTATTAATATCTATCCCCACTTTGTTATAATTCTTAAATTCTAAGGCTTTTTTGATGTTATAATGATTCCTTAACACAAAAAGGGGTTGTTCCCCAACTATTTGACTAATATCAGCGTTTCCTTGTAAAATTCTCCAATTTTTTCTTAAAACTTGTTTAATGTGTTCGCTATCCATAGTCATATCCAGAGAACAAATCACATTCTTATTTTTTTCTACTTCATTGCTTGTACCTAGGGAACCCAGATTAACTTTATTATTTAAAATGGCTTGATATTGTGTGCTACGTTTTTCCACCACTTCTCTCTTGGTTCTTTCCAAGAGCAAATAATCATAACCTCTATTAACAAACATTTCTGAAATAAATTCTAATTCTTCATAAAAATCAATGTCTTTAGTAGTCATTCGACTGGCCCTGATGAATTGCCCTTTCGGAATATTCTTTTTAGTATGTAATGGATGGCCACTTTTGAAGTGTAAATATCCATTTGTAAATGTATCTTTTCTAAAAATACTGCTTTGAAATCTGGATTCGATTGGATCCCACCAAAAAAGGATATCCAAAAAATTAATTCTCGAACCAGTTACCCCTTTGGTGAATTTTAAAAAATCAACTGTATTATTAATAGCTGCAAGGAATTCATTAACTGTGTCCTTATTACCTTTCATGATGAACACTAAATCGTCCACAAACCTATAATATAATAATATGTTAAAATTATGTCTTAAAGGTTTGAGAAATTCATCCTCCCACCATGACATCACCAGATTGGCATACGATGGGGCAGCGGGAGACCCCATGGCCACCCCTCTTTTTTGCCTATAGTAGTTATCACCAAAGACAAAATAATTATGTTGTAATAAAATGTCAAGAAACCTACAAATAGTTGAAATCTGTCCAGTTTCAAATGTTCTATTCTTAGTCAAAAAATACCGTATAGCCTCAACCCCTTCCTCATGAGGAATACATGTATATAGAGATACAACGTCCAAACTAAAGATAATATGTTGTTCAGGGTCAAATGTGTTGTTTTTACTAAATATCCTAAGTTGTTCCAAAAAATGCCAAGAATCTTTTATGTATGATTCTTGTTGTGTCACTAAAGGTCCTAAGGTAGCATCTATGACTAAAGAAATTCCCTCAGTCACTGAATGGGCTGCGGAAACTATAGGTCTGAAGGGGGGATATGTTATACTTTTATGTGTCTTCGGTATCCCAAAGAAAATCCCTATTCGAGGATTATCTATCAGACAAAAGTCATACACCTTAAAGTTAATTTCATTAGACATAAGAGCATCATACAAAAATGAATGAATCTCTTTAAAGTTTTTCACTATTTTAAAAAGCGGAATCTCTTCATATTCTTCGGTGTTATTTAACATCTCTAGCATTTTAAATTTATATTTCTCCTGTGACATTATCACTAGGTTCCCACCTTTATCGCTTTTCATGAATCTACAGATCTCATTTTTCTTTTGCAACTCATTAAAAGCCTTTCTTTCCCTAAATGTTAAATTATGGATGACTTTGATGTTTTCGTTCAACATATTGTCTAAATCCTGTGTGCAAATCTCCTCAAAAACTTTCAAAGTGTGATTTAACTGTGGGTTGAAAGTAGATGGTTTAATGAGGCTGTTTTCTTTCATAGAGATATCATGCATTAAATAATGTAAGTTTAGTTTTCTCACATATTTCTTTAAATCAACTATAGTTTTACTATAGTCTGCTTTTCTAGTTGGTACAAAATTTAAACCCAATTTCAAAACCTGGGTTTCATACTTGTCAAACATAATATCTGTTAAATTAATGATTTTAAAGTCATTAATCCCTATGTTTCGTCTGCTGAGGAGCTGGATCCCAGGAATGTGCGACTCCTGGTTGATATTGTCCTTTTTTCCAATGGCGTTTTCTTCCCGAAAAAATTCGATGTTTTCAGAACCTTAGAATTCGTAATTTTATTAACACTACTTGTTTTGTTTTGTATAGTGTTACTTTCATTAGGCTCATTTATTGGAACATTATCACCAGATTCTGCCCCCGCAGTTGCAGGAACCTTGTCATTAATCACCCTACTTGAGGCCATGGTACTACTCGTGACTTTCTTAAAATTATTGCCCCAATCAAACACACGGTTAAAGTCTTGTCCATAATGGTTGCCTTTAAAGCCTTGCGTTGCATTATAGTTACGTGTATTACCCCTTTCAGGTTGTGACCTCTTAAAGTTATTGTCTTTATGGCCTGGTAAAAAATGGTTAAACGCCGACTTTGATTCATATGCTGTAATGTCTCTTAGTAATTTGGAATGTTTTCTGTTAGTAACTTCACCCGCATGTTTTTCCAAATCACCACTCATTTTTTCAAACAATTCAGCTTGTTTGGTTTTGTTAACACATAAGGTTTTAATTTCATTTTCTAAGACGCAAATGTCTTCTTTTAAACTCTTGAGTTTTTCGACATTATTGTCCATTAATAATCTTAGAAAAGCTTGTCCAGCTTCATTGAAAAAATTGGTCAATACTTGAAACATCGGATCACCGATGCCTACACCGTTGGGGCACTTAAAAAATCTTAACCCTTTCGGTGTTATACCCAGTTCTAAACAACGCTCAAAGTAACAGTTCTCAATGAAAATAGAACGGTGTTTTTTTAACAAACTACCTAGTAATTCTATTTTCTGATGAAATGCTTCGTTGTTAAATGTTAGTACATACCCAGTTTGCCCGCCAAATGGATTATCACAGCGGTCTAAAAGGGCTCCAAAACCGGGTTCCTTCCGTTGTACAAAGGCATGTTGATCTTCAGGGTTGCCGCTAACTCTTAGCTGTAATCCTCCAGAATCCCCGATAGCTTCACTGGTGTCTACAACAGTATCCAACTCGTTGAAAGACCCCAAAGGACTTGAGGCGTTCGCCACATTCGCCGGTTGGCATACGTTACGTTTCGTGGCATCAGCCACTAGAAAATTTAAGGAATTCTGGATATTGATCAGAGTTGCTATAAGCAAGTCCTGTGTATTTGTATTTGTATTTGTAGAGTCTGCCCCCGGTGTAGGGTGTATGGTGAGATTAAGAAGCTGCTCGTCGCCTTCCTCAGCCATGGATAAGACCAAACCAACTAAACAATCCACAAAAACCAAGAGACCAAACCATAAACTGTAGACGAGAAAGGAAACAAATCCTGCAGCAGCAATGGCATAAAAACAAACACGTTGCAAGGATAAAACCACAACCACAGCGATAGCGTAATAAACTTTACTCCATACACGAGGGAGACCTTGTGGCAGATTCGGCTGAGATCTGACCGACCCCCAGGTCTAAATGACTCTATTAATATTAAATGTTTTTTGAAAAACAAAAAATTATGCATAGATAAAAATATAACAACAGAATTTTTTATTTAGTCTGTCTTTTTAAATAATTCTGATTACATTTATTGGATAATTGGATGCCTATTATGTAATGGTTATTTAAATGATGTTTTAACACTTGTCATGTATTCTGAAGAAGTTTTTACGAAAGCGTGTATGGAGTAAAGTTTATTACGCTATCGCTGTGGTTGTGGTTTTATCCTTGCAACGTGTTTGTTTTTATGCCATTGCTGCTGCAGGATTTGTTTCCTTTCTTGTCTACAGTTTATGGTTTAACATGGACTCACATATCATTCTAAAATTGTCACTACAGTGATGTTGACTAAACACACAGTTAATTGTAGTGAGAATAGAACCCCTACCTACCTGTTTGCACAGCACAGTACAGTACTTAACACAAGCACCACAGCACAAGTCTTTTATAGTGTCTGACAACACTTTATAGCTGATGATATCAGCAGTGTCTGGTGAGAAGAAGAAGGTAACAGCAGTATCCCGCATGCTGGTGTAAAATGCTTTCTCAAATGTCAACCAAGTGAACACACACATACATACCGATTGACTGCAGTGAGAACAGAACTCCTACTTAACTACACTGACTAGAGAACGCAGCATTAAATGCAAGCTCCACAACACAAGTATGGCTATACACTATATTGTTGATGATATCAGCAGTGTCTTATGAGAAGAATTTAGTAATAGCATTGTCTGACATGCTGGTGTAAAATGCTCTCTCAAATGTCAACCAAGTGAACACGTGCACACACATACACACACACACACACACACACACACACACACACATACCAATTGAATGCAGTGAGAACAGAACACCTACCTACCTGTTTACACAGCACAGTACTTAACACAAGCACCACGGAACAAGACTGACTTTGCAATGCTCCAGGACAATTCATAGTGGATGACATCACCACTGGATGTTTGAGAGTTGATGTTGCAAGGCTTGCATTAAATGGATGTGTGGCCATGTATAACTTTCAAAATATCAGTACTCTATGGGATCGTGCTGATGACCGAAGCATACATAATTATGTCCTTCTGACTAGACGCACATACACACACACACACACACACACACACACACACACACACACACACACACACACACACCAGTTGACTGCAGTGAGATTAGAACACCTACCTAAGTACACATACTGGAGAACCAAGTGAACACGTGCACACACATACACACACATACACACACACACACACACACACACACACACACACACACACACACACACACACACACACATACCAATTGAATGCAGTGAGAACAGAACCCCTACCTACCTGTTTACACAGCACAGTACTTAACACAAGCACCACGGAACAAGACTGACTTTGCAATGCTCCAGGACAATTCATAGTGGATGACATCACCATTGGATGTTTGAGAGTGGATGTTGCAAGGCTTGCATTAAATGGATGTGTGGCCATGTATAACTTTCAAAATATCAGTACTCTATGGGATCGTGCTGATGACCGAAGCATACATAATTATGTCCTTCTGACTAGACGCACATACACACACACACACACACACACACACACACACACACACACACACACACACACACACACACACACACACACACACACCAGTTGACTGGAGTGAGATTAGAACACCTACCTAACTAAGTACACATACTGGAGAACTCAGTACTTAAAGCAAACACCATGGCACAAGACTTACTTTTACAAGGCTGCAGGACAATTTATTGTGGATGACATCATCACTGGATGTTTGAGAGAAGATGTTGGGAGACCTGTCTGAAATAGCTAGCTAGCCATGTACGACTCTCAAGATATTAAAGATATGAATGTTACCAGATTGATGAGTGTGCAAAGTGTAGCATTTACTGTTGTGTTTCCAATGTGCAGGTATACCTTAAAAATACAGCTCTGCAAACTATATGCAGACAGCTCTCCATATTACTACAAGTACTGGAAAATCTGAATGTGTATTGTCAGTATACAGATGTGCATGGTGTATGTATATATATATATATATATATATATATATATATATATATATATATATATATATATATATATATGACATATTTGTGAACAACTACTGAGAGACCAAGTTTGAAGTGCTTCTGTGTAGGTAACAGATTGCTGCAGTGTAAATATATGTTCTTTTCTTAAAAACTGCCTTCCCTTTGTTTGTGTTTTAGTATGTACTTTTATGGGATAAAGAGTAAATGAACAGTAAACATAAGCAATAAATGCTATTGTGCACATTCTATACTGCACTGCTGAACAGCTGGTTTGCGCGCTCAATGACAAAGTGTTTGCACATGTAAGATACACATTTTCACTACTTTCCCTGTTTGCACGTACTTAAGTGGTGAGCAAACATAAGCCCCATTGCTAAAATTATGAGAGTTCTGAGTATTGAGTATAAGAAACACATCTGCTGCTTAGCTGACTCTGTGGCAGCAGGTGTAAATTCATGGACACATTTTTTAGAGCACAGATGATATCGGATTTGAATCTAGGTATATCTAATACTTTTAAATATGTATTGATAATTGTTTATAGTACATTCACTGTGTGGTACATCAGTGCAGTGTGTTTAAGCGGTATTACTCATAGATAACCACACCACTGAAGAGCCATTCACTGTTACCTGGCACTACCACGTGATGCCAAACTCCGCTCAAACACAGAGGACAAAAAGTGAAGGGCTCTCTTGCTTTTTTTTTTTTTTTTTTTTAACTTATATGTGTTGTGTGTGATTCTATTTTTTGACCAGATTAAAGGTGTTAAAATGAGGCAGGAAAGTGGTGATGGAGGGTAAGCAAGGGGAAGAACAAAAGGATAGCAATATTGGAATGTGCAGGAGGGAGGTAGGAAAGAACCATAGCTATCCACTTCTTCAACAGTGTAACATGAAAATATGAACATATTAGCTGTTTTTGGACTGTCACCTCAACAAAGAGGGGTAACAACAAAGCAATCATGTTGTAAGTCAATTGGACCAAATCAAGTGTGTCAAGAAGACATGTGTATGACTTAGAGAGCTATGCATGGGATGATTTTTTTTGTGGGACAGGTGCCCATTTTTTTACTTCAGTAAGAGTGGAATGTTGTGTAAGGGACATAGGTATTTCTGGGTCAGGTAAGTAGGGAAGGTGAGGAAGCAGAAGCAAACAAAAAGGACAAACAAGACAAGCCAGAGGGACACAGGTTTGGGGACACCACAATTGGGGTTAGGGAGGGGATAACAGATGCCCATGCCCATCAAACATGGGGGCAGTGAGAATCTAGTTCTTACCTGCAGGACTGTCATCACTGTCCAATTACTCTGCTGGTTGATGGAGTGCTTGACATCTTTTCCTATGGACCATCAGTGAGAGCAGCTTCTCTACCCAGCATAGGCATGCACCAATGGTGCTGTGCATGACCCTACACACCAACCCTTGTATCTCCTGGCGGGTGATAAAATCTCCAACTCTGCCATTACTCTAGGAAGGTACCACAGCACCAGCTGCTGGGATAGTGCTTCCTGATATGGAGGGCCCAGGTAGTGCAGGGCAGCAGAGGAAGTACTGCCAGGTTGGGTCTTAGTTGTGCTGCACATAGGTGCAGGAGCTGGTGGAGCAGGCTGAGCCACACGGGTTGGCCTACCACCCTGTGCTGTAAAGCATTTTGTGATTTTTTTCAGAGATGGATGCCATGGAATGTTTTGATGACACATAGATAAAAAAGAGAGCTAAGGGTTGGGGTGAGAGGAAAAAAGAGATAAAACTAGTGCCATCATATGTGACATACAATGCATTATCACAATAATAAAGTATTTTATCTCAGCTTTAAATTTAAGTATACTTCTTAACAACTACAAACTATAAGTAAGGATTGCTGAAAGTAATCCTTGCAATGTGCATATAGGATCATAGGTAAGTACTAGGCTATCTGACCAAGGACATTTATAAACCTAGTCAGAATGTGCTGGCTTTTGCCACCCCCTTATATTAGTTCCCTGTTCCTCTGTCCAGCAGAGCCATTAGTTCCCTGCGCCACTGTCCAGCAGAGCCACTGCAGTGATCCCTGGGGTAAATTTTCTGTTTCCCATCCACCCGTTAAGGTTTCTCTTGAAGAGTGTTAGTGAGGGGCTCTGCCTGATGTATATTGGAATCCTGTTCCAAAGCATGGGGAGTCTCTGGGACAGGAATCTATCTCTCCAGCATGTCCTATTTATCATTGTTGTGAGGTTTATATCTCTAGAGCATGTGGCTCGCTGGGATTTGCTTTTTTTTTAGGTGGAGCATGTCCATCAATTCTGGGTTGGACATGGCCTTGTATGTCAGGCAGAGATCACTTCTGAGTAAGCGGTATGCAGCCGAGTACAGCTGAAATTTCTTGAGTCGGGCTGCATATGCTTGATCTAATCATACAGATTAAGTTAGCAGCAGGGCATTTATGCCACTTGTGCTGATATTAAATTATGTAATATTTTTAAAGGATTTTACTATATATTTCTTACTTGTGGTATTTGAACCTACAACATTTGACTACATTATTAAACTTGACTCCTACAGTTGGCTTGTGCTACAGACTGAAGCATGCATGCTTGTTTTACAGTTAGGATATGCATGCTTACTTTGCTACAACTGTACAGAAAATAAATAATTTAGCTAAAATAGTAGGCAGTGCAGTGCTGCAGCGGTTAGCATTGTTGCCTCGCAGCAAGAGGCTCTCCGGTTCAATTCTCGGCTTTGCTGCCTTCTGTGCCGAGTCTGCATGTCTTCCCTGTGTTTGCTTGGGTTTCCTGCAGGTGCTCCGGTTTCCTCCCATATTCCAAAGACATGCATTTGGAGCATTTTTCCCCTGGTCTCTGCTGAAAATGGGCTATGTCTCAGTCAGACTTTCCCGGTAAACAAATGTTAAATAAATAAAAATAAGTTAATAATAGTTTTGTGTTGCATGCATACCCCTTGCTTCCCTCAGTCACTCTCGATGCTCAGAATGGGCATCTCTATTCACCATAATCTCTGCATTGGCTGTGGAATAAAGAGAAGGGAACAACAGAAGAGCGTTATGCATACCAGTCTTACATATATGCAGCTTTCTATCTACTATAAAATCTCTTTATTTGTATACTCATACAACTGTGGGATGTCAGCAGTGCTGAACTCATCCAGCCACTGGTTGAGTGTATTCCTCTTGTACCTCTTCTGGTCATTAACGTGATGCCTACATTGTTCTCCAGTATGTGGAATGTCAGTTTCACTGGAGACAGCCTTGGCCAGACTATTCCAAGCATCATACTTGTACTGGGAGCCGGTATAGTCCCCCTGCAAGAGCCTTAAGCTGTGATGCTTTACAAAGAGTCCAGTGAAGATTCTGGGCTCAACACCCCTCCTCTATGCCCTAAATTGGGCGCCTTCCCTTCTACCACCAGAAATGTACAACCATGAAAAACAGCAATAGTTAAGAATGATTTCCAGCCAGTGCCTGTTATCACATTTACTGGTAGTGTGCAACCCAAACAACGATGACAAATGCATTTGCGCAATGTTAAGTGGAGACAGTGCCAAACAGAGAGGGCATAAATTTTAATGACCTGACACATTTTTGTGTAGCTTTACACACTGATAAAATTAATTTTTATAATGTAGGATTGAAACCTATGCATGAAGGACAAAACATTTTCTTCCACAGTGGTGACTTTTCATCCCTGCCACACAAGAAGTGCTTCTCAGACATACTCATTATTTACATATAAATATACATGATAGACTGAGGGGTTAACCATAAATTTGTGTGAGCTGAACAAGGTCCTGGTTTATACATCCCTGTCTGTAAGAATATTATTAAAGTATGAAGACTAACCAAGGCTAGAGAACACAATTATGATTACAGAAACATATTAGTCAGTATACCCTCGCTTACACAAATAATTCATATGAATTTATTAAAAGTGAGTGCACAACCCGTAAATTGGGAGTGTGTAATTTTTGTATGTGAATTGTAGTATAAAGTAAAATGGAACAACAGTAAAGATATTTGGAATTTGCTATATTAGAACCTAGAATCATCTTTATTGTACTCCTACTCTTACACCTGTTGCCACAGGAATAGTTAAAAACAGTTGGATATTTTCATATTCATTATTAACTTCTGTGTGTTAATCATACACAGTGCCCAACATACTTGAAAGAATGTATCTGTTTTGAAATTGTCTAATGACTACTTCCTCTCTGCAGGTGTTCTAGACCTGTAGGTGTTGGTGAAGGTTGCTAACTGCCATGCAACACCACTTACAGGGTTTGCACAATGGAAAGTAAAAGATGCAACAATGTATCCTTTTTGAAATCAAGAATAGCTATATCCTATCTGCAGGTGTTCTATCTGCTTCATGTGTGGGCCATTAGTACAGGTCTGAATGATGGTAAGAACGTGCAAAAGAGAGAACTAAGTTTAACTTGTTTTATCTACGAAAAAATCAATAAAATAAACAACAGTACAAAATAAATGTTAATACACATGAAAGATTTTTACACAAGTCTGGATTTGAACTCTCATACCAATGAACCTACAAAATACAGTAAGGGTGCCTTATCCCTCTTTGTTACAGAAACTGCTCTGCAGCAGGAATGAAAGTCATTGTGCATACAAGCAAGTCCCAAATCATCCTCAGTATTAACAGGACATATGGCACTTTTATACTTCTGTGTTGTTTGTACATGTGTTAATTTCTGATGTAGTGCAATGAGTGATCACACAACCATTTATGACTACTGTTTGCAGGAATGTAGCCCTGTCTTATCTTTGTATGGTGTTCATTCTTCTCTTATCTGAGCAGTAATCTGAGACATGCAGTCTGTAAGACATTTTGTGCTACTGTCCTTAAAATGTATGATAATATTAAATGACAATAATATACAGTTTTCAACAAAGGCAGGGGATTTTGGATATTAGTGAATAGAAACTGAAAATGTGTGCTGCTCACTTCCATTTAAAACCTTGATACAATTACTTCTACACTTTATAAGTGCATCGTGGCTGAAACACTCACTGCAGGTAAGGGAGTCTGAATTGTTATGTATTCCTTCTCCCTGCCACTAACCATTCACAGTTGCAATCCACTAGCAACAAACACTGAGGTAGTGCCTATGCTATGTTTACATCTGCTACACAAAGCCAAAAGTTTTGGATTCAACAATTCTAATGCATTCACACATCATTTGCATCTTCACTGTGCTCAGAGGGATGAATCTACACAATAACAAGGTAACCATGTAGCAAGGGAACTTGAAGGTGAGAGGACTTGTGTATTTGTAGAACACAGAGGATTGACATTCCTTTAGCTTTATCTGCACAGAAGGCTTCTGATGTTGGTAAAGTATGATTGTATTTTTCAGTTACATGCTAGAGTTGTTTACATGTTATGAAGAGAACTGTTATTTATGTGCATTAGGGGATTAAACTGTTATCTGTATGCACTTCTTATACTTCACTCTTGGCACAGGCATTTTTGCCATGCATTGACTTTCACAGATACACAGCCTTATTAACTGTCATTACAAGTGTAATTGTTAAAACTGGTTACCTTACAGTTTTTCTGTCTTATTCCATGGTAATGTAAAATACTATATTGTCAATGACACGTGTGTAATACTTCTCAGTTGGCCCACAGACACCACCAGGGGAGTGCTGGGCACAGTGAGAGGTGCCTAGCAATCATATACAATATACTTTTTTAGATAGACAAGTGTACACATTTTGTGAAAACTGTATGGGAAGCATTCATAACAGGAGCATTATTTATTATTTCCTGAATTCTACAAACTGCCATATTCCTTTTGTTTGGGGGTGAAGCAGCCAAGTACTATTTGTGTGTTTCCGTATCACCAGTTGGGTTTCAAGAGTTTTGCTCTTGCAATTGTGTAATCATCCTGGTATTTCCATGGGTGTATGGGAAAAATGTATGTAATCAGTGGCATGTTGTAGCATAGCATTCAGGAATTGATTTAGGATCCTGGATGCTGATGACTGTGATATTCTCAGCATAAGCCTTCTTGGCCTCTGAAGAGTTCCTCTAGCTAAAACTCTAAGTACTATACATACCTTTGTCTCCACAGGTACTGGTTCCCCTCAGTTTGCCCTTGCTCTCAGTTGTGGATGACAGAAGTTGCAGAGTTTCTGTAGTATGTCTCTATCCATCCTGTAGCATTTTACATACCTTACAGTTTTTCTATCTTATTCCATGGTAATGTAAAGTACTATATTGTCAATGACACATGTGTGTAATCCTTCTCAGATGGCCCACAGACACCACCAGAGGAGTGCTGGGCACAGTGAGAGGTGCCTAGCAATCATATACAATCTACTTTTCAGATGGACAAGTGTGCACATTTTGTGAAAACTGTATGGGAAGCATTCATAACAGGAGCATTATGTATTATTTCCTGAATTCTACAAACTGCCATATTCCTTTTGTTTGGGGGTGAAGCAGCCAAGTGCTATTTGTGTGTTTCCATATCACCAGTTGGGTTTCAAGGGTTTTGCTCTTGCAATTGTGTAATCATCCTGGTATTTCCATGTGTGTACGGGAAAAATGTATGTAATCAGTGGCATGTTGTACCATAGCATTCAGGAATTGATTTAGGATCATGGATGCTGATGCCTGTGATATCCTCAGCATATGCCCTCCTGGCCTCTGAAGGGTTCCTCTAGCTAAAACTCTAAGTACTATACATACCTTAGTCTCCACAGGTACTGGTTCCCCTCAGTTTGCCCTTGCTCTCAGTTGTGGATGACAGAAGTTGCAGAGTTTCTGTAGTATGTCTCTATCCATCCTGTAGCACTGTACATATTCCATATCATGCAGACTGTGGTAAGTTAACAGAGGGTCTAAATACCCTTTTCCTTCTTGGCCAGGGTCTATTTGCAGCAGCAGCACAGACCTGTGCCTGTTGCACATACATATTTATAACAGCAACTACAGCCTCTACCAGTATTTCCAAGTAGAGTACCTTCCATGGTCGTATTCCAGCAGATTTTGGAATTCGCAGGGAAAACCTATACTGAGTCTATACGGTTGCTTTATAGCTTGTTGAATAGCTTCTCCAACTTGGATTGGTTCACTACCATATGATTCAGCTGCTTATGCTGTAATTAGCATGCCATGATGGCTACCATGTTTGTGTGGCTCTACACAGTGTGTACAGCCACTTACTGAAGGAGAGGCAATTTTTGGGGCATATATCTGTCTCTTCAACATGATTTATTCATGTTAGAGATCAGGTTTTGAACTTTGGAGCAGGTAACCCTCATGTATTTAGTTTTGCAAATATGCAATGTTTCCATCAGGGCTGGGTCAGAGACTGTTTTGTAGGTCAGACAGAGATCACCCTTCAGTAATTGTTAAGAAACTGAATACAGTGACAGAGCTTTTAATTGGTCCACATATGACATGCTGGTTATACCTGTATTTTTTGGTGAGAAACCTCTAAGGAAGCACCGGCTATTGCAGGTCCCTGGCGAGGTACATGCCAAAGCATACATTGTACTCGATTATTGGTCTGATAAGGGCTGAGTATTTTGGTACTGTGACATCCTTACATCTGGATGCCATGCCCTTACTGATAAGCTGAGCCAGACAGAAGGATTTCCTCACTACCATAGACAGACAGTGGTCAATGTTCAGATTACTGTCTATCGGAGTAGCCAGATCTCTCACCACTGGGTCCATAATTAGGGGATGCTATCAATGTTGTAATTTGCAGGAGCATTTAATTTCCCAGAGGGTATTATTATGCACTTCTTGGCATTTACTTTGAGGCCATGACTCTGATACCAATCATTAGTGTGCATCAGACCTTTCTGTAGGATATCAACATCATTTGGGGAGTCAGTGATTGCTCTCAACTTTTAAAGATTCCCTGCAGAATACTCTGTCATAGATACTGGGTGAGCAAATTAATGTAACTAAGGAAATTATTTTTCTGAGCTATGATACAGAATCAGAATTGCCTGGACATAGTAAGGCCTTATTGAGTCTAATTATGGTGGCTGCCAAAAAAGCAGTTACTAGAAATTGAGCTCTGTGGTACTCCACTGGTGACTGACCTCTTGCTAGATGAAGATTCCCCTACTCTAACAACATGTGTCATATCTGTGAGACATTTGGCTATTCCATCTGGTGATATAGAGGTTTATGCCCAGTTTTGTGCGTTTATCTATAATACCCCAGTGGGGTACTGTATCAGATGCCTTGGCAAGGTTAAGATAGCCAATATGCAATATCTTAACCTTATCCATGGCCTTAGTGACCTTCTCAAAGAAGTCCACCAGATTGAGGAGGCAGGACCTGCCCTTGACGAAGCTGAACTGGGTTGGGCCTAGAGTATGAAGAGTTCCTATGTCACTGTTAATTAGGTTCATGATTATCCTTTCTATAGCCCTGCATATGAGGCTAGTAGTTTCCTGGGTCAGTTGATGGTCCCCCCTTGTGCAGAGGGATAACTGTTGCTGTCCTCCACTCTAGTGGGACAAAGCCTGTCTGGAGACTGTGGTTAAATAAGAGATCTGAGTGGGCCTGCTAGATTATGTTTCAAGCTACTTAATACTTCTCAATTGTCCGTGATTTTCAGGGATGTCCCTGATTTTTAAATTCTACCTCTGTCCCTGTTAGTCCCCCCTAAAACTGGTGACTTTTGGAGGAAAAGTGGTGAATTACACTTTATAAATAATGCCAATAATTAAGAGTTATAGACTTCTTTTACTTCAGAAAATATATATTAATTCATATTCTCTTACACTGCCAATGTCTTAAGTTAATAGTACTAATATTTTAAACGTTTCCCTGATTTTTTCTGGATTTGTCCCTGATTCTGTTGAAATTTGCCCCTGATTGGTTGAGAGCTATGCAGTTAATAGGCACCCTGGGATTCCATCAGGGCCCATTGATGCTGTATTTCTAGCTTTAGTGAGTGCAGTGATGACCTGTTCTCTTGTGATAACAAGCAAAGGAATGGTACGAGGTATTTTATGGGGAGTGACCACAGATGATGATGCGGTAAAATTTGAACTGAGTTTATCAACCAGTAGGTTTGTTATATGGTGTATGCATCTAAAATAAGAAGGCTACATTGACATTAGGATTCCAAAAGTTTTGGAATCTTTAAATAGAAAATAATCTTCTGTTTTTTCATAACCATTTGCTAACTTTAGGCCACTCTAAAACTGTAAGCCTTGCCACCAGATATAAACTTTAAATGTTTTGCATATTCTTATAAATGCATAATGTCAAATACTCCAAAAGAAATCTGTTTGGCTGTCTTCTTCCTGGTACACAGAACAAATCTAAATAAAATGCAACAGGTTTGTCCAGAAGCCTCAGTGATATTTTTTCTGACAACAAAAAGCAAAACATTTCTGTTACTTCTTTGGTATGAAGTAATATAAACTCAAGAAACATTTCTGTCTTTTGGTTGGCAAACTAAATCATTTTTATTAGGCACTTAAAACTCTGTGAGCAGCAGGAAAGATATGTATAACCATATTTTCACAAAAGGCAGAGTCACTAACCTCCTTAAGCAGCATTTTACTGCTCACATTTTGTGACAAAAGTTCATTTTCAGTGTACTCCATTCTTGTAGAGGTTGCATTAATTTTATTTAAATTGTGGACACTTGTACATCAAAGCAGTCTTATTATAGTTTAGCAGGAGACTCATCTACCTCTTTTGCAGAAACAGAGAAGCCTGTGAACTTACTTAGTAGCACAGTGTCTACTTCACACTTAATCTTCCTCTGGGAATGTAGCCAACAGCCACCCAGAGCAGCTCTGTGGTGGAAAGAAGCAATTCCTAAGTTCCCAGAGTACAAGTTTCTTCCAGGCCTAGGAAATTCTTTTACTATGTCATATTTCTGCAGACAACATGAACACATTTTTAACATTGTTTAGGCTCAGAACCCAGGGCAGCCCAGTAAGTTAAAGGGAAATAAACATGGGCAAAATATGAAGTCTGAATTCACTTTTATAACAGAACTCTGAAAAACATCTCCTCAGTTTGAAGGTAAGATGACACCCCACCTAAACAAAATGCACCAGAATACTGGAACTAATTACTTCAAAACCTCATGTATGACAATTCCCTGAAAACATTTACAAAAGAGCTAAAAAAAAAATACCAAAAAGATTTCCAATATCTGTGCTTTGACATCCATGGATGATAGAGACACTTCCTCTACCTCATAACCTTGCTTACTATTATTTCACCCTATCTCCACTATCCCATAACTATTCTCTGCTATTCTCTTTTTTTACTCACTTTTACTTACTGTGTGAATTGTACATGAAAACCCTACTGGAGAAAAAGAAGTTATGTACCTACCATAACGTTCCATGCTAGTTGTCTTCATCTCGCCTTCTTTCTTGCTGGTTGGGATCGGAGCCGATCCTCGGCTCCGACTCGGCCATCTTCTATAGCTCGAGAGCTGTTTACTGGCTCGAGGCTACCCCTTATCCCATGATGCCTAGCGCTAGCTACCCAGATCTCATTTGAAATAGCTAACCCCAGCCATAGCAATATAATGAACCCCTCCAAGCAAAAGGTTGAGCATACCTGTCATACTCTCTAAGTCAGTAGAGGAAACAAACCAGAAAACACTCAGCCAGTGAAACCTGAACTCCTCTCGGTCCAATAGGACAGGGGGATGGAGGGGGGGATGCAAGAAAGAAGGCGAGATGAAGACAACTAACATGGAACGTTATGGTAGGTACATAACTTCTTTATGTTAAGTTGTCTATCTCACCTTCGTTTCTTGCTGGTTGGGACAGTGTCCGTAGCACCTACAATCCTGGGCGGCTCATTGGAACAGACTTTTTAGAACAGTGGAACCAAAGTTAGCTCTACTTCTAGAGACCATATCTAACTTGTAATGAGAAATAAAGGTATGAGGGTTTGCCCACGTAGCAGCTGTGCAGATAGAGTCCATGGGCAACCTCGACTGGAAGGCTACAGAGGTGGCCAAGGCCCTAGTAGAATGACCTTTCGGTTTGATAGATAACTCTTTGTTTCTCAGTTGATAGATGAAGGTAATAATGTTAGACAACCACCTGGATAATGTCACTTTTGAAACTGGGAGACCTTGTTTGCCCCGAGCATAGGAATGGAAAAGTTGGTCCGACTTCCTTATAGCCTTTGTTCTATGCAGGTAAAAACTCAATTGTCTATGAACATCCAGTTGGTGTAATTTGTATTCTGCCTTGTTGGTGTGGTTAGGGAAAAACACAGGGAGGTCTATAGATTGGTTCAGATTATTTTCTGAGCACACTTTCGGAAGGAAAGAGGGATTAGTCCTCCGAGCAACCCTGTCCTTATGAAAAACTAAGTACGGAGGACGAACACTTAGTGCCTGAAGTTCAGAGACTTGTCTGGCTGAAGTAATAGCTACCAGAAAGAGAGTTTTCCACAATAGAAACTTAATAGAGCAGGATGCTGTCGGTTCAAAACGGGGCATAATTAAGGAGGTTAGTACCAAATTAAGGTCCCAAGGAGGAGGGGGATCTCTCACTGGGGGCCTAAGGAGAGTAGTCCCTCTGAGAAAAGCTTTACACAGCTTGTGAGACATAATGTTTACATTAGACAACCCAACATGAAAGTTAGAGATGGCCGCCAATTGAACCCTGATTGTAGCAGAAGCGGACCCAGAATGAAAAAGTTTTGCTAGGAACTCCAAGATTTCGTGTACTGGGGCTGAAAAGGGATCTATGTTCCTAGCCTCTGCCCAACAAGAAAAACGTTTCCATTTGCTAGCATAAGTGGCGGACTTGTGAGAGGAGACAATAATCTCATGAATGGCCGGGGAAATGCTGGGAAGCCTGACTAGGGTTGGAAGTGGAGCAATGAAGCTGTGAGCTGGAGTGTTTGGAGGGATTGATGCAGCCCGCCTGATTGATGAATCAGCAGGTCTGGAATAGGATCCAGAGTCCAAGGCTGCTTGAGAAGGTAATGGTGCAGGAATGGGAACCATATCTGTCGAGGCCAGTAGGGGGCAATGAGGATCATTTTGCAACCCAACGATAATGCTTTCTGTATGAGTTTCGGTATCGGGAAACGGAGAAAAGGCATAAAGAAATCCCTGAGGCCAATCATGGACTAGAGCGTCTCTGGAAGAGTGACCGGGAAGCAGAAGAAGGGAGAAGTAGTTGCTGCATTTGCTGTTGAAAGGGGTGGCAAAAAGATGGCAGCAAGGCTGTCCCCACTTGCAGAAGATCAGATCCGCAACTACCTGATTCAGAGACCACTCATGAGGCATGAGAATAGCTCTGCTGAGCCTGTCCGCTATGACGTTGGAACTCCCAGGGATGTGCTTAGCAATCAGAAATCATTGGGAGGAGATTGCCCACTGTCAGAGTCTGAGTGCTTCTCGACATAGGGGGTAGGACCTGGTTCTGCCCTGCTTGCTGATATACCACACCACTGACATGTTGTCCGTTTGAATTGCAATGGTCCCAGAAGGGAGAGAGTCCTGAAGAGCTTGCAATGCTAGGAGCATGGCTCTCATTTCTAAGACGTTTATGTGCAGATGGTACTCGTGAGGCTGCCAAGTGCCTTGGACTGTCCTGCCCTGATAATGCCCCCCCACCCTATCAGGGAGGCATCTGTGGTCACTGTGGCAACCGGACGGGGCTGAATGAATGGTCTGTCCTGAGACACTAGTGGGGAGACCATCCACCAGGAAAGGTGCCTTTTGCATGTTTCTGTAATCATGATCATGTGAGACATGGGCAGCTGTTGAAAAAGCCACTGTGTGAACAGAAGCCACTAAAGAATTCTCATGTGAAAGCAAGCCAGAGGGATTAGAAGAATTGCCACTGCCATGGGACCCAGAGTTTGAAGGACCAACCTGACTTGGACCTTTTTGTACTGCATTAGAATTTGTACTTGCTGTCGAATTATGGTCACCCTGTCTGCTCCTATATAGGTAATAGATTGACAGGACAACAAGGCAGATTTTTCGAAATTTATTGTAATGCCTAGCTGGGAGCAAATTGTGATTATGTAGTCCCTGGCTTGTAGAAGTTGATGCCTGGTAGTAGCAGTAAGAAGCTAGTCGTCTAGATATGAAAACACCTGGAATCCTTGACGTCTCAGGTGAGCCGTGACCACTGCCATACATTTGGTGAACACCCTGGGGTCTGTGGTGAGACCAAAGGGCAGAGCTCTGAAATGATAATGACTGGCTCCCAGCCGGAAGCGAAGGAATCTCCTGGAGTGTCTGTCCATCTTTATGTGATAGTATGCATCCTGGAGATCTATGGAGCACATCTAATTGTCCTGACTCAGAAAGGGTAGAATGGACTGTAGCGTGACCATCCGAAACTTTGTTCTTAGAACAGACTTGTTTAGTCTGCTGAGATCCAGAATCGGTCTCCAGTCCCCTGTCTTTTTTGGTACCAAAAAGTACCTTGAGTAAGTTCCGGATCCGTGTTAGTCTGCTAGGACTTCCTGGATGACTCTTTTTTCTAGCAGTTTTGAAACTTCTATGACTGCTTGGTCCCTCAGATTGGGTGGAACATCTGGAAGGGATTTGCTTGATGGTAAGAGGGGTTGAAAGAAGGGAATTCTGTAACCTCTGGATATGATTGAGTGTACCCATTTGTCTTGCTTTAAATTGTGCCAGGCTTTTGGGTACAGTGATAGTCTTCCCCCGACTGCCTCCAGAGGCGGGCAGCCGGGCAACCCTTCAGGGATGCTAGAAGGGCTTCTCAGAGAAGGATTCTCTGCTGCTCTGGTTCTGCGGACCCCCTCTGCCATGAGGGCAGCGTCTGTTGTTTCCTCCCCTGCCCCTGGAGGAAAAATCACTACGTGTGTCAGGCGAGGCTCCCTGGGATTTTCAAAACCACATTTTACCACTCTTCTGACCCTTGGGGTATGGTCTGGAAGGAGTGGAAAAACGGATTCCTATGGCAGAGAGAGTCTTGCCTTCCTGTTCACACCTAGTCAGAGTGTCTTTCACCTGTGGTCCAAAGAGAAAGGAACCAACAAAGTGGGTGTTGGTGAATGACGCTCTAAAGGGTTCTGCAAAATTACACAGCTGCATCTATGCATGTCTCCTAAGGGCCACGCCTGTACCTGCAGCTCTACTCGCACCATCGGCTGCATAGGAAATGAGCCTCATGGAAGAGTTGAATACAGAATTAAGGGTTGCCAGCTGAGAAGCCACTTTAGCTTGAGCCCCTTCAGCTGATGGATCCTGAAGGGTATCTCCGAGCTCTTTAAGGAGATCCCTCTGAAACAGGGTAAAATGGCATAAGTAATTCAGTGACCTCATAGAAAAGGTCACTGAAGCAAACATTTGCTTCCCGTATCTATCCATAGTCCTAGACTCCTTGTTAGGAGGATGGACAGATGAAGAAGTTTCCGCTAACTCTTTCTTAGTGGCTGCTGCTACCACCATGGCATCCACAGGAACACGTTTGGTAAGGAACTGCTTATCAAGGGGTGCAGTGATAAACTTGCCGGGTCTCCTTGGGGTTGGTTCCACTGTATCTGGGGCTGACCAAACCTTTCGAGCCACCACTGACATGAGTGGATCGAAAGGCGGAGAAACCCAGGAGGTGGAAAGTCGGGAACCGAACGCATCCAGAAATACAGACTCAACCTCGGTAGGGGCTAGGGGAGTCCAGTTCCCCCTCTGCTTAAGCATTTCTAGGATGTCCTACAAGGAAACATCTTCAGAGGGGGATCCCGGGGACCCTTCCGATTCATCTAAGTCTGTATCAGAAGTGAAAGACTCAGGGGAGTTAATGTGCTTCCTCTTGTATTTCTTCTTCTGAGGGGGCTCCTCTGAATGATCAGGGGAGGCCTCGGAAGAAGAGGAAACACCCAATGAGGTGCCCTGGAGCGCCGGTTCCCCACGCTTGGGGTCTGGAGAAGGAGCAGAGGTTGACGCAGGCACTACAGGGGACGGAGCCAGTGGGGTCGAACGTGGAGCTGACTCAGTGGCCAGAACACTCCTCATGACATCGAAGGCATCCTTGCCACGATGCAGTGAAGGCTCCGGTTCCGAAGAAATCGGAATCCTTCTCTGCACCGAAGGAGACGGCTCCGAGGCCGATGTAGGAGCCGAGCTCACCTGCACTGAAGCTCCGAGAGGGAGAACGAGGTTGAACAAGAGTCCGATGCCACTCGCCCCCTCAGAGCCGACGAGGGAGCCTCGGCGCTCAGATCCCTCGATGGACGGCGCCATTGAGGGAATCAGAGCCGATGACGGAACCGAAGGAGAAATAGTTATCGGAGCCAACAGTTCCATGACTCGAACCCCAATGAACTCCGGCTCCGAGCTCAATGGAGTCAGAGAAGGAATATCGATAGAAGTGGATGGAGCCGACACCTGTTGAGGAGGGCTGGACAACATCTTGGCAAGTGTCTGCGACTTCAGCAACCTACTGACCACTCTCTCCACATCGTGATCCGAGAGCCTAGAGGACCGAGAGGAGTGGGAAGATCTGTGACTGCGCTCACTGTGCAGCAGGGGAGACCGAGGAGCCGAATGTATGGATTCTAGAGAAGGGGACCTCAGCCTCTTGTGGCTCCGTGATGGCTCCGAAGACACTGATGGAGCCGACGGGGAGATAGTCTCCTCAGTTCCAACCGCAACCGAAGTAACAGGTAAAGTTTGAACCAATGATGGCTCCGAGCTTGGAGCCGACGATTTGGTTGGTTTTGAGGATTTCACAGGCTGAGCCTTGTCCGGTGAATCCTGGGGCTTGAGAAGACACCTCAGAATAAGATTATTCTTGCACTCCTGCAGAACTCTTGGGCTAAATGCATGGCATACAGAACAAGAGTCCTGCAGGTGCACTGCGCCTAAGCAATAGATGCAAGACGTGTGCCCATCTGTCAGAGACATTTTCTGACAGCAAGAGTCACACTTCTTGAATCCAAACACCTTGGATTCTTTAGCCATATCCAATAAAATACCTGTAAGATACTACACTGATTTTTGGCCAAAAGGCCGAACAGCGATAACAAAATACCACAACACTAACAACAAAAGACAAAAACACACAGTATACTACAGCTAAAGATTGTTTTTTTTTTTTTTTTTTTTTTTTAAACTAGGAAGCCTCTAACTTAAACGGCTACCTAACAATAAGAAAGAAGGAAAGGCTTAACTAAACTCTAACCTATAAGAAGGGATAGAGGTGGGGGGAGGGGGAGAACTCTCTAATTTAAACGAGTTCTAAGGGAAAGGACTACCAATACACTAAACTAACACAACAAGTTACAGTCTACAATTTAAGCAATAAACTCCCAGTAAAAGCACTAATATAACAAAAAATAGTTCAACGAGAAACTTATACATGCCTGAGCCAGTAAGAACGACACCTTGCAGCTGAAGCAGCAAACGAGATCTGGGTAGCTAGCACTAGGCATCATGGGATAAGGGGTAGCCTCGAGCCAGTAATCAGCTCTCGAGCTATAGAAGATGGCCGAGTCAGAGCCAAGGATCTGCTCCGATCCCAACCAGCAAGAAACAAAGGCGAGATAGACAACTTAACATAATATCTTCTCCCACAGGGTATTTATGTACAGATATCACCTGGTAAAAAAAAAAGTCAGCTGCTTAACGGCAGTGTATTAAGCTGCAATAAAGCATAATCTGAAAAAAAAATGGTTGCCATTTTTTAGGCCCCCTAAACACAGCTTTTCCATTAAATGAGAGTAAAGTAAAAGAAAAAAGTAAATAGAAAAAGTAATGTACGTGTGTGTGAGAGAGAGAAATTCAATGAGCAAGCAAGACTGAGAGAGAAAAATAGAAACAGTGAGTGAGAGAGACTCGGCAGTGAGGAAAACAGCCTAAACTTAAGGACACATTTTAAACACAACCTAAATTTTACATTTGTATGCAGTTTTCTCAACAAAAGTAATATAATGAAACTACAGTATCTGGCTTCATTGATGGACAGTACTCCACTAATTTAGCAGAAAATCAATTTTGAAGGGAAATAGCAAAATTAGAGACAGTTGAGAGGCACGTGGAGAGGCAGTAAAAGTGCCTTTTACTGTATGATTTTATTTACATTTGTTTAATCACACATCTAAACTGTACTCTGTCAAGAAAGTTGCTAAGATTGTTGTTCATTTGTGTGTATATGTGTCAGTGATTCTGTTTATATGTGTGTGAGTACGTCTGTCTGAGTATCTGTGTGTATGTGTGTGTGTGTGTGTGTGTGTGTGTGTGTGTGTGTGTGTGTGTGTGTGTGTGTGTGTGTATCTGGATATTAAGTACTTAAATAAGTTATATTTTAGATGTAAAAGACTTCCTCCAACAACAGTTTCATATGTCTCAGCATGCTTGAAACATTAGGTGGAGGAACTATTTTGTATCAACAATATAACAAAGTATATACAAATAAAAAATAAATATAAAACAGTTCAACAGATAGCCCATTATCTAAGGACAATAATACCCACCCCCAGGGTGAGTGCTATTAGGAAATAACAGACCTTCTGGGTGTGGTGAGGCCTTCAACCTGCAGTGCTGGGCCTCAGTACACCCCTGGGTGGTCTGTTATTTTCTTGATAATCACCTCTGGGTGATCTATTTCCTTGATAATCACCCCTTGGCGATCTGTTATTTCCTTGATAATCGCCCCTGGGTAGTTTGTTATTTACTTGATAATCACCCCTGGGTGGTCTGTTATTTCCTTGATAATCACCCCTGGGTGGTCTGCTATTTCCTTGATAATCACCCCTAGGTGGTCCGTTATTTCCTTGATAATCTCCCCTGGGTAGTTTGTTATTTACTTGATAACCGCCCCTGGGTAGTCTGTTATTTCCTTGATAATCACCCCTGGGTGATCTGCTATTTTCTTGATAATTGCCCCTGGGTGGTCAGTTATTTCCTTGATAATCACCCCTGGGTGGACTGTTATTTCCTTGAATATCATCTCTGGGTGGCCTGTTATTTCCTTTAATATCACCACTGGGCAGTCTATTTCCTTGAGAATCACCCCTGGCTGGTTTGTTATTTCCTTGATAATGCCCCTGGGTGGTCTGTTACTTCCTTGATAATCACTTCTGAGTAGTCTGCTATTTCCTTGATAATCACCCCTAGGTGGTCTGTTGTTTCTTTGAATATTACCATGGGTGGCCTTTTATTTCCTTGATAATGCCCCTGGGTGGTCCGTTATTTCCTTGAATATCACCCGTGGGTGGTCTAGTCTGTTATTTCCTTCATAATCACCTCTGGGTAGTCTATTTCCTTAAATATTACCCCTGGTGGTCTATTATTTCCTTGATAATCACCCCTGGGTGGTCTGTTATTTCCTTGATAATGCCCCCTGGGTGGTCTGTTATTACCTTGATAATCACCCCTGGGTGGTCTGTTATTGCCTTGATAATGCCCTTGGGTGGTCTGCTATTTCTTTGATAATGCCCAGCCTACCAGGAATTATTGATTACATAATATGCACAAAGCTGTACCTACCTTAGAACTATTAGCACTATTCATCCTCCCTACTTAGCAGTACTTCTCAACTCTTTCTATGTATCGTTTTTTCTTATACAATATTTTGCATGTACCAGATATTCCAGTATATTCTGCTATCAATTAATTAATGTTGCAGGAGGCTTGCTCTACTTCCAATGTATTGCTAAACTCTGGAATAGTATTCCCATGTAAATAAAACTCTCTGACAAACTCAGTAGTTCTAAACCACTGCTTAAATAACATCTTAACCAATCCTGGTCCTGTACATGATCATCACAGGGTTAAACCTTTTTCACTGTACAATACTATCCAAATACTCTCCTGAAACATAATATTCTCAACCTTTTACTGAAATGACAAAACAGTTTTTACACATAACTGTTGCCTGTACAATCCACTAAGTTGCATCTGAGCTTTCTCTTTAGTAACTTCCACCTCTGTAAAATCTTAGAATGCATAAATGTAACTACTGTTTGCGTATAAATGTAATTAAAAATGTAACTAAATGTAACTACTGTTTGTGTATAAATGTAAATAGAAATGTAACTACTGTTTGTCAAATAAATGTAAACAGAAATGTAACTACTCCATGTTTGACTGGAACTTAGTATAATGGAATGTAAGCAAATGGAGCTTTTTCTCCCTGGGCCTCCTCTGAAAATGGGTATCACCCAGTCAGACTTTGCTGGTAAACAAAGACGAATAAATAAACAAATAAATATCACTGCACTTTATAGTACATCTTGCATACTATCACAAATGTTGTACACATCTGTCAATTACTGTCAATTTGGTAATGTGTGGCTGTGCGTGTTTAAGAATTCTACAACTCTTCACTTCTAGAAAGGTGAATTGTACTCTAATTACTGCCACAAACGCATGTATCATTACAACAAACCTAATCTTATAATTAACACATTGTGGGACTTTTTACCTCAACAAGGAGAATAGTCAGAAACATTCAGTGCTTAATGAAAGACTAATTAAAACATATGGTGCTTTTTTATTACCCAGTTGTATAAAATGTATCTAAAGTGGTGAATTATGCAAACAATGTGTGTTTGAGATGCATAAACAGCCAATGTCTTGTGAAACTAAGAATAGAAAAATACTAGCTTACATTAATTAGTGCTTCATTGAGGGCTAAACATTTCTGGATATCTTCTTATATAAGAATATCTTCTTATATAAGACATAATGACAGACTCCTGCCTACTGAAAATTCCTTACCTATTAAACAACTTTAAGAGCATTTAAATATATTTTCACTGAAAACCAGTTTTGAAGTACTTCCTTGGGTGATTTACTGCTTAGGCAGAGCTAAAGGATCCTTGCTATAGTTTCTATAAGGGTGTAAACACAGAGTAGGGAATATAAATAAGGAAACATTTACTTTTTGTCCTGCAAGTACATCAAAAGGAAAATAAACAAGCTGTAGAGCTAACAATCAGGTTACAAAGTCGCACAAATCTTTTTCCTTTTATAAATTTAGACAATTCTGCTCTTCTAAGGCAGCATTTTTGGAAAGCAGCACCTGAAACTTTCAGTCTGTTATATTGGATGAAGAAATTACAGTTCTTAATGTGACGCCCCTGCACTGGCCCAGTAATCAAGGAGCCTCAATCCTCACCACTGGCAACAGTGAGGGACTACACAATGGGAGGATGACAAGTACCCACACAGTAAAGTACAATTTCCTTTAAGAGCATGCAGAGATCACAGTCAGCCTGGGGCTGGTTTCTCCCTTATTCTCCAGATCCCCAATAGGACTCCTCACTGGTGCAGCTATAGAATGGAGTCCTTAGCCAGGGTTCCAAGCCAAGTCCTACCAACACTCTCTCTATCCAACCAGTGCTTTGTGTCCCTGCCCAAGTAGCTCACACACACACACACACACACACACACACACACACACACACACACACACACACACACACACACACACACACTTTGAGATTTGATTTATAACACAAACACACACCTGGGAAAGGCTGGCTTGGGTTTACTAGCTATGCCCTCTTCTGCCCAGACTATAAGGTAGTTATCATTACCACCAGAATCCCTTATCAGCTACTTTAACACCCTTACCAAAGGCTGTCCAATCCTACTGTGTAACGCTACTATTAATCCAAATGGTAGTTTGACCAAGTGCAAGGCTATTTAGAAGAGAACTGTACAGTGTCACCAAATACATATACAAGTACTCTTAGAGCTTAACTATGTCTCACAAATATCAGCCACAAATACAGGTTAAAATATATTTAATAATAAATAATAAAAGAACAGGACAATACTCCATCAATCAACACAGTTACTTCAGAGTTCAAAATCACAGGAAGTATTTAAAACAACAATGCAGGACTGTCTCACATAAATACAGAAAACATCTAAACTAATATTTACTATATTCATATCTATAATTAAAAGAAATTGCTGTACCCTAGTTACTTACTATTAGCAAGGCAAATGCAGATGGTGATGATGAGTGGCTGTTCCTGCTAGGTCCAAGACAAAATACAAAATGCCCAGTCACTCTCTTAGAGTTCTTAAATCATTATCAAATATTACTGCTGAGTTAACTTGGATGACATCACTCTTTTTCACCTGACTTCAGTTCCCAGGCTAAACAGAAACTTAACATCTCTGTGTTAAAAATACATATCTCTCAGATGTGCAGCTGCTAGGAAGTCATAAAGCAATAAAACACTTTTTGTACATTTTAAACATAGTAACTACTTCTAGCTCTAGACATTCTGTTTCCTTGCTGCATTGAAACTAACTTTTATAGCACAATTGTAAAGCACTTAATTTCAACTTTTTTCTTGAAATTTTGTAAGTTAATCTTCTATGTTCCAGCAGGGTATGCTGTGGTTACATTCTTGAAGCTCAGTACATAACATGCAGTTCTGCATAAATCATATCAATATTCAGAAATTACATAGAATTATTTACAAAATTCCAGATAGCTGGGCTGGCAGTATCACGAAAACTCAAACTAGTTTTCAGCTCCAGCGACCCTTGAAGTGGTTGAGCCCAGTTGAGAATATTGGGATTCCACCTTACTCCATTCACGCTCGACAGCCCAGCCCATCCACTTGTGCACTGTACTGTGGTGCTGTCTGCTCATATGCTTGCAAACCTAGGCTTGCAAACCTTTAACTTGCCATTTTGCTGCCGCATGTCAATGGCTGGTAAGTAGCCATGTTATGGCCACCTTAACTACAGTGAATTTCCCTCCATAGTAGTTAGTTAAGAAGTTCTGGCAGTGCCCATACCATTCCTAGGCTACAGGAACATGCTTCTCCTTCAGCCTCCTGGGTTGGAACCTGCTGAAACCACAACTGGGTGCTATCTCCTGCTCTGACTGCTCTGAGGAAACTGGCTAAGTACAGACCCCACAAGGCCACCTAGTCCCAGGGCACCTATTTGCTGTAAGAACTTATGGTTTGTCTGGTCACACTCTCCTCCTCTTTCTTCTTTTATCTCTTGTCTTCTGCTCACATCTGGTCCACACCTTCTGGGGTCCACACTTTTTTTTCTTGTTGTAGTTTTAAAGGGCTCATCCATCCAAAGGACCATGGTTTTAAACTTTCTGTGCTACCCTTTGTTGTGTCCTGAATGCTGCCCCTTGCCTTTTTTTCTGACAGGGGACCAGGCCATTGCCTGAGATGCCTGCCACCCATTCCCTACCTTGGTCGTACCACTCTACTATGTCCTACTCCCCCCCCCTGTGCTTTGCTGGGCTTACTCCTGCATGACTTTTCTGTAGCAACCAGGTCTGACATGCCCTGCCCACCTCACCCAGCCACTCCTGGCATGCATCTCCTTATGCTTGCCTAAAGGGCGGCCCAAAATCTCCTGCTCCTGCTAGAGCATAATCTCTAGGTCCTGCTGGGCAACAATCTAGCCTTACCTGGAAAGGATCAAAGGCATTTCATTTCTTCATCCAAAGGGCAAAAGGCAAAACAAATACAAAGAGAAAAATCACTGGGGTCAAAACTCTCTCTGCCACACTCACCCTCAAGGGCACCTGCCCATCAAGTGCAGTATAGCTCATGGGGTTTCATCTCGCCCTAGGCATGGGCTCTGGCTATCCATGGCATCTAGTATTGTCTGACTCATCTTTTTCACTGTATTCCCTAATTTCCACTGTGCCACACTTGACCTGGAACCTTGGTCACAGCATCTCCCAGCTCATAGGGAGGCTGCTGCTGCCCAACTCTCCCTTCCTCCATCACCTCCCTCAAGTCTGATTGACTCTCTAATGCTGTATAGGGGGGGGCAATAAACTACATTGGGCTCCTATCCCTGTAAGGTGGGGTCCCTGGTTTCCCAGTGAACATGCCACAACAGTCCCACTGACACTGCGGGATTCCTAAACCTGGGTAGGGGATAGCTTCTGGGACATTGCTACCCCTTCCACTGAGCTGTCGTCCCCTATATCTGAGATGTCATCAGTCACTTCCCCCCCAAGTCTGCTCACTCCATCCATCTACTCCCTCCTGCCAGGCACAAAATGCCACTTGGTGAGTTCGCCATCCTATCATGGGTCATGTTCATCCTGTTGGCTGCCAACAATGTGCCTTCTAAGACCACCAGCAGTTCTACATTGTAATGCTTCACCAACTTTTACCCCCTCCTGGGCTCCCAAAGCAAGCTGTGTCTGCCTTGGGCAGTCTGACCACCTGCCCCTCCATAGCCTGCTGCTATCGAGCCCTCTTGCTGTCTCGAGCATTTTTTTCTGCTGTTGGGCTGCTTTTTTCTCTTGTAGGGCTCAGCTCAGGTGTTCCCTTGTCCTCCTCCTGTGTTCCCTGAGCCTTGTCCATCAAACCCTGACATCTGCTATTCCAGACTCTCCTCCAATTCACCTCATCCCTCCCTGTCATCTCGAATCACATCTAGACTCCACTTCAAGGAAAAACTCATCAGCAACTCAAAGATTCCTGGGATGTGGAACAAAGACAACCCAAAAATAAGCAAACAATGATGGGGGTAATATTTGTTCTGGGTCTCTAAATGCCCTCTAGCAAACCCCATATCAAATTGAGTAGTCTCTGGGTGGGTAGGGTAGTCTTCAGGTGCTTCATATGAGTCATGGTTCTTGGAAAGCCAGAGGTCCACAGTAACAAGCTCAACTCTGAGGGTCAATTTTTATGAAATTGGCACCTCCCGTTTCAAATTATTTCAAAGCCACAATTTCTTTTCTGGAAAATTTCTAACAAATGCCATGCCACCTCATCTGAGGACAATGCCACTGCCCACTAGGATATACTTTTATCTCTATCTCAGCTGGGGAACCACTTTCCTACTTTTCAACTTGGAACTTGGGGTATTCAGAGGCCCCACCTGATCCATATCAAACCTCCACACAAACTCCTCCCTTGTAGGCAACCTGCATTTCTGCTTGGCTCTGCTCTGCTGCTTAGCTACCTTTGAACATCCCTCCCAAATCCCAGCAAATCCCAGTGCATCTCTGAAATCCTCCTGCCTAAATGATGTATCATGCCCATACTCTTTTGTGCCCATGAATCCTGCAGATGCAAGCTCAATATCACCACCAACACTACTGACTATGCACCCTCTGCACCCTCTCTCCCCTCCTAACTGCTCCACTCTCTCACCCTCGTCCCAGTCCACAGGAGTTACATTCCTATGTCTTAGTATGCCTCCCAGTATCCCTCTTTCCCCTTCCTGGTATCCTCTGACAGTGGTGCCTCACTGTCAGCCTGGGTACTACTACTCACATCTGCCCTTGTAGTCACTCTGTGCAAGGGAACATCAGTACCCACAAGCAGCTGTGCCTCACCTTCAGTCTCACTGCTACAGGGTAGCTCCCTCCCTGAAGTAACCACCTCACCAGTCCTGGCTGCAAGTGTGTGTCTGTCTAGGTCTCCCCCAGGCTATCAGACCCACATACTTTTCTCCAACCCAGACTGCATGTAACTGCATGCACATATAGTACTGAATTATCAAAATCATTCCCTATCAGGACATCTGCAGGGATATCCTTAAACTTTTCCACCCTCCCAGTCAAGGTGAACTCTAGCCAAAGGTATTTGGAATGGGGTCCCCCCTAAAGCTCTGCCTGGAGTAGACTGCCCAGGTAAGTAGTGCTCCTCTTTAACCATTGCAGGCTTCACAATGGTTAGGTCAGAGGCTGTGTCTCTCTTAGCAATGGCCTCTTTCCCATTCACTAAGATAGGATATAACCTCTTGTGGTAGTTTGTTACTTTTGTTGTCTTGAGACAACCTACTACTGGCAATTTGTCATTCCCACTTACTGTGTCTCCCATCTTTTGTTCCCCACCTTGCCTCAGTGGATATTTATATGCTACATGGCCCCACTAGTTGCATTTAAAATATTTAATCCTTGGTCCTGGATGTGTACCTGGAGTAGTGGCTTCCCCTGCTACTTGCAGACTCTGTTGGGGCAGTCTGGGCTGCATACCCTTAGACCCATGAGCAGCATTGGGTGTTCCTTTCCTTTGCAGTGATGCCCTGCTGGCTAGGTATAGGTCTCCCTTCTTCCCCAACTCATCTGCAGTACTGCATTGTCTTATCAGCTAACCAGATTATCATGTCCTTAGGCAAAGTGCTAAGGGCTTGTTCCCTCGCCAAAAGGTCTGCCAGCCCTTCAAAAGTGGTGACCTGACATCCACTCACCCACCTATGAAAATAAGTGCTTAGTTCAGCAATATATTCACACACACTTTCATCTATCTGCCTTGTATCTATGCTCATGAAACTTTCCTATAAGCTTCAGGTGTTAACTTAAAGCATTCTAACAAACACATTTAACTGCATTATAATTTAAGCAATCAGTATCAGTCAGTTTAGAAATTGCAGTTACATCTTTACCATGGAGTAAGAGGGTCAGGAGCCATACCCAGAGCCCTTGGTCAATATTATACTGCTTACATACCTTTTCAAACATATGAATGAAGCTGTCAAAATTATCCTCCCTCTGTAAATTGTTGAAGAAATTTACTGACCTTTGTTGCATCTGGGGTTCGGTTACTCCATTCCTCATTACCTCCATGACTCTGATGAAGAGTCAGCATCTCCTTTTCATGTTGCCTCTGCCTCTCCTTCTCTTCAGCTTTCAGACATCGCAGTTTCTCATTTTCCTCAGCCTTCAGATGTTGCAGTTTGTGATTTTCCTCAGTCTCCAGATGTCTCAGTCTCTCTGCTGCTTCTATTTCCAAACGTTTGACCTCCAGCTCAAGTCTCTTTAACTCCAGACAGATTTTTAAGTCCTCTGTAGAAAGGTTGAACTCTCAATTTTCTGAGAGTTGTACATCTCCAAGGCCAGTCTGATTGTCTTCCTGATTGCTGGTCTGCGATGCAGTTGTGCCTAACGCTGCAATAATTTCTGCTTTAGTCTGGTTGGCATGAACCAGTCCTTTAGCCAGGCACATCTCAGCCAACTGGCTCTTTGTCAGCTTGCTATACCCCCCCCCCTCTGCTGACATGCTTGCCTGCTCTACCTGACTAACTAAGCTAAAAAAAAAAAAAAACAGTTGTGATGGGAAACTCTGAATGTTTACTGCATGGCTGATTAAGAGTACAAACACCTTCAGTGACCACTGTATATAGGCTACAGGAATTCAATAGCCACACCACTACAAGACAATTAATATGTGACGTGGTTATATCACCACTGTCAACCAATTAATATGTGATGTGGATATCCCACCACAGCCAACCAATTAATATGTGATGCCCCTGCACTGGCCCAATAATAAAGGAGCCTCAATCCTCACCACTGGCAAAAGTGAGGAACGTACACAATGGGAGGATGACAAGTACACATACAGTAAAGTACAATTTCCCTTAAAAGCACACAGAAATCACAGTCAGTCTGGGGCTGGTTTCTCCCTCTTTCTCCAGATCTCCAATAAGACTCCCCACTGGCACAGCTATATATACTAACTATGCCCCCTTCTGCCCAGAGTATAAGGTAGTTATCACTGCCACCAGAACCCCTTATCAGCTACCTTAAGGGCCTTACCAAAGGGTGTCCAATCCTACTGTGTAACATTACTATTAATCCAAATGGTAGTCTGACCAAGAGCAAAGCTGCTTAGCAGTGGCCTGTACAGTGTCACCAAATAGATATGCAAGTACCCTAAGAGCTTAAAAATGTCTCATGAATATCAGCCACAAAGATAGGTTTAAATATATTTAATAATAAATAATAAAAGAACAATACAATACTCCATCAATCAACACGATTACTCCAGAGTTCAAAATCACAGGAAATATTTAAAACAACAGTGCAGGACAGTCTCAGATAAATACAGAAAACATCTAAAATAATATTTACTATATTTCTATCTATAAAAGAAATTGCTGTACCCTAGTTGCCTACTATTAGCAAGGCAAATGCAGATGGTGATGATGAGTGGATGTTTTTGCTGGCTCCAAGACAAAATACAAAATGCCCAATCTCTCTCTTAGACAGTTCTTAAATCAATATCAAATATTACTGCTGGGTTAGCTTGGATGATATCACTCCTTGTCACCTGACTTCAGTTCCTAGGCTAAACAGAAACTTAACATCTCAGTGTTAAATATATATATATATATATCAGATGTGCAGCAGCTAGGAAGTCATAAAGCAATAAAAAACACTTTTTTTGCATTTTAAACCTAGTAACTACTTCTAACTAACTAATTCTAACAGCTAGCTCTAGACATCCTGTCTCCTTGCTGCATTGAAACTACTTTTATAACACAATCATAAAGCACATAATTTCAACTTATTATCTTGAAGTTTTGCATGTTAATGTTCTATATTCCAGCAGGGTATGCTGTGGTTACATTCTTGAAGCTCAGTACATAATATACAGTTCTGTATAACTCATATCAATATTCACAAATGGCACAGAATTATTTACAAAATTCCAGACAGCTGGGCTGGCAGTGTCACACTTAAACACAGCATTATCTCTGGAGCATCCTTGCTATCATATTACTGTGGGGGCATTCCTGGCCTTTTACTAGATGCTTAATAATTCATAACAGCATGATTACACTGCCGTTTGCTCAAGTTCTCTGAAACAAAACATCACTCATATAAAAATATGGAGATTAACCCCTTTTTTGACATAACAGTGTGATTATGCATTGTGACTTGATGAGAATAAGAAGGCTCCAGGGCCCGGAACTTATCTTTTAAATTTTGATAAACATGCAGAAGACCCAGTCATTATTTCCACTGAATGCCATTTTGCAGGTAAGATGTATTCTTCTTCCATGTTGGCAGTGGAATATTACTGGTATTATTGTTTATAATGGAATATAACTGCCATTTTCTTTTTCCATAGAACATACTTTCTTCAGTGTCCTTGAATGCATATTTATTATTAGTTATAACTGAGTACATTTTTATCGGTATGCTCAACTGGAATCAAGTCTTTGTCTTGCTAAAGGAGCTTGTGTGTTCTACTGATCCCCAAGGCTGTACAGCAAGTGCTCTGTAACTTACATTAAGGTCACCAGTGGTGACCAAGCTTGAAGCCAAGTCTCAAGCTAAGAAGGAATTACCCTCAAAAGTCCTTACTGGTAGAGTTTGTGAAAGAAGATTCTTGTAAACTAAGAAGGCAACATGCTGATACCCTAAGTCACCTGTCTCAGCAAAGCCTCCCAACTTGGATATACCTAATCAAGTAATGACATCAGATGCCATAGGCAGTGCACCACTGCAGAGTGAGCAACTTAACCTGTGGACTGCCAAAGGGAATGCTGTTAAAAGTGCATGAGTATGTCTACAATAACTGAGACAAACATTGTGGTCTTACACCAAAAGATCAGCAATAAGTGTCAGAGATGACTGCATATTGCATTGTTGAGAGTTATAGTCCATCCACAAGGTGATTATGTAACACAAAAAATGTTTCAACAGGCTTGCATGTCCAGAATGACATATTTAAGCAGATCATATATATGGTGGCCTAGCATGGAGCAAGAAGAAAAGACTTGCAACAAATCAACAATAAATGCACCATTATGCCCATGGGAATGGCAGAGACACCATGATCTACACTACACACAGACTCTGTCAGCTCCTTCCTTGGTGAGTGACCCTGTTTTTGATGGCTGTGTATCCCATGAAGTATACAGCTGCATGTGCAACAACTGACACACTGTGATAAAGTTTTATATCATATACTGCACTTCTGAGGGTGGGGGGGGGTGGCATAATAGTTAAGGTGTTTACCTTAAAAACACAAGGTGCAGGGTTTGATTCTCACACAGGGTAATTGGCTAGGCTTAAAATGGTCCACAGAGGCAGTTAGCCTAGTACTAACCTATGAACCTATGAAATGCTGGGGCTTTTTCCCACTGTAGAATTCTCAGACTTTATGAAAAGAACTAGAATGTATTATGCTGCTATTGCAGCATTTCATACCACTTCTTATAGACTGATAGACAGGGCTGAACAAATTTGGAAGGAATGAATGAATGAATGAATGATGAAAATAAAAGGTGAGTCTGTTGAAACTAGACTGCAACATTTTACATTCCACTACAAAGTTTGTTTTTGTTTGTTTGTTTGTGTCTTTCGGCTTTTCCTGGTTAGGGGTCGCCACAGCGGAACTCCGGTCCGCTAATGATTGGTAGTGGATTTTTACGTACCGGGTTACCAGCCCTGACGCATAACCTTCAACGAAGGCACGCCCCATTCACGTATGCCTCCACACAGAAGATGCTCTAGCTGAGAATTGAACGGGACAATGTCTTGCTATGAGGCGACAATGCTACCGCAGCACCACCACCGCAGTATTCCACTACAATGTTACTCTTCAAATAATAGCAAGTTTGTTACAGGGCTAAGATCAACATTTGATTTGTTGTTTTGATAGTATTGGATCTAAAAAGATAACTGCACAGAAAGCAGAGGTTCAGAAACAGACTTTTGATAAAAATACAAAGTTGAGACATTTTACACCTGCAGATGAAGGCTATATCAGGAGCTATGCTTAATGGATTCCCAGAGTCACTGAGATAGTGTGAGACCTGTGTCTTGTACTGTGGTTATTTGTCATGGTTCATTTGTGCGGAGGCATATAAATGAAATGTGAAGATGACATAGGCAGATTGAATTACTGTGTGAACCTGAACAAGTGACAGAAGGTTTGTAGAGCATAGAGTATTCCCCATACTTGCTTCCAGTGTCACCTGAAACACTTATGAGAATATATTTATGGACACTGGAGTGGCTCTTGCGATGACTGGACACCATGAAGAGCCCTTACCTGTGCCTATGGTAAAAAAAACATTGCTTATAATATCAAACAGTGTCTTGCCTATATAAAAGACTATGTTCATGGTGAAACATTTTTTCCTGGAAAGAGCAAGAATATGATCATTTGTTTAAATGCAGGCTTAGTAGTCTACCCAGGCATTGACAATTAAATAATGAAAACAAAATATTGAAATTGTAAAATAATTCCACTCTATGATAAACATTGAATAGTAAACAACAAGCAAAGGCTGAAGTCTTCAAAATGTATCATACTGAAGCAAGTGTTTATCTGAAATAAACATTACAGCTTATGCAGAGAGATGTTGTAAGGAGGGTCATTCACAGTAGAAGAATGAGTAAGTTAGACACTATTAGGGTCACTTAGCATGTAAAACTTTTACAGACTGACATAATACCACCCCATATCACACGATGCACCACATTGCCTAGACTCTTACAATCTTCGTTGATGTACTTAACTTCAGATGACAAAAAAATGTCCCCAGACAGATGTTGACTAAAAATTTGTTCGAGATCCAAAAATAAACTATTATTCCTACTGCTTAACTTAGTGTCCTAGTTTTTGGTGCACTTTTTTACTTGGTTCTATGCAACTTACTATTAAAAAAGACCCCTTCTAACTCTCTATTCTTAACCTTAGGTTACTTCTAAGCACATTTTCCTTTCATTACTGTTTGGTAGGCTTTTTATCTCTTAAGTCATCATGAAGAACAACTGCCAAAAGTACATTTGCTGTCTGCTACATCATCTACCAAGTAAATGTTGGGTCCTCTACTTCTTCAATGACAAAAATGTCAATGGCAGTGCACACCCATATCCTTCACAAAAACGTAAAATATGCCAGCACCCTAATGACAAATATAATCCTTCCTCCTCTTCAATGTTAGAGTCTAATTTGAGAAAAAATAAAGAGTTAGCAAAGAAAGTAGGAATTAAAGTTGTTGAAAGTGAATCTGCGTCATCTATTTTAGAAGTTTGGCACTACAAACCTGCTACAGTAACACTCACCCTGTCTTCTTCCTGTCATTCTGGATCTAGGTTACGATAAGTAACACCCTCTCTTCTTCCTGTCATTCTGGATCTAGGTTACGATACGTAACACTCACCCTCTCTTCTTCCTGTCATTCTGGATCTAGGTTATGACAGTAACACTCACCCTGTCTTCTTCCTGTCATTCTGGATCTAGGTTACGATAAGTAACACTCACCCTGCCTTCTTCCTGTCAGTCTGGATCTAGGTTATGACAGTAACACTCACCCTCTCTTCTTCCTGTCATTCTGGATCTAGGTTATGACAGTAACACTCACCCTGCCTTCTTCCTGTCAGTCTGGATCTAGGTTACAACAGTAACACTCACCCTCTCTTCTTCCTGTCAGTCTGGATCTAGGTTACAACAGTAACACTCACCCTCTCTTCTTCCTGTCATTCTGGATCTAGGTTATGACAGTAACACTCACCCTCTCTTCTTCCTGTCATTCTGGATCTAGGTTATGACAGTAACACTCACCCTGTCTTCTTCCTGTCAGTCTGGATTTAGGTTACGACAATAACACTCACCCTGTCTTCTTCCTGTCAGTCTGGATCTAGGTTATGACGGTAACACTCATCCTGCCTTCTTCCTGTCAGTCTGGATCTAGGTTACGACAGTAACACTCACCCTGCCTTCTTCCTGTCATTCTGGATCTAGGTTACGACAGTAACACTCACCCTGTCTTCTTCCTGTCAAACTGGATCTAGGTTACGACAGTAACACTCACCCTGTCTTCTTCCTGTCAGTCTGGATCTAGGTTACGACAGTAACACTCACCCTGTCTTCTTCCTGTCAGTCTGGATCTAGGTTACGACAGTAACACTCACCCTGCCTTCTTCCTGTCATTCTGGATCTAGGTTATGACGGTAACACTCACCCTGTCTTCTTCCTGTCAGTCTGGATCTAGGTTACGATAAGTAACACTCACCCTGTCTTCTTCCTGTCAGTCTGGATCTAGGTTAAGATAAGCTAACAGCCCTGTTAATGTATCTTTGCAACCCCTTCCTTTAGCTTTTCCATTGAGAACACACACTCCTTAGTACTCCTTTCACACAAACTACAAACCCACTGGCTCCTCAGGTTTCTGTACTGGTGTCAAGGATGCCAGTACTCAACCGTTCAGCATCTATGTCAATGTTGAGGCCATTTCAGTGCCTGAAACTGTGATGATGATACAATCTGTGTTGTAGTTCTTGGCAGTGATGTTGCCAACATCAATTGCTTCATCAAGCATAAAAGTATTTGAGATCATTACTACTGGCACCAGTGAATTTCCTGTCTCCAAAACTCAGGCCTGGGGCTTTGGTGCTAATGTCAGTGCCTGCCCTTTAGCATCAGTGTCAGCCCTGGTGTACCAGTTCCCTCAGTACTCAATGCCAAGGCTCTTGGAACTGGCATATTAATTTATATCAGGCTTGATGCTAAGCTGGTAACATGTTTTGCAGTGGCTCCTCTGGCACTGCATTACACCTAATACTGACACCAGACACTCCATGGAGCAGGCTTTCTGTAAGTTATCTTTGTTATTTGTCAGGCAGCAAAACAGAGAAACTCAAGGCCTTGTGCATCCCATCCCTTCATGACTTCAGTATTCAACAGTGTGTCTCTGGCATTGCTCAGGGGGAAGTACTTGGACTTCCCTGCAAAGTCCATAGTGCCTGCTTATAAAGTTAAGGAGGATGCAACCTCCCCAGCATTCCCATAAGATCCCAAGTTTGGGGAATTCCAGTATATGATGAAAGGGATGGCTTACTGATCCATAGTGGCATCTGGTGACTTCAAAGCAAGTGGGAGGACTGTAGGACACAATGGAGTGGGTGGGGCTAATTGGAATGGGGTGGGGTTCTACTATGACAGCTCAATGACCATTGCCTGTGGTCAAACAACAGATAGGGTGCCTCTGTACCCATGCTTTATAATCACTTTCCTGACTATATACATGTCTGATGTCCGAATTCTATGAACAAGGCAAGCCATAGGTGATATGAAGCCCTAGACAAAGGAATACATAGACCCCCTGCTACACAGTGGTTCCCCTCTGTGTCTTTCTAGTGACCCCCCCATTTTTCTCTCATCCTGGTGCCACACCACCCAGTCAGATTACTATTTTGTTTTTTTTCACACTTCATCTTAGTTTTTGGCTTTTCCCCATATACCCTAACTGGGCAAGAGTCCATTGTAGTATGCTTGGCAGAAGTAACTGAATTAAACCTGAAGTAATACGGTCCTAGATGCTCTGAGGTGCACCTCAGAGCTTTTTAACAACCTTTTGATCCAATGATGGCCTGAACAAAACATTATGAGTAAAGAAGGAAATTCAGTCTTTTCCTTTCAAGGAGAAATATATTGTGTCTAAAGCTTAATACTGAAAGCTAACAAAACAGCAGTTGCTCAATAAACTGAGAAGATAAATGCATGCAAGACTATATAAATCCAATCTGGAATACTGCCAGATTTCCTACTCTCTAAAAAAAATAGTTACCTTCTGTGTACCCCTCTGGTGCTAGATTGGTGGGAAAGTAAAAGTACAAATGGTCAGAGGTATGTGCTAGACAGCTGGGGTTTGGGAGAAGATACCAAAACACACAGACAAAACCCACACAGAGAAAGGAACTACATACAGACTCCACACACAAAGAATGATTGCCAAAAAACTCAACCAGAAATACAAACACTGTTAAATAGCAACACAATTCAATGAGACAGTCTGCAAAGATCAGCTGCTATCACACACATCCTGCCCAGACACACACACACACACACACACTCGCACACTCATTTTCATCACGTACAACCCCCACAGCCATCAATTACAACCACTTATAACTGTGACGATTCATCTCATACAAATGAATGATAAATACAGAAGTACTGTACAGGAATGCATCTTCTCAGCTCACTGCTGTCAGAATACACTATGAAAACTTCTGCAATCCACACACACACACACACACACACACACACACACACACACACACACACACACACACACACACACACACACGCACACACACAAAACTTAACTCTCATCCTCTTCATTCAAGAATCAAGGAGAAAGCTAAAAATAATGGTGGACAAAGGACCAAAATCAGAGATAACTATTAATTCCAAATACTTACAAAATTGCTAGATTACCAGGCTTTGCCATTAGCTCACTTTTTTTCTGAAAGCTGTTAAGTCTGAAACTCAAATCTCTGTCAAAAATTGCAGACTGCAGTCCTCAATGATTTACCAGAAGGGAAAAAAAACTTTATAAAGAACAGACAAAATATGAAGCAAATATCAGGACCAGTTGAAGGCATCTATACCCCACCATAATAACACACACACACACACACACACACACACACACACACACACACACACACACACACACACACACACACACGCACACACACAAAACTTAACTCTCATCCTCTTCATTCAAGAATCAAGGAGAAAGCTAAAAATAATGGTGGACAAAGGACCAAAATCAGAGATAACTATTAATTCCAAATACTTACAAAATTGCTAGATTACCAGGCTTTGCCATTAGCTCACTTTTTTTCTGAAAGCTGTTAAGTCTGAAACTCAAATCTCTGTCAAAAATTGCAGACTGCAGTCCTCAATGATTTACCAGAAGGGAAAAAAAACTTTATAAAGAACAGACAAAATATGAAGCAAATATCAGGACCAGTTGAAGGCATCTATACCCCACCATAATAACACACACACACACACACACACACACACACACACACACACACACACACACACACACACACAATAATAGCATAAGCAGTAAATCTTTGAAAGATAAAAGCCAGCGGTTGTTATTGTACCATTCCAATACAGATATCTCTAGATCAATAAAAAATAAATCAAAAGCCACAACCATTAACAATATAATAAAGAAACCCTTTTCTTAAAATAAATAAAATTAAGCATTTTACTTAGTAAAATTAATGATAAAATCAACTTTGAGCTTACACGGAAATACAAAGTAAATGTGTTTTTTTAAACAGACAAATCACATTAAGAATTACTGTGACAGCTGTCAGGTGATAATTTTAAATACCACTGTCCTAATTATCAGCTGTTTCCACCATGGCAAGGTGCATGGTACGGGCCATATACAACACTGCCAAATATTTATTTAGATGGCATCCAAATTATACTGTTGGAACTGTAGCTCAGGTTAACTGATTTTCCTGAGATCACTAAAAAAGAAGTTATGTCCTTACCATAACATTCCATGTGGAGTGTTCATCTCGCCTTTGTTCTTACACACGGGTTCGGAGCCGATCCTCGGCTCCGAGTCGGCCGAATTGCAAAGCTCTGAATCTCAGAGAAGCTCGAGACCAGCCCATATCCCACAATCCTCCCTGCCATTACTCAGATCTAGTTTGCAAACAAACCAGACCAAAAGATCCAACACCTCCGGAGGTAGAAGTATACACTCTCTTCAGCCATTCAGAGACACTCTCTCACCATAGCAATAACTAATGGTCTAAACATATATCCCATGATACACGGGACCATATACCCCAGAAGGGGTCAAGACACGTCGATCAGACTCTAATCCTACCAGTTCTTCCAAACACGTGGGGAGGGAAAGGGAGGGAATGTAAGAACAAAGGCGAGATGAACACTCCACATGCAACGTTATGGTAAGGACATAACTTCTTTATGTAAGAGTGTTCAATCTCGCCGTTTGTTCTTGCACACGGGTAGCGTCCCTAGCTCCGTCACCCCGAGTGACTCATGGAAGAACGTTCCTAAGCACAGTGGAACCAAATGATGTCCTGTCCTTGGAGACTTTGTCCACTCTATAATGAGTGGTGAAAGTATGTGGCTTAGACCACGTGGCTGCTGCACAAATAGTGTCCAAAGGCAAACGAGCTGCATGAGCTAAGGAAGTGAAGACGGATCTGGTAGAATGGGCCTTAGGTTTGGTGGGTAAGGATTGATTTGATTTAGAGTATACAAAGGTTATACAGTCAGCAAGCCATTTAGATAGTGTACATTTAGTAATTGCCATGCCCTTTTTATTGTCTGCAAATGCGACGAAGAGCTGATCCATTTTCCTGTAAGCTTTGGTCCTATCCAAATAAAATCTTAATTGCCTGTGAACATCCAACTTGTGCAACATATACTCCAGTTTATTAGTATGGTTCTTGAAAAAGGTAGGGAGTTCTATAGACTGACAAAGATTAACCAGTAACCATACACTCGCAAGCAACAATTGTAGACGCTCAGTAATCTGGGTCAATAAAGGCTGTCTTCCATATAAATTCCACCACTACCAGAAAGCTTCCAATTCAACTATTTCCTTTTATTGTACACGATAACACAGATTTAGCGCTTTCATCTCCATACCTGGAGACCTCATCAGAATCAATCAATTGACAGATATGGGAAGGCTTCTGGTGAGGCCTCCAAGGAACAGGGGGAACCCTCTGGGGTGGTTGAGGCAATTGGGCTCTACACTTGGGATGGATCGTGGGAGCAGAAACAGAAAGTGGCCCTTTTGGGGAAGGAGAAGATTCCCCTGATGATGTGGTTGTCTGTGCAGACAATACTTTCCTCATAAGGTCAAAGGCCCCCAAACCCCTGGCCGAGGGCTCCCCCGGTTCCGAAGAACACGGGAGCATCCCAGACCCTTTACCTTAAAAACACAAGGTGCAGGGTTTGATTCTCACACAGGGTAATTGGCTAGGCTTAAAATGGTCCACAGAGGCAGTTAGCCTAGTACTAACCTATGAACCTATGAAATGCTGCGGCTTTTTCCCACTGTAGAATTCTCAGACTTTATGAAAAGAACTAGAATGTATTATGCTGCTATTGCAGCATTTCATACCACTTCTTATAGACTGATAGACAGGGCTGAACACATTTGGAAGGAATGAATGAATGAATGATGAAAATAAAAGGTGAGTCTGTTGAAACTAGACTGCAACATTTTACATTCCACTACAAAGTTTGTTTTTGTTTGTTTGTTTGTGTCTTTCGGCTTTTCCCGGTTAGGGGTCGCCACAGCAGAACTCCGGTCCGCTAATGATTGGTAGTGGATTTTTACATACCGGGTTACCAGCCCTGACGCATAACCTTCAACGAAGGCATTCACGTATGCCTCCACACAGAAGATGCTCTAGCTGAGAATTGAACGGGACAATGTCTTGCTATGAGGCGACAATGCTACCGCAACACCACCACCGCAGTATTCCACTACAATGTTACTACAAATAATAGCAAGTTTGTTACAGGGCTAAGATCAACATTTGATTTGTTGTTTTGATAGTATTGGATCTAAAAAGATAACTGCACAGAAAGCAGAGGTTCAGAAACAGACTTTTGATAAAAATACAAAGTTGAGACATTTTACACCTGCAGATGAAAGCTATATCAGGAGCTATGCTTAATGGATTCCCAGAGTCACTGAGATAGTGTGAGACCTGTGTCTTGTACTGTGGTTATTCGTCATGGTTCATTTGTGTGGAGGCATATAAATGAAATGTGAAGATGACATAGGCAGATTGAATTACTGTGTGAACCTGAACAAGTGACAGAAGGTTTGTAGAGCATAGAGTATTCCCCATACTTGCTTCCAGTGTCACCTGAAACACTTATGAGAATATATTTATGGACACTGGAGTGGCTCTTGCGATGACTGGACACCATGAAGAGCCCTTACCTGTGCCTATGGTAAAAAAAACATTGCTTATAATATCAAACAGTGTCTTGCCTATATAAAAGACTATGTTCATGGTGAAACATTTTTCCTGGAAAGAGCAAGAATATGATCATTTGTTTAAATGCAGGCTTAGTAGTCTACCCAGGCATTGACAATTAAATAATGAAAACAAAATATTGAAATTGTAAAATAATTCCACTCTATGATAAACATTGAATAGTAAACAACAAGCAAAGGCTGAAGTCTTCAAAATGTATCATACTGAAGCAAGTGTTTATCTGAAATAAACATTACAGCTTATGCAGAGAGATGTTGTAAGGAGGGTCATTCACAGTAGAAGAATGAGTAAGTTAGACACTATTAGGGTCACTTAGCATGTAAAACCTTTGCAGACTGACATAATACCACCCCATATCACACGATGCACCACATTGCCTAGACTCTTACAATCTTCGTTGATGTACTTAACTTCAGATGACAAAAAAATGTCCCCAGACAGATGTTGACTAAAAATTTGTTCGAGATCCAAAAATAAACTATTATTCCTACTGCTTAACTTAGTGTCCTAGTTTTTGGTGCACTTTTTTACTTGGTTCTATGCAACTTACTATTAAAAAAGACCCCTTCTAACTCTCTATTCTTAACCTTAGGTTACTTCTAAGCACATTTTCCTTTCATTACTGTTTGGTAGGCTTTTTATCTCTTAAGTCATCATGAAGAACAACTGCCAAAAGTACATTTGCTGTCTGCTACATCATCTACCAAGTAAATGTTGGGTCCTCTACTTCTTCAATGACAAAAATGTCAATGGCAGTGCACACCCATATCCTTCACAAAAACGTAAAATACGCCAGCACACTAATGACAAATATAATCCTTCCTCCTCTTCAATGTTAGAGTCTAATTTGAGAATAAATAAAGAGTTAGCAAAGAAAGTAGGAATTAAAGTTGTTGAAAGTGAATCTGCGTCATCTATTTTAGAAGTTTGGCACTACAAACCTGCTACAGTAACACTCACCCTGTCTTCTTCCTGTCATTCTGGATCTAGGTTACGATAAGTAACACTTACCCTCTCTTCTTCCTGTCATTCTGGATCTAGGTTACGATAAGTAACACTCACCCTCTCTTCTTCCTGTCATTCTGGATCTAGGTTATGACAGTAACACTCACCCTGTCTTCTTCCTGTCATTCTGGATCTAGGTTACGATAAGTAACACTCACCCTGCCTTCTTCCTGTCAGTCTGGATCTAGGTTATGACAGTAACACTCACCCTCTCTTCTTCCTGTCATTCTGGATCTAGGTTATGATAAGTAACACTCACCCTGCCTTCTTCCTGACAGTCTGGATCTAGGTTACAACAGTAACACTCACCCTCTCTTCTTCCTGTCAGTCTGGATCTAGGTTACAACAGTAACACTCACCCTCTCTTCTTCCTGTCATTCTGGATCTAGGTTATGACAGTAACACTCACCCTGTCTTCTTCCTGTCAGTCTGGATCTAGGTTATGACAGTAACACTCACCCTGTCTTCTTCCTGTCAGTCTGGATTTAGGTTACCACAATAACACTCACCCTGTCTTCTTCCTGTCAGTCTGGATCTAGGTTATGACGGTAACACTCATCCTGCCTTCTTCCTGTCAGTCTGGATCTAGGTTATGACAGTAACACTCACCCTGCCTTCTTCCTGTCATTCTGGATCTAGTTTACGACAGTAACACTCACACTGTCTTCTTCCTGTCAAACTGGATCTAGGTTACGACAGTAACACTCACCCTGTCTTCTTCCTGTCAGTCTGGATCTAGGTTACGACAGTAACACTCACCATGTCTTCTTCCTGTCAGTCTGGATCTAGTTTACGACAGTAACACTCACCCTGCCTTCTTCCTGTCGATCTGGATCTAGGTTATGACGGTAACACTCACCCTATCTTCTTCCTGTCAGTCTGGATCTAGGTTACGATAAGTAACACTCACCCTGTCTTCTTCCTGTCAGTCTGGTTCTAGGTTACGATAAGCTAACAGCCCTTTTAATGTCTCTTTGCAACCCCTTCCTTTAGCTTTTCCATTGAGAACACACACTCCTTAGTACTCCTTTCACACAAACTACAAACCCACTGGCTCCTCAGGTTTCTGTACTGGTGTCAAAGATGCCAGTACTCAACCGTTCAGAATCTATGTCAATGTTGAGGCCATTTCAGTGCCTGAAACTGTGATGATGATACAATCTGTGTTGTAGTTCTTGGCAGTGATGTCGCCAACATCAATTGCTTCATCAAGCATAAAAGTATTTGAGATCATTACTACTGGCACCAGTGAATTTCCTGTCTCCAAAACTCAGGCCTGGGGCTTTGGTGCTAATGTCAGTGCCTGCCCTTTAGCATCAGTGTCAGCCCTGGTGTACCAGTTCCCTCAGTACTCAATGCCAGGGCTCTTGGAACTGGCAGATTAATTTATATCAGGCTTGATGCTAAGCTGGTAACATGTTTTGCAGTGGCTCCTCTGGCACTGCATTACACCTAATACTGACACCAGACACTCCATGGAGCAGGCTTTCTGTAAGTTATCTTTGTTATTTGTCAGGCAGCAAAACAGAGAAACTCAAGGCCTTGTGCATCCCATCCCTTCATGACTTCAGTATTCAACAGTGTGTCTCTGGCATTGCTCAGGGGGAAGTACTTGGACTTCCCTGCAAAGTCCCTAGTGCCTGCTTATAAAGTTAAGGAGGATGCAACCTCCCCAGCATTCCCATAAGATCCCAAGTTTGGGGAATTCCAGTATATGATGAAAGGGATGGCTTACTGATCCATAGTGGCATCTGGTGACTTCAAAGCAAGTGGGAGGACTGTAGGACACAATGGAGTGGGTGGGGCTAATTGGAATGGGGTGGGGTTCTACTATGACAGCTCAATGACCATTGCCTGTGGTCAAACAACAGATAGGGTGCCTCTGTACCCATGCTTTATAATCACTTTCCTGACTATATACATGTCTGATGTCCGAATTCTATGAACAAGGCAAGCCATAGGTGATATGAAGCCCTAGACAAAGGAATACATAGACCCCCTGCTACACAGTGGTTCCCTCTGTGTCTTTCTAGTGACCCCCATTTTTCTCTCATCCTGGTGCCACACCACCCAGTCAGATTACTATTTTGTTTTTTTTCACACTTCATCTTAGTTTTGGCTTTTCCCCATATACCCTAACTGGGCAAGAGTCCATTGTAGTATGCTTGGCAGAAGTAACTGAATTAAACCTGAAGTAATACGGTCCTAGATGCTCTGAGGTGCACCTCAGAGCTTTTAACAACCTTTGATACAATGATGGCCTGAAAAAACATCATGAGTAAAGAAGGAAATTCAGTCTTTTCCTTTCAAGGAGAAATATATTGTGTCTAAAGCTTAATACTGAAAGCTAACAAAACAGCAGTTGCTCAATAAACTGAGAAGATAAATGCATGCAAGACTATATAAATCCAATCTGGAATACTGCCAGATTTCCTACTCTCTAAAAAAAAATAGTTACCTTCTGTGTACCCCTCTGGTGCTAGATTGGTGGGAAAGTAAAAGTACAAATGGTCAGAGGTATGTGCTAGACAGCTGGGGTTTGGGAGAAGATACCAAAACACACAGACAAAACCCACACAGAGAAAGGAACTACATACAGACTCCACACACAAAGAATGATTGCCAAAAAACTCAACCAGAAATACAAACACTGTTAAATAGCAACACAATTCAATGAGACAGTCTGCAAAGATCAGCTGCTATCACACACATCCTGCCCAGACACACACACACACACACACACTGCACACTCATTTTCATCACGTACAACCCCACAGCCATCAATTACAACCACTTATAACTGTGACGATTCATCTCATACAAATGAATGATAAATACAGAAGTACTGTACAGGAATGCATCTTCTCAGCTCACTGCTGTCAGAATACACTATGAAAACTTCTGCAATCCACACACACACACACACACACACACACACATGCACACACACACACACACACACACACACACACACGCACACACACAAAACTTAACTCTCATCCTCTTCATTCAAGAATCAAGGAGAACGCTAAAAATAATGGTGGACAAAGGACCAAAATCAGAGATAACTATTAATTCCAAATACTATTAGCTCTTTTTTCTGAAAGCTGTTAAGTCTGAAACTCAAATTCTGTCAAAATTGCAGACTGCAGTCCTCAATGATTTACCAGAAGGAAAAAAAAAATAAAAGAGAACAGACAATACAAAAATAAATATCAGACCAGTTTGAAGGCATCTATCCCCCACCATACCACACACCAGAAGGAAAAAACTTTGTAAAGAAATAGACAAAAACAGAAGCAAATATGAGGACCAGTATTGAAGGCATCATTAACACACACACACACACACACACACACACACACACACACACACACACACACACACACACACACACGCACACACACAAAACTTAACTCTCATCCTCTTCATTCAAGAATCAAGGAGAAAGCTAAAAATAATGGTGGACAAAGGACCAAAATCAGAGATAACTATTAATTCCAAATACTTACAAAATTGCTAGATTACCAGGCTTTGCCATTAGCTCACTTTTTCTGAAAGCTGTTAAGTCTGAAACTCAAATCTCTGTCAAAAATTGCAGACTGCAGTCCTCAATGATTTACCAGAAGGGAAAAAAAACTTTATAAAGAACAGACAAAATATGAAGCAAATATCAGGACCAGTTGAAGGCATCTATACCCCACCATAATACACACACACACACACACACACACACACACACACACACACACACACACACACACACACACACACAATAATAGCATAAGCAGTAAATCTTTGAAAGATAAAAGCCAGCGGTTGTTATTGTACCATTCCAATACAGATATCTCTAGATCAATAAAAAATAAATCAAAAGCCACAACCATTAACAATATAATAAAGAAACCCTTTTCTTAAAATAAATAAAATTAAGCATTTTACTTAGTAAAATTAATGATAAAATCAACTTTGAGCTTTCACGGAAATACAAAGTAAATGTGTTTTTTTAAACAGACAAATCACATTAAGAATTACTGTGACAGCTGTCAGGTGATAATTTTAAATACCACTGTCCTAATTATCAGCTGTTTCCACCATGGCAAGGTGCATGGTACGGGCCATATACAACACTGCCAAATGTTTATTTAGATGGCATCCAAATTATACTGTTGGAACTGTAGCTCAGGTTAACTGATTTTCCTGAGATCACTAAAAAAGAAGTTATGTCCTTACCATAACGTTCCATGTGGAGTGCTCATCTCGCCTTAGTTCTTACACACGGGTTCGGAGCCGATCCTCGGCTCCGAGTCGGCCGAATTGCAAAGCTCTGAATCTCAGAGAAGCTCGAGACCAGCCCATATCCCACAATCCTCCCTGCCATTACTCAGATCTAGTTTGCAAACAAACCAGACCAAAAGATCCAACACCTCCGGAGGTAGAAGTATACACTCTCTTCAGCCATTCAGAGACACTCTCTCACCATAGCAATAACTAATGGTCTAAACATATATCCCATGATACACGGGACCATATACCCCAGAAGGGGTCAAGACACGTCGATCAGACTCTAATCCTACCAGTTCTTCCAAACACGTGGGGAGGGAAAGGAAGGGAATGTAAGAACAAAGGCGAGATGAACACTCCACATGGAACGTTATGGTAAGGACATAACTTCTTTATGTAAGAGTGTTCAATCTCGCCGTTTGTTCTTGCACACGGGTAGCGTCCCTAGCTCCGTCACCCTGAGTGACTCATGGAAGAATGTTCCTAAGCACAGTGGAACCAAATGATGTCCTGTCCTTGGAGACTTTGTCCACTCTATAATGAGTGATGAAAGTATGTGGCTTAGACCACGTGGCTGCTGCACAAATAGTGTCCAAAGGCAAACGAGCTGCATGAGCTAAGGAAGTGAAGACGGATCTGGTAGAATGGGCCTTAGGTTTGGTGGGTAAGGATTGATTTGATTTAGAGTATACAAAGGTTATACAGTCAGCAAGCCATTTAGATAGTGTACATTTAGTAATTGCCATGCCCTTTTTATTGTCTGCAAATGCGACGAAGAGCTGATCCATTTTCCTGTAAGCTTTGGTCCTATCCAAATAAAATCTTAATTGCCTGTGAACATCCAACTTGTGCAACATATACTCCAGTTTATTAGTATGGTTCTTGAAAAAGGTAGGGAGTTCTATAGACTGACAAAGATTAACCAGTAACCATACACTCGCAAGCAACAATTGTAGACGCTCAGTAATCTGGGTCAATAAAGGCTGTCTTCCATATAAATTCCACCACTACCAGAAAGCTTCCAATTCAACTATTTCCTTTTATTGTACATGATAACACAGATTTAGCACTTTCATCTCCATACCTGGAGACCTCATCAGAATCAATCAATTGATTCTGATGAGGTCTCCAGGTTTGGAGATGAAAGCGCTAAATCTGTGTTATCGTGTACAATAAAAGGAAATAATTGAATTGGAAGCTTTCTGGTAGTGGTGGAATTTATATGGAAGACAGCCTTTATTGACCCAGATTACTGAGCGTCTACAGTTCTATAGACTGGTTAATATTCGTAACTGAGCATACTTTTGGAAGGAAAGATGGATTTGTACGCAAACAGACCCTGTCTGGATGGAATATCAAGTAAGGTGGACTGACCGATAATGCTTGCAACTCTGATACTCTACGAGCTGAGGTCATGGCGACGAGGAACAGCGTCTTCCATGATAAGAACTTTAAGAGACATGACGAAGCAGGTTCAAAAGGTGGCAACATGAGTTGCGACAGCAACAAATTCAGGCTCCATGGAAAGAAAGGTTTTCTGACAGGCGGTCTAAGATGGAAGGTTCTTTCATAAAGGCCTTACAAATTCTGTGAGACATAATGGGAGAACCTTCCTCACCAATATGGAAGTTTGATATGGCCGCCAACTGTACTCTTAGCGTGGAAGTAGAAGCTGCTTCATGAAAAAGGATAGATAAGAATTCTAAAATTTTATGTAGAGGAGCTACCAAGGGGTCTAAGTTTTGGCTAGATGCCCAATATACAAAGCGTTTCCACTTACTCGTATAGAGTTTAGTAGTGGAAGCTTTATGAGAAGCAACCAGAATGTGTTGAACTGCCGGGGGGAGTAGATGAGACCTGGCTAGGCAGGGAAGCGGAGCAGCCAAGCTGCTAGTTTGAGGGACTGTAGAGACGGGTGAGGAACTCCCGACGAATGGGTCAGTAGATCTGGTACTGGGTCCAGAATCCATGGTTCCTCTATTTGATAGGCTCGAAGAAAGGGGAACCATATTTGACGAGGCCAGAATGGGGCTATGAGTATTATAGTCCTTTCCAGGTTCCTGGCTTTCTGTAGAAATCTGAGAATCAAGGGAGTAGGCGTAAATGCATATAGGAGACCCGGGGGCCAATCGTGTATCAGTGCATCCCTGGGGACATCCCCCGGAGGGGGTAGAAGGGCAAAGTAGCTTCTGCATTTTGCATTCAACAGGGAAGCAAACAGATTGCAGCAAGGCTGGCCCCATTTGCGGAAGATCTTTTCCGCAATCTGTGAATTGAGGGACCACTCGTGAGGTAACAGGATGGCTCTGCTCAACCTGTCCGCAATGACGTTGGATGACCCCGGGATGTGCGTTGCTATCAGAAAGCGACCTGTGGACTCTGCCCATTGCCAAATTCTCATGGCCTCTCTGCATAACGGGTAAGACCTGGTTCCCCCTTGCTTGTTTATGTACCAGACTACAGACATGTTGTCTGTCTGAACTGCTACTGTTCCTAGAGGTAAGAGGGCTTGGAAGTGTTGCAACGCCAGGAACACCGCCCTCAACTCCAGAACATTTATATGTAGAGTGTACTCCATGCTGGACCATTCTCCTTGGACTGTTCTTCCCTGAAAAAGGCCCCCCCACCCTATCAGGGAAGCATCCGTGGTTATTGTGACTGTTGGACTGGGTAGAACGAACGGACGACCCATAGTGAAGTTCTGATTGTGCACCCACCATGAGAGGTCCCATCTGCAAGAGTCTGTTATCCTGATCTCGTGCGCTAGGGGTAGGTGTTGGAATGACCACTGCGCGAAGAGCAGCCATTGTAGGATCCTCATGTGTAACCTTCCCATAGGGACTGCAATTAGTGTGGCTGCCATCAATCCCAACACTTTTAACACCAGTTTGGCTGGGGCTTTCTTGCTGACCAGAAGAAGAAGAACCTGCTGTTTGAGGGTTGAGGCCCTTATTGGAGGGAGCTTTAGTAGTGTCGATTGTGTATTTAGGTCTGCTCCGATGAAGGAAATACACTGTGTGGGCGATAAGCAAGACTTTTCGAAGTTTATGGAAATCCCTAAGTGGGAACAAAGGCTGACTGTATAGTCTCTGGCTTGCAATGGACAACGCTCGGTGGTAGCGGTGAGGAGCCAGTCGTCCAGATAGGGAAACACATGGAATCCTTGTCGTCTCAAGTGAGACGCAACTACTGCCATGCATTTGGTGAATACCCTGGGGGCTGAGGTGAGTCCAAAGGGCAGAGCTCGAAACTGAAAGTGACTGGCTCCCAGCCAGAAGCGCAGGTGATCTCTGGACGGTCTGGCCATTTTGATGTGGTAGTACACATCTTTGAGATCTATAGAGCACATCCAATCATCCTTCTGTAAGAATGGAAGGATTGATTGAAGCGTGACCATCCGGAACTTTTCCTTCTTCATGAAGTTGTTGAGATGGCTGAGATCTAAGATCGGTCTCCAGTCCCCTGTCTTTTTTGGAACTAAAAAGAACCTTGAGTAAGTTCCGGATTCTCTTTGGTCTGCCGGGACTGGTTGGACGACTCTGTTTTTGAGCAGCTTTGAAATTTCTACAGCTGCCGGATTTCGCAGACGGGGTGGCACGTCTGGAAACCTTCTTTGTAGAGGTGGGGTTGATGTGAAGGGGATTTTGTATCCTCTGGTTATAATGCTTTTTACCCAAGAATCCAAAGTAATATTTAGCCAGGCCAGTGGGTATAAAGCCAAGTGACCCCTGACTGCCTCCAGAGCAGGACAGCCGGGCCTCCCTTCAGGAGTGCTGGAAAGGCTTCCCAGGGACGGAATCCCTGTCGCCTTGGTTATGCGGACCCCCTCTGCAGCCGGGGCGGCATCTTCCATTTCTACCCCCTCCTCTGCCTCTGGAGGGGGTATCACTCTGTGTGGTCTGGAAAGATCCCTGATTCTTACGGAACCACATTTTTCCGCCTCGTTGCCCTTTGGGGTACGGTCTAGTAGGAGCAGAAAAATGGACCCTGACAGCATACAGGGTCTTTCCCTCTTGCTCACACCGAGTGAGAGTCTCCTTAACCTTGGGCCCGAAAAGTGTGGCACCATCAAAAGGGGCACTGGCAAAGGAAGACTTGAAGGCTTCCGCAAAGGAGCACAGCCACATCCATGATTGTCTTCGAAGCACAATCGCTGAATCTGCAGCTCTACTCAATCCCTTGGCTGCATACGAGATGAGCCTCATGGATGAGTTTACTATGGAGGTGAGGGTGTTAAGTTGTGCTGTTACTTTTTCTGAAACAGCAGCATCTGTGTTACCCTGGAGGGTATCTGTCAGCTCCTTGATGAGATCCCTCTGCAAACGTGTGAAGTGAGTCAAATAGTTTAGCGAACGCATGGAAAAAGTCGCTGAACTAAAAACACGCTTCCCATATCTGTCCATAGTCCTAGAATCCTTATTAGGAGGATGAACAGATGAGGAAGACTCAGACATCTCCTTTTTCATGGCTGCCGCCACCACCATAGCATCGACAGGAACTCCCTTGGTGAGATAAGATTTATCTTGGGGGGCAGTGATGAACTTGTTTGGTTTCCTAGGGACTGGTTCCACTGTGTCAGGTGCCTCCCATGCCCTTCGAGCAATCAAATCCATTAATTCATCGAAGGGTGGAGTCACCCAGGAGGTAGAAGGTTGAGCCCCAAAAGCCTTCAGCAGCACCGACTCATCCTCAGTGGGGGCTAGGGATTGCCAATCACCCCTCTGTTTCAAGATCTCCAGGATGTCTGCAAATGACACATCCTCCGAGGGTGATTTGGGGGACCCCTCTGCCTCATCCAAGTCAGTGTCAGACGTTAGAGATTCCTGTGGGGAATCTATGTGCCTCCTCTTGCACAACTGTTTCCTCGGGACCTCATCAGAGGGGGCTTCTGATGAGGCCTCCAAGGAACAGGGGGAACCCTCTGGGGTGGCTGAGGCAATTGGGCTCTACACTTGGGATGGATCGTGGGAGCAGAAACAGAAAGTGGCCCTTTTGGGGAAGGAGAAGATTCCCCTGATGATGTGGTTGTCTGTGCAGACAGTACTTTCCTCATAAGGTCAAAGGCCCCCGAACCCCTGGCCGAGTGCTCCCCCAGTTCCGAAGAACACGGGAGCATCCCAGACCCAGGTGCCGTGGGCTCCGACCCCGAGGACAGAGCCGAGCCAGTCTGTGCCGAGGCCCCGAGAGGGAGAGTCGGTACCGACAGGTCGGTATGACTCTCGGTCCCAGAACCGAGGAGAGACCGTCGGCTCTGTGACTCCCCTATCGGTTCCGAAGGAGTCGAAGTCAATGGTGTCGATCGTGCAATGGACGGTTTCGGCACCGAATGTTTCCACTATCATCAGGTCATCCTCTCCCAGCTCCGAGATCTGGATGGGTCTCGAAGGAGGACCCGTTGGAGATATGGGGAGGCCTTCTAGTTTCGACACCAACTGGGAGGAAACTGCAATTAACTTGGAAAGGGCCGTGTTTTCCATGAGTTTCTGCACAACACGATCCACATCTGTCTCAGATAAAGGTCTGGAAGAACGGGTCAAAGGAGCCGAAGATGGCACCGACCGAAGTATGGATGGTGGTGGCAGCTCCGACACCAGTTCCAAGATCTGGGGCTCAGGAAAAGATAAATGTTTGACGCTCGGCCCCGAGATCTGTGGAACCGGCGAACGAACCCTAGAAGATGAACTCGGAGCCGATGACATGGGCTCCGACATCTTAGACCCCTTCGAGGATTTAGAAGCCTGATCCGACTTGTCCAAAGCCTCTTGAAAGGCAGGCTTCAGTAACCCTCTGTCTATGAGCTTCCTGCGTCTATCTGTCATGACCCTCCCGCTAAAGGAATGGCAAATAGAGCAATCCTCTTGAAGATGGAGAGGGCCAAGACAGTAGACGCAGGAAGCATGATTGTCAGTAATGGACATTTTCTGCCCACACTGACATCTTTTAAAGCCAGATTTAGCTTTTTCTGACATACTAATATAACAACAATAGCTAATGAGTAGAGAAAAACTGCTAATCCTATATGTATATAGATATCTAGAAAGGGCTATATAAAAGAAGACACTCACAAAACCACACCCAAAGAAAGAAGGGTTAGGCCACAAAAGGGTGCCTGAAGAAAAAAAGGGTATATATATATATATATATATATATATATATATATATATATATATATATATATAACACACACACACACAGCACTTCTATAAAATCAGTAGCTTATCTGTAAATAGAAACCAATTATCAATTTTCTATCTGGTCCGAGTTCTCCTCGATCCGATCTGTTGCAGCGGCAAACTAGATCTGAGTAATGGCAGGGAGGATTGTGGGATATGGGCTGGTCTCGAGCTTCTCTGAGATTCAGAGCTTTGCAATTCGGCCGACTCGGAGCTGAGGATCGGCTCCGAACCCGTGTGTAAGAACAAACGGCGAGATTGAACACTCTTACATGTGGCCTTTATAAAATTCTCCTCTTTAGTGCCCATGCATTTTCAGCCCTGAGTTCAAGGCACATCTGGGAAATGTGGAGAAGGGGAAAACCCATAACTACTGTGGTATAATGTCTCAGTATCTCCAGGGCTCCTCTTGTATGACACAGAGGAACATACCTCTCAAACTACATGTATTGAAAGTAAGTAGAAAGGTTAATGAAAATTTTATTTTATTTTATTTTACATTTCTTTACAGGGAAAGTCCGACTGGACACAGGTCCATTTTCAGCAGAGGCCCGGGAAGAAAAGCTCCAGTTTACATACATAGTAGAGAAAAAAAAACAAATACAACATAATAAAGCAATGCTAGCAGCACATAGTAAATAGCTCCAGATAACATATTAGTTGAGAATAAACATACAACTCTTAGTAGCATGCATTATATAGTAACAATAATATACATTCATTGGAATATTATCAATGGGATTAATATAGGGCATCCACAATAAAAAACAAGTTCCTCATAACAATAATTTAAAAGGGTTTAACATAGATTTCTCACATTGTAACAGTGCCAGATGTTTTAGATAGTCGTGTTGTTACCAAATGAGAAGGGGAAGCATCAATGTACAGATACTATGAGTGTGAAATAAGAAATAACTGGTAGCGAGCAAGATGACCATAGGGACAAATTAAAGTAGTGATTATTGGATCAATATGAGATACAACAGGGTTAGTTCTGTGGCTATTGCCGGGTTTTGTTTGAGGCTATTTGGTTGTATGACGAAAAATAGATTGTTAAGTATATGTTCAGCCTGTGGTTCATATAGTGGATTTTCAAGAGTTTTTTAAATTGTATAGCAGAGCTATTAGATGTCAGGTGGTTAGGTAGAGTATTGCAAGCTTTAGCAATAGTGAAACCAAAGAGAGATTTCCCAGCATCATTACTGTATTTAATGACATATAGGAGATTATGATTACTAGATCTTAAGGTTTTTGTAGTAGTATAGGGTTGAATTAAATTCTGGAGTGATGGGATTTTGTCAGGATAGTGGTACAACTTGTGTGCCAGTGACAATTGATTGAGTTGCAATAGATGGGGCAGTTCAAGCCAGTTCAGCTGTTTAAGTGATACACAGTGATGGGTCCTGTATGAGGCCTCTGTAGCAAACCTGGCAATCTTGTTATAACAAAATTCTAATTTGTTTAAGTCAGTCTTGAAAAGATTAGTTAGAATTGGGGATGCATAGAGGAGGGTCCATAAGAGATGTGTCCTAGCTACTGTGGCTTTAGTGGGTCTAGTGAGAAATTGCTTGTTCAGATAGAGGAGTCCTACTTTTTTGTGAACTTTCTTGACATTTGTGCTATGCTAGATACATAATTTGCATAATGTTTATTTAATGGATTGCATAGTCTCCTGCTTCCAGTAGGATTATAGGATACTATTCAGAAAGACAAGTTTAAATACTGAGGCTGAGAAAATGACATACAACTACAAGCATATTATCATGTATTTCTTGTTAGAATTTTACAGAAACATCTTTCTTTTCTTTGTGTTTTGATTCATAGTTTTTCTAAGTAGACAATGATACACTGTACATAAAGGGACTATTTATATGAATACTAAGAAACTATATGCATTTGATTTTAACTTAGCAAAACCAATCTCAAACCATAGCACAACAAAAAGCATTTGACATCCCAGTGTATTGTATCAGTAAAATGGACTCTTGGCGTCAAGACAAGGCAAGTATCAGTGTGACAGTGGTCATTTAATACCTGTGATCAAGTAACAGTGAGGTCAGTGGCAACTTAACTGTGCTGGTAAGGAACGATGTAAATCTTTCACCAAGTATAATTAACTACTAAACATAGTGCCATCACCAGCACTGAGCCAGATTAGCTACTTGCCCCAATTACTTTTAGGAAGTCATAGCTAAGCTCTTCTTAACACTAATTTATATACCTCTAGTCCCCTCCTTCAGTTAACAGGCTGAACAATTATAAAGATGCATGCACTTTCACAAAAACAAGACTATTCTTGCTGATATAAGTACAGAGTGGAATGGACTATACAGATTTCTTTTAAAGAGAAATCTTTCTTTGCTAAAATTCTCTCAGCTGGTAAACTAAAAGTGGCAAGACCTAACTCTGACACACATACAGCATCTACTCTAGAGTTACTATAACAAAGATTCCTCATAAAGATATATTGGCATAGGTACTTCCAAACTATGCTAGTGATGAGTGTTCAGCTTTCCTGCTAGTCTTTTAATCGTTCTCACTCCCTACAGTCACTTTTCAAATCTGTGGAATCATTAATAAGAGCTTGAAAGCACTGACTGGACTCAAACTCTTTTGTATAAAACTGCAGCAACTCAGCTGTGTCTATATTTTACAACTGAATTACTGCCTACTCAGGACAGTTCTTCCATTTAATAATAAGAACAGTGTCTGGTGAAAGCACAACCTTGGTTAAGTCCTCACATCAAAACTCTCTTAAAGGGCTGAGAGATGTCTGAAAAAAGGGAAGGGAGAGGAGATCCTACTAAATGTACTACTAAATATCAAGCTGACAGTAACAAATGCAGCCAATTCACTTATTATCAACCTAAAATATTCTGGGAGACACTTAGCAAATCACCTAATACCACAATATTTACTAAACCTCCTGCTAATAAATGTCTAGGATATACACAAAATGATAGTAAAATTTCTTTTTTCCAGTCCAACACAATTACTGAATGGAATTACACTCCCTGTTCCTAATACTTCTCTGCATAAGTACATACAAACATTTCTTCTTCTTCTTCTTCTTTTGGCTTTTCCCGGTTAGGGGTTGCCACAAGCGGATCACCTGTCTGCTCAAGATTGGTAGTGGAGTTTTACGGTGTTGAGTTGCCAGCCCGGCGCCCAACCTTCACCAGAAGGCACACACATGCACGCACACACACCTGGGGCCAATTTAGAGTGCCCAATCCACCTACAGCATGTCTTTGGGATGTGGGAGGAAACCGGAGCACCCGGAGGAAACCCACGCTACCACAGTGAGGACATGCAGACTCTGCACTGAACCAGGGGAACCTCTTGCTGTGAGGCGACAATGCTAACCACTGTACCACTGTGGCCGCATACAAACAAAACACCATTTTACTTTACACATCATTAGCTACAAAGCTCTACATTTCTTTTTGAACCCAGGCCCCAAGAACTCTCACACTTGAAGCAAGAATCTAAAATATGATCTTATGGTCCACTGAGTCCACCAAAAATTCTTAAAAAACAGGAAGCTCTGTATTATGTAAACAGACAAACTTTATATTTATTCTTTCTCGTACTACCAGCTGGCATGTTTCCTATGTTATATTTTCAAATATTCTATAAAAAGACCAGTTTCTTCCTTGACTCTGAGTTAGAATCACATGATATCTATCGGGCTGCCTGTGGCAAAAATCTTAGGGAAGGCTGTCTAGAACTGGATACTAGAATGTATAAATATGTCTTTAAAAAAACAGCCTGTACTGTGCAATAAATTAAGAGGTTTGTGCTGTGTGACCTGTGAAATGTGCTCAGTCATGTTCCTTGTATACGTTACAGGTACATGTTATGGACAAGCACAAGAGTTTCTGAAATTAGTTATACACAGACACACAATTTCACACACACACACACACACACACACACACACACACACACACACACACACACACACACACACACACACACAATCACATGTATGTAGTTTATGTTACACATTTCCATCTAAGCAATAACAGAAATAACAGATGTAGGGCATCAGCTGCACATGCAGTGAAGTTTACTATTAATATACAATACACAAAATTACACTAAAATAACTAAAACTAAACAAATGCAGTAGTGTAATGATACACATGGCTCAGTATCAGACTCCCCTGCACATTAATGTGAATCCTCTCCTAATACGCCTGTGTCAGTGAGAATTTGTTGCTGTGTGTACCTTGGCTGTTGCACTTTCTCATCATATTTAAAGAACAGCAAGGCTTGCCTCCTAAAATGACCCTGAGTGGTATAATTGTCCTACACACCTGAAATATATGCCAGCCTTCTCTATTTTTGTAATAATGACCTACTGGCTCGGCTATGTTATCTGGCTAAATTAACTCAGTGGCTGTACTTTCTGCTATTATCTGCTCGCATCACAGAAACGGTCCGCGAAAGCTGTAGCTGCTGCCCTAGTGTAATTTAAATGTTACCTATGCTCTGTTCCTGAGTCCTGGAGCCTAATTGTATAGTTTCATGGTATTGGGTAAACTGCAGTTCATATCCTACTGTGCTGCTTTTTAGAGCAGGAGTACATAAACCAACTGTGTGTACTTGAATGCTACCTCATTCCATGTTTTTGCTTGTTTTTTTGTTCTAACGACACTGCCTGCTTAGCTATATTGACTGTTTTACTGCATTGCAAGCCTGTTTGGCGCTGCTGCTGTGTAGATATCCCCTACATACTCTCACCTGCACATAAAGCTCTCTTCTAGGTTACCCTCACTACAGACACATCTGTAGGCTACGCAACTATAGTCTGTTACCATAGGTTTTACAAACCAGTTTTCCACACAGCTATCCATACAATTCCTGACTTGTTTAACATAACCTATTTCCTTCCTTTAAGGCCTGCTGTGCATTGATTAAAATCCCCAGGTGTTCACAACTCTGCTAAGGGATTCCCCAGCTTTCCTGCCTCTGAAAGAACCTCCTAAGGGACATTGAAGTTGCCTACTGGTACTACTATCGCACCCCAAGTCCTGTCTGCAATGTGTATGTACTCTATTGTGCTACATATCACTAAATGTACTTTTATTGTATTTCTCACTGAGAGCATGCTAGTAGCCTACCCTAGACTCTAAGTACCCCTATTATACAGCTCTCATATCCCTGTATTACAAGCCTTGCTATTTCTCACTTAAGCCACTAGGTGGCAGTACTTTACCTTCTTTTTTCCTTCCCGTTTTTTGCTACAGTTACTGCAGTTTTCTCTGCATCTACTACCCCCCTGTATTAGTTTCTACACAGGTTTTTAACCTGCCCTTTACCCCTAGTACCGCCTCACTTCTGTGCCTGCTTCCTGTTCCACTGATAGTCTTTTGCTGACTTCTGCTCTGCTCTGCTTCCTTCTCCTTGGCTCTACCCCACTCCGTTCGCCCTTTGGGCTCACTCCGCTCCCCTACCCTGCCCCCAATTCTCACCTGCCCCAACACACCTACCTTTATTCTTCCTTTTCTCCACCCACCCAGCCTAATTACCCAATAGGAACTCTTCCCTCATTACTCCACCTACTTACAACCATCCCACTTAAACACATCACTCTCTCTACCTCGCTAGCAATTAAAGTCCCTTCCTCTTTCTTATAATTTTAAGAAAACCTTTATCTCTTTCAAAACCCTCTCTTCTTCATAGCCATATCTCGTCTCCAAATCTATACCTATCATTCTCCCTTTGCACAGATATGCTCTCCTTAATTCTCCACATCCTCCAGGCCCCCTGCTTCCTCCTTGTGTTCCTAATTCCCCTATGCTATGCCAGCTCATATTCCTCCAATACCTGTCCAATATTACCTTCAACAATAACTACCACACAAACCCACCTTCACCTTCAATCTTACTCTCATTTCCATTCTATCTCCTCTTCGCTCATTCAGCTTAACCCTCTGCACCTCTTCCACCCTAAAAATGTCTCCACCGCAACTAAGATACTGACACCTAAACTAATCTTAGATTTAACCAAACTCTTACTTTGCAAACCTAAATGGCTAAAGGTTATTCCCTTTAACAACCTGAAAACACAAACGGAACACCACTGCAGCCAGAACGATGTAAAAGAAAAGAAACGCAATTTATTTAAAGACCAAAACAGCGTTTTCGCTTCCAGAAAGCCAGAAGCTTCATCAGCAGTTGAAAGGATTAAAACCTAATGCATTTAAAACAAAGTAACTGGCACTTGTTGACGACATCACCACAAGCGCCACAAGGTTGCTTAAAGGGGCAACGATGAAACTTAAAAGGGCAACAATAACAAGGAGAGCGGGTAAATACAAATACATAGTATGCCCTGTAAAACTTATATAAAAAAAATTAAAACATTCTATAATGAAGTGTGAAGCTAAAAAGCTGTATATAGTGAATATCAATAGACAAGTGCAACTAAATGTACTACTGCATCGGGTCACCTAACAGGAGCAAGCAATATAAAAAAAGCTACATATCAAAGGAAAATCAATATGTTGAGGTTGCTATTACTTTAAACTATAAATGGAATAGAACACTGAATGGGCTTAACCCTAGCAAAGCATTATATGCAACATTATTCACTGTCCTTGGAATTGACCAATGGGATAGGTTGGTACGCCACCAAGAGTAAAAAAGTACTATCTAAGGTAGCTCTTATATTTAAGAATTGCAGCAATGTTACAGTTTTGTTTAGCCCAGGAAATGAAAAGGCCCAGTTGAGTTGCCATTCGAGCTCACGAGTCTCGACAATGAGAGATTGTGGGCCACCTCTGATATCCATGCTGATATGATCAATACCCATGAACAGGAAGCTGTGGCCGCTGTTGTTAAGAATATGTTTTGACAACGCGTTGTCGCTTTTCTTATTGTTGATAGCGTAGATGTGTTGGTATATACGGTCACAGAAGCGTCTATCTGTTTTACCAACATAGAAAGCTGCGCAGCATTGGCAAAATGCTACGTATACTATGGCCTTCGTTTTACAATTAATTTTGTGATTGATGAAATATTTCCTCTCCCCAATGATGAAAGAGTTACCTACTCGCAGGTATCTGCACCATTTGCAACACCCACAAGTAGATGTGCCCTTTATTCTCGTCAAGTGTTCACATTTCGTATTTCTCTGTAAAATATCTTTAAGATTATTACCCCTCCTGTAAGTGAAGATAGGAGATAAACCTAACCTATCGTGTAGCCCCGAATTCATGATAAAAAACCAGTTCTTCCTCATGATGGAGCAAATATGCCTTGAGTTTGTGTTGAAGGCAGTAATGAAACTGGCCGAGAAGTCAGGGTCCTTTTTGGTGTCCACAACAATAGTATCCTGCCCACAAGATGGATCCAAAGGCAATGGATCCAATGTGTCTAATGGTCTTCCACTTGGCGAGGGGGGAGATCTAGAGGAGAGAAGAGGTGTGAGAAAACCCTCCAAATGTTTAGAGGAGACTTCCACAGTCAAATCAATGACCAAGTCTACCGGGTATCCTCTGTTTAAGAAGAAGTCTTTAAGTAAGGCACATTCTTTTTTGAAGGCTTCATCGGTGCTGCACATACGGGCTGCCCTCACTAGTTGTCCCTTCACAATCGACCTCTTCTGTTTCCAGGGGTGACAACTTGAAAAATGCAAGAAGGAATTGCAGTAGGTGGTTTTCCTAAAAATGGAAGAACAAAAATTGTTGTTGAAATTGTCCTTTACCAGTTGTACATCCAAATAGTCGATGACAGAGGAAGAGAAATGGTGTGTGAATCTTAAAAATTCAGTTGTGGAATTCATGTATGAAATGAGTTCCAGAGCTTCCTCTTCACCTCCTTCAAAAAGGATGAAAATGTCGTCCAAAAATCATGTGTAGATTTTTGAACAACTGAGAAAAACAGGAGAATTAAATAGGAAAAATTTCTCCCAGTAGGCTACATATAGATTCGCAACACAACTGCCACACGGGGAACCCATTGCAATTCCTTTCTTTTGCAAGAAGTATTGATTGTTGAAAATGAAGAAATTAGAGGATAAGACAATGTCAAGCAAGACCGTGACAATATGAATGTCATTACTGGGAGCCCCAAGCTCCCGAAGCATGAGTTCAATCCATTCAACCGCTTCTACGTGAGGGATGGAGGTGTACAAATCCACCACGTCTATAGTCAGGAAATTAAGATCAGCGTTGAATTGCACATCATTAATCAAGTTGAGGAACGCCCAAGAGTCTTTACAAATCTGCGGGATAGATTTCAAATATCTACCAATGATGTTATCAATGATACGGGCACAGGGGTGCGTGATAGAACTTCTTCCATCAACTAGTGCCCGCATAGGTGGATCAGAAAGGCTCTTGTGGATTTTGGGGATCCCAAACATGACTGGTACTTTAGGCATGGTGATGTCAACAAAATTGTAAGTATCAATGTCAATTCTGCCTTCCAGGAAAAGATCCCTGAAATACCCTCTAATTCTTTTATATGCAGTGGACAGCTCGTTCAAGGATGAAGTAGCATAGGCAGGGGAATCGAGTACCCTCAGCATTCTCCTGGTGTGGTCTTCCTTGTCGAAGATAACTAGACCACCTCCCTTATCTGGTTTAATAACTCGGACAGCTTTATCGCAGAGATTGTTCAAGCTTGCGACTTGATCCTGGGATATATTCCTTGATCTTAAGTTGCGGTTGTGGAAAAATAAGTGTCTCAGGTCAAGTTCACAGGCGCTTTCAAAGATGTGAAGACCAGGGTGTAAAGGAGGGTTGAATGAACTAGTTAACTTCAATTTGTTGTCCAGTGCAGAAGATTCACTATTGAAAAAAACTTTCAAGTTTAATTTCCGCACATAGAATTTAAGATCCATCAGTGTTTTAGCTAATTTAAATTGGTGGTCGGGTACAAAATTTAACCCTTTTGCCAGAAGTTCAACCAGTTCTTGGTCAATCAAAGTATTAGAGAAATTGTAAATGTGGAAGTCGCCTTTAAGATTAGAAATGACATGAGGCAGGTTGTCGTCACCAGAAAGGCAGACTGTGTGGGGTGGAATTTCATCAATTAATTCCACCTCTTGTACCTCTGGTTCCGGTTGCCCTTCTTCCCTAAAAAAGGCCTCTGTTGATTATTGTAGTTGTGTGCTTTATTTTGGTTTTTAAGCCTATTGCTTCTTCTAGGCCCTTGCACAGGACTAGCCGGACTATTAGTGTCTGTGATATCCTCATCACAGAGGGGCTCTTCCAGCATTTCATTATCACATCTATTATGTGCTGGGTCATCCCTTTCTGCATAGATATTTTGTCTAGTAACCTTTTTTGCCAGATTCGGGTACGCACAGTACGTCTGGTAAGCCAACCTGTCTCTTGTTAACTTTTTGCCCTTGTTAACTTTAAGTTTGGACAGTAGAGCATCAATGCTGGTAAAAATACGGCCATAGTCATATTTATACCTAACAAAGTTAATATCAACTTTAATCGCGTTGTCCAAGTTGGATGTTTCTTCCAATAAAATTGTAATTTGTTTGGAATAGTTTTTAATCATTAATTCCAGGAGTTCTGTGCCTTGTCTATTGAACAGAGACTCCAATTCGGATACAAAAGCAGCATCTGAAAAAAGGCCAGTAGGAGAAAAAGAACTCCTTAATCCTTTAGGAATAACAGCTTCAGCCAAACATTGTTTAAAATATGCAACTTCTAATTGCAATTTTTTCAGTTTCAGTAGTTTACCATCTAGAAATCTCAGCTTCTCTGCTATGTTATCAGAAATGTTACCTGAGTCAGATGGGTCCGTCACCGATGGCCCTGCTCCAGAAAAATCACCAAAAGAGAGAGGTGCTAAGTTGTTGGCCCATTCGGACAATGAGGGCACATCCATGAGTGGTCCGTGACCCGAAATCTGGTGACTGCTAGGCATAGCAGGTAGCTGTCTAGGCGCTGGATTTGTAGAATTGCTGCCATTTCCTGCAGGCATGGAAGGCAAAGCAGCATTGTTAGAAAGCAGGTTGCCCTCCGAGATTATCGACCCTTGCGAAATCGACTGGGCAGGTTGTTGACCAGCTGGAATGAATGATGCGTTGGAACCAAGTGAATTATTTTGCAGGTTAGTTTGTGTAAAGACCCGACTAGTTACATGGTCTCCGCTCCACCTTTCAATGTTGTCAAGTCTTAGATTGATGCAATCTAAGCGTTGAGAAAGTGCTACCAACAGCCCTTTCATGTTCGTTTGATCATTAGAGTTCTCTGTACTGGTACTACAGGTACCAAATAAGTTCGGCGTTACTGGGCTCAATGGTGTTGCAGACATAATACAAACGAGTTGAATAAAAAACAAGGAAACTCACTGAAAACAGAAATGGAACACCACTGCAGCCAGAACAATGTAAAAGAAAAGAAACGCAATTTATTTAAAGACCAAAACAGCGTTTTCGCTTCCAGAAAGCCAGAAGCTTCATCAGCAGTTGAAAGGATTAAAACCTAATGCATTTAAAACAAAGTAACTGGCGCTTGTTGACGACATCACCACAAGCGCCACAAGGTTGCTTAAAGGGGCAACGATGAAACTTAAAAGGGCAACAATAACAAGGAGAGCGGGTAAATACAAATACATAGTATGCCCTGTAAAACTTATATATAAAAAAATTAAAACATTCTATAATGAAGTGTGAAGCTAAAAAGCTATATATAGTGAATATCAATAGACAAGAGCAACTAAATGTACTACTGCATCGGGTCACCTAACAGGAGCAAGCAATATAAAAAAAGCTACATATCAAAGGAAAATCAATATGTTGAGGTTGCTATTACTTTAAACTATAGATGGAATAGAACATGCCTTCCATGCCTGCAGGAAATGGCAGCAATTCTACGAATCCAGCGCCTAGACAGCTACCTGCTATGCCTAGCAGTCAACAGATTTCGGGTCACAGACCACTCATGGATGTGCCCTCATTGTCCGAATGGGCCAACAACTTAGCACCTCTCTCTTTTGGTGATTTTTCTGGAGCAGGGCCATCGGTGACGGACCCATCTGACTCAGGTAACATTTCTGATAACATAGCAGAGAAGCTGAGATTTCTAGATGGTAAACTACTGAAACTGAAAAAATTGCAATTAGAAGTTGCATATTTTAAACAATGTTTGGCTGAAGCTGTTATTCCTAAAGGATTAAGGAGTTCTTTTTCTCCTACTGGCCTTTTTTCGGATGCTGCTTTTGTATCCGAATTGGAGTATCTGTTCAATAGACAAGGCGCAGAACTCCTGGAATTAATGATTAAAAACTATTTCAAACAAATTACAATTTTATTGGAAGAAACATCCAACTTGGACAACGCGATTAAAGTTGATATTAACTTTGTTAGGTATAAATATGACTATGGCCGTATTTTTACCAGCATTGATGCTCTACTGTCCAAACTTAAAGTTAACAAGGGCAAAAAGTTAACAAGAGACAGATTGGCTTACCAGACGTACTGTGCGTACCCGAATCTGGCAAAAAAGGTTACTAGACAAAATATCTATGCAGAAAGGGATGACCCAGCACATAATAGATGTGATAATGAAATGCTGGAAGAGCCCCTCTGTGATGAGGACATCACAGACACTAATAGTCCGGCTAGTCCTGTGCAAGGGCCTAGAAGAAGCAATAGGCTTAAAAACCAAAATAAAGCACACAACTACAATAATCAACAGAGGCCTTTTTTAGGGAAGAAGGGCAACCGGAACCAGAGGTACAAGAGGTGGAATTAATTGATGAAATTCCACCCCACACAGTCTGCCTTTCTGGTGACGACAACCTGCCTCATGTCATTTCTAATCTTAAAGGCGACTTCCACATTTACAATTTCTCTAATACTTTGATTGACCAAGAACTGGTTGAACTTCTGGCAAAAGGGTTAAATTTTGTACCCGACCACCAATTTAAATTAGCTAAAACACTGATGGATCTTAAATTCTATGTGCGGAAATTAAACTTGAAAGTTTTTTTCAATAGTGAATCTTCTGCACTGGACAACAAATTGAAGTTAACTAGTTCATTCAACCCTCCTTTACACCCTGGTCTTCACATCTTTGAAAGCGCCTGTGAATTTGACCTGAGACACTTATTTTTCCACAACCGCAACTTAAGATCAACAAGGAATATATCCCAGGATCAAGTCGCAAGCTTGAACAATCTCTGCGATAAAGCTGTCCGAGTCATTAAACCAGATAAGGGAGGTGGTCTAGTTATCTTCGACAAGGAAGACTACACCAGGAGAATGCTGAGGGTACTCGATTCCCCTGCCTATGCTACTTCATCCTTGAACGAGCTGTCCACTGCATATAAAAGAATTAGAGGGTATTTCAGGGATCTTTTCCTGGAAGGCAGAATTGACATTGATACTTACAATTTTGTTGACATCACCATGCCTAAAGTACCAGTCATGTTTGGGATCCCCAAAATCCACAAGAGCCTTTCTGATCCACCTATGCGGGCACTAGTTGATGGAAGAAGTTCTATCACGCACCCCTGTGCCCGTATCATTGATAACATCATTGGTAGATATTTGAAATCTGTCCCAGATTTGTAAAGACTCTTGGGCGTTCCTCAACTTGATTAATGATGTGCAATTCAACGCTGATCTTAATTTCCTGACTATAGACGTGGTGGATTTGTACACCTCCATCCCTCACGTAGAAGCGGTTGAATGGATTGAACTCATGCTTCGGGAGCTTGGGGCTCCCAGTAGTGACATTCATATTGTCACGGTCTTGCTTGACATTGTCTTATCCTCTAATTTCTTCATTTTCAACAATCAATACTTCTTGCTAAAGAAAGGAATTGCAATGGGTTCCCCGTGTGGCAGTTGTGTTGCGAATCTATTTGTAGCCTACTGGGAGAAATTTTTCCTATTTAATTCTCCTATTTTTCTCAGTTGTTCAAAAATCTACACACGATTTTTGGACGACATTTTCATCCTTTTTGAAGGAGGTGAAGAGGAAGCTGTGGAACTCATTTCATACATGAATTCCACAACTGAATTTTTAAGATTCACACACCATTTCTCTTCCTCTGTCATCGACTATTTGGATGTACAACTGGTAAAGGACAATTTCAACAACAATTTTTGTTCTTCCATTTTTAGGAAAACCACCTACTGCAATTCCTTCTTGCATTTTTCAAGTTGTCACCCCTGGAAACAGAAGAGGTCGATTGTGAAGGGACAACTAGTGAGGGCAGCCCGTATGTGCAGCACCGATGAAGCCTTCAAAAAAGAATGTGCCTTACTTAAAGACTTCTTCTTAAACAGAGGATACCCGGTGGACTTGGTCATTGATTTGACTGTGGAAGTCTCCTCTAAACGTTTGGAGGGTTTTCTCACACCTCTTCTCTCCTCTAGATCTCCCCCCTCGCCAAGTGGAAGACCATTAGACACATTGGATCCATTGCCTTTGGATCCATCTTGTGGGCAGGATACTATTGTTGTGGACACCAAAAAGGACCCTGACTTCTCGGCCAGTTTCATTACTGCCTTCAACACAAACTCAAGGCATATTTGCTCCATCATGAGGAAGAACTGTTTTTTTATCATGAATTCGGGGCTACACGATAGGTTAGGTTTATCTCCTATCTTCACTTACAGGAGGGGTAATAATCTTAAAGATATTTTACAGAGAAATACGAAATGTGAACACTTGACGAGAATAAAGGGCACATCTACTTGTGGGTGTTGCAAATGGTGCAGATACCTGCGAGTAGGTAACTCTTTCATCATTGGGGAGAGGAAATATTTCATCAATCACAAAATTAATTGTAAAACGAAGGCCATAGTATACGTAGCATTTTGCCAATGCTGCGCAGCTTTCTATGTTGGTAAAACGGATAGACGCTTCTGTGACCGTATATACCAACACATCTACGCTATCAACAATAAGAAAAGCGACAACGCGTTGTCAAAACATATTCTTAACAACAGCGGCCACAGTTTCCTGTTCATGGGTATTGATCATATCAGCATGGATATCAGAGGTGGCCCACAATCTCTCATTGTCGAGACTCGTGAGCTCGAATGGCAACTCCAACTGGACGCCTTTTCATTTCCTGGGCTAAACGAAAACTGTAACATTGCTGCAATTCTTAAATATAAGAGCTACCTTAGATAGTACTTTTTTACTCTTGGTGGCGTACCAACCTATCCCATTGGTCAATTCCAAGGACAGTGAATAATGTTGCATATAATGCTTTGCTAGGGTTAAGCCCATTCAGTGTTCTATTCCATTTATAGTTTAAAGTAATAGCAACCTCAACATATTGATTTTCCTTTGATATGTAGCTTTTTTTATATTGCTTGCTCCTGTTAGGTGACCCGATGCAGTAGTACATTTAGTTGCTCTTGTCTATTGATATTCACTATATATAGCTTTTTAGCTTCACACTTCATTATAGAATGTTTTAATTTTTTTATATATAAGTTTTACAGGGCATACTATGTATTTGTATTTACCCGCTCTCCTTGTTATTGTTGCCCTTTTAAGTTTCATTGTTGCCTTTAAGCAACCTTGTGGCGCTTGTGGTGATGTCAACAAGCGCCAGTTACTTTGTTTTAAATGCATTAGGTTTTAATCCTTTCAACTGCTGATGAAGCTTCTGGCTTTCTGGAAGCGAAAACGCTGTTTTGGTCTTTAAATAAATTGCGTTTCTTTTCTTTTACATCATTCTGGCTGCAGTGGTGTTCCGTTTGTGTTTTCAGTGAGTTTCCTTGTTTTTTATTCAACCCTTTAACAACCTAGTAGATATCTATCCCAACCCTGGTCCTAGTCTCTTTATTAACAAAACCTACCCCTTATCTCCTTCCTCCCCCCACAACACCCTTAAAATCTTTACTATCAACACCCAAAGTCTTAACAACAAAATTCACCAATTTCAAACTTGGCTAAGCCATAACCAACCAGACATCTTAGCCATCTCCGAAACTTGGCTCAAACCCTATATCTCCAACTCTGAAATTCTGCCCCCAGGATTTCATACTCTCAGAAATGACCGATTAAATAAAAAAGGTGGCGGCACTGCCTTAGTCTACTCTAACCTTCTTACCTTAATTCCCCTCCAAATTCCAATTCCTCAATTTAACAACACTGAACTTACAGCTGGACTACTAAAAATGAATAAACACATGAATATCTGCATCACTGCCCTATATATCTCACCTGGTAATGATATCTCTACCCTCGAAGATATTCTCCTATGGGCATCAACTGAAATTAACTACAAAACTTACATTCTAGGGGATGTAAATATTGACTGGAACAAAGTCAATAGTCCCTCTCCCTCCCTATCCATTAACCTCTATAACGTTACTCAAATAATCCTCTCCTTCACCCGACCCAACAAAATAAATCCCCCTGGGTCCACTATTGATTAGATCCTACTCTCCCATCCAAATAAAATAACCAACTGTGGCACAATTCCTGACACCATTAGTGACCACCTCCCAGCTTTCATTCGTCATTCAATTACCTCTACCCCACACCAGCACCAATCCATTCTCACTCACAACCTCAGTAGCTTCAACCCCACAACTTTCTCAAATATTTTCAAAGAAATGAACTGGCAAATTCTAAACACCCTTCCTCTTAACAATGCTATAGACTACTTCAACTCGGTCTTCCTAGACACTCTAAACTCTCTAGCCCCACTACGAAACAAAAGGATAAAAATTAATACAGCTCCTTGGCTATCCAAAGATACAAAACAAATTATGCACCAAAGGGACAAATTATGGAAGCTTTACCAAAACAATAAATTGCCCAATACCTTGCTCCAATACAAACAGCTCTGTAACCTTGCAAAACAGCTAATCACTAAGGACAAAAAAATCCTACTATATTAAGCTGCAGTCCAATAACAATAAAAACCCCAAGCAATTCTGGCAATCAATAAACTCACTTCTCAATCCAGGCTCCAAGAATAATCCTTGTCCTGACCCAAGTAAATCCGACCTTGAACTAGGCTCTGAATTTAACTCATTTTTCATATAAACTATTTCTGACCTGACCAAGACTTTCCCCAACAACAACCCACCAGTCACTCACTTTTCTCCATCTAACTCCCCTAATAACCCTCCCCTTATGTTCAAGCTCAAACCTGACTCCACTAACTTTATAAAAAGACTTCTGTCCAAATTTAAACCTTGCTCTAATGCTCCAGACAATATTCCCTCTTCCTTCCTAAAATGTGCTGCTGATGGTATAGCTCTCCCAATCAGCATCATTATTAACAGATCTATAAAGGAATCATACGTCCCCAAACTCTGGCACTCAGCTTATATTCTTCCTCTTCACAAAGGAGGCAAAAACACCAGCATCTCAAACTTCCACCCAATTGCTCTGCTCTCACCAATCTCCAAAATCCTAGAAAAATGCATCCACCTCCAACGTATGCCTTTCCTGACCCCAAACCATCTTCTTACACCTACCCAGCATGGCTTCTGCCCAGGCCATAGCACTATAACCACTCTACTCTCTTTCCTAGAAACTGTCAATCAAGCCCGAGATTCAGGACACTTGGTTTCTACTGTTTTGCTCAATCTGTCTAAAGCTTTCGATACTGTCTCCCACAAACACCTTCTCTATCATCTCTCAAACCTTCATCTCTCAACTAACACTTTATCCTGGTTCTCCAGTTACCTATCAGACAGATCGCAGGCAGTTAAATGGAAGAACTCCGCCTCTTCCTTCTTACCTACCTCAACTGGTGTACCACAAGGATCCATCCTTGGGCCTATGCTTTTTAACATATTCATCAATAACTTTCACACTGCTATTCCTGATGCCAAAATCATTAAATTTGCAGATGATTCAACCTTAGTCTGCTCTGCCTCAAACCTCTCTGAATTGCTGACTAAAACCCAAACTGCTTTTTCAACTACTGAAAATTGGATGAGCCAAAACCACCTCTCTCTCAATGCAAATAAATCAAAAATTCTACTATTCCCTCCCACAATGACTTATTCCTACGACAAAAATGCTTTCAAAGTCCTTAGTCAAACCAACTCACCTATAGAAGTGGTTCCATCCGCTAAACTACTTGGCATTACTATTGACGAACACCTCAAGTTTGATATCCATATTCAACAAAATATAAAGAAAACCCACTAAAAGCTAGGTATGCTGTACAGGAACAATCTCTTTCTCTCCAGCTCTACTAGGCATACTCTGGCCACTACTTATCTACTTCCTTCCTTATTATACGGAGCCCCTCTCCTAACTAACCTGTTCTCCTCCATCACCTCCAAACTAGAAAACTGCTACAATAAAATCTCTAAATTTGCCACCAAATCCAAAAATTCCACCCTTCATTGCCTTACCTTACAATCTCTGAATTGGCTAGAACTCACAAACTACCTAGACTACCTCCAATTCACCACTGCACACAGACTTGTATTTCACCCAACAAAATGTCCAGCTCTAACAAATATTCTTCCCCTTACACCCCAAACAGAACTCTCAGATCTGAACATCAAAACTTAATTTCTATCCATAAACCCAAATGTCCTGCTGGCCAACTTCTCCTCTCTTTCTCACTAGGCAAGAAATGGAATTCTCTCCCTTCCACTCTAAGAACTATATCTAACGCAGAAATCTTCAAATCCCAGCTTTTCAAACACCTGTCCACTAAATGGAAATGTATCTGCCTTCACCCTACCTATTTCTAAGTATATGCCCCCAGGAGGTTTTCTCCCATGTTCCTAAGCTCTCTATAACTCCCATAGCTATTTTCCTATGAGGGCGTCTAAGCTCTCTGCAACTCCTATAGCTACTTATCACACAATTCAACTTTGTAAATATTGTAAATAGCATATCACTTTAAATGAGTACATATAAAGTGTTTCCACATTTACTTTAAATGTGTGTATGTAAAGTGTTTCCACACCTACAACATAAGTGTTTGTTCAAATGAATCTGTATAGTATAACCCTTAAGAACAACCACATTGAATTTTGTTGATTATGCATGACATTGAATGTACATATTTGTAAACTGTTCTATATAATGTATCTTTTATAGTTTTGTATCTTTACTGTATTATGTATCTTGGAGATTTTCTCACTGGGCCTCCACTGAAAATGGGTCATCTGGGCCCAGTGGAATTCCCCAGTAATCAAACTGGAAATAAATAAATAAATAAACATATCACAACCTAGCTTTCAAAATACAAACCTCTGCAATGAGTGATACAGACTCAAATGAAAACATCATGATATCACGATCAGCAAGTGCTTCATAATAAAAACAAATTTGAAAACAAAATTCAAGTCTGATGTTTGGCTTTATAAACAATGATGAATATAACTATCAGAACAGAAACTGGAACCACCCTGAATGAATTAAACAAAGTAAAACTCACTGCAATAATAATAAGCACAATCATGAAACACTTTCACACATCTAACACTGTGCAGAAATGCACCTGCAGATGATAAAGTTTTGTAAACACATCCATAAGAATATGTAGCTTATGTTGCAATCATATGCAAAGCTGTACACAGCTCATGGTCTATCCATATCCACAGCAGTACACTGCTAAACCTCCAACCATATACATAGGTGTATGCAGCTCATGCTCTAACCATATCCATGAGAATATGCAGGTGATGCTCCAAAGATATTCATAGGTGTATGCATCTCATGCTCTGATCATATCCATGGGAATATGCAGGTGATGCTCCAAAGATATCCACAAGTGTATGCAGCTCATGATCTTATCATATCCATGGGAATATGTAGGTGATGCTCCAAACATATCCATAGGTGTATGCATCTCATGCTCTGATCATATCCATGGAAGCATGCAGGTGATGCTCCAAACATATCCATAGGTGTATGCATCTCATGCTCTGATCATATCCATGGGAATATGCAGATGATGCTTCAGCCATATCCATAGGTGTATGCAGCTCATGATCCGATCATCTCCATGGGAATATGCAGGTGATGCTCCAAACATATCCATAGGAGTATGCATCTCATGCTCTGATCATATCCATGGAAGCATGCAGGTGATGCTCCAAACATATCCATAGGTGTATGCATCTCATGTCTGATAATATCCATGGAAATATGCAGGTAATGCTCCAGCCATATCCATAGGTGTATGCAGCTCATGATCTGATCATATCCATGGGAATATGCTCCAACCATATCCATAGGTGTATGCAGCTCATGATCTGATCATCTCCATGGGAATATGCAGGTGATGCTCCAACCATATCCATAGGTGTATGCAGCTCATGATCTTATCATATCCATGGGAACATGTAGGTGATGTTCCAAACATATCCATAGGTGTATGCATCTCATGCTTTGATCATATCCATGGAAGCATGCAGGTGATGCTCCAAAGATATCCATATGTGTATGCATCTCATGCTCTGATCATATCCATGGGAATATGCAGGTGATGCTCCAAACATATCCATAGGTGTATGCAGCTTGTGATCTGATCATATCCATGGGAATATGCAGGTGATGCTCCAAACATATCCATAGGTGTATGCATCTCATGCTCTGATCATATCCATGGGAATATGCAGGTGATGCTCCAAACATATCCATAGGTGTATGCAGCTCATGATCTGATCATATCCATAGGTTTATAGGTTGGTTCTAGGCTATTGGCCCTAGGGCCTATACAGGCCTAGGCATAACAATTCCCTGGCTATTTCTTCCCAAACTATTTACTTCCCTGGACCCCTGTCTAGCAGGGCAACTGACGTGATCCCCAGGGTGAATTTCCTTTCTTCCATCCAATCGTCAAGGTTCCTTTTGAAGAGGGCCAAAGAGGTGCTCTGCTTGACATGTATGGGCAGTCTATTCCAGAGTCTGGGGAGTCTCTGGGTCAGGAACCTATCCCTCCAGCATGTTTTGTTTATTGTGATGACAAGGTTTAGATCCCTGGAGCGTGTGGCTCTGAGGGATTGGGATTTCTTTAATTGTAGCATATCCAACAGCTCTGGGTTTGACATGGCCTTGTATGTTAAGCAGAGATCGCCTCTGAGTAGATGATATGCGACAGAGTATAGCTGGGGCTTTTTAAGGCAGTCAGTGTAGGGCATCTGCTTTTAGGCCTGTGATTCTTTTAGTGAGGTATTTCTGTGGCCTTTCCAGTTGTTGCAGATGTCTTGAAAGGTACATACCAAATGGGGCGTTGTATTCTATAATGGGTCTAATGAGGGATGAATACAGTGAGACAATGACCTCCTTTTTTCTGGATGAAAAGCCCTTAGTGATGAGATGTGCCACATAAAAGGATTTCCTGACTGTTGTGGCGATGTGGTTATCGAAGGTGAGACCACTGTCCACCTGTGTCCCTAAGTCTCTTATCACACTTTTGGTGTTTAGTGTACTGCCACCTATGGGAATATGTAGGTGATGCTCCAAACATATCCATAAGTGTATGTAGCTCATGATCTGATCATATCCATGGGAATATGCAGGTGATGCTCTAACCATATCCATAGGTGTATGTAGCTCATGATCTGATCATATCCATGGGAATATGTAGGTGATGCTCCAAACATATCCATAGGTGTATGTAGCTGATGGTCCAACTATACACATAGGTATATGCAGCTCATGCTCTGATCATATCGATGCTCCAACCATATCTATTTACTCAACTATACCTTAATCTTAGACCTTACACATCATTTAAAATTACCTCTTAGGAATGCATTCAGCATCGCCCATAACAACGCTGTTGGAAGTGGTTTTCCACAATAAGTGTATAAAAGCTTTTCTATTCATCCCTTCACTTTAGTCTTCATATTATGGCCTTGCAACAAATCTGGTCTAAGTTTCCATAAATTAGTATGCAGGGGTTCTTCTTCCTGCACCAAGATGGATTTGTTGCCACATCCATTCCCATACCCTTATACCACTTTCCACTACCAAATGAAACTATCTGATATTGAACCTACTAAACAGCTGACCCTTTGATCTTAGTGTGCTCTCAAGCCAAAAGTTCCATAAAGTAAAGACACTTGTAATGCCCCACACCTCGCTTGTTTACTTTGCACAGTCTGGAGTCCATAAGGTTATCTCCACACAGGTCCACATACCTCAAAAATGTACAGATTTTTGCCTCATATTTTGGACCATTTTTCATAAAACTGTGGTTTTCTAGTAAAATCAATAGCAAATCATTGAAGATTTAAGTCAGAAAATAATGACAGTCATTTGAGTTTCAGACTTCATGGCCTTCCAAAAACTCATGCTAATGCAAAATCTGTTATTCTATTTACTTAAGAGCAATATTTAAAACTTGTCCCTATGTTTGGGCCTTTGTCCCCCCATTTTTGTGGCTTTGTCCAGATTTCTTGGTCTAAGAGATTGAGAGGTATGAGTAGGACTGAAATTCCACACACAATGTATTACCTGGTGACTTGCACAGTACCTACTGCATTATTTTATCTTACTTATCAATTTCATTATTATTTAGAAGATAAAAGCTCAGAACAGCTAACTCATTAGCACCACCAGCATTGATCACTCTGTATTGTTAATGTCACCTGCAGTACTAAATCTGCAGGTAGTCCATGCCTTTCAACTGTCCAGATTTTCACAGAATGTCCAGATATTTTCTGTATATTTTTAGTTTGTTTCTAATAAACCTTTTGGTTTTCTAGCAACTTATTGTGGAATGAAGTAATTAAATAGTGACATACATTTCATTTGAGTTTCAGACTTCATAATCTTCCGAAAAGACATGCTTCTACAAAACCTGTTTTTCTGGCACTGTTCTAAGTTAATAAGAGCAATATTTAAAATATGTCCCTGAGTTCTGGGGCTCCCCTTCCCCCGTTATTTTTAGGTCTGTCCAAATTTCTTGCACTAAGAAATAGAGAGGTATGCTCTTATGGAACAGCTAAAATGTCAGCATCAGTTTATCCACCATGATCTATCATTTAACACAATGCTATATATACATTTTTATAAGAAAAATACTTTATGAAATATTAACAAAAGTCTGGCAGCTGTACACATTTTTAAATAGCACATAGTGAGAATATTCCCTACCAATAAAGTATCATGGTACACAGTTTGACTTAATGCCACACCATTTGTATAAGTTGCTTGTGTTTTAAAAAAATTAAGAAAAAAAATGAACTCTTACTTATGTTCATATACAGGCAGAATGAATGATAGAATCACATAAATCATACTTCATACATGATATATACATAGTATCAGTGTCATTTGTGGCCTGTGCTACATGAATTTTCACCTGATGTAGCCAAACTATTTACAGTTTCACTGTGTCTTTTAAGCATGTGAAAATTAAGGTGCCAGACTGGGTTACACTGGATACACAGGAAGTCTGAAAGGAAGAACAGCTGACTCCAAAAGGTAAAAGAACTTTGACTAAAAGACCAAAGCAGACTGTATAAAAAGGAAAATAAAACTTCCTCTGATGAGCACACATTCAAAGTCAAATATAGGTAGTCAGACATAAATCTGTTCATTTATCTGTGTTTTCCCTCTCTTTCATGGTAGCATTATGTTCCACAAAAAAAAAAAAAAAATATAAAATTGAAGTAGTTATCATTTCTCTTGAGAAGTCATATATAAGAAGATTATTGTTGATCATCAGCATTACTTCCTTATACGGAAAGACTTTACTATAACAAAAAATATTAACATCTGGCATACAGATCAATGTACTGTTCTGTGAAAATGTACTCAATAAGCAAGTTGTAACATGCTCTACAAAGACACTTAGGTGACAGTAGTGCTATCTTTGCAAGTAAAATTAAAAGAAACTAAGAAAATTAGTAAAAAAAAAGCATTAATTAAAGGCATATTTATCTGACTTTGTTAACTGGGGTAGATCACAAATTACTAATAAAGAATGTTAGTACAGTTAAAATATTAAAAAAGTACATAAACATGGAATGCAACAGTAGAGCACATACTGCGGTAAATACTATAAAACTGTTAATTACAGAGAGAGCAGTGGATTATTAATGCTATACCAACAAGAACAGCATAGTTTTTCACCACGTTAGTACACCTGTTCCATCTTAAAAATTACAATCATTCTGGATACCTGAAATCATGAATATGAAATGATAGGGCTGTAAGCATAGTACATGAACATATATATTTTCGTAGCACACATACATGTATGGATGTACCACCATGCAGTTTCCATATTATGTTCTGAAACATATGTAAATGTTTCCTTCCACAACACTGTGGAATCACAATAAGTAGTATCATGAAGCAGGCACAAACAGAAACATGTATGGACTACACTGAAAGTAGTTTCCCTGTATCAAAGCATAAATTTCAATGATCACCCTGAAAACGATTGTTTATCATGCACGCATACCTACATACAAAAACACACACACATACATAAGGATCTACTTTGGAAGCTCGAACTTTCAAAACTTCGAACTTCATATGGCCGAGACCGCAACATCAGAGTTTTGAAAATATATATTTTTTCATGTTTATGCAGATGAGCAAGCCTCCTTGCACCCCCACACTGCCTGCCAATTAAATGTACCAACTCCAAGATCACACTACAGTGAAGAGAACAGTAAATCTCCCTTTCTGCGATCTCCATTTAAACCATTCAAAGTTTTAAAACTTCGATCATATGGTCTTGATCATATGAAGTTTGAAGTTTTAAAACTTAGAGCTTCCAAAGTACACCCATACATACACACACACACACACACACACACACACACACACACACACACACACACACACTGCAGAGGGTCTACAACTTCTACAACTCTGGACACAGGAGGCTGCACCCAGTACACTTCCATTAATTAAATATCAAATGACCTCTTTGCAAAGAGGTCCCTCAAAACCCGTACTTGATCATTGACTCCCTGGCATCACTTACTTTCTATCCTCAACTCAACTTATTTTTCTGCATAAATATACATATACACACACACACACACACATATATATATATATATATATATATATATATATATATATATATATATATATATATATATATTTATATTTATATGTGTGTGTGCATGTCTCAGCTTACAGTGAACGTTCAAAACAGCGTTTAGAAAAACACTGATCTAAAAAGATTGTACACACAGAACAGCAACCCCCAACCCCTTGAAAAAAAAACAGAAAATTTTCACAAGAAAACAAGGCAACACCCCCTGATAATTAGATATACCAACTCTAGAGATTGCACTACAGGAGGGAAAAGGCAAATTCCCAAACAACGCTGTACCATGATCTCGCACGAAGAGCTGCCACCAAGAAGAACAACAGCAGAAATCAGCATTCGCTCTTATGAACTTTTGATAATGTATATATGGGTCTACTTCAGAAACTGGAACGCTCAATTACTCGACTTCCAAAACGCTGAGACGAAAAGGCCGATAACTGCACAACACCGATGTCCTCGAATACAGACTTTCCACTCCAGGTAAGTAACTGCTTGGCCATCCTGACAAAAAAGTAAAACTGAAGGAAAGAAAACCCACCCATGTGGAGGGCTGCCTCACACCCCCCTAACTAAATATACCAACTCTGAGATTGCACTACTGCAGGGGTAAGGGGCAAAGTTCAACAGGATGGCCAAGTGATTACTTACCTGGAGTGGAAAGTTGGTGTTCCTGGCCATCGGTGTTGTACGTTCATTGGTCTTTTTGTCTTGGTGTTTTGGAAGCTGGGTATGTGAGCGTTGGGGTTTCTGAAGGGGACCCATATATATATATATATACATATGTGTATATATATATATATATTTCTATGAAATAAAGATTGTCGATTTTCAGTAGTGGTATTAGAGGAAAAGCTCACAATGTACAAAGTCTTACAGAAACAAAAAGGTAACAGAATGTCAACAAAACACAGCTGTAGCAGTATAAAATAAAAAATAAGAAAAACATTGCATAATATATGTAGCATACATTATTCACATATTCTAAAGCACGAAACATCTTATGCGGTTACTTTTTTTCCTTAAATATAAAGAAGAAATAAGGTTAATACAGGCTTATAAAGTATAAAATAACTGCAGCCAAAATATCTGTAAATGATTCAGTAGGTAAAGTCTAGGAAGTATGCACAAGTGAATATCAGAAGCATCAGATGTTAATGTCTAGTATGTGGACAGCTCCAGTGAACTGGCAAGTGCTATTTGATTAATTCACCAAATGCTGAAAGGCTTTTTTGGGGTTCTGATTTCTTAAGGTATGGATTTCCATAGCTTGGAGACGCTTACCAAATACAAGTTGTCATAATGGTTATTAGATTTTTCATATAAGGTAATTGTAGTTGGTTTGATCTGAGGGCCTCTCACTTCCACTACAGATTTTCAGTCTGTAAATTCCTGAATGATTCGTACATACCTTCTCAATGGTAGCAGGAAGGTTCTGCCATACCCATCTTGTTAGATGGACCTTACGTCTTCTGGGAGAGGGTGTCTTTCTGCAATTCCTAGTGAAATTGTTGTCAGAAGGAAGACATTATATAGCTGGCCACTGCGTTTTTTGTTTGTAGTTCTAGAAGAGGGGAACCTAGCTGGGGTAGGCACTTAATGACATTATGGTCACCAGTGCACAGGATGGCAACTCCACCATCCAGTTCTTACATTTAGTTTAACAACAGCCACAGAAACACACACACCAGTCTCTAGTAGAGGGGATTACATGACTACATCACCCCTGCCTGGAGGAAGGAGAGCTGACACTGACCAGTTAGTCTTTTCTCCCCTCCCAGCTCCTCCAGTACCAGAGTGACTAATCAAATTTGGGAAATCTGAGTCGCTGTCAGGGTTCCATTCTCCTACAGCACAAAGGCAGTTGAAGTGGTGATACATCGGCAGCCCGTGAATATATTTTACCTTGGCAACCACTTACTGTTAATGTCTCTTTTATTGCTGTTGATAAACATTGTCTGCTCCCATGATGTCATGTATTATAACATCTAGAAACAGTCATGTGTTAGTGGCATGCTCTGAGGCATAAATGACACAAATCAAGAGAGGCCTGAACCTGGCTGTTTGTGGACTGCACTTTCCCTGCAGTACCCAGACTTCCTATTGGCTCATAATTATTCCAAAACACTTGTGGGTCCAGACAGAAGTGTAGTAAGAGAGGTTACAGATTCTATACTGTCAAACTGTGGCAATACCAGTAACAGGCATTGATAAGGAATGACAATTAATCTAGGCCTTTCATTGTATCTTCAGAGATTCTGGTGATGGATAATGGTACTTTCTGAGGTAACTGGGATTATCCCTCTAAGGTACCTGGAATTACCTCATCTCAGGAGCATAGCATTGGGCAACACCATTACAATGATCAAGAGCTACTTTTCCACTCACTGGGTGTAGATCAATAGGTGTGTATATACGTTTAAGAAGCTATCCAAGGGCTTGCACAAATGCATAAATACTGCGCATGTGCAAGGTAGAGTGCCATTTTGTAGTAAGCAGTTGAAATGTAAGCATGTACTGTATGTATATATGGTCTGTCTGTTAACTAGTTCGTTCATATTTAATGATGCTGCTATCCATCCTGATGTGCTTCTATGTATTAAAGCATCTAAAGGAAAACCCCAGCCTTCTTGTTATACGTGTTAGAGATGAACGAGCAACATGCTGTCAGAAGCAGCATGTCTGAAGGGCAAGGAGTCAGAACCAGCATATCCAAGGGGCATGAAGTTAGAAGCGGCTTGGGTAAAATGACTAGTGGCACTTGCTTAGAGCTGGAGGAATATAGACGAGCAGATCACCCCAAGAATGTGCAAACTTCACAAAAAAGGTCAGAAATGAATTTCAGGTATTAAAACTTGCTCAGCACTATTTCTTTTCACATAATATGAAATGGGGCATACAGAACGTTCTAAATGCTATTCACATAAACATATATGTATGATATTGATAAAAATATTCAAATTACTATGGAAAATGTTTAAAATAAAGTCCAAATTGCAAAAAAATTAATAAATAAAGGAAAACAGACACATTTTCATATTAAGCAAAGCTCCAACTTTACTCCCTTCTCCCCCTCAACCTTCCCTCAGGAAATATCATCAAATATAACTCCCCTTACTATGACTAGGGAACAGGTCCTTAATGATCTGTCTAAGACTAAGAACATTGCATCAATGGGCACAGACAATATCTCAGGATGCCTTCTAAATAGCATGAAACCTGACCTAGCAAGGCCTCAGGAATTACTATTTAACTGTAGCCTCCAAACAGGCTTCATGCCTCATGAATGGAGAAAGGCAACAGTCATCCCTCTGCACAAAGGTGGGCCATCTACAGATGCATAAGTCTCACTAGTCTTATATGTACAGCCATGGAAAGACTTATCATGGAGATCATCAACAGAGATATAGTAAACCTCCAGACACCGGACCCAATCCAGTTTGGTTTCGTAAAGGGCAGATCATGCCTACTCAACCTGATGGACTTCTTTGAGAAGGTCGCCAAAGCAATGGATGAGGGCAAAATTATTCATACTGCCTATCTTGACCTGGCCAAGACATTTGACACAATACCACACTCGGGCATTGTTGACAAACTCAAGAGGTTAGGTAGAAACCCGTATGTTACCCAGTGAATAGCCAACTGGCTCATAGACAGGACCCAGGGAGTTAGAATAGGGGAGTCCACCTCTACAAAGACGCCAGTCACAAATGGAGTCCCTCAGGGATCAGTCCTTGGACCCCTCATTTTTGGCATTTAATTCTCAGAAGTCAAGGCCAATGTCAGTAGTCTCTGGCTGACTAAATTTGCAGATGATTGCAAATTAGGAGCTGTCATTGAATCTCACACTGACACAAATGTTCTCCAGGAGGGGCTGACACAGACAAACAACTGGTGTCAGAGTCATGGACTAAAACTAAATGCCAAGAAATGCATAATAGTATCCTTTGGGAAGTCATCCATCCATGGTAACTATCATATTAACAACACACCCTTTAGAGTTGACCCTGTAGTCAGGGACTTAGGGACACACACAGATAGTAATCTAGCCTTTGATCATCACGTGTGTACAGTGGTGAGGAAATCATTCTATGTTGCGCAACTTATAAACAAAGGTTTGGCTTTATTGGCCTGAATTTGTCCATTAATAAACTTACAAAATAAAAAAGTCAAGGACATTCAGAATTGCCACATAGCTGAAACACCTGATGTCCTTAAAGGGTTATTTGCATATATCCTATATTGCCTCTAATACAAGAGGTTTAAGGAATTGCACAGTGCAAAGTCTAGCCTTGCTAGATTTTTCTTTTGTTTTTTACTGATTGGTTTTTCTGTGTGACCTTTTTACTCATTGTTTTAAACTGTTAAGACAGCTCAAGCTGAGCTAAAAGTCAGGTTTAGGCACCAAGCCCTTCTCAGCATTCCTGCCAATTGTCCTTGGAGAATGGTCCTTGCAAGCCCTGATCTAGAGTTAGAGAAGGAATCAAGCTTATAGCGCTTTGTAAAAGTATCTACAGAGGACCAAGTTGCAGCTTCTAGAATACATCTTGAATTCAACCCTTTTCAAAAAGCCATATATGAAGCCAAGGCCTTGGTATAGTTGGCCCTGACCCAGCCTGGAATAGTTTTGTTGTTGTGAGTATAACAAAAGGTAATAGCCTTAGACAACCATTTGGAAATAGTCTTGATCTAACACAGGTTGTCCCTTCTTTTTGCCTTAACAAAAATGAACAATTGATTTGAAGATGTGAAATATTTAGTTCTGTCAAGATAGTACCCAAGTTGTCTATGAGCATACAAGGTATGGAGTATCCTTTCTCCCTCATTTTTGGATTCAGGAATGAAAGTGGGAGATAGATAGTTTGGCTTAAAGAAAACTCAGATACCACTTTAGGTATAAAAGAAGGACTGGTTCTCAAAGAAACGCTGTCCCTGTGGAAAATGAGACAGGGCTGACTCATCATAAGAGCTTGCAACTGGGATACCCCTCTTACAGAGGTCAGAGCAATCAGTAAAATATTTTCCATGTTAAGAACCTCAAGTTGGCCAGATAAGCTGGTTTAAATGGAACAAGTGTTAGCTTCTCTAATACAGAATTAAGATCCTAAGGGTAGGCCACCAGTTTAATTCCTTCTAACCTGCATTGTGGTTGAAGAGCCATGCTAATGCGCACCTTACATGTTTTCAACTGCTTTAAGAAGTTTTACCACAGATCTCTTTAATCTCACGGTCTTCCCCTATTGCATCTTCTGATAGCATTGCCTGCCTCTTCCTCTGAGGTGTTTCTGTTCAGGGTCTTCTGTTATTGAGCTATATAATTCCTCTTAATATCCTGCCACCTCTTTCTTAACATCCACAGTCTTTGTCCTTGTTTCTTCATCTTCCACCACTATCTTATCTTCCTTGATTCTTTCTTTTCCATTAAGCTTCATAATATTTTCTCATTTTTTCCCATACTCCAATCAGAATTACTTTTATCATTTATCATTGTAATTGTGTTATTCTCCTATAGCCTTAATAAATACTTTTCCTTTCCTTCTTCTCTTCCCACATGCTTTTGCCTGTTTCCATCATTCTATTAATCTTTTTTAATCTCATTATCTCCTTAAATTTACCCCTTTCTATTCTTCTTACTGCCCTGTTTCTTGCATTATCCGGCCTCTTTTTATCTTATCCTACATAGACTGATCTTGTATTTTCATTTTCCAGTTCATTTCTTATTTTTTCAAGAGAGCAATCCCTGTCACCCATAATTTATTGTTTCCTATGTATCCTTATTCCAGACCTACTGTCACCTTCTCCTTATTGTAACTCTCTCCACCATAATTAATGTTACCAGGACATGACCTGAGACCATTTTGCTACATATTTCCACTTCTGTCACAAGTAGCTAACTTGATGCCCTGATGCCCCTCTTTCTTAGAAAATCTATACTGTTGCTTTTCCATGCTTTTATCCTCTATATATCAAACCGCTCTCATTTCCAGTCCTACCTGTAATTCCTCTCTAGTCTGGATATTCCATTCTTGCTATGCAATTTTCCTACACACACACACACACACACACACACACACACACACACACACACACACACACACACACACACACACACACATCTATACTGTTCCCAAAAATTCTTAAGGAAACCTTTATTCTTCCTGTTTGGTCTGTACACATTATCTGTGGTACAATGCTTCCCTTTTACTCTCCCTCCCTAATAATCCAGCTTTTCTTTGTTTCCCTTTTTGTTACTCTCTCTCTATTTACACGGCTAGCCATCCTTCTCCTGTCCCACTGTGTTATTCCCCAGGTGCTAAATCTCTTTGTTTTCAGCTTCTCTGTGTGTGCTAGCCTCATTTTGGTTTCTTGAAGTAAACCTCCTTCTGCATTGACACTCATGTACCTCTCTCCTATATCTGCTCTTTTTACTTGAGTATACACCCACATTTCAAGTGCTCACTCATAACATGCTTCCTTGTCTTGCCTTTTCCCATTTCTCTCCCCTTCTGCTCATCCTTGGGAACCTACAGCACCTAAGCTCAGAAAAACTCTATTATAGCCATTTATGGATCAAATATCTCAGGGGCCCAACTCTTGGCCTTTGATCCTTTCCCCACAGCTTTATTCTACATTACATTTTAGTCATCTTTTGGGTTTGAGCTGCTCTGTTTCCATCCTCCTGGTCCACTGATTTATTTATTCCTAGCTGACATATGTCCATGCTTATATTTTCCTCATCATCTCTCTACTTTTCACTGTTCTGGGATATTCTGTTCTTTTATTCTTGCCTCTTCCACATTGTCTCTCTAGAATCAAAGCCTTTCTCCTCTGGAATCTACTCTGGCTTATTGTATGCTGGTGAAATGGCTTTACTTTCCCTATCTTTCCCAAAATCTTTCCCTGCTGTGCCTCCTACCAGCCCCTCCTCTTTGTAATGCTCCTCTCTGCCTCTTATGTTCCGACCCATCCCTCCTTCTCTTCTTTCTCCTTCACACTGACTCAGGTTGGTTCCTTTAAATTAATCTGAAAAGTGATCTGTCTTTGTCTCATTTCTTCTGCCCCCCCCTCCCTTTATTAGTTTGTCTCATTTCATCACCCCATTGACACCACCCCTCTCTGTAATTGAGTCACACTTCACCCCCCAACCGGTTCCTCCCATTGTCATCCTCCCATCCTCAATACTTGTGTAGAATGGAATACATGTGCTGTATCTTTAAGAAGCATTCGAAGGACTGAAAGTGCATATAAACAGTCAGCATGTACCAGGTTCAGTGGCATTTTGTGAGTGCAGTCAGAGAGTGAGCATGTATGAGTTTAATAGCCAGTTTGTTTATAAGTTTATCCAAGTTAAAGTTATTAAGCCTCAATGCTGATGTGTTTGTACATAATAAAGCTGCTTGAACAGAACCCACAAAGTCTCGTCTATTGTATCCTGACTAGACGAGTGACATGGTGTCAGAACTGGTATTCCAGAGACTGATATTCAGAGCTAAGAGGTGCAGAGATAACAGTGAAGGTAAGTTAAGAGCAACAAGCATGAAAAAGAGCCAGAAAAGAACCAAAGGTAATGAAAATTTGCACAAACAGTTTATTTTATAAAAAAGATAAAATGGAGCATTACAAGGGCACAAACCACATTATTAAATAAATGAGCGGAACAAAAAGTTTATTAATTAATCAAGATGTTTAAGATTAAGATATTTGATAAAACGATTTTCAGAGAAGCACATAAGGGATGTGAAATTACCTCAGAATTGCAAAGCGAGTGTTTTAGAGCACAAAGTATGTTTAAAGCAAAACGCATGTTTAGAGTAAAACGAGCACAAAAAACATTCAATGGGCATGAAAAGAGATTAAACGAGCAAAACAAATATAATAAGGGTAAAAAGGGCACATTAAGCTTAAATAAAGCAAGGTGATTGCATGTGTTTTGACAAAACTACTACTTCGTATTGTATTCAGAGCATAGCTAGAGTTATTCGAAGTATCTCAAAGTGTGTAAAAGTGCTTGTAGTGTGTGCTTATTACTGTGCCTTTGTTCTGAAGAGTTTATTTGTGTGCAAAGTGCAACTATTTCATAAAGTGCAGTCCAATACAGCCATTTTGAAAAGTTTCTCATGCTGGATGTGCTGTTCACAAAGTGCCACCATTGCAGACTGTTTCTTGCACTGTAAAGAGTTATTCAGCAAAGTACTGCCATTTTGCGGAAGCTTCAGTGTACTGTGTACTGTTTATTCGCAAAGTGCAATTACTTCAAAAAGTTTCTTACTCCAAGCTTCTTCTACCCAGTCCATTCACATAGTGCTGCTATTTCAATATATTTCTTACACTGATAAGCAGTGGTTTCTTACAATACAGTAATTTCAAGAGTATTACAGTGCCTGAGAGACTTATTTTCCAAAGTTCAGTTATTCAGAGGCTTGTTGTGCTATTGGGCAGAGTAACAAACACTGGCATGAATTTCTGGCATATGTGTATGTGTGTATGTTTGTGCATACAGTGGATATAAAAAGTGGACACACCCCTGTTAAAATACCAAGTTTTTGTGATATAAAAAAAGAGACCACAATAAATCATTTCAAAACTTTTCCCACCTTTAATGTGACCTATAACCTGTACAATTCAATTGAAAAAACAACAAATCTGTTAGGGGAAAAATATAAAAAATAAAAAAACTGGCAATACGCTGGTTGCATAAGTGTGCACACCCTTAAACTAATACTTTGTTTTCTGTGCACACCCTTAGACTAATACTTTGTTGAACCACCTTTTGATTTAATTACAGCATTTACTCTTCTTGGGTACAGACCTGCCATCAATTAAAGAGACTCTGAATAACCACAAATAAAGTTCAGCTGTCCTAGTAGGATTTTCCTGACATTTATTCAGTTGCCTGCTACAGCAAAAGCCATGGTTCGCAGAGAGCTTACAAAGCATCAAAGGGATCTCATTGTTGAAAGGTATCAGTCAGGAGAAGGGTACAAACACATTTCCACAGCATTGGATATACCATAGAACACAGTGAAGACAGTCATCAAAAAGTGGAGAAAATATTGGACAACAGTGACATTGCAAAGAACTGGACATCCCTCCAAAATTGATGAAAAGACAAGACAAAAACTGGTCAGGGAAGCTACCAAGAGACCTACAACAACACTGAAGGAGCTGCAGGAATCGCTAGTAAGTACTGGTTTTGTACTACATGTGACAACAATCTCCTGTATTCTCCATATGTCTGTGCTATGGGGTAGAGTTGCAAGACGGAAGCCTTTTCTTACACAGAAAAACATCCAAACCCAGCTTTAATTTACAAAACAATACATCAAGTCTCCCAAAACCATGTGTGAAAATGTGTTATGATCTGATGAGACCAAGGTTGAACTTTTTGGCCAGAATTCCAAAAGGTACGTTTGGCACAAAAAAAACTTTGCATCACCAAAAGAACATCATCTCCATGGTGAAGCATGGTGGTGGAAGTATCATGCTTTGGGGTTGCTTTTCTTCATCTGGAACTGGGGCTTTAGTCAAGTTGGAGGGAATAATGATCAGTTCCAAATACCAGTCACTTTTGGCCCAAAACCTTCAGGCGTCTGCTAGAAAGCTGAAGAGGAGTTTCACCTTTCAACACGACAATGACCCCAAGCATACATTCAGATCAACAAAAGAATGGCTTCACCAGAAGAAAATTATAGTTTTGTAATGGTCCAGCCAGAGCCCAGACCTAAATCCAACAGAAAATCTGTGGGTTGACCTGAAGAGGGGTGTGCACAAAAAATGCCCTTGCAATCTGACAGATTTGGAGCGCTTTTACAAGGAAGAGTGGACAAATATTGCCAAGTCAAGATGTGCCATGCTGATAGACTCTTACCCAAGAAGACTGAATGTTGTAATTAAATCAAAGGATGCTTCAAAAAAGTATTAGTTTAAGGGTATGCACACACAACAAATTATTAGTTTAAGGGTATGCACACTTATGCAACCAGCGTATTGTACGTTTTTTATTTTTTTATATTTTTTCCCCTAACAGATTTGTTTGGTTTTCAATTGAATTGTACAGGTTATAGATCACATTAAAGATGGGAAAAGTTTTGAAATGATTTATTGTGGTCTCATTTTTTTCTGTCACAAAAACCTGGCATTTTAACAGAGGTGTGTACACTTTTTATATCCACTGTATTTGTAACAGCCTTCACTGGTATGCTTTAATATGGCAGACGGATTTTGAAAGTCCTCACCACTTGTGTTTGATCAGAATATTGCAGAGAATTGAAGATTATTTGAGCAAGAGCACAATATTTTTATACAAGCAGCTTATTCTGACAAAGATCCATGCACTAGGGCATTCATTTTGTAAACCTAGCTGGGTCAAAGGCCACTGAAAGAGAGCATTCATTTGTGTATGCACTTGCAGTATATGAGGGAGAAGATGAAAATCATCATATTGTTGTACAGGCTGAATCAAGGGAAGACCCTGAGTGTTTGAAGCACAAATTCAGGGAAATGTGTAACCCCCAGACAAATATTACATTAGAAAGGCATTTGTTTTATACAAGAGATCAGAAACCAGGGGAAACTTTTGCAGCTTATATAACTGACTGGAGGAACAGGGGTAAAATGTGTTGGTTTGGTGATTTAAAAGATGAGCTGATAAAGGACAGGCTCATGTATGGTATTAATAGTGCTGCTGTGAGAAAGATTTTGCTTCATGACAGTGATTTAACATTGAATAAAGCTATCGAGATTTGTCAAATCCATGAAGTTAGAGAAGGCACACAATTATGCTTGCAAGTGATAAAAGTGTGGTTTCAGCAAGCTCCAGAGCAAATGTAGACAGCATGCAACATGTGGCGAGCAAAAGGAGGCCTAAGCGCATGGCAGCTACAGCCCCTGCTGGTCCACCAGGGAAAACACGTAGTTTTCCAGCAAGTTCTAAGAAAGGAGCATGCTCAGTGCAGTACAGGCGTGAGTCAGCAAAACCCAAATCAAACTTTATTGTTAACTGTTGCAGTTGTGGTGCAAATCATGAGTCTAAAAGAGAGAAATGCTTAGCATTTGGTCAGCAATGCTACACGTGTAAAAAATGGAACCATTTTCAAAAGTTTTGCAAATCAGGTAAACCTCACACAGTTATAAAGAAGAAAGGTCACTCAAAAAAGCAAACTGATCAAGTGGAATTGCAGCAGTCCACTTTCTATGTAGATGGTATATCAGTATTTGATGAAAAGGTTGATGCAGTGAATTTGTTGACAAAAAAATCAAGTATTTTGTACTGTCCAGATCAATGGTAAATCCACCGAGCTCAAAGTAGACAATGGTTCAAAGTGCAATGTTATGTCAGTAGATACTTTTGCTAAAGTGAGAACTAATGAACAACTCAATATGGCTAGTTGTGCAAAACTTATTGCTTATGGAGGTGAAGAAATTCAAACCAAAGGTTCAGTGGGCTTTCATGTTATTTGGCTAGGAACTGTTACAGCTTGTTATTCTATGTGGTTTGAAGACCTGTGCAGTCATTATTGGGTCTCAGAGACAGAAAATGAATCTGCTTTCTTTTCACCAAAGAAGTTCATCATATAAGCATATCTGATAGTTCAAATTTTATGGAAGCTATTCTCTCAGAATATGCTGATGTTTTCGATGACAAGTTGGGCAAACTTTATTTATTTATTTTTATTTATTTAAATTTGTTGACCGGGAGTGTCCGACTGGACGTGGGTCCATTTTCAGCGGAGGCCCAGGGAGAAAAGCTCCACAGTAAAATAAACAGACAGTAGTTACATTGGATTACATAGTGATTAACAATTTAACATAGAAATTACTTACAACATATTTACAGATGAAGAACATAGTACATCAGTAGACATCTAGAATCTTTATCTGTGAAGTACATAACAGGCATTAACAAATGTAACAATGAGAAGTTCCTGCTGTATAATAAGTACTAGGCTTATGAGCATCTGAGCTTGCTATAATCAAGGTAGTTAGTTGAGCTCAGAGCTCAATCCTCTGCACTTCCAGTTGTGTATTCCATGAAGTTAGACTCAGAGGCCAGTCCAGTAGTCAGACCAGCAAGAAAAGTTCCAATAGCTATGCAGACTAAAGTCAAAGCCCAGTTAGATAAAATGGTGCAACAAGGTATGATTTGTCCAGTCACAGAACCAACCAAATGGGTGTTGCCCATGGTTGCAGCCCACAAAAAAGGCTCAGATGAAATCAGAATATGTACTGACCCAAGAGATTTGAACAAAGCATTAAAGAGACCACATCATCCAATGCATACAGTCAAGGAAGTTGCAGCCCTAATACCGAATGCCACTGTTTTTTTCTGTCTTAGATGCAAAAGTTAATTTTGGCAAGTGATGCTTGATTGCAAATCCTCATTACTAACTATGTTCAGTACCCCATTTGGCAGATATAGATTCTTAGGATGCCATTTGGAATAAATTCTGCAAGTGAAGTCTTTCAGCGCACAATGGAGAATTTTTTTTCAGGTTAGCCTTGTGCCATAACAGTAAATGATTTATCGATTGGAGGCAATGGTGAAGCAGAGCATGACAGGAACCTTAAGAGAGTTCTAGATAGAGCATGTGAAGTGAACTTAAAGCTCAATCCTCTGAAGTGCAAATTCAGACTACCAGAAGTTACATATGTAGGTCATTTATTTACCAGCACTAGCTTGCAACCAGACCCATCTAAGCAAACAGCCATTCTTGAGATGCCAGCACCAGATAATGTTCAAGCGCTACTACATTTTCTTGAAATGGTCATCTACTTAGGCAAGTTTATACCAGATTTCAGTGAGTTGACAGCACCTTTGAGAGAGTTAACACACAAAAATCTTACATGGTCTTGGTTGGAACAGCACCAGAAAGCATATGAAGACCTCAAGCAGAAAATTGTCACCCTTCCTATATTAATATGCTATGATGTCAGTAAACCGGTAACTCTTTCCTGTGATGCTTCAAAATTTGGTATTGGCTCATTCATTCTTCAAGAAGGTAGACCAGTAGCCTATGCATCAAGAACTCTTACCCAAATTGAAATGCAATATGCTCAAATTGAGAAAGAACTTTTGTTATAGTATTTGCATGTTGAAAGTTTCATGATTATATCTATGGTCGAGATATTCAGATTGAAACTGATCACCAACCTTTAGTTACTATTTTAAAGAAGCCTATGCATTCAGCTCCAGTGAGATTACAAAGAATGATACTCAAATTGCACAACTACAAAATGGTCTATACAAAAGGCAAACTTTTTATCTGGCTGATACCTTACTCAGATCGCCCAGAAATAAAACAGAACAGCTTCATGCAGAGAATTTTGACTTTGATGTCATGGAAATGCATACGTTTTCTACCATGAGACTTGATGAGCTGAAAGTGGTTGGGAGGGTGGTCTAATGGTTAAGGCATTTTCCTTATAAACACAAGGTGCAGGGTTCAAGTCTAACAACAGATAATTAGCTAGGCTTAAAATGGCTCACAAGGGCAATTAGCCTAGTACTAGAATTAGATCATACAAAGACAGATCCAGTTTTGCAAAAGCTCAACCACTTCATTAATGTTGGATGGCTGCCAAAGCAATCTAGTGTACCACCTGAAGTTCAAGCTTATTTTCCTTACAGAGATGAGATGTTGATGGAAGATGGCATTATTTTCAAAGGTCCTAAAATTGTTGTTCCTGCCTCCTTACAACATGAATATGTCCAGATTTTGCATCGTGGTCAACCAGGTTCCAAATCTACCAAAAGAAGGGCGAGATGACTAGTATTTTTGCCTTCTCTAGCAAAAGACATTGATAAAGTACTTTCTTCTTGTTCAGCATGCAATACTACTAAACCGCATTTGCAAAGAGAACCACTTCAGCTAAGTCAAGTTCCTGAACTACCCTGGCCAACAGAAGCAACTGATATATTTGAGTGGAATAATCAACATTACTTAGTATTGGTAGACTCTTATTCAAACTGGTTTGAGATTGATTTACTGCCTAACCTAACGTCCACTTATGTTATTACTAAGTTGAAACATCATTTCTCAGTCCATGGTAGGCCACCCAAAGTTATTTCTGACAATGGTACTCAATTTACTAATCAGTTGTTTCAGAATGGGACCTTATACATGTTACAAGTAGTCCAGTATATCAACAGTCAAATGGACTAGCTGAATGTTCAGTGCAGATACTGGAGAGGTCAAAGAGTGACAATACCAATGTCTTTTTGAATTTACTTAATCTCAGAAACATACCCCGTGACAATATACTTGGCTCACCCGGTCAGAGACTTCGATCTAGGCAAACCAGAACAACATTGCCTATCAGTACCAGTTTGATGAGGCCTATTGTCTCTTCTATTGTATCCTGACTAGATGAGCGACACTGTAACTTAAGTCAATTTGGAATCCTCCTTTAATGTGTTTCACTGACTGCTTCCCTTCATTTGCCTCCCATCTAGTGTCATCTACATCCACCCAATATCTATCCCTTTCCTTTTTCATAAATACACCACAATAAAAGAAGATTAAATAAAAAGTACTGTTTCATCTCTCATACTGCTACATATCTTTGTTTGTAAACATGTACTATAATCTTCGTTCACCCACTTTCTCTCAAAAGCAGTACTCTGTTTTCATTTTCCCTGCCCCTTTTTGCACTGCTTACCATTCCAATCCACTATAAAATGCTGTCTCAGCTCTCAGATGCATTCAGTGTGTTCATTTACTTGCCACAGGTACTTTACACTCCCCTTGTTTTGTTCACTCTTGAACTTAATACCAAGCTTTGTGTATTTTTCATACACTTAAGAAGAAACAGAAAAGAATGAAACCTTAACGGCTGAACACAATTTTGTTTCTTTGTTGTCCCAACCTCCTACAATGTGAAGCTCTGTGCCTCACTTACAACAGGGTATGCTTCAATTTATGCATGCCTGGTGTGCAATGTGCCCTAATAATTTACTTTCTTAAAGTAAAATGTTATGTCTTTCTACTATTCCTATTAAATGATCTGTCAGTGTGGTTCCCCTATATTTCTTAGTCATGTAATAATGCTTTGCTTTTAGTTGAGCTGCTGCTTTGTTCTCATCCTGATGCCTGAATTTAAAAGTCATAACTTAAGAGATTTTCCAGGTTTATGTTTCTCTTCCCACAGTCATCTCAGCTTCATCTGCTGCTGCTGCCTTTGGGTCTGTATTCTCAGCTATCCCAGGTCAGTGCTAACTATTCTCCTGCTCATTCTGCAGATTCCACAGGAGGGATGGCATACTAGTGTTTGATTTCGGCTGTGGTGTTCTGAGGTCAGCCCACACAACTGTTCCTCTTGAATACCACTTGGCTCGTGTCCCATATGCCAGTCCTCTGTTGACCCCACTGCTCTACTGCTCACTCATCTCCACTCCTTCCCTTGACAGCCTCATCTTGGTCACTGGACCTCTTTTTCCTTCCTGCATCCTCCACCTGACTCCATACTTCTCTTCACATTTCCTATGCATCTGTTTTAAATTTGGGTGGTCTGCTGGCATGAAATATGAATTGGAGAGCTTCATCTTTTTATTGTGTGGGTCACTGATCTAACAGCATTCACACCAGTCATGCAAATATTTGGTCTTGTGTAGTCTTATACCTTTTTTTCTGATTATGCATTTCCATGCTTCATTAATGCCATCTCCAATCTCTCTTAAATATCTTATTAATTTGACTCAGGTCGCATTTATTGCATACTAATCTAACTAATAATATGACTAATGAGTATTTTCTGACATATTTTCTCCAACTCATGTTATTGTCTTTCATTGCTCTCTACTATGAAACATAAATTCTGTTTTTGTCATTACAACATTTTTTTCACTCCTATGTTTTGTAGTGCAATATGATACTTTGTGATGTAAAATATCTGTAATTGGTTTTTGAAAGATTCTGATTGTGGAGCTTTTCTCCATGGGCCTCTGCTGAAAATGGGCACTTTTTGGCCATGTCGGAACTTCCCGGTAAACAAATTTCAAATAAATAAATAAATCCTACAAATGAAAGCCCTGTTTTGGCTTTGGATTATAAACAGATCTGGATATTTCAGTAATGATAAATACCTCATTCTCCTCAACTCATTTTTTTTATTCTGTATAAGCATTTTAGTTGAACACCACTTTAAACATCATACCAACCTTAAAAACTATCCCATGTGCTTTTTAGTGAACAATCTTTTGTTTTATAGCAATGCATTTTGCAGGGTACATGTATTGGGGGGATTCTGAATGTTGCTTCCTCCTAGCCTGTACACTCTTTCAATATAAGTTCTATAAATCATCTAGACATTCATTTCGCAACAGTTCAATGATACCTCTAAGACAGACATTAACCCTTCTATCTCTGTTTTCTTGGTTACCTAGCTTAATCTTCAAGAAATATCTCTTTTTTATGACTGATATTTTCTTGAAGCATGCTGTAAGTTGTCCCTCAGTGCATTTTTATCCTTGTTCTATTCTCTTCATGGTTTTCTTCCGGCATTCCAAATATCTGTGCTACCCTTATAATGTTCATTTAAGGTGATATCCTCTACCATTCCTTTCAACATTTTAAAGATTTTATTACTGCTGAATTCTGTATTTTGTATTTGCTCTACATGGTACTTGCATAACTGGTTCATAGGTTCATAGGTAGGTACTAGGCTATCTGCCCTAGGGCATTTATAAGCCTAGCCAGAATGTGTTGGCTTTCGCCTCCCTTTTAGACTAGATTCCTGAGCCTCTGTCCAGCAGGGCCATAGAAGTGATCCCAGGAGTAAATTTAAGATTTCCCATCCACTCATCAAGATTTCTCTTGAAGAGGGTCAGAGAGGGGCTCTGCCTAACATGGACTGGGATTCTATTCCAGAGCGAGGGAAGCCTTTGAGGTATGAATCTTTCCCTCCAGCATGTCCTATTTATTGTTGTGCTAAGGTTTAAATCCCTGGAACGTGTAGCTCTAATGGATTTGGTTTTCTTGAGGTGGAGCATGTCCAACAATTCCGGTTTAGACATGGCCTTGTATGTCAGGCATTGATCGCCTCTGAGTAGGTGGTAAGCAACTGAGTAGAGCTAGAGTTTTTTAGTCGAGCTGTATAGGGCATCTGTTTGAGGCCCACGATCCTCTTGGTGAGGTATTTTTGAGATGTCTCCAGCTGTTGCAGGTGTCAGGTAAGGTACATCCCAAATGGGGCATTGTACTCAATTATGGGCGATGAGTAGAGGGGCACAATGACCTCTCGTGATCTAGTTGTGAACCCTTTTGTGATTAGGTGAGCTATACAGAAGGTTTTTCTAACCACTTTGGCAATGTGATTGTCAAAGGAGAGGTTGCTATCTACTTGGGTCCCCAGATCCCTAATTACTTCTTCCGTACTTAGTGGACTACCACCTCTGTGGTAGTTTGTGGGCACTTTGTTTTTCCCAAAGGGGATGACTATGCACTTTTTGGCATTTAGCTTGAGGCCATGGTTCTGACACCAGGTATCCATCTCCTTACGGCCCTTTTGGAGGATCCTTGTGTCAGCCGGCGAGTCGATTATGGCTCCCAGTTTGCAATCATCTGCGAATTTGGTAAGCCACAGTCCTCCCGTGTTTGCCTGTACCTCCGAGAAGTATATACTGAACAAGAGGGGTCCCAGGACTGAGCCCTGTGGGACGCCACTTGTAACCGGTTTAGAGTTGGACATGGCACCCGTGACTCTGACCATGTGAGTTCTATCCCTGAGCCAGTTTGCAACCCATCTTGTGACATATGGGTTAATATTTAAGCTGGTAAGCTTATTTATGATGTCAGAGTGGGGTATTGTGTCGAAGGCCTTTGCGAGGTCCAGGTAGGCTGTGTGGACTACCTTTCCTTCATCTATGGCTTTGGTTACTATTTCAAAAAAGTCAACTCGGTTTAAGAGGCAAGATCTGCCTTTAACAAAGCCAAATTGGGTAGGGTCCAGTGTTTGGAGGATCCCAATGTCTTTGTTTATGAGATCCATGATGATGCGCTCCATAGCATTGCAGACCAGGCTAGTCAGGCTTATAGGGCAATAGTTCCCGGGATCCATTGTGGGGCCACCTTTGTGGAACGGGATCACTGTTGCTGTACGCCATTCTTTGGGTACATAACCTGTGGTAAGGCTGAGTTGGAACAGTGAATTTATGTGAGGGCTTAGTTCAGTTTGGAGCTCGTGTAAGACGCAGCCCGGGATACCATCAGGTCCCATTGATGCTGTGTTTTTTTACTTTGGAGAGGGCTGCTTTCACCTGTGTGTCTGTGATGTCTGGGGGACTGCATTCTTCTGGGATAGACACTGGCTGTTTTTGGGGGGAAGGAGGTAAAGTTTGCACTGAACCTGTACGCCAGGATGTTGGCAATGTCAGTGGGTTCAGTGTATTTTGTGCCATTTTGCACCAGCTCAGAGCCAGATCTGTGAGTTGCCACCCAGATTCTTGACGTAGCTAAATAACGCCTTGTGATTTTCTTTACAGTCTTTTGCGATTTTTCTTTCAAAGCTAGCCTTTGATGATTTTATGAGGGATCGAAGTTTCCTGCTAGTACTTATCAGGGATGCCTTCCCTTTTTGGGATTTTGCCTTATCATGTAGTAGTTTCCTCCTTCTGTTGTATAGCTTATTTATGGCCAGGGTCCACCAGACTGGTCTCCTGTTTTTGGAGGAGTGAGTCTTGGTTTTACTTGGGATGGCACGATCCATGCATTCCTGTAGGTGCTCATAGAGTGCATTTGTAAATGATTCTGCGGTTTGGGTAGCATTTTCCATTAGCCCGGGGGCTTTGAAACTGTCCACCTCGGTCTTGAGAAGTGTGAAGTTTGCTATTGAGAAATTTTTCACAGTGGTTTCCTTGGCTGGGGGTGGAGTCGGGATGTGGATGTCCATTGTGATTAGTTTATGGTCTGATCTTACCAATGAGGGGTTTACCTCTGGTGTAGAACATTGAGCCCCCATGTTGGCGATGACCAAGTCCAATATGTTGTCCCCTCTTGTGGGAGTGGTGACCAGTTGTTCCATGGCATTTGAGTTTATAAACTCCAGAAACCATTGGGCGAAAGAGTTGGGACTTGAGTAGTTTTCCCAGTCAATGTTTGGGTAGTTGAAATCCCCCAATGTCATGGTGTTTGGTGAGACCTTCATATTCTCCAGTGTTCTCAGGAATGCCGAGTGGGGGTCCTGAGACAAGGTGGGTGATCTGAAAAGCAGTTTTACCTACTGTTAGTTGCACATGGATGGTTTCCTCTGCCTTGTGCAGTGCCACTAACCTGGAGATGTGTGTATCCTTGATGAAAATGGATACACCCCCGCCTTTAGTATTTCGGTCCGAGTTCTGGGGCCGAAAAGAATGGTATGAGTTGAATCCTGGTAGTGCTGGGGTGCTCTCTGGGGCCTTGAACCAGGTTTCTGTTACTGCACAGATATCGATTTTCTCCATACTGAGGAGTGCCTCGAGTGCGTGCATCTTGAGGTTTAGACTTCTGGCATTACCCTTAGTTTTTTGTTTCTGGTATTGTCTGTGGAGGTGGGTTTGTCTTTTGAGCCTTGCCTAAAAGAGGCACTATGGGGGTGGCAAGAGCCTTAGCCAATATTCGAAAGCCTAAGGGTGACAGGTGCAAGCCGTCCCTGGCAAAGCGACGTGGTTATCTCCATCATTCTGTTCTTTGTTTAAGGTAGAGGTTAATGATTTGGTACCAGTACTAGCTGAGAAACTTCAGTACGTTGATAACAAGCTTTTTTCTTAACATAAGCACTGCTCTTGGAGTTTTGCAAATATAGTTTTCCATTTTCTTTATTTCAAGAACATTATGCTTGACCATCATGTATTTAACCAATGTCATTGTAAAGCATTTTTGGGATTGCAGGGCTTGAGAAACCAAACTGTGGGTCTGGAATGTGTTTTTTATAAATATTACACACATATGATTGTGGCTTAGTAAAGTGAGAAACCAAACTGTGGGTCTGGAATGTGTTTTTTATAAATATTACACACATATGATTGTGGCTTAGTAAAGTGAGAGTTTTGTTACAAAAGGGCATTTAATTAAACAGAGACTGACACAGCTACAACTGGTTTCTTTTTAGCAGCATTAGCTTTTCCTTAGTCCTGCCTTGGGTTACAGGTGCTTATAACCATTCTCATCAGTAGAATAACCTGTTACCTGCAAACAGTCACATTTTATTTCCTGCTAGAAGTTACTACACACAGGTTTATCTATGAGCTACCTTGTCTAGCATCAGCAAATGCATATAAACATGTCAACATTAGTTACTGGGTAAACAAACAGTAATAAAAAAGATCACTGAGTACTGTACAGCATTTCTTGGTATTGTAAACTGTTTAGCAAAAATGCACAGCATAAGGTAGCAAAAATCAGAATGCAGTGGAGAACAAGAGAGAATATGGTCTCATGAGACATTATGCAGTGAAACACACAAGTACTTACATTTAAAAAAATATATTAATTTATTTTGGCAAAATACTATTGTGGAGTATGTATTTTGAGCAATACAGTTACACAGACAGTGTTTGTTGTTTGCCTTTCTGCTTTTTCTCAGTTAGGGTTGCCACAGCGGAACTCCGGTCTGCTAATGATTGGCAGTAGATTTTTACGAACGCCGAGGTGCCAGCTCAACGTTCAACCTTCAACAAAGGCACGCCCATTTACACATGTCTTTCGAACGTCCACCCAACCGAGGGGAGGACATGCAGACGTCACACAGAAGTCACTCACCCGGACTCCAGACGAGAATCGAATGGGAGAACCTCTTGCTGTGAGGCAACAACGCTACTCCTGCACCACCGCGCACAGACACACAGACAATGTAACATACAAAAATCATTAAATATAACTCAAGCAGGATGATTACACACATTCTTGGACTCTCAGCAATATTTTTGTGATGGAAGTATTTACAAAAGATAATGGTTATTGTCAGTGTAATCTGCTGTTGAAAGAACCTAACGACACCTGTAGACACTGGTTGTACTCTTATTTTATATAGGAGTTACAGGCACTGAGCACAACAGTTTTGTTATACCTCTCAACTGTACAGATTTTCGCAGAATATCCAGATTTTGGGCTTATATTTTTGGTCCATTTTTCATAAAATCATGTTTTTCTGACAAATTAGTGGTAAATTATTAAAGATTGAAGTTTGAAAATGATGACAGGCATCTGAGTTTCATATTTCATATCCTTCAGGAAATTCATGCTAATTCAAAACCTGTTATTCTATCAACTTTCTAATTTTATAAGAGCGATATTTTAAAATTGTCACTAATTTTGTGCCTTTATCCCAGTTTTATTTATGGGTTTGTCCAGATTTCTTGATCTACAAGGCTGAGAGGTATGGATCTATTTTCTTTTTATGAAGACATTTTGATGTAATTGGGTAAGAGGCATTCTAAGGGGGAAAGCTGATTAATTTTTAGGTTTGACTTCCTTTGTTTGTAAGTCAAAGGTAGAAGGAACTGACTAGAACTCTACCATTTTAATAGTTGCACAAAATACACATGTACTTAACACCGAAAGTGTGATAAGAGACCTTGGGACACAGGTGGACAGTAGTCTCTCCTTTGATCGCCACAGTAGTCAGGAAATCCTTCTAAATGGCACACCTCATCACAAAAGGTTTCTCATCCAGGAAAAAAAAGAGGTCATTGTTCCCCTCTACACGTCATTCCTTTGACCCATTTAGGTTACCACCTGTCCCTCTTTGCGAGGGACAGTCCCATTTTGGGCAATTGTGCCCTGCGAAAAAAACCTAAAAATGGCAAATGTCCTGAGATTTTAAGGCAAAATATATTTCTTAAGTTTTCATTAATAGTTGCATAAAACAGTTATTTTGTATCTGGAACACATAAATACTATATGAAATAGCATAAGCAACTCAAATGCTCAAAAATGAGCTTTTATTTTGGCAAAAAATGAAGTTCTGTCCTTTGCAGTGGCCGTAGGTATGTTTTATCCTGAAAAATCTCACATTTCTGAAACAAATGTCCCACTTTGGGCATTTGAAAAGGAGGCAACCCTAGACCCATTATAGAGTACAACGCCCCTTTTGGTATGTACCTCACAAGACATCTACAACAACTGGAAAGGCTGCAGAAATACCTCACAAAGATGATTACCAGCCTCAAACAGATGCCCTACGCAGACTGTCTCAAAATACTCCAGCTTTACTCCGTCACATATCGCCTACTCAGAGGTGAGCTCTGCCTAACATACAAAACTATGTCAAACCTCCGAGCTACACGATCTAGGGACCTAAACCTTGTCACCACAATAAACAGAACATGCTGGAAGGATAGATTCCTGTCCCAGAGACTTCCCATACTCTGGAACAAACTACCTATCCATATCAAACAAAGCTCCTCATTAGCACTCTTCAAGAAAAATCTTGATAATTGGATGGGAAATAGGAAATTCACCCCAGGGACCACTTCTGTGGCTCTGCTCGACAAGGGCACAGGAAAATAATTTTCTTGGGTGGCGAAAGCCAGGGTACCTTTTTTTGGCTAGGCTTATATAGGCTCTAGGGCCAATAGCTTAGTACCTACCTATGAACCTACTACGAAAAAACATTGCTAAGTTTCTACAGTAAGCTCTCTCTTTAAATTTCACTTCCAGTATTTCTGCATTTGGAACTTTAAAATACTTCCGGAATGACTGTTTGTTGATTTGAAAATAAGCTAGGAAATTACAGAAATGCCTGATTTGGGAACTCAGGTAAAAGGGAGTACAGAGGGCTATATAAAAGTCTCCCCAACAGGAGCTGGGGAAGATCCACCACATGATGAGATTTTTTTTGGCTTGCGTGATCATAAATGGTGTGAGACATTGGAAGTTCCTGGTATGACCATTGAGAAAGAGAGCATCCACTGAAGGATCCGCATAGTATCTGGCCAAAGGAGGAAGGGGCTGGTGCCATGATTCCCAACAATTTTTACCTACTACCCTGGCTTGTGCCTGTTGTTGTTGTTGGTAGTGTGGGTGATTTTTGAATGTCTGATATCCTTTTGGTTCGTTAGTGTTGCGTGCATGTTTACAGAATCCAATTTTGCGCCTATGTCTATATAGTACCACGTAACTATTAAAACAGACTTTTCGCAGAATTTATTGAGATACCCAGTTTTTTCGTGAGTTTTAACAGTGTAAAGTGTAATCTCTGGCCATCAGAAGGTGATGGTAATCTCCGTGGAGATCGTCCAAATATGGCCCAAATATGCTGAACTCTTGAATCCAGGTGAGAAGCTAGGTGAGAAGTTACCACTGCCATGCATTTGGGGCCAAGCAGTGGGAAAGGGCAGGCCCTGAAGGGACCTGCCCTGAAATGACTGGGCCCAGTTTGAGAAGCTTCTGGCTGTGCCTGTTGATCTTTTATGTGATAGATCTGAGCTGAGGCCCAGATCTAGCACATCCAGCCATTCCCAATAGGGGATGAATGGATGGGGAAGGCATCATCCTAATCAGCCTTTCGGACTCTTGTTCGATTTGATGAGATCCTTCCAATCAAAACCCTCCCCAAAAATTGGTCTCCAGTCAAAGTTTTCTTTGGAATTAAAAAGAAGATCTTGGTCTGCTGGCAGTGGCTGAATAGCCTCTTTCTTTGCAAGCAGTTTTGGGCAATCAAAGCTTGCTGATCCTTTCTTTGGGTCCCGATGGAAGGATTGGGGACTGATTTGGAAAAACGTAAGCACTGGAAGGGAATAACCTCGAGGGAATGGAATAAAATTCTGGAAATTCAAAGTCAAGGGAATGCCAGGCTTGGGCAATAGTGATGGGCTTCAAGATACTTGTGTTCTGGGCAGTCGGGCATGCTGAAAGGGCTGCTCGGCGGGCTTTCAGGCTGACGCTGAAAGCAGGGACGGCTCTGCCTCTAGGGGCTGCCCTAGACCGACGCTCACTATTGTTGCCTCTGGCGGCGGATTCCCGGGACCCCTCTGCAGGCGCGGGAGGCTAAGTCCCTGATGTTTTACTGTTCCTCTCTTTTGTTTTCGAGCCTTTGGGCCTAGCCCAGGAAGGAGGACTGAAGCTCGGAGGAAACCATGAAAGCCATCCAGTCCCTGTCTCACAAAGATTAAACGGACCTTTTTCAGAAGTGGAGATTGCCATCAGTCTGGGCTTCCTAGTCAGAGTTCCTCGTGAAAGTGCCTGAAAGAAGAAGGCCATCAAATTACCGCGGCATCCAGGCGGCTTCTGCACACGGTTACTCCTCCCTCCTGCCCGCGCTTTCGCTTCCGAGGCCGATAAGAGAGTGAGGGAGGGGCAGAGTCGGAGGGGATATTATGATAGCCAGCTGTTGCAGGTTATTTTCTCATTGGAAAGTAGCTAGAGTCCCAGCATTTCACTCGCTTTGATTCTTTTGATTTGAAGACGAAAGTGAAATGGCACAGGTAAAGTAGCGAATCCATTTAGGATGTCGCTGAGAGAACATCCCAACATCCTGTAATTCATCCATGGGTGGATGGACCTTTGTTCCGTTAGGGGACAGGGACTGAAGGATCAGCTGACAGCTCTTTGTGGCCTTTTCCACACACTATACCATCATAAGAGACTCCTGTTGATAAAAAATTCCTTGTCTGATGGAGCTGTGATGAATTTGAGGGATTTGGAGGGAGGAGCTGCCGGTGAGCTGAATCAGGGAGGCAGCATGTTTTCACCTGGGGGGGACCCAGGAGGGGCTCAAGCGGGGACACCCAGGAGGTACGGGGACGAGAGCCAAGGCCTCAGGATTAGAGAATTTCGCCTCCGGAGAAGGCTGAGGCTCCCCACTGTTTCCTCTGTGGCAGGATTCCAGAATGTTCCTCGATCTCATCTTCATCTGAGGGGAACCCTAGAATCATCTGTCCAGTCAGAAGTCGACGTGAATAGACTCCGTCTGTGAGTCATCGTAAGCTTCCTTCAGGAGGCGTCCGAGGGGCCCTTCTGCTCCTGAGGAGTCCGGAGGGGGCGGTTCTCTGAAATCAGAGGAGAGCTGAGGAGAGGGCCTCGGCGGGGAGGGGATGCGGAGGAGTTGGCTCTCCCTGAGGGGATGAGGGAGTGAGGCTGGATTTGAGCCGACTGTGTCAGGCAGAGGGCCTAACACACGACTGAGACCGGAAGCCAGGCTGTCAGCACCGCGCCAGACGTCCCCGGGGCCGATCAGGCCAGCACAGAGGGCCCCGAGGTGACAGCCGAGGTCTGGTCGGCACAGGTCGAGCGATGTCCCATCAGCTGCCTGGCCACAAGCAATCGCCAGCGAAGGGGGTCGGAGAGAGGGAGAGCCGGACAAGAGCCGAATCAGGAAGACTCGAGAGATTCTCCATGGAAGAAATCGAGCCGGCTCCGGAGTCCAGAACAATTGTCCGGGATTGGTGACAATACAAGAGACGTTCCGACATTTGACCTGCCCCGCGAGCAGAGAAAATGGGCGAGGAAAGAGTTGATGTGGAAGGGTCCAGGGGCTGAAGACGTGAGTCGGGACAGCCTCGGGCTGGGCTAGTGATGAGAGACTTGAGTAGTCGACCACCACCTCTAAAGGTCATGACCGGACAGCCTCGGCGACCCAGAGGTGACCGACCTTTGCCCCGCGGTCAGACAGCAGGACCTTTCTGGCCGAGGGCACCAGAGGGGAGAGAAGGGCGCGGCTCGGCGGGAGCCGAGGGCCTTGAACCTTCTTTGTGGGAGCCCTATTTACTGGTATACTCGGTCGACTGTAAGCTCGCCGGAGTCGAGGAGGCGGCCCGAACTGTGGACTGAGTCTTGGCCGGGTTCCAGCCGCCGCGATAAGCCGAAAGGGTTGAACCTGAGGTCTTCAGGTGTAGCCGGAGAGAAGACCTCGAGATGCCGATGCCTCTTCCCCTGGGCCTGCAGACAGGAATCTCTCAACTTTCAGCCGCACACAAGCGCTCAGAATTTGTTTTTTTTTCTGCAGGACCCTGGGCCAGCTTTTCCAACAGGCACAGGAGTCTGAGAGCATGGCAAGCGCCCTGATTGGTCAGACAACGACAGAAAAGGCCGCCTGCCAGAGAGGACACATGACAGCACACATCGCCACTTCTGAACTGAAACCTTGTTTTTTTAGTTTTTATACTAAAAACAAGAACACACACCAAACACACAAGTTATACAAACTCAGAACAACAACTTTAGCACAAAAACTAAAAAAGAACTAAAAAAACAGTAGTTAAAAACAACAGTAAAAATTAGGGAAAAAAAGGAGTAAGGCCCAAGGTTTACTAATTCTAATCTTTTAACTAAAAAAACTTAAACAAAAAAAATGGTCGAAGAAAAACTTAAAAGTTCTATTAACAATTGACCTCAATTAAAGGCAAAAAGCGAAAAAGGAGTAACTTTTAAACTTTAAAGCTTAAACCTCACCAGGAACCGGGTAGAACAACCAAGAACGGCTGTAGCGGCAACTAGGGATCTGAGAGCGAGCTGAGGTGGCGCTGCATCTAGCAGTGAGAGATAGTCAGGAACCACTGTGTTGTGTTAAGCCATCAGACACAAATATTATACCTGACTTTGATACTGACTATGTAAAAGACATTAGGGAAAATCCAAGAGTAGAAGTCCACCTTTTATCAATTACCACTAGCAAGCTCACTCCACACAATGAACTTTCTTTTCACCTTCTTTTATCTCTAAAGATTTCAGTCTCTTTCTGTATAGTAGACTTAAATGAGATAAACACTCTCTTTTCCATATCTGATGTGCTGTGCATATTTTTATATATTTTGTATGCTGCCTTGGGAGGATTCAAGGAAATGTGCAATAAGGTAAATAAGAGTTATTCCTCTTTTATTTTGTTTATTTCCAGTGATGGAGACCTTTTTATCTTATAAAAACTGTCAGCATAGTTTGTTATAGTTAGAGTGCTGTGTTATAGAATGAACATTCAGAAGTGATATACTTAAAATATTAAAACCAGCTCAAACCACATACAGTAGATGCTTTTCTTATTTTTTGCTGAGCTGAGTTTATGCTGCTTTGATTCTTGCATGGAATTTGGATTATTAAAGATGTTGAACTTTCTGTTTGAGATTGCACTACAATACTTATGTTGTATAAATGACATTTAAAGTTAACAAATAGCACTAGTACTCAGCAGAATATCTAGATTAAACAGTTTCTCAGACATTTCCAATTTTACTGCTGTTGCTTAGGTAGTACTGATTATTTTATAAAGAACATAATACAAACAGGCTAGGGGCCTGTGACATCTATGGTTTTATCATCTTTCCCTGGATTATTACTATGTTCTTAGATTTTACTTACCATCTTGCCTCCCCAAGTGAGACTATTCTGGCATTGTGCTATAACTGATTGACAGCATTGCTTCCTTCAGGCAGTTTCTGGTGGAACTGCTCATTTGCAAGATGTCTGCCTCATAAAGAGAACTTATCTCACCAGATGGGTTATCTTTAAGAGTGTCCTTATACTAATCCAGTAATGTCTTAGTTAACAAAAATAGGTACTTTTCCGTTATCGGGGCAACACTTCTAATGCACTAGCACGTACACGCAATGATCACCCATGTTTCTTAATGAGAACACATACCCAGTCTTTAAAGAATTACCACACACATGGTGCGAGATATGAGCTAGCAGCTACATACATATTTGTATACCAGAGTACAATATGAAACATCAACTTAAAACATGGGACAACTATGAAAACTGTGTACAACCACCAGTATTTTCATCAAACAGTATTCCACAGCGATTAATGGTGGATTCGTAGTGTTTCCATAAATACTAATTTATAATGCAGTCAAGCCCAGAGTTAAATATATTTTTACTAAGCTTTCCCCAGGTAGTCATGTCTATGTTGCTGTCACCAAGTTATGTTTAATGACTGTTGTAACAATATGTATGCTTTTGACTGTGACAACTTCCTGTCTGGAGTGCATGTTAAGGCATTTGCGGAGAAATGAAAATGTGTTATTACAGTGTAAATGAGTTTTGTTCAATCTCTAGGGTTTCACCTGCTGCCATACAGAAGTCACTGTCACCAATATAGTGTTGATAGAAATGGCAGTTGTCAATCTCCCAGTATGGCATTTCACAGGTACTCTTCAGCAGAATGTCGGTTTCTTAGGTCTGAAAATATGAACATAAATATGAATCGCAAGTAAATGATCAATGTACTGCAGCAGAAAAATTAAACATTGGCAATATTACTGCTGCTTGTCAAGTCCTTTTCCTAGCTACTTTATTAGCTGATAAATTGCTTGGTGAAAGAAGTTGGACCCAAAAGGTGTGGATGCCATAAAAAGCTGTGGATGTTAAGAGGAACTATAGGAAATGTTTTAGGCATGAACAACCACTTCAGGGCTAACCACTGTGCGATCACTGCGTGCGCATGCTAGTGCATTAGAAGTGCTGCCCCGATAATGGAAAAGTACCCAAAAATAAATCACCACCCCATGCTAACAAAATACTACATATGTGTTTATTTACTATGAAAAAACTGAAAACAAATAATTGGCCCTTTTCTGCTTCATACTTTGGAAAACCTATAGGAAGCTGCGGTGGTACAGCAGTAGCATTGTTGCCTCACAGCAAGAGGTTCTCCTGTTCGATTCTTGGCTGGAGTACCTTCTGTGTGGAGTCTGCATGTCCTCCCCACGGTAGAGTGGCCTCTGAAAGACATGCGTGAATGGGCGTGCCTTTGCTGAAGGTTGGGTGTCGGGCTGGCAACTCGGCACCATAAAAATCTACTGCCTATCATTAGCGGACCGGAGTTCCGCTGTGGCGACCCCTAACCAGGAAAAGCCGAAAAGACAAACAACTTTGGAAAACATAGGATCAATGTTTCCAAATGTGGATTACTTTTTTCTACAAGTTATTTTAGCCTGTAGCCGTTTGCAGTCACTCTCAAAGATAAGCACTATATTTATGGAAATATTTCTAGATTGCTAAACATAACTAATTGTAATAGCTGTGTTGGTAGTTTTCTATTTTCTCTTGTTTTAATGTTTTAGAAGATAAGATAGTGAGTGAACTTAAAAGATGTGGTGTAATCTTAATGCACTTCCTCATACTTACGTAAAAAGTCATGGGCCACCAAACAGTATGTGTTGTGTGTGTGCATCTGTGACACAGGCATGTGCTTGTCATCACAATGAACAAAACATGCTGGAGGGATAGGTTCCTGACCCAGAGACTCCCCATACTCTGGAAAAGACTGCCCATACATGTCAAGCAGAGCGGCTCCTTGGCCCTCTTCAAAAGGAACCTTGACGATTGGATGGGAGATCACCCTGGGGATCAGATCAGTCGCCCTGCTAGACAGGGGTCCAGGGAAGTAAATATTGTGGGAAGAAATATCCAGGAAATTGTTACGGCTAGGCTTGTATAGGCCCTAGGGCCGATAGCCTAGTACCAACCTATGAACCTATATATGAGCTTGTGTATATGCATGCACCTGTGTGTGTCTGTGTGAGCTTATGCATTTGTATGCAGCTATGTGGTTGCTTTTATGTGTGTGTGTGTGTGTGTGTGTGTGTGTGTGTGTGTGTGTGTGTGTGTGTGTGTGTGTGTGTGTGTGTGTGAGCTTGTGTATGCACCTATGCGTATGAGTATGATTGTGTATATGTAGCAATCAGGCAGGCTCCTATGTCTGACCTCTCACTGCTCCATTAAGCATGCGGGCACAGGGTAAGGGTTTGTCCCTTGACGGGCAATAGCCTGAGATCAAATAGAGTCTTGGACACTGGAGAGCCCTTAGGGAGGGTTGATAAAGATTTTGCCTGCCAATCTCTCCCAAAGGGGCAGGTACCTAGAAACACATCACACTAATCATCTTTGCTGGAGACTGATGACTAACTAGAGCATCTGGCTAATAAGGGAAGGCAAGGTTTCTTCAAGGAATACATCAAGCAGTGATCCTTTTTCTGCCACAGATCTGAAATCCATAATTTCTGTCATAAGGAAAGAGGTGCTAGAGCCAATGGAGGATTGGGAGACCAAAAAAAAAGTGTGTAAGTAATATTTTTTCCTTATTTTTTCTTCCCCTTATTTTGTTCACTTTATCTTAAGTGATTGCCACCCAGACTGACTCCAGCATCCCTAAACAGTACTCTAAGCAGTGATCTAAGGCATCAATTAGCATGTTGGAAGTTCTGTATCACGTTACTCTCATTCTTCAACTGGGATTGTGGGAGGCTCTCTTTCTTTCTGGTGCTTTCCCATGCATTTAGACAGCATCATATCATGGTCAAGTAGATTAACTCAAGTTTACTTGGGTGAAACATACTTTCATTGAAGTAATTTTTTAAACTAACCAAAGGGGAAGAAAACAGTAGTAACCCCATCACACACATGCACACACACAAAAAAAAACTCTCTCTTTCTATATATATGTATTTATAGCTATATCTAATCTATACATATATATATATATATATATATATATATATATATATATATATATATATATATGTATACACACACATCTGCACATATATACACACACACAGACACACACACACACACACACACACTCACACATATATCTATACATATATATCTATCTATCTGTATATATATATATATATATATATATATATATATATATATATACATATATATATATATGTTCCAAATGACCAAAAATGAATCAAATGCTCATAGTTTTCATTTTCTTATTTACTGGTGAGTTACAAAAATGTAAATGTGCATTGCAGCGTAATGTTGTATTTACTAGTGTCATAGAAATATACATTAAGTTATCAGATGTGCTCCTAAATGTAAGCACAGGGGTGGCAAAATACAACAGTGTAAGTTTGTCAAGAATACACTATAATGCTGTAAGATAATATGAGAAAGTCAAAACAGGAATGCTCCTGGTGTAAGAAGACTAGCACCCAAATATGGGTGGTGTTTATTGCTACCCACAGTTTCTGGTGTATCATCCTAGTTGCAGAGTTTCATAGGTGAGTATTTAGTTTTTAAAAATGACTGTTGAACAGTAATGCCTGTATCATCATATTCATAACGAAGAACTGACAGGGCACATAAAAGTTAAGTGGATATGCTGACCTCCACAATGATTTGTTCATCTAATGAGATGTACAGGAACAGCTTTTATAGGCTACAGCTGTGACAAAGGAGATAGTTCAGCTATAAAGCAGCACTGTAAATTAATACAGAAAAATAACCTATGCATTAGCAAATTCTTCACTTATGGTACTGAATATATAAGTTTATACAGTCCAGGTAAAGGGGTTCATCGTTTTAAGTTAGATTATTGCCGTTAGTTACAGTCATTAATGTCTGCCTACTACAAAACATCCAGCTGTTAACATTTAACTTTAACTCCAGTACCTACACACAGAAACATTCCTGATGCTTAATTTGTTCTTGTCACTAGAACACCTATGTAAGGAGACCTGTAGAAAACAAAGGGACTGAATACTACCTTATTACATAACACATACAGGAAAAAATGCAAATGTAATGACTTAAGTCAAGTAACAAAAATAAATCATTCTCTACTCTAGCTCCCGTATGTATGGGCCAGTTTCCCATACTACCTTAAAGAACTAACCTCATAATCTCATTTCTCACCTCAGTGACTTCAGCTTAAAGCTCACCCTAGCCATCAAATGTCAATGCCAACCTTCTGACAACATCAAATGACTAAACTAAGTTCTGTCTGCCTCTTCTTCTCATCCCCTTCCTTCTCCTGACACATAACCATGCAGATCCCTTGACAAGCATACCTGTTTGTAAACAGCCTTATGAACCTACCACTGGCCATGCAGATCCCTTGATAAGCGGACTTGTTTATAAACAGCGGTATGCACTTAACCACTGGCCATGCAGATCCATTGACAAGCATAGTTGTTTTTGAACACCGGTATGTACCTACCACTGGCTATACAGATCCCTTGACAAGCGTACCTGTTTGTAAACAGCGGTATGTCTCTACCACTGGCCATGTAGATTCCTTGACAACTGTACTTGTTTGTAAACAGCGGTATGTACCTACTACTGACCATGCAGATCCCTTGGCAAGCGGACCTGTTTGTAAACAGTGGTATGCACCTACCTGTACTTCTAGCTCTTTAATGTTATCTTTCATCTCGCTGTATTTGCCTACATAGGAATTTGCAGACTTTGGATCCATCCCAGTTTGGCTTTGTGTCCATACAGAGATGGGTTGCAAACTGGCTGGTGGCAGAACCCACAGGGTCAGAGTTGCTGGCGCCATGTCAGACTCAAAGCCTGTCACAAGTGGTGTACCATAGGGCGCAGTTCTGGCCCACTCTTGTTTGGCATCTACTTTTCGGTACAAGCAAACACAGGAGGGTTATGGCTGACAAAGTTTGCAGAATGACTGCAAACTGGAGCCCATAGTAGAAAACATCAACACAGATAACACTTCAGAAGGGTCTCACAGAGCGGATAACTGGTGGTGCCAAGCCATGGCCTAAGTTAAATATGGAAAATGCATAAAAATGCATAGTCATAAAAACAAAGAAACTCAACACCCATGTATATGCTTCACCTCAAAAATCTAGATCCATCAGAGCCACAAGGGCGGGAGACTTAAACCTCGACATGGCTATTAATAGGGCGTGCTGGAAGGATAGATCATCACCCAAGACTCCTATGCTGTGGAAAATAAATCGTAACCAATGGATGGGAGATCGCAGATATATCCCAGGGATTACCTTAGTGTCACTGCTTGACAGAAGCACACAAAAAAATATGGGTATAGTTCCCATACTAAAGGTGGCGTAAGCCCAAAAAACTATAGGCTGGGCTTGTAACCTATATATCTTCTATTCATACTTATAAAACTTCAATCTACTGTAGTTTGCCATGCTTGCTACTTGCCTGGGCCAAGACTAAAATTGGTCAGCTGTGATCAGCGCCCTACCTTGGTTCACAAATTCGAATAAAATAGTTTAATAATAACAATACACCTTCTTAGGGTATGGGTTATGCAGGGATTCACTCAAGCTTGGCTTGAGGTTTGCTCATATGTTACTATCATGACAAGACTATGCCAGGTGTAAGAATAGCATAACCCACACCCAGATGAGCTCCCTCTTCTACACATGCCCATAAGGTGCCTGCCATACTTTCCTTTCCTATTTGTGTGAGCTGGCGGATTGCAGTCCTAGGAAGCACAGGCGTTCCTTCTCATAACCTTGATCCACCAATGAACACTTGTGGCAAAATGGAGCCAGCTGCTATGCCTGTGAGTTAAGTAATGAATTTTCTTTAAAAAGCTACTGGCTATTCTATCATCAGATGTCATCCAACCAGCTATCCACAGAAAATTTGTTGGAGATGATTTACTCTTTGTTATTGAGAAGTTAAAGATTACAAAAACAACTTCACAGCAAAAATTAGTTTAAAAAGTTTAATCTTTGAATTAATAAAGCATGACTAAAATATGGTATTGTATTGAAGGTTTATATTAGTTTATTGAATTACTGTTTTGTCAAACCTGGGAACATCAAGACGAGAACATCAAAACTTAAAAACATGGCAAGACGTTATGTACTGCAATCCACATAATCGAAGAGAGGACAAGTTGCCTGTTTTCCCTTTGATGATGTGGACTGTGATGTTAGGTCTTGCGATGTTTTTAAGTTTCGATGTTCTCGCCTTAACTTTACTGGGTTCGATGGTAGGATAACTGGATAAACTAATATAAACCCGGTATCGATTATAATGAAATGCATTTATCATTTTCCACGTTTGAAGGAACTGCTTTTTTTAAAACATGATTGTACAGAATACTGCAAACCAGGTAGGTTTTGCTCACTTGAAGTAAAGCTAACGTGTGCTGTTATTACTGTACTCAAAGTGGCCTACATACATTTTATATTAACATGAAAGTGTCCAAATCCAGAGATCAATAATGTAGGTGTGTGCTGGCTCATCAACAGTTAATATATTATTCCTGATTTACCATGGGGTATCTTAACTGCCACCCATTAGACCTCTGTGGAACATAATAAAAATGAATGCATTTCCCTTAAATTTGAACTGGTACAATTGAAGAGGTAATCTATATAGACAGTGGGTGTACGAACGTTAGGCCCTTCACACTCAGAGATGCCCACACTTGGATGCAGGGGGCACAGCCCCTATACATAAATGTTTTGAAATGCTTTATTAGTATATGTGAGCAGCTTTGTTCAAATGGGGTGGCTGGATAGTGTAGCTGATAGGCAGGCATTAGTAATATAATCATCTGTAATATGGAAAATAGAGCCAAAGTAGGCAAATCCTTAATTTCAAATTGAATAATTAATTTCGTTCAGCATGTAAAACAGTGTAACCATACAATGCAATGAATAGATTAATACCTGTCATTTTCATACTGCTAACAGGATAACACAAAATGCAAAAACACTGAGAAAGGTATGTGATATAACATTTGGTCTGCTGAACATTCTCTGACCTGCTTCTTGTTCCTGTTAAAGACTGCTATTTCAATTTAATTGGACAATGGAAATGATTCCTAATGAGCTGAAAGGAAGGCAGCAATTACTGCTTATGTTTGCCAGAATGTTACACTTTCCTTAATGAGATGTACTTCCTGACTCCATGGCAGAGTGCCCATTCCTAACCTAACTCCCACAGTATTGCCCTGTATGATGAAATGCAATAAATACACACAGCATGCAGGAAAGACGCAATTCATTTCTTAGAGACAGTGGTTCTTTTAAACAAACAGCATCATAGCCATTGTTATGGTTGATCTCTGAACTACTATTGTATTTGGATGTAATTACTTAAGAAGTTTTCTTCCCTTCTGTTATATTCTCTGCTTGCCACTCCATGACTGCTTTTCCAATTTTACCATCAATTTTTTTCCCTCACTATGATGATTTCTAGTAAGACTTGGCAAGCACCCTGTAGTTGTAGACAGAGCATTATTAAAGACCACATTGTTTTGTGTGCATTAAGTGCGTGCGTGCGTGCACATGTGTATAAATTACAGAAGCTTGCTCTACAACACACACTTAAAGAACTATAAAAACAAGGGGAAATGCAACTTTTTAGAATGTGATTAATGAAACACTTGAATGTAAAAATGGCAGGTGTTTTAAGGGAAGACTTGAGCTCTACAAATGTGGTGGTTATGAAGCAGAAAATATGAAATGTTATAAAGTAGATTTGGCAGTATAGCACAGAGAACTAAGATTATGAATTAGATTCATAAGTTCATAGACAACTACTAGGCTAGCTGCCCTTGAAAGGCATTTTAAGCCTGGCCAGTTTCCATTTTAAGCACAAATTAACCTATCCCATTTATTTAGTTAGAGACTGGGCTTACCTATCCCATGGTCAATAAGAAGAAGTTATGTACCTACCATAATGTTCCATGTTAGTTGTCTCCTCTCGCCTTCTTTCTTGCTGGTTGTGTTCGGAGCCAATCCTCGGCTCCGACTCGGCCATCTTCTAAAGCTCGAGAGCTACATACTGGCTCGAGGCCTCCCCATATCCCATGATGCCTGGCGCTAGAAACCCAGATCTCGTTTGGTGAGACTAACAGCAGACAAAATAATGAATGAATCCTATCCTATCATACATAATTCCAACTATAGAGACTACTAGGTAGAGTGGGGTAGCCAGAGAAGACTCACCCAGTGTAAATCAATAGAGAAACTCTTCTCGGTCTAGTAGGATAGGGGGATGGAGGGTGGGATGCAAGAAAGAAGGCGAGAGGAGACAACTAACATGGAACGTTATGGTAGGTACATAACTTCTTTATGTTAAGTTGTCTATCTCACCTTCATTCTTGCTGGTTGGGACAGCGTCCCTAGCACCTGATATCCTGGGTGGCTTAGTGGAACAGACTCTTCAGAACAGTGGAACCAAAATCAGCTCTGCTCCTGGAAACCATGTCTTACTTATAATGCGAGATGAAAGTATGAGGATTTGCCCACGTGGCCGCTGCACAAATAGATTCCATGGACAACCTAGCTTGAAACGTAACAGAAGTGGTGAATGCTCTGGTGGAGTGGCCTTTAGGTTTAACAGTGAATTCTTTCTTCCTCAGCTGACAAATAAATGTTATGATAGAAGTCAGCCACCTAGATAAGGTTACTTTTGATACTGGTAGGCCTTGTTTGCCCTCTGCATAAAAGAGGAAAAGCTGATCCGATTTTCTGAAGTCCTTAGTCCTATGCAAATAAAAGCGCAGTTGCCTGTGAACATCTAATTGATGTAACTTATATTCTTCCCTGTTGGAATGGTTGGGAAAAAATACAGGAAGGTCAATGGACTGGTTCAAGTTATTCTCAGAACAGACCTTAGGAAGGAAGGAAGGATTAGTCCTAAGAGAAACCCTGTCTTTGTGGAACACTAGGTACGGGGGACGGATACAAAGAGCCTGCAGTTCAGAAACTCTTCTCGGTGAAGTAATTGCTACCAGAAAAAGTGTTTTCCAAGATAAAAACTTCAAAGAACAGGAAGCTGCAGGTTCGAAGGGTGGCAAAATTAGAGAGGTTAGAATCAAATTCAGATCCCACAGGGGTGGAGGATCTCTAACCGGGGGTCTGAGCAGAGTGGTTCCTTTGTGGAAGGCTTTACAAAGCTTATGAGACATTATACTACTTTCTGAAAGGCCAATGTGAAAATTTGAAATTGTGGCTAACTGCACTCTAATTGTAGTGGAAGCGGACCCAGTATGAAAGAGCTTCTCAAGAAATTCCAGGATGTGGTGAACAAGGGCTGAAAAGGGGTCTATATTCTTAGCCTCTGCCCAGGAAGAAAAACATTTCCACTTACTAGCGTAAGTTTTTCTAGTGGTAGACTTGTGCGATGATAAAATAATTTCACGCACCGATTGGGAGATATCACGAAGCCTGGCTAGGGTTGGAAGTGGAGCAACCAAGCCGTGAGCTTGAGAGATTGTAGTGAATGATGCAGCCCGCCCGATTGATGGATCAGGAGCTTTAGAGCTGGGTCCAGAGTCCAAGGCTGCTCGATAAGATGATGATGAAGGAACGGAAACCATATTTGTCGAGGCCAGTACGGAGCAATGAGGATCATTCTGCAACCCAATATGGTAGCTTTCTGTATCAGCTTGGGAATTAGGGGAAAAGGAGGGAATGCGTACAGAAGTCCCTGAGGCCAATCGTGGACTAGAGCATCTCTGGGAGAATGTTCTGGATGTGGTAGGAGAAAGAAGAAGTTGCTGCACTTGCTGTTGAAGTGGGTGGCAAAGAGACCGCAGCAAGGTTGCCCCCATTTGCGGAAGATTTGGTCCGCTACTACTTGATTCAGAGACCACTCATGAGGCATGACAATAGCTCTGCTCAGCCTGTCTGCTATGAAGTTGGATTTCCCAGGGATATGCGTTTCAGTCAGAAACCGTTGGGAAGAGATCGCCCACTGCCAGAGTCTGAGTGCTTCTCGACATAGAGGGTAGGACCTGGTTCCACCCTGCTTGTTGATGTACCACACGACTGACATATTGTCTGTTTGAATTGCAATTGTCCCGCTAGGAAGAAAGTCCTGAAGAGCTTGCAACGCTAAAAGCACGGCCCTCATCTCCAAGACGTTTATGTGCAGATGATACTCTTGAGGTTGCCAGGTACCCTGGACTGTTCTGCCCTGATTAATGCCCCCCCCACCCGATCAGGGAGGCTTGCATGACCACCGTAGCAACTGGAGGGGGAAGTACAAATGGTCTGCCCAGGGGCATTGATGAGGAGACCATCCACCACGCAAGGTGCTTTTTGCATGTTTCTGTGATGATAATCATGTGAGACATGGGAAGTTGCTGGAAGGACCATTGGGTGAAAAGAAGCCATTGGAGGATCCTCATGTGAAAACATGCCAGAGGGATGAGTATGATTGCTGCTGCCATGAGACCCAGGGTTTGGAGGACGAACCTGGCTTGAATTCTCTTGAATTGTAACAAGACCTGGACATGCTGCCGAATGACTAACACCCTGTCTGGTGGAAGGCTGGCTGACCTGTCTTTTGTATTTAAGTTTGCGCCTATAAAGATGATAGACTGACAAGGTGACAAAGCAGATTTTTCAAAATTTATAGTGATACCTAGTCTGGAGCACGTCTGGATAGTATAGTCTCTGGCTTGCAGAAGGTGATGGCTGGTGGTAGCAGTGAGGAGCCAGTCGTCTAGATACGGAAACATCTGGAATCCTTGCCGTCTCACGTGAGCGGTAACTACTGCCATACATTTGGTGAACACCCTGGGGGCTGTGGTGAGACCAAAGGGCAGAGCTCTGAACTGATAATGGCTGGCTCCCAGCCGGAAGCGCAGGAATCTTCTGGATCGCCTGTCCATTTTGATGTGGTAGTATGCATCCTGAAGATCTATGGAGCACATCCAATTGTCCTGACCCAGGAAGGGTAAAATGGACTGTAGCGTGACCATCCGAAACTTCGTTCTTTGTACAGACCTGCTTAGTCTGCTGAGATCCAAAATGGGTCTCCAGTCCCCTGTCTTTTTTGGTACCAAAAAGAACCTTAAGTAAATTCCGGATCCTTGCTGGTCTGCTGGGACTTGCTGGATGGCCCTTTTTCTTAGCAGTTTTGAAACTTCCTGAACTGCTTGATCCCTTAGATTGGGTAGAACATCTGGAAGGGACTTGTTCGACAATAAAGGAGCGTGAACAAAGGGAATTTTGTAGCCTCCGGATATAACGGACTGTACCCATTTGTCTTGTGTTATGTCTTGCCAGGCTCTTGGGTACAGCGATAATCTTCCCCCGACTGCCTCCAGAGGTGAGCAGCCAGGCAACCCTTCAGGGATGCTGGAAGGGCTTGTCAGAGAAAGATTCTCTGCTGCCCTGGTTTTGCAGACCCCCTCTGCCACGAAGGCGGCGTCTGTTATTGTTGCCTCCTTTGCCCCTGGAGGGAAACTCGCCACATGTGTCCAGCAAGGCTCCATGGGATTTCCGGAACCACATCTTTCCACTCTTCTGACCCTTGGGATATGGTCTGGAAGGAGAGGAAAAATGGACTCCTACGGCAGAGAGAGTCTTGCCTTCCTGCTCACACCTGGTAAGGGTATCCTTCACCTGTGATCCAAAGAGAGAGGAACCATCAAAAGGGGTGTTGGTGAAGGATGCTCTGAAAGGTTCCGCAAAGTTACATAGCTGCATCCAAGCGTGCCTCCTTAGGGCCACGCCTGTGCCTGCGGTTCTACTTGCCCCATCGGCTGCATACGAAATGAGCCTCATGGAGGAGTTTGCCACTGAATTAAGAGTCGCCAGCTGGGAGGCTGCCTTAGCCTGGGCCCCCGCAGCTGATTGATCTTGGAGGGTATCTCCAAGCTCTTTCAGGAGATCCCTCTGAAGAAAGGTAAAGTGGCACAGGTAATTCAGGGACCGCATAGAAAAGATCGCTGAAGAGAACATCCGCTTCCCATATCTGTCCATCGTCCTGGACTCCTTGTTAGGGGGATGGACAGATGAAGAAGTTTCAGCCAACTCCTTCTTTGTGGCCGCCGCTACCACCGTAGCATCAACGGGGACACCTTTGGTCAAGAACTGTTTGTCCTGCGGTGCAGTAATGAATTTGTCAGGTCTTCTAGGGGTCGGTTCCACTATGTCTGGAGCCGTCCATGCCTTCCGAGCCACCACAGACATCAGTGGGTCGAAAGGCGGAGACACCCAGAAGGTGGAAGGTCGGGATCCAAATGCGTCCAGGAATACTGACTCATCCTCAGATGGCTTAAGGCAGTCCAGTTCCCCCTCTGCCTAAGCATCTCAAGAATGTCTGAGAATGAGACATCTTCAGAGGGGGATCTTGGGGACCCTTCCAACTCCTCTAAGTCGGTATCCGACGTGACAGACTCGGGGGAGTCAACATGCTTCCTCTTGCATTTCCTCTTGCGAGGTAGCTCCTCTACATGGTCAGGGGAGGCCTCGGAAGAGGAGGATACACCCAAAGGGGTGTCCTGGAGTGCTGGATCCCCATGCTTGGGGTCTGGAAGAGGGGCAGAGGATGAGTCGGAGAAGGAATATCTACAGCTGTGGATGGAGCCGACACCTGATGAGGTGGGCTGGACAACATTTTGGCTAGGGCCTGCGATTTTAACAGCCTACTGACCACTCTTTCCAAGTTATGGTCTGAAAGTCTTGAGGACCGAGAAGAGTGGGATGAACGATGACTATGCTCCGACTGGAGCAGAGGCGACTTCGGAGCCAAATGTATCGACTCCAGAGAAGGAGACCTGGACCTTTTTCGACTCTCAGATGGCTCTGAAGAACGTGTCGGAGTCGACTGGGAGGGAGGAACATCGGTTCCAGCCGGAGCCGAGATGGATGGTATGGCTTCACCCAACGACGGGTCCGAGCTGGGAGCCAAAGGTTTAGGTGGCCTAGAAGATTTAATGGGCTGAGTCTTCGCCGGTGAATCTTGCGGTCTAAGCAGACCCCTCAAGATCAATTTGTTTTTGCACTCCTGCAGGACTCTTGGACTGAACGCATGGCAAATCGAGCAAGAGTCCTGCAGGTGCACGGCGCCCAGACAATAAACATCTTCTGACAGCATGAGTCACACTTCTTGAATCCGGACAGCTTAGGATCCTTGGACATCCTGAAAGAAGAAAAACCAAGGAAAAAAACACACACACCAAAGGGTTAAGGTAACAAACTAAAATAAAAATACACTACAGTTACCAGAACCACTACACTACAACAACTATAATGAACTATAGCTAAACTAACTAACAATAATAAAGGAATTATTTATCTATTTTTTTTTTAAGAAAGAGATAGAGAGAAAAAAGGTTATCCTCCAACTTAAACTGTAACCTTTTAGAGGTAAGGTTATCCTCTAACTTAAATGGAAAACCTTAAGGGGAAGAGAAAAGGGGGAGGGAAAACTCTCTAAATAAAAACGAGTTTCTGAGGGGAAAAGACAAGGATTCAGACACAAACACACTATAACACCAAAGATATATCTAAACGAGAATTTCTATGCTAAAATTAACTAGTTATATGACAGAAAAGACACAATATAAAAGTTTTATATGACCTGAGCCAGTAGAGCAACCTCGCAGCAGAAGCGTCAAATGAGATCTGGGTTTCTAGCGCCAGGCATCATGGGATACGGGGAGGCCTCGAGCCAGTATGTAGCTCTCGAGCTTTAGAAGATGGCTGAGTCAGAGCCGAGGATCGGCTCCGAACCCAACCAGCAAGAATGAAGGCGAGACAGACCAATTAACATCTATATGTTATCCCTGGTGAGAATAAAGTACAGTTGTGTACACCTACCATAAATGTAGATGTTTGAGTGTCTTCACTGTTGCAGTCATAACTGTAGGGTGTTCCCGCCGGCAGGCAGCCCGAGGTCGGCCAGAATCCCAAAGTCTGGGTCCGGCGTCAGCTGTACAAACCAATACCCTGACGTCAGTACGCTCAGGTACATAACCCTCAGCCGACGCCATCTTCTCCAGCCTTTCTTGCCCCAGATGTCAGAAATCCCCAATAAACCAAAAATGAGTCCAACAAGGAAACACAAATACACCATAAAAGAGAAAAAAGAGGGGATAGGAGGGAGGGAAACACCGACTGCAACAGTGAAGACACTCGAACATCTACATTTATGGTAGGTGTACACAACTGTACTATGTTCTTCGTGTTTCACTGTTGCAGTCATAACTGTAGGGTGGAATCCCAAAGCAGTGGAGAAAGGGAGGAGGCTTAGATAGAAGAAGGGGCAGCAAGAAGGCCCTGCAAAACAGCAGAGGCAAAACCTGCCCTGGTCTTAGAATACAAAGGGAGATTGTAGTGCTTGGAAAAGGTATGCACAGAACTCCAAGTCGCAGCTTCCAAGATATCCTTGGTAGGAACTCCTCTGAGAAAAGCTGTAGAAGTGGCAGCTGCTCTAGTAGAATGACTTCCCACAGTACCTGGAAACTGTTTCCCATGATGAGTGTAACAAAATCTTATTCCATAAGCAATCCATTTAGAAATAGTTTGTTTGGAAATAGCCTTTCCAAGAGAACTGGAGGCAAAAGAAACAAACAATTGGTTAGATTTTCTGAACTCTTTAGTCTTGTCCAAGTAAAATCGTAACTGTCTGTGTATGTCCAATGAATGCAAAATCCTTTCCCCTTTATTTTGTGGATTAGGAAAGAAGGTAGGAAGGTGAATTGTCTGATTTAAAGCAACTTTCGAAATCACCTTAGGCATGAAAGTAGGATTGGTCCTCAAGGATACTCTGTCTTGATGGAAAATGAGGTATGGTTCCACAGCCATGAGAGCTTGCAACTCTGAAACCCTTCTGGCAGAAGTCAATGCTAACAAAAAAACTGTCTTCCACGACAAAAACCTAATGTCAGAAGCCGCAGCAGGCTCAAAAGGAGGCAAAGTGAGTTTTTCCAAAACATAGTTAAGATCCCAGGCAGGGACAGGAGGGGTCCTGGGAGGCCTCAAATTCTTAGCTCCTCTCAAGAACTGTCTCACCAATGGGTGAGAAAAAACAGGAGGATCAGTATTGAAATGAGCAGATATAGCAGAAGCATGAATCTTAATAGAAGAAAAGGAAAGGCCTTTAGACAAAAGGTCTGAAAGGTAAAGCAAAATAGATGAGAGATCAGGCACAAAAGGGTTAAAGCCTCGGTCCTGCATCCAAATACAAAATCTTTTCCATTTAGAGGCATAGGATTTCCTAGTGCTAGGCCGTCTAGCTTCTAGAAGAACATCCAAAACTTGTTGGGGGAGCTTAGAAGAAATCAAATTCCTTGAAGAGCCAAGCTGCCAGGCAAAGGGTCTTGAGATGAGGTGTAGCATCTGACCCTGATGCTGGGACAGAAGAGAAGGGTACAGAGGAAGGATCCAAGGAGGTTCCAAGAACAGATGCTGTAAAGTTGGATACCAAAACTGTCGAGGCCAATTTGGAGCAATCAAGATGATGAACTTGGGCTTGTCCTGTTTTATTTTCAGTAATACCCGAGGAAGAAGAGGAAGAGGAGGGAAGGCATATCCCGAAAGGTTCCTCCAACTGAATGACAGGGCATCCACTTTCCAAGCTGTTTTGTGGAAGGACCTGGTGCAAAAGAGAGGCAGCTGATGATTGAGATGGGATGCAAACAGATCTATCTGGGGACATCCCCAAACTGCAGCTATCCTGTTGAATAAGTTGGTGTCTAGCATCCATTCGTGAGGATCCAAAATATTTCTGCTTAGGCTGTCTGCTAAGAGATTCTGCTTTCCTGGAATGAATTGAGCCTGAAGATGCAGATTCAGAGTTAGAGCTGTGTCCCATAAAGCCATAGCTAGTCTGCAAAGGGGGGTAAGAATGAGAGCCCCCCTGCTTGTTTATGTACCACATGACTGTGGTGTTGTCTGTACGAATTAGAAGAGGCCCTGGTTGCAAAAGGTTCTTGAAGGCTAGAAGAGCATTTTGAACTGCCAACATTTCCTTCAGATTGATGTGCCAGTGAAGATGATTCTTTGTCCATGTTCCCTGCTGGCAATTGTTTAGAAAATGTGCTCCCCAAGCATAATCCGAGGCGTCCGTGGTTATGATTTGAGAAGGTTGAGGTAGACGAAAAGGCTTTCCTTCATTTAAAGCACACACCCTGGGCCACCAAAGGAACTCCTTCTGGAGGCAGGGGATCAGAGGAATCATAGTGTCCAGATCGTGGTAATGCTGTGACCATACACTTTTCAGATACCATTGAAGCTTTTTCATATGAAGCCTTGCATTTGGGATTAACAGAATGCATGAAGCCATGTGGCCCAGAGCCTGCAGGAATTTCCTTGCAGTGAGTTGAGTTAAAATTGCCAAGGTTTTGAAAATTGAAGCCAGCTGTATTCATTTTTCTGGAGTGAGGAAGGCCCTTTGTAAGGTTGTATTTAGGAGGGCTCCCAAAAATATCATTTGCTGAGAAGGGATCAACTGTGACTTTTTTATGTTCACTGAGAATCCCAGTAAGAAGAGAAGACGTTGAACAAAATCCAGATGTTGAAGTAAAAGATCCTTGCTGTCTGCCTGAATAAGGCAGTCATCCAAATAGGGGTAAATCTGAATCCCCTGAAGTCTGCAATAAGCCACTACTGGAGCCAGGCACTTGGTAAAAACCCTGGGTGCAGTAGATAAACCAAAGGGCAGTACAGAGAACTGAAAGTGCCTCGAGCCTGCCTTGAATCTGAGGAATTTCCTGCGTTCCTGCCTGATGGGAATGTGTAAGTAGGCCTCCTTTAGGTCCAATGTCACCATCCAAGTGTCCTGGGAGAGCATTGGAATCAGTTGTTGCAGAGTAAGCATCTTGAATTTTGGAATTTCCAAAAAGGTGTTTAACACTGAAAGGTCCAGAATAGGTCTCCATGAGTTTTGTTTTCTTGGAACCAGAAACAGTCTTGAGTAAAAGCCTTTTCCCCTTTCTGAGAGAGGAACAGGCTCTATGGCCATCATGGCCAGTAGAGCATCCACTTGATTTAAGGCCTCTGACCATTGATGTTTTGGCAGATCTGGCCAACCGATAACCCTTGGCAGAGTATGAAAATGGAACTTGTAGCCTCTTAAAATCACGTCCAATACCCATTTGTCCTGGGTAATATGAGCCCAATTTCTGTAAAAAAGAGAAAGCTTTCCTCTGAGAGGGGCATCCAGGTAAGGAGGTCCTGTAGCCCAACCAAGAGAGTCATTGAGTCTGCTTCCTTTGAGATTGGGATCTGTCTTCTCCCCTTCTAGGTGAAGAAGCAGTCCATTGCCTGGATCTGTAAGAGGCCTGGGCTTGACCACGACCTCTGGAGCATCTATATCTTCCCCTTTGAGGCCTGTCAGACGTGGGAAAGGACCAATTTTTGGAGGGCCAATTCCTGGAAAATCTAGGAGGCTGAACTTGTAAGAAATCTTTCACAGTCTGCATAGATTTTTCCTTTTCTTCCATCTTTTTAATAACCTCCTCAGCCTTAGATCAAAATAAAACATCATGTTGAACAGGGGCATCTAAAAGCTTAGCCTTAACCTGTTCCAGCAAACTTTGTTCACGAAGCCAGGCATGTCTCCTAATAACAGTACCAGAGGCTGCGGCCCTGCAAGAGGCTTCCAAAGCATCAAAACCACAATGTAAACTATGCTTGTTCACTTGTTCAGTTGCATGCAATACATCCTGTAATTCCTTATCCTCTGCACATGCTGGAAAAGTAGCAAGCTTTTGCTTCAAAATAGACAAAAGAAATTGCTGATACTTAAACATATGGAACTGGCAATTTAAAGCCCTAATAGAAAGGGTAGCAGAAGTATATACCTTTTTACCCCACCTGTCTAAGGCATGAGAATCTTTTTCAGAGGGAATAGGATATTTGGAAGAAGCAACCTTAGCAGCGTTAGAACCCTGAGAAATCATTTCAGGATCTGCAGAAGGGTTCTTAAATAAGAATAAATGAGTATCAGAGACCCTGTAAAATCTATCAGGCTTAGAAGGAGCAGGGGGCATGGAATCAGGATTCAAATTAGCCTCAGAAAAGGCATCATCCACAATATCAAGAACAGGAGGTATAGCTAAGGGCCTGTGCTGAGGAAGAAGAAGGAATTCCCTAAGCCTCTTCTTGGAAGTAGAATAATCCTGACCTTCCCAATGAAAATGTTCCCTCATCTCATGTAAGGTCTCCCCAAAAGAAAAATCCTCAGGCGGAGAAGCAGAGGGCAAGGAATCCTCCGCATCCGAATCCTCATAAGGAGGAAAAGAATATTCCTGATCAGAGGAAGAAACAGAAGATACAGAAGCCTGGTCAGAGGAATCCAAAGGAACATCCTGTCGAGGCCTTTTCTCTGGAGGGGGGTGAGAACCCATAATCATTGTAAGCAAATCTTCAGCCATCCTTAGCAATTGCTTCTGTGTCTTGGGAGTAGATTCAGAAGTAGCTTGAGCAGAAACTTTAGGCTTAACTGGAGTCTTAGACTTTGCCTTTGTCCTTGAAATAGTGATGTGAGTAGGCCTGAATACCCCCTCAGAAGCCAGTACCTGCACAGCGGTTCTGGACCCATCTGAGGGAGCGACGTCCAAAGGTCCTGCAGCAGGTAAAACAGTAGGCCTTGATGGCTCCCCATGGGAGTCCGTATCGGCCATCGGTTCAGAAGTGGCGGACGACAGGGGCTGCAAAAGCGCCTCACTGATGACAGCTGAACCGGACGCTGGCTCCAGCTGCGACAAATCTTGTTTGGACCTCGGAGGCCTGTCTTTGTCTTTGCGCTTCTTTTGAATTCCGGTAGTATCCGACGACATTCTATAATTGAAGCGTCTGCCAAAGTAATTTAAAGCCCAGTCATACCGATGCTTAATAGTGCGAGAATTGAACCTGGCACAGAACCGACAACAAGAAACATCGTGGTCAGGGCCTAAGCAAGGTAGACAGTAAGAGTGGAAATCTTTATGAGGTATCTGTTTTCCACACGCTATACAATTATTAACTTTTTCTGACATCGGAGGAACAAGAAAAAGATTCCCCAATGGGGTACTTAGCTTTGAGAAGAGAAGAAAAAACTTCGGACCGACAACAATCAAATACGCTGTTCGAAAATCGCCAACCAACAACTTGCGAGCTGCTTTCCTCTGCACGGCAAGAAAGACTGGGGAAGATGGCATCGGCTGAGGGTTATGTACCTGAGCATACTGACGTCAGGGTATTGGTTTGTACAGCCGGACCCAGACTTTGGGATTCTGGGCTGCCTGCCGGCGGGAACACCCTACAGTTATGACTGCAACAGTGAAACACGAAGAACATCTGGGATCATACCATAGATAATTTAAGGAAATCCATGCATGGGTTAAAGCATTTAGGAGCTGCTTTTGTCCATTAGTAGTACGGGGCAGTCCTTGAGTTAAATTTCTGTTTCCCATCCACAGATACAAGTTACACTTGAATATGGACAGGGATGAGTTTTGTTTCACATGGAAGGATAGTCTGTTCCAATGCAGTAGTATCTTCTACAAGATAAACCTCTCTTTTCAAACCATTATGTTGATGTTGGATAAGAGGTTTAGATCCCTAGACTGAGTATTTCTGATGCCATTTGACTTGCAGTAAATCCATCAGTAATGGGTCAAAGGATGCCTTGTATGCCAGACACAGGTCACCTCTTACCATAGGTTCATAGCTAGGTATTAGGCTATTGCCCCAAGGGCCTATGTAAGCCTAGCCAACAAGGTTCCCTGGCTTACGCCACTCAAGAAAGTTATTTTCCTGTGCCACTGTTGAGCAGAGACACAGACGTGATCCCCAAGGTGTATTTCCTATTTCCCATCCACTCATCAAAATTTTTCTTGAAGAGTGCTAATGAAGAACTTTGCTTGACATAATGGGTAGCCTGTTCCAGAGTATGGGAAGTCTCTGGGACAGGAATCTATCCCTCCAGCATGTCCTGTTTATTGTGATGACAAGGTTTAGGTCCCTAGAGCATGTAGCTTGGAGGGATTGGGATTTCTTTAGGTGTAGCATATCCAACAGCTCTGGATTTGACATAGCTTTATATGTTAGGCAGAGATCACCTATGCTATGGAGTAAAGCTGGAGTTTTCTGAGACAGTCAGTGTAGGGCATTTGTTTGAGGCCAGTAATCCTTTTTGTGAGGTACTTCTGTGGCCTTTCCAGCTGCTGCAGATGTCTTTTCAGGTACATTCCAAAAGGGGTGTTGTACTCTATAATGGGTCTAATGAGTGTCAAGTAGAGGGGAACAATGACCTCTTTTTTCCTGAATGAGAACCCTTTTATGATGAGGTGTGCCATGTAGAAGGACTTCCTGACTACTGTGGTGATGTGACTATCAAAGGAGAGACTACTGTCCACCTGGGTCCCAAGGTCTCTTATCACACATTCAGCTTTAAGTAGATTGCTGCCTATGTGCTAGTTCATGGGTACAGAGTTTTTACCAAAGGGGATGACACTGCACTTTTTGGCATTGAGCTTGAGGCCATGGCTCTGACACCAGACATCTGTCTCAGTGAGGCCCTTCTGTAGGATATCCACATCATTTGGGGACTTGACTATGGCTCCTAGTTTGCAGTCATCTGCGAACTTCGTTAGCCAGAGGCCTTCTGTGTTAGCCTGTACTTCAGAGAAGTAAATACCAAACATGAGAGGTCCCAGGACTGAACCCTATGGTACTCCACTTGGCACTGGTTTGAGGTCAGATTTGGAGTCTGCAACTTTTACAGTGTGGGTTCTGTCATTGAGCCAGTTGGCAACCCATCTTGTGATGTAGGGATTTATACCTAGTTTAGTGAGTTTAGCTATACTTCCAGAATGAGGGATGGTGTTGAAAGCCTTGGCGAGGTTAAGACAGGCTGTGTGAACCACCTTACCCTCATCTGCAGCTTTGGTGACTGCCTCAAAGAAGTCGATCAGGTTCAGGAGGCATGATCTGCCTTTCACAAACTCAAACTGGGTGGAATCCAGAGTTTGGAGGTTACCAATGTCTTTGTTTATGAGCTCCATGATGATACTTTCCATGGCCTTGCAGACCAGGCTCGTCAGGCTAATAGGTCGATAGTTCCCGGGATCAGTGGTGGCTCCCCCTTTGTGGAGTTGGATAACTGTTGCTGTGTACCATTCAGTGGGCACAAAGCCTGATGCGAGGCTATTAATGAACATGGTGCTTAGGTGGGGAGCCAGTTCGTTCTGAAGTTCATGTAAAACTCAGCCTGGGATGTTGTACGATCCCATGGATGCTGTGTTTTTGGCTTTAGAGAGTGCAACTTTTACCTGCATAGTTGTGATTACAGGGGCTCTGCATTCTTCCTGTATAGATATGAGCCCTTTAGGGGGTGAGGGGGGGGGTAAAGTTAGCACTGAACCTATTTAAATTTTCCAGGATGCTGGCAATATCAGTTGGTTCTGTCATTTTTGTAACTCAGAGCAGATCTGGGTGTTGCCATTGAGATTCTTGACATAGCTATAGCCTTTGTGGTTATCCTTAGAATTAGTGTCAATTTTGTTTTCATAGCTAGCTTTGGATGATCTTATAGGGGATCTCAGCTTCTTACTGAGGCTGACCAGGGAGCTCCTCCACTCATGGGATTTTACTCTCTTTTGCAACAGTTTCTTCCTTCTGTTGTACAGTTTGTTTATGGCAGGGGACCACCAGATTGGTTTCCTTTTTTTGGAGGATAGCATCTTGGTTCTGTTTGTGATAGCATGATCCATGCACTTGTGTAAGTGCTTATAGAGTGCATTTATGTAGGATTCAGCAGTTGTAACTGTATTGTCCATCTGCATGGGTGTCATGAAGTTCACCACTTCTGTCTTAAGAAACATGAAGTTGGCTTTGGAGAAATGTTTTACCATGGTTTCCTTAATGGGGAGGGTGGGGGGTGGGATGTGGATATCAAGGGTGATTAGCCTATGGTCGGATCGGACCAACAAGGAGTTGACTTCAGGTAGGACACCGATTATAGTGCTTTGAGTCAGTCTACATAAGGCATGTTGTTTAGGCCTTGTATCCTTTAAGTAAGGTATTTTTGTGGGCATTCCAGTTGTTGCATGTATCTGGACAGATACATGCAAAAGGAGGCATTATACCCAATGACTGGCCTAATGAGGGCTATGTAAAGGGAACCAGTGACATCCCTAGATCTAGACACAGTCCCTTTGTTATAAGCTGTGCAATATAGAAGGACTTTCTTATGACAATGGACACATGTTGGTCGAGAATTGGTTCATTGTCATAGGATAATAGGATCAGAGGAAGTTACTAGGCTAATGGCCCTAGGGGCCCTTACAAGCCTAGCCAAGTTCTACCCTTATTTCCATGATCAGCAGCAATAACCCCTGTCCAAGTGAGAGAGAGGTGGAACCCCCGGGGCAAATTTATGCTTACTCATCCACTCATCCAGATTACGTTTGAAGAGGGCCAATGAGGTGCTCTGTTTGACATGAAGTGGGAGTCCATTCCAAAGGTGTGGTAACCTCAGGGAGACAAATCTATCCCTCCAGCGGGTTCTATTAATGTCACATACCAGGTTAAGGTCTTCAGAGTGAGTAACCCGTGCACCATTTGACTTGCAGATATGCAGCATTTCCAATAAAACAGGGTCAAAGATTTCCTTATATGCAAGGCATAGATCACCTCTGAGTAGTCTGTATGAAACAAAATAAAGTGACAGTGATTTCAGGTGCTCCACATAACACAGATGCTGAAGACATTGAATGTTCCTTGTGAGGAGCCTTTGTGGTCTCCCCAATTGCTGCAGGTGCTTGGAAAGGAACATACCAAAAGGGCTGTTGTACTGAATTATTGGCCTGATGAGGGAAGAGTACAGAGAGGTTATAACTTCTTTTTTTCTGGATGCTATGCCCTTACTTATGAGATGAGCAATAGAGAATGCCCTTCTTACCACTGTGGAGACATGGGGATCAAAGGTAAGATTGCTGTCAACCTGTGTGTCTAGGTGTCTCACCACTGAGTGTGTACTTTGGGTGTTGTTATTGATGTGATAGTTAGCAAGAACATTGCACTTACCAAAAGGGATGATAATACAATTTTTTTCATTGAGTTTAAGGCCATGACTTTGGTACCAATCATTTATTTGTGTAAGACTCTCTTGTAGGATGTTGACATCATTTGGAGATTCTGTAACTGCATCCAGTTTGCAGTCATCAGCAAACTTTGTCAGCCACAGATCTTTAGTTTTAGCTTGTACTTTGGAAAAATATATTCCAAACAGTAGAGGTCCCAGGACTGATCCCTGTGGAACACCACTGGTTACAGGTCTGCTGTTGGAGGTGGAGTCCCCAATTTTGACTATATGTGTTCTATCAGTGAGCCAGTTAATGACTAATCTAACTATATAAGGGATGATACCTAGCTGGGTGAGTTTGTCAATGATGCCTGACTGGGGGATAGTGTCAAAAGCCAGGGCTAAGTGTAGGTAGAGTCAAGAGTTTGGAGATTACCTATATCTTTGTTCATAAGATCCATGATGATTTGCCCCATGGCCTTGCAGATAAGGCTAGTCAGGCTAGTAGGTCTATAGTTCCTGGGGTCAGTGGAAGCACCACCTTTGTGCAAGGGGATAATGGTGGCCATTTTCCATTCAGCTGGGATGAAGCTGGTGCTTAGACTATGATTGAAAAGATTACCCAGTGGTGTTGCTAATTCTTATTTTAGTCCATGTAGGGCACAACCTGGAATGTTATCAGGTCCCATAGATGCTGTGTTTTTGACCTTAGAGAGGGTGTTTGTGACCTGCTCTTTAGAGATACAAGGTAGAGGACAGGTGGTAGGGATGTCATGGGGTACGTGTGGTGGGGACAGGGGAGTGAAGTTTTTACAGACTCTCTTGGCTAACAGGTAAGCTATGTCCACAGATTCAGTATATGTGGTATCATTAACTACCAGTTCAGCACAAATCTGGGCCTTTCCTTTTAGGTTATGGATGTAACTAAAGAATGACTTATGGTTTCCTTAGCTGGGGAAGCTAATTTGGATTCGTAGTTTCCTTTGCAGGACTTCACAAGAAGTCTTATTTGCTTGTTTAAACTGAGGAGGGAGTTTCCACTTTAGGGCTCACTCTCTTACTCTTAGACAGCAATTTCTTCCTCTTATTGTAAAGCCTCTTAATGGCAGTTGTCCACCAGGCAGGTTTACTCTTCCTTGAGGAGCTTGTTTTGGTTCTATCAGGTACAGTTGAGTCAATGCAGTTATACAGGTGTTTGTATAAAGCACTGGTGTAGAACTCGGCATAGTTGCCAGTTTCATCTGAGGGGGGATGTGCAGTAAAGCTATTTATACCATCCCATAAGAGGTTATCGTCTGCTTTGGAGAAGGTTTTTAGTTTAGTTGCTGCTGGGCAGAGGGGGGTTGGGTGTGATAGTTACTACGAATGAGACTGATTTGTGGTCAGATATCACTAGGGAAGAACTCACAGTGGGGGTGCTAATGTGGTCCCCCATATTGGTAAGCACCAGATAGGGATGTTGGCACCCCTTGTGGGTCACAACCAGCTGGAGCAGGGCACTGGAGTTAACGAAGTCAAGGAACCTTTGGGCAAGTGAGTTAAGGCACGAGTAATTTACCCAGTCAATGGATGGGTAGTTAAAGTGACCCAAAACCATGGTGTTTGGATGTATCTTGATAGACTTGAGTAGCTGTAAATAGGCAGAGTGGGTGTCCTGATTCATGGAGGGGGTCCTGTAGCTGACAATGACTTGAATAGATGTCCTACCAACAGTTAATTGCACCTGAAGTATCTCCAGGGAGTCATACTGTTTAACCAATCTGGAGGTGTTGGAGGTGTATTTATCTTTAATGAATATCGATACACGTCTTGTTTTGTTGTCACTCCTTCAGTTTGAGGTCTGAATGTGTGGAAGGAAGTGTAGCCCAATATGAGTGGGGTGCTCTCCACAGCCTTGAACCAGGTCTCCATGACTTCACAAATGTCTGTCTTCCAAGGTGAGGACTACTTCCAGTGAGTGCAGTTTCATGTTAAGACTCCTATCATTTAGCAGCATAACCTTGAGGTTGTTTTTAGACTGGGATTTTGTTCTTTGACACACAGCTTAAAAAAGGCAATGGGGGTGTCAAGAGCCTTAGCCAGTAGCTGAAAGTCCTACTGGCTAAGGCTACATAATTTCCCAAATCCCGAACAACTGGGTCAACTCTTAGGGGTGCATGGTCCATGTGGTAGTTCCATGGATTAGATGACTTCTCAAAAGATATGATAATGCATTTTTAGCATATATTTTCAGTCCATGATTCTGGTAGCAGTTATTTATTTGGGACAAACCTTCCTGCAGGATGGCCAAGTCATTTGGGGATTCAATAACTGCTTCCAGCTTGCAGTAATCTGCAAACTTTGTCAGCCAGAGCCCTTTAGTATTAGTTTTCACTTTAGAAAAGTAGATGCCAAACATGAGGTTACAGCACAGAACCCTGGGGGACTCCTCTGGTGTCTGGACTGTTTGTGGAGGTAACGTCTCCTATTTTGATTTCCTGGTTCCTGTCTGTGAGCCAGTTAACAATCTATTTGGTGACATAGGGGTTTATTCTAAGTTTATTTAGCTATTCTACTATGATTGACAGGGTCATTGTGTCAGACGCAATTTCCATCGATAACCACATTATCAAAGCTACATTTGAAAAACATTATTTTTGGGGAGGGGTTGGAAGCCCCTCTCAAACTTGTTGTGCAGAGGACTACATGTTACGTTTGTATTCAGTGTCAGGATTGTTGCAACATGCAGACAAAGAAAACCCACTCTTGGAGTGACTCACTTGAAAGAATCCGCATTTTCACTGAAGTGGCAGAAAATTATGCTTTACATTGCTGGCTATCAGAGTGTTATCCTCCCTTTCTTTAAGTTACTCTGAATGCCATCTTGAGATTAATGTAAAAAGCAAACACTGCTAGCTAACCATATAATTCTTTGACTTTTGTAATTGCAAATATAGGCTGCACATTAGCATGCTGACCTCATTTCAAGAGGAGTACTGGGAAAGGTTTTCATTCTGCATACTGCAGAGAGAAAAAAATAATGAAATGCACTTGCATTTGTGATCTTCTAAGATGTTTTTGCCAGTGAGGAAGGTTGTACCTTATTTTGGTGTTTTTTTAAGTTGATCTTATCTTCCTACGGATATATTTTAAAGGCGTGAACATTAAATTCTGCATCATGTTTCTGATTTGGACTGGTAGTAGCCATTAAAATAGCAGTTAAGCATAGCTCTGCTGGGGTAAGCCACTGCATTGTGTTCAACGTTTGGGTTTGACATAATGGTTAAGGTCTTCACCTTATAATAAGATACAAGGTTTGATTCTGATCTCGGGTTACTGGAAATGTTTAAAATGGCCCTTCGGGGCAGTTAGCCTGTTATTCATCTATGAACCTATGAACCTTCATCCATTGCTTTGATGACTTTTTCAAAAAGTCCACCAGGTTGAGTAAGCATGACCTGCCCTTAACAAATCCAAACTGAGACAGGTCTAGTGTTTGGAGTTTTCCTATGCAATTAGTTCCATGATAAATATTTCCATGGCTCTACATATGAGGTTGCTCAGATTGCCTGGGTCTGTCGAAGGTCCTCTCTTATGCACGGGAATGACTGTAGCTGTTCTCCATTCACTTGGTGTGAAACCTGTATGGAGGGTGAGGTTGAACAGCGTTGTTAGGGGTGGCTAGACTGTGCTTCATGCTATTTAAGATGCATACAGAAATATTATCAGGAACCATTGATGCAATATTTTTAGCTTTTCATGGTGCTTTTTAGGACTTGGTCTTGTGTGACAGTTGGAGATGAGCCAGTTTCGGGTATATCTTCAGTGAGAGATGGCGGGGAGAGAAGGGTACAGTCAGAGATGCATTTATCAGCCAGTAGATTGACTATATCCTCAGCCTTGGTGAAGGTAACATCAGTCATAATCGGTTCAGTGCATTGCTGTGCTGTGCTTTTGAGATTACAGACATAACTACAAAAGGCCTTGTGATTGTCTTTGGCTTGGGTAAACTTCTGAGTTGTTTGTTTATGTCAGCGACAAGGGATCTAGCATTCTGGGAATTACTCGTCTTACTTTTAGTCAAAATTCTCTTCCTTTTATTGCAAAGCTTGTTGATATTATGGTAACAAGTTTTATCTTCTAGCCATGGGTTTGAGTCCCTCATTTTTTTCACTCACATATTCCTCAGCTCAACAGATACAGACAACTTACAGAGAAATAAGCAGGTGCAGGCCACAAGTTTACAGACAAACTGTTGGAGTAAACCTGAATAACCTTCCTTCTGCTTTGTACATAAACTACTTCAAGTTCAGTGTCCTACTGTAAAAATGATTTTGGAAAAGAACAAGCTTCTGCTGCTTGTTTGTAGTACGGGTGCTCCTGAAATATTGCTTAGGTTTTACCCAGAAGTTTAATTTAAACCTGTTTTGATTGAAAATTGTTATGGTCAGTTTTTCCTTCAAATAGATTTCTTTTAATTTGGCTAGTATCTTGCTCTTTTCTTAGAGGATGCATTATACAAGAGCAGTCACTATTTCTCTATATTAACCTGAAAAGTGAATAAAGTAGAATAAACTAAGATTGTATGGGTGGCACAGTAGTTCAGTGGTTAGTGTTGCTGCCTTACAGTGCTTGGTTTTCAGTTCTCTTCTCATCTGGAGCACCTTCTATGTGAAGTCTGTATGGCCGTATGTTCACAGGATTTTCACCAGGAAGTCTAATTTCTTCCCACATCCGAAAGATGCACTTTAAGTGAATTGGTGATCCTTTATACTGTCTGCAGATCTGCCTGCTTTAAGTGTGCTGCCTGCAATGGGCAGGTGCTCCATACAGGATAAGCTTCTCCTCTATTTTGTGCATATTCAGTTCTGAGACGGGATCTAACCTACTGCTCCTAACCCAGAAATGGATTAAGAGGATAACCAGATAATGCTTGTTGGGAGACTGTACTTGCTGACAGTATCAGATAACAGAAAATAACAGCGCAACAGACGTAGACATAGTAGAAGTATGACCTGACAAAAAGAAGTTACAATAAACATTTGCACAACAGGTAATTTCGGACATTGTTTAGACATTCTTGACAAATGAATAAATCACTACAGATGAATGTAATTCATTCAGGTGTCTAAAGACAGATGGCAGGCACCATTACTGTATATCTGACAGTTAGGTTTAGCTCTGCCTGTGGCCTGGTATAATATCAAAGCACTGAAAGGTGACTTAAGTGATGCCATTTTTGTTAAAAAAGTGGACTAATAAATAAACCATCAAAGTACAGAGTAATCAGCTTTAACATGTGATATAGAAACAGTGAGAATACCTTGAAAGAAAGGAATCTGGCCTTTTTCAAAGAAATAACTTCAGTTCAGGGGTGGTTTTGGAATCTCTGTCTGCTGAATGATACCCTAGAAATACATGTCAGTGTAGTCTCAACTGAATAATATTTCTCATGTTTTTACACCCATTCCAAGGCAAAATGTGAGCCTCACCAGTCGATGCCTTACGCACAAAACTAATTTGCCTGCTGTTGAGGACCTGGGCTGACCCTACATGAGCTATGGCACTTTGGCTTCAAAAAAGCAGACCTTCAGCAAGCTATGTGAGTGCACAGAGAGATCTTAGCTAACCCGTTTATGTCCTAAGAAGGCTCTGAATTCCATACTCCATGAAAAGCTGCTAGATTTTGTAAATGTGCCAAAAAATAATCCACTGAATCTTGCTGCTGAAGGACACAAATTAGCCATAGTGGATACAACACAAACCAACTTTATTCAAAAACCGCAAACAGGGTTTAGCACTTTCATCTGTACAAGTGTTAAGATTTCTTCAGAACTTGATAGTAACCTCCACTGGTACTCATTTAAATGTGTAAATGGCCACCACATGACAAGTGCCTATTAGCAAGTGAAAATATTAAATATAACAATTCTAATAAATACTGAGTATTTCCAAATAAGTATAAATATCAATCTGAATATAAAAATATGCACTCATTAAATACACTAAAAACACTTAACTAAAGCCAAAGTTATATTTTTCATAAAAAGGCCAGTACCAAAAAAGCAGGAACCCTACTACTCTCACTCAAAAAATACATATGACAAAACTGTCATTGTACAAGGTACTTTCCATAAAAATAAATATGAAACATATTATTTCCAGTATATAAAATGCATAGTGTCTATGGAATTCTAATACCAGCTTGTAAATAAATAACAACCAGTATGACATAAATATAGATATAAAAATATGAATATTTAATGTTTAAATAGGCCTCAATTTATCTAAAATATGTGCTAACAGACATATAGGAATTCCATAGCCTGTCTAAAGGGGTAAGGGTTGGTGTGAAACAGAGAGAGAGAAAGAGAGAGAGACAGAGAGAGTACAAAAGATAGTTAAAGGAGCCAGATCCACAGCAAACAGGTATAATGCCCTGACTATGTCACAGGTGTCCTGAGTCTGATCAGCAGCTTGGGAGCCTGCAGGAGCTCGCCAGAGAGGAATGAAGTGAGCAGCATCTGCCAGCATCCCTATCCAGGGGGAGAGAGGTAGCTCTGTTTTGCTACATCGGTGATACTTAGTGGGAACAAACGATGTTTACCCAGTAGAGTTCTCAGCTGGCCAAGCATGTGCTACCATAATGCAATCATGCTAAGTAGCTGAGGAGAAACAAGCATGCAGAGGCATGCTTCCCCTCAGAAAGTAGCGAATGTAGGCTCAGAGGATCTGCCAAGGGAAGAAGGGGTGTTTCCATGGGGGCAGGATATGCCTATCATCAGGACAAGCAAGCTGGCCTCCTCCTTATTTTCAAAATCTTGCTAGGGAACAGTGGGCTTATGGGAGTTCCTAAGCAAAACCAAATGAGCCATAGGCTTTCACCTACCCCAGAAACATTTCCTGTTCTGTTGTAATGAATGTGGCATTTGAGCAAATGTAGAGGAAACACTGGGTACATTCCTGGAGAGACAAAAAAGATAGTTTAAGGGTTTCCCCTGACTATTCGGGGCCACTGTTCAGTTTCAATATAGCATTTTTATGATTTCTGTTACCGAGATTGGACAGGATATGGATAACTTAAAGTTCTTGTTCACAAATTACATCTGACTGAGAGTTAAATGAGTACAACACAAAACACAAAACATTCAAAGATTAGAATTAAAGATAAGTGCTGGGCGTGCGTTTGTTTGTAATCTGACCTCACAACCGGGTTTTACACATGCTATATAAGCTGAGAGAACCCAACATCCTCAGAGAAGATGGGGATTAGCATATCAACACATGTAGCAACTGTTACATCCACAAAGATTTTTTACAAAAAGAATACAGAGAATAAACACTATGTCCTATGCTGATCGCCTCAAAGCCCTGTCTCCTTACTCGGTATCATACAGACTTCTGAAAGGTGATCTTTGCCTGGCATACAGTGCATCCCTAGACCCTGTCTTGATAAATCTTTTACACATATGCAAAGCAAACAGCATTGGAACTACTAGAAAAGATCTAAATTTTGCTTGCAACATAAATAGGACATGTTGGACTATGTTTCTCATAGAATTCTCATTCTCTGGAATAAGCTCCTCATCCATGTGAAGCAGAGATCCTCCCTATAAATATATATATATATATATATATATATATATATATATATATATATATATATATATATATATGTGTGTGTGTGTGTGTGTGTATATATATATATATATATATATATATATATACATATATATATATAAATTTTAGGCAGCTCAAATGCCTGACAGCTCACTTGCCCAACGGTTCATTTCCCAGACAATTAGAAAAATGCAAGTAAAAGGTATATGTCCATTTTCCCACTGTAGTGCGATCAGGGAGTTAGAATATATAGTTGGGGGGGCACAGCCCCCCACACTGGGGGGGTGGGGGACGAAGCTCCCCGCCTACTTTGGTTTTACATTGTCCAGTTTGTTTTTTTATTGTTCACTAAAACCAAAGTATATGCCCCCCATACACCCCCTAACTATATATTCTAACTCCAGGGTCGCACTACAGTGGGTTCATAGGTTCATACTAGGCTATCTGCCCTGGGGCATTTATAAGCCTAGCCCGATTGTGTTTGGCTTACGCCACCCCTTGATTTGAGTATACTGTGCCCTTTTTAAAGTTTAGTTTATTGTGCCTCTGTCTAATAGTAACACAGAAGTAATCCCCGGGACAAACATACAATCCCCCATCCACTCATCAAGATTCTTCTTGAAGAGAGTCAGTGAGGTGCTCTACCTAACATGAATTGGAATTCTATTCCAGAGCGAAGGGAGCCTCTGGGTTATGAATCTGTCCCTCCAGCATGTTCTATTTATTTCTGTGCTGAGGTTCATGTCCCTCGAGCGCGTGGCTCTAAGGGATTTAGATTTACTGAGGTGGAGCATGTCCATTAATTCTGGGTTGGACATAGCTTTATATGTCAGGCATAGATCGTCTCAAAGTAGGCGGTATGCAACTGAGTAGAGCTGGAGTTTTTTTAACCAAGCAGCATATGGCATCTGTTTGAGTCCCTTGATCCTCCTGGTGAGGTACTTTTGGGGTCTTTCTAATTGCTGCAGGTGTCGGGTAAGGTACATCCCAAAGGGGCATTGTATTCTATGATGGGCCTGATGAGGGATGAATAAAGGGGCATGATTACCTCTCTTGATCTAGATGTGAATCCTTTCATGATGAGGTGGGCTATGTAGAAGGTCTTTCTAACCACTTTGGCAATGTGGTTGTCAAAGGAGAGATTGATATCAACTTGGGTCCCCAGATCCCTAATTACTTTCTCTGTACTTAATGGGTTACCACCTATGTGGTAATTTGTGGGCACATTGTTTTTGCCAAAGGGTATGACTATACACTTTTTGGCATTTAGCTTTAGACCATGGCTCTGGCACCAGTTATCCGTCTCTGCGAGACCTTTTTGAAGCTGGAGAATCGATTATCGCACCCAGTTTGCAGTCATTTGCGACCTTGGTGAGCCATAGTCCTCCCACAATGGCCTGTACCTCAGAAAAGTAAATACCAAACAAGAGAGGTCCCAGGACAGAACCTTGTGGGACGCCACTTGTGACAGGTTTCGAGTCTGACATGGCTCCAGCAACTCTGACTCTGTGGGTTATGTCTTTGAGCCAGTTTGCGACCCATCTTGTGACATAGGGGTTTATATTTAGGCTGGATAGCTTATCTATGATGCCCGAGTGGGGTATTGTGTCAAATGCCTTTGTGAGGTCCAGATAGGCTGTGTGGACTACCTTCCCTTCATCTATGGCCTTGGTGACTGTTTCGAAGAAGTCGACCAGGTTCAAAAGGCAGGATCTGCCCTTGACAAAGCCAAATTGGGTAGGATCTAGTGTCTGTAGGTCCCCAATGTCTTTGTTTATGAGTTCCATGATGATCCTCTCCATAGCCTTGCAGACTAGGCTAGTCAGGCTTATGGGGAGATAGTTTCCAGGGTCCGTAGAGGCGCCACCTTTGTGGAGTGGGACCACTGTTGCTGTACGCCATTCTTTGGGCACATATCCTGTAGTGAGGCTGAGACTGTACAGCAGTTTTACTTGCGGGATAAGTTCTTCTTGGAGTTCATGTAGGACGCAACCCGGGATGCCATCTGGTCCCATGGAAGCAGTGCTTTTTGCTTTGGAGAGGGCGGCCTTCACCTGAGCATCAGAGATGTTTGGGAGGCTGCACTCTGCCAGGATAGATACTTGCTCTTTTGGGGGGGGGGGGTAGAGAAGTTTGCACTGAACCTGTCTGCCAGGATATTGGCGATGTCTGTGGGTTTAGTGTATTTTTTGTTGTTTAGAATCAACTCAGAACAAGTCTGGGAGTTGCATCCCAGGTTCCTAACATAACTGAAAAAAGCCTTATGATTGTCTTTAGTGTCCTGTGCAATTTTTCTCTCGAAGCTGACCTTGAAGGATTTTATGAGGGATCGTAATTTTTTGCTAGTACTGATCAGAGATGCCTTCCCTTTTAGGGATTTTGCTCTATCATGTAGTAGCTTCCTCCTTCTGTTGTACAGTTTATTTATGGCTGGGGTCCACCAGACTGGACGCCTGCCTTTGGATGATTGGGTCTTGATTTTGTTTGGGATAGCATGATCCATGCATTCCTGGAGATGTCCGTAGAATGCGTTTATATAGGATTCTGCAATTTGGGCCATAGTTTCCACTGGCCCTGGGGCCTTGAAGGATTCCACTTCGGTTTTGAGAAGTGTGAAGTTCACTTTTGAGAAGTTTTTCACTGTGGTTTTCTGGGCTGGGGATGGGGTCAGGATGTGGATATCCAGTGAAATTAATTTATGGTCTGATCTTACCAATGAGGGATATACTTCTGGTATGGAGCATAGAGTCCCCATGCTGGTAATGATCAGGTCTAGTATGTTTCCCCTCTTGTGGGAGTGGTGACAAGTTGTTCCATAGCATTTGAGTTTATAAATTCCAGGAACGTTTGGGCTAAGGTGCTGGGGCTTGAGTAATGCTCCCAGTCTATGTTTGGGTAGTTGAAGTCACCCAATATAATGGTGTTCGGAGAGATCTTCATGTTCTCCAATGTTTTCAGGAAAGCCGAGTGGGATTCCTGACTTTGAGAGGGTGGTCTGTAGGATGCTATAAACTGAAAAGCAGTCTTGCCCACTGTCAGTTGCACGTGGATGGTCTCCAATACTTTGTGCAATGCCACTAACCTGGAGGTGTGGATATCCTTGATAAATATGGACACTCCCCCTCCTTTTGTGGTTCGGTCTGCGTTTTGGGGCCGAAAAGCATGATATGAGGTATAACCTGGTACTGCTGGGGTGCTCTCTGGAGCCTTGAACCAGGTTTCTGTTACTGCACAGATATTGATGTTCTCCATACTGAGGAGGTGGGGAAAAGGACATATACCTTTACTTACCTTTTTCTAATTGTCGGGGAAATTAACTGTTGGGCAAGTGAACTGTCAGGCAATTGAGCTGCCTGAAATTTCTGTCAGGCAAATGAATTTAGGTGAAATGAAGGTGAACTATATATATATATATATATATATATATATATATATATATATATATATATATATATATAAACACACACACACATACACACACATTTAAATGCAACTTGGACCAAGGGATGGGAAATCGGAAATTCACCCCTGGTCTGGCTCCTCCTACTCCCAATCCCTCTGAGCTACACGCTCTAGGGACCTAAACCTTGTCACCACAATAAACAGGACATGCTGAAGGGATAGATTCCTGTCACATAGAATTCCTATACTCTGGAACAAGCTACCCATCTATGTCAAGCAAAGTTCCTCATTAGCACACTTCAAGAAAAATCTTGATGAGTGGATGGGAAATAGGAAATACACCCCAGGGATCACTTCTGTGGCTCTGCTCGACAGGGCCACAGGAAATTAACTTTCTTGGGTGGCGTAAGCCAAGGAACCTTGTTGGCTAGGCTTACTTAGGCCCTTGGGCCGATAGCCTAGTACCTACCTATGAACCTATGTCTCTGATGGACAGAAGCAGTCAGTAAATCACCCCCTATAAGTCAAATATAAATCAAATTTGTGCGTCACATTTGGGCTGCACAGTTAGGCTTTTAAGGGCCGTAATGGTCGTTAGCCTAGTGTACACCTATTAACCTATATAGCTAAGCAGACATAAGAATTTTTCTATAGAGTGCCAAAAGTGAATACTGCAGCCAGTTAAATGCTGAGCACAGTTGCAAAGGGACACTTTCCAGATATAGACAGTATAATCATCTAATTTATAAGTCAGTTCTGAGATTTCACTTACAGTGTGACATACAGATTTGGTAACCTTGCTTGGAAAAGATAGGTGCTTCATGAGGGTGTTCATGCCTAGGTGTATTAAGAACTGGCTATGAGTACAGACTGAGAGCATGGTGTTTGTATTCTGTGGAGATAGAAGGAATGTTGGAACATTTATGGGATCTTCATGTACATCACAGGCTCACGGGCTTATCCATTACCAGCAAGAATGAAATGCTGAAAGCTGAATGTGTGAGAAGGCAACTGGTACTGAACAGTGACAATTAGGCAAGCAGCTCAAAGACAGAATAAAAAAAAATCTATAAGAAAAAGAGTGGTAATGCCCTACATCTAGAGAATTAAACAGGTAATTTTACATACTTTACAGGATTTCAAGAAGTTCAAAGAACACATCCGCAAGCATGCTGCAGGGTGGAGGCCCCAGACAAAAAGGTATGGTGTCTAGTTAGTTGTCTAACAGCCTTGAAGGTTAGATATCGGGAGGAGCAGAAACATCTTAATTAATGCATTATGCACATACATTGACCAAAGTATGTCTGCTAAGCCATTTTCTTTGCAAAAACTATTTTAAATATTAATTTAATGTTACATCTTTAGCTATTTATGATGTTTAGTTATCTTTATTTTAAATTACATGCCACACAAGGTCCAATGTGGAGTTGTATGTTACATTGTGTTCTTGTGTGCATATGTCTTTGTACCATGTTTATGCTGTGCATAAGAATTCTCTGTGAATGAAGGATAAAAGTATGTATGGCTTTAAAACACAGCTGATAACAGCTGTGTTTATCAGCAGTAGTAACAAATGCTGTTGAACTGCCTCTTCACTTAACGTCTGAGAATTCTAACTGCAGATATGTGGATTTTCTTTGGAAGAATGACAAATGATGCCAGGGCAAGGCAAATTATACAAAGAGAAAGAAAAAGAAAAATAGTGTTGCACACGTTAGTATTTGTGATTTCAATTATGACTGTCTGCTGTGTCCTTGAATGCAGTGATGTTTCACATCTCTGGTAATGCCAATCTAGATTCATATGGATGCAGTTATGAACATGATTTGCTCTGGGAAGATGGGTAGAGTATCCCAGGAGTTGCTCTGACCTACAGAGTATGGGACGGAGCCATAACTGTTACCAGGGAGATTTGCACAAGAAGTTAAATGGCGTGCTTCCATATATTTCTGTATTGTGGTAAGGGAACAAGGTGATGGCCATTCATACTTTTTTAATTATACATTCTGTCCCTATTTCTGAAGCATTGTTGTCATTCACTGCTCTGTGCTCCTGCTCCAATGTCCATTGCTTTGTGATGCCATGGCTTTTCATCATTTGTATCTTTAAACTGTTTTACTCAGTGTCTCCACATTAGATGACAAGTGAAAAATGGGCAGTAAAGTCTGCATAGAAGTGAGCTTAAGAGTGAGCATAATAAAAAAGCAGCATTTTGGTAATGTCATCTTTTCACAAGAGGACTTCAGAAACAGAGATAGGCATGCACAACAGTACTTTACTCTAATATACCTGAAGCAGCAGTACAGAGAACCATGCCTGTTTTTGTTAAGGAAGTACAGACACACTCTTCTTGCAGTAGACACTGGCAGCAGTGGTAAGAGCAATGAAATATCTTCTGCAGTCAAAATGTTTTCAACTTTTTTGTGGTACTGGAGCCCCACAGAAACTGCTTAAGGAACTTCACACATTCCACCTGCTGTGACCATATCATTTTATAACAACTGTATATTTATAATATAATTGCATGATATTAGGTAAATAGAAAGCCCTAAGAAAATAGCACTTGAGAGGTTTTTATTACTTACAAGACAAAGTTATAATATTGCAATTGCCTTTTATTAAAGTGAATTGAAACACAGTGTTTAATTTGCTTTGAATCAAAGTTATGAAATCATTATGCTTGTTTTGCTGTTAATGTGAGACTTGTAACTGATGACTTCTGCAATGATGATGAATCCACAAATGAACTGTGGACAAACAGCTATCATTTTTCTTACACTAACAAAACTCTGACTTGTCTTTAACATTAAAATGAATTTGAGGTAGAACTACTATCAGAAACGAGCAGAACCCTAGGTTTCCACAGATCTCCAGATGAAAATCATTAGTATAAATATACTCATTCTAAATAGCATGCATAGCCACACTGAGGAGATCTCTTGTTTATTTGTTAACTTACATACATTGATATCTTGTCATTTTACCCAAGACTGAACTAGTCTATGTGATTCTTGGAGCAAAGTTATCAGATGTGACCTTAAGTTCCATATAGCACATATATATGAACTTCATGTGAATACCAACAGAATACAATGGTTCACTGAGATCGCTTATATGTTATAACCAGTCCTATGCAGCTGGCCCTCTCCATATAAATCATTTTCTAGCTGTCTCAAGCATGCCAAAACATCTCCACAGATCTACAGTCCATCACCCCTTCTGGCAATGAATTCCAGGGACTACCCACCACTGTCACTATTAATTAATATTTTCTGATGTTGATCATAATTTTGTCTCAGTTGTCACCAATACCCTTACTTACCTTGCAAAATATTCCTCTTTAGGGCTACTCTATAGGGCATATGCATGTGCATATATCCCTGTGGATAAAATGCCTTAGGTGAATCAATGATCATGTACATTGCTCATATGGTATGGTGTGGTGTGTGTGTGTGTGTGTGTGTGTGTGTGTGTGTGTGTGTGTGTGTGTGTGTGTGTGTGTGTGTGTGTGTGTGTGTGTGTGCCTGCATGCATGCGAGACAAGGATAAGAATAAACCCTCAAAGTGAAACCACAAACCAAACAGAGTTGATTTATATCAATGCAAAGTTTCTCCTCCAGGTCCTATTTTAAAGATGCTTAAGTTAAAGGATGCTCCCTCAGTTCCTTTCCTTCATTTGCTTGTATTTCACAGGTATCTTTAATTATGGCTTCAAGGAGATCTCCATCAAAATGTACCAGTATTGGTGGCGTATCATCAATGTCTGAATTAGAAGTCAGAAATATATTTATATCTTTTAGGCCTTCTTCTGCTTTATCCTTCAAGTTCCACCATATCGTTAATGTTGAGTTTGGCTACAAAGAGACGGTGTAGGCATTTTTTGAGAAATAGCAGTTTGTGTCCCAAAGTCCTCTACTGATATAATACTACAAAAGTTAGAGGTTCTTCTCTGACAACTTCTGTGCTCTACTGTCTTGACACTACTCACTCTAGAACTTTTACAGCTATCATTCCCTGTCCAGCTGATACTGAATACCGAGGTGTCAACATCAATGTCAAAGGGAGTTCCAGCACCAGCTCTGGCTCCGACTTCCGGGCCACAGAACTAGACACTGATGCAATCAGCCTTCATTGCAGTCAGAGTCAATGTTCTCCAGAGAGATGCCACTGGTGTCAGGGGATTTATTGATCGGAGCTCGGGGTTAAGCCTTCAGTATTGGCGTCAGTCCCAGCTCCTCCTGTAGCCATGACTATTGCTGTCAGGAGTTGTATTTTGGCCACTGGCATCTATGTCTGCAATGTCAACCTCAAGGTTAACCTGTTTTCTGACCTCACTGTCCAAGGTCATTCTCTCAGGTTCAGTCTTGTGGGCCAGTCTTTTCAATTCCTATATCAACCCCAATGGATTTTGGCTTTGGTCATCTAGAGCTGATGTTACCAACTCAGGGGATGATGTTGATGCTAACAGTCAGCTGCATTTACCTTCCTCAGTGCCTGCTTTATTTTCGGCCACAACAAGAGAAATGCCTTGTCTTGCTCCTCACCCCACACTACCATATTTTTTTGGTTAAGACAGAGGGATTCAGAGGCTACTAATGGCTGCCCCAGTTGTTTCAGGACATGATCACTCTCCTTCTATCTCCTCAGACCTTTCCCTCAAATGAAGTATGACTGCAAGAGGAAACACACAGACTCTCTGCAGCCTTTTTTCCCAGCAAATATAGACATAACTGAGGGGGAAATTATACCCCACCATCCCACACTTACAAGACCACATTTATGGAAATTTTGGAAGTGAAGAGGCAAAAAGGAGGAAGACCACTGACCCCCACTTCATACGTTTCTCAGTCTTCCCCACATTCTTGCTGGGTTTCTTCCAGTTGACAAGATGGTCCATCTGGTGGTTAAAGCAGTATGGGAAAATTCTGATGTTGTGTATGAACTAAACAGACCTGAAAGGGTCCTCCAGCATCTGAAAGATTGCATCTGATGAGCACAAAGACCTTGCATGGATTCCACTGTTGCAGCAGCAGCTGACCTCAAAAAAGTTTCTATATAGCAGATCCTGGTTTTCCATCTGCCAGCTAAAGGATCTTGTGATGGGCAGGCTTGTGAAGTGAGGTTATGCGTCCTCAACCTTTTTCCTGAAGGCTGTGAGCTGCTTACCTCACATGCTGTATTTCCACAGAGATATGGCAGATGAAATGAGAAAGTTTCTGGAAAGGCTTCCAGACAGAGATTTGACGTTTACATTACAATCCTGTAGCCTAAGCATGACTTAAATCACCATCCTCATCATGCACATTTCGATAACAACCCAGATGATGCTTCTTGAACAGCATTTGCAAGCTTAATGATGTGTCATTAAACCTGGTTGTGGTCTACTACTTTCAGAGGATACACAGGCAAGCTTTATAAACCCCATTTTATGGGTCAGTTATATTTGGACCCACACTCAAACTCAAATTGAAAAAGATGGAATATAAGGGTTAGCCCCACACTGCTGATAGTGTCAAGTCTGAAGCTTCCCAGCACTTGTTCTCTACAATACAGCAGAACCCATGCTACCTCTGGTTTTGACATAACTAACAGAGAAGGTTGTAGAAGATGTAGATGAGGACATGGTAACTTCCAGAATGGCCACCAGTCCAAATGCAGTAATAATAGGCAGCAGAGGAAGAGATACTGCACCTGTATTCTTGTCAACAGATCAGTGAGGCCCTGCATGACTGCACCGTTCAAGAGGCAGGTAAGAGTCATTTGTCCTTCACTTGTTCATGTGGCTGGAAAATGCAGGATAACTGGATCAGGGCAGTAATATCCAAAGGCTAAATTATTCCCTTCCACACCTTTTCCATCCCCATTCTCTTCCCCTGCCAGATGTCCCACACAGCAGAAGAGTGCAGCAAGGAAAGAGGTGTTACACCTCTGCAAAAAATTCAGGAGGTCTCTCCAAACTAGTAAGGATGCAATTTCAACTCCAGCTTCTTTTTATTTCTCAAAAAGATCAAGGACCTGACCCCCAAACTCAGCTGGAATGTGCAAAATCACTTCATTCCAAAAGAATAATTTTTCATGGTTGCAGTGTAGTCCATTTTTCTGTTTTTTGGGAGACATGCTAAGTTCTTTAGACTGCTTTGGACCTCCTGAACACTTACCAACACATCAAAATCGTCAAGGAATCCAGCATAACCTTCTGGATGGAAACCAATCATTAACAGTTTTGGATGCTCCTATTTGGTCTCACCTCAACCTCCAGGGTTTTCACCCTTATTCCAATGCTGCAAGAACTCAAAGTGCTTCTGTCTCTTTGTGTTTCAATCATACATACTAGCTCTTTCATAAGGACAATGTCCTTGCAAACTAATTCATCTTTTAGGTCCAAATTAGTTACTAAACCTAATCTGAACCAGCCATAGATATGTTAGTTTTTTACAGAATTATTCCAATAAAGGATAATACTTTTTACATTGTATAGATGTTCGCTGGCAGCTTAGATTTTTCTTGGACAAAAATACATCTATTAGAATTGATTTTCAGTTGCACCTTTCATGTTTCCAAAAATAAATGGGCTCCAAAGTGTCTAAGCTTAATTTGTCAAGATAGTAGTCTGTTTATAGCAAGTTTTCCTATCAAAAAGATAACAAGCTTCCTTTGCCTTCTGAGATTACAGGCCACTTGTCTAGATCTATAACTATCTCACAAATATTTTTAAGAAATAATATGATTCCTTAGATGATATGTTTGTGCAGCAGCTAAATGGATTTCACTGTATACTTTTGCAAGACATCATAAGCTAAATGTGATATCTAGATGTAGGTCATCCTTCTAGGTCACAGCCATTTGGTGTATGTCCCTATGAGGAAGACCACCGAGGAAAATATGCTTGCAACCTTGTCCTGATTGCTGACTAGGATGGCCATGCTCATGTCAGATACAAAGAATCGATGTGGATGAGCAGGCCCATCCTCATCATCCTCACTGACATATTCACTCTCCTTCCCCCACCTCAGTCTGTGCAGCTACTGTCCCCTACCTCAATATGTGCAGGTCCTGGAGAAACAGCTGGTGATGTTATATCTTGTTGTATAATATAGTATTTATTCATGCTTTACCTTAGCATGTGCTATAAGATATCAGCAGAGGGATCTTGTTTGCAAAGCACTATGTGTTAGAAAGAGGGGCCAGTAGCCTGTGAAATATTTTAGCTGCTGAGCTACATACGTCTTGTCAGCTTTAGTCCTGTAAGTTGATGAGGACAGGCCTGCTTATCTAGGGCTCATGTTACAGTAAGAACATAACCTTGCAGTTAAATGAGTCCCATTACAGATCCCTCAGGATTATGAATATTATCAGTTTTACTGCTATCACTTGTCTTCTGTGCTCTATGTGTATCCAGTACTGGATGAAATCTTCACTGCTGGACTGAACTAGTATAATATTTCTTATACGGGATTTCACTGTGTTTATAAAGAAATGGGAGGCAGTGAGTGTCACAGAACTAAAGCTGAACTCTGACATAGCTCATTAGTGTTACTTATAGCTCACAAAATTATAAATGATCATCTTCTGTACAGTACAGTGTATGTGTTTATCTAGTATACATGTTTACATATTACCTTCTGTACAGTACCACGTGTGTTTATCTAGTATACATGTTTACATATTACCTTCTGTACAGTACAGCATGTTTATCTAGTATACATGTTTACATATTACCTTCTGTACAGTATGTGTTTATGTATGTATGCATATTTATATATTACATTCTGTACACTGTAGTATGTGTGTGCATATGCATATTTACACGTATGTGTGTGTATATTTTGTTTGCAGAAATACCACATCCACATGAATGCATTTTAACAGCAAAATGCATCTGCACACTGAAGGCATATGAGGTAGGTTTCATACATCTAACCAGTTTGCCTAATCAGAAAGTATTTCGGTCTATATTCTCTAACGTCATGGTTCCACCTTTCCCCACTAAATGATGAGAAAAATCTCCATGCTTCTCTAACATTTTTCACAGTTATCTTATGGCATTTTGGGTAACATCAGATATATACATAGTCATATTGGTTACTGTCTGTTTTAGTGGAAGTGACAGAAAAGATCTAGTCTTTTATAGTTTTGTAACACGATACTGTTTTGATTTTATCTTCTCTTCAGTTAAAGTAGGCTTTTGAGATTTGTTCCTGTTTTTATAACCAGAATGCACTACACTATAGTGTCAGTTTTGTTACTACAATGTAGAATTTCAGAGCTCAATGTTAAATTTAGCTTCTGTACTTCCAGCAGCCAAATTCTTTGTGTTAACAGGATGGATCCATAACAGTTCAGCCTTTGTTCTTGGGCTTTGCAGATTCCAGAAAGAGCAGAAGTTAGTATTATTTTTTAACAACTCGGTGCAAATACAAAACAGAACATACAGTTTTACTGCATTTTAGACCCAGTTCTATAAGCTGAAAATAAAGATTGTTTGTGCAAAGCACAATGAGTCTGACAACTCAGTATTATGACAAAGCATTGTACTAACCATGGAGGCACACATGCTATCTGCAAAGAAATGGATGCTCTTCATTTGTTCAGACTGCACATATTTGTGGATACTTACCCAGTTCATTTCAGTTTGATGTGATGAGGAAATAAAAATATGAACCACTCACTATGTGAGGTCTGCGTTGTATGCTTAGTAACTTTATACATACACACATATATATACATATATGTACATACACACACACACACACACACACACACACACACACACAAATATATATATATATATATATATATATTATAAAAAATATATGTATATATATTTGTGTGTTTGTGTGTGTGTGTGTGTGTGTGTGTGTGTGTGTGTGTGTGTGTGTGTGTGTGTGTGTGTGTGTGTGTGCGCGCGTGTGTGAGTGTTAACTACTTCTCACCAGTTTCTGGCAGTTTTGCTTCATCCTTTCTTAAACTCTTTATCCATATTGATGGAAAACAGACAACATAATGGATCCATCCCAGGCCATTAGTATGGTGACACTAAAGAGTCTGAGAAATGTCCTTTTTCCACACGTTGACATGCTAGAAGAAAGCTGTGTCTCATTAGTTTTAAAGCAGCAGGGTAAGATGCGTGTCAATGTTATTAATGTGGTACTGAAGACGTACGCTGCATAACGATATTTATGAACTAGACATATATGATTAGCTGGATTCTGAAAATTTATTTTTTGCTACTTGAAGCAGTTGCTCTGTTTGTGTTGAAAAGCTTTTATGTTAACTGTTAATGATTCCCTCTTGTACTTAATTACCTGCATGCATATTATTTAAAATAATGCAGTGTATGACACCTTGCATTTCTCTAGCAAGACATTAAGTGATTAATTTAGTTTATTGTGAGCTAAAGTGTTTCACTCCTTTGATTCACTTTTCAAAGTATTTCTCTGTGTTCAAACCACTCTTTCCAGACTCCATAGTTTAAACCTATTGTAGGGAAATTAGGATAATCCTAAATAAATGACATACCATGTAACCAGTGCATGCTGCTACAACATGCAGTTACTCTCAGCTTTGTGCGCAGTTTTATCCTGAAGCAATTTTTCTATCTTTTTGAGTGTTGCTGTATGACCTTTGATTTTTAATGGGGAAAAAAGTAGGAAGAAAACAACGCAGCATAGATTACGGAAGGAAAGTGAGAATTTGGTGGAACAGTGGTGAATAACGGAAGTGTTCAGAAGATTATGAGTCAGTAATAATAATTTGCCAAGCCCAGATACATTTTATAGAAGGAATATGTGCCATTGGTATGTCAGCTCTGAAAAACTGAACACAGTTTTTCAATTCAGAACTGCAGCATGTAACATTACTGTGTAGACCTTCCATGGATATACCTGCAGCAAGTGTATAGCCTTCAAGAAAACGCTATCTTAGTAAATCACAAATAGTAACAGACCTGCCCATGAAACTCTAAGGCTGATGTACAACTGCAGGACTAGGGCCCACTGAAGAACAGAGTGAGAGAGAGACAAAAATAACCAAAGTAACACACAGACAACAAATACGCACAGCACATACTCTTTGACAGAATAACCAAAGTAATACACACCAAATTTCCACAGTACATACACATATACACACATATTTATCTATATACATATATGTCTGTAACTGTTTCTACTAACATTTACTGCTCTTTTAGATATATATGTTTGTACATACATGTGGACATACTCAACACACATAGAGTACTCACCATTAGAGGTGCATCTAGCTTTAGTAACACCTGGGACTATTCTCTATGGAGGTAGCTTCCCTAGCTCATCATTTGAACAACAAAAAATCGGCTCCTCCTTGCTGCCCTAAGTCTTCAATGGAAGAGCCAAAATAATAAAAAAAAAAAACATCTGGGAATAGGTACTTGGGGCTCCTGAAATGCAGCAAACTGCAGGGAGTCCCCAGGTTAAGGACAAGATCTGTTTTGTAGTCTGTCCTTAAGTCAAATTTGTATGTAAGTCAAAACACATACATGGAACGTTCTACTGTACTATATTGCAATATAGTACAGTACAGTACAATGTTCCATACAAAACAAATATGTTAAACTTACCTGTTTTTAAGCTCCACTTCACATTTCTGTACTACAGACATCACCCACAAATGTTTTCCACTCTTTCCTGAACTTTCAGACCTCTACCAGACCTCCTACTGTCACCTAGACACTAGTGAGCCGCAATGACATTTGCCCATTCTACTGTAGAGTACAGTAACTGCTCCAATACTGTGTACTGTACAAGAAAGCGGTCTTGACCAATCAAATCACCAACACAGCGATCTCTTAACCAATCGGATCGCTTGTTCTCCGTGTAGAGAGAAGTAACTGCTCTAACAAGATGTGTGAGCAGCTTCACGAATGGGGAAAAGGAAAATACAACAAAATTCTTGATTTTTAAGGTAAGATTTAGGAAACTAAATATTTTTATTTATTTTTACATTATTTCTCATATTGCGTCAGCCCATTCGTATCTATGGGTTGTTCACATGTCGGATGTCTGTAATCCAGGGACTGCCTGTATCAGTTCCCATTTCTGCACACTGCTTCCAGCCCTCCTTCCTCAGATTTTACTTTAAAAAAAAAGAAAAACAGAAAAAAAAATCTTTTGGCCTTCTGTGGATACATCCCCTCATACTGAGCTGATCTAAAGTCATGGTCTATGTACAGCTGATTTTGTAATCATGTGTCATCTACTGGGCCAGCCTTGAACAGAGCCAGTGCATATGATCCCACTTGTGATGAAGTTATGACCGGTGCTGTGGATATCCTCCTCACCCCAGCTTGTCTACAACTCAGGTTACATGCAGAGTGAAAACCATGGTTTGACCATGGAGTGCAGATGGTGAAGGACATCTACTACAGGGCAGTCTTAGTCTCAGTCCAAATTATTCTGCATGCCAGATGGAAAGCTCATGTAAAGAAAGCACTTTTGTGTGCAGTAAGATTCATACAGTACTGAACAACCTGGCTGCATTTTTATGAGCAGTTAGCAGGCTGTGCTGACCAGCCTGTCTTGCCACTCATAATTTTTTCCAACATATTATTGTGAGCTGGTCATAAGATTTGTTTCACATAAGATTGCCATAATAACAAACCCCTTTTCCCTGTACTCCTCTAATCAATGAGTCTATATCATTTATATTATATATCACTAAAAATCATACCTCTTTGTCGAACTTTATCCATCGAAACTTAACCCATCGAACGATCATTTCAGTAAAGTTTTTGCCAAGGAAATAAAATGCTCTGACAACCTAACGACCATCACAAAAAACATATAATTTAACACAAACCCAGGTGGGGGCTGCACCCCAACACCCCCCCAACTAAATATACCAACTTCAACTTTGCTGAAATGATGGTTGGGAGGGTGGCCTAATGGTTAAGGTGTTTGCCTTACAAACACAAGGTACAGGGTTTTTGAGCACAGGGGAGGAATAACTGACTAAAAATAAAATGGCTTGCAAGAGCAGTTAGCCTAGTACTAGCCTATGAACCTATGATCATTTGATGGATTAAGTTTCAATGGATAAAGTTCAATGAGATATTCGATTTTTAGTTTGTTTGACAAAATGATATAGACCCCTAATCAACATTGTAGTGAGTCTGGTATGTTTAGTAGAATTTTGTTGTGCAGAGTCTGATTACACTGTTTAAGGATGTCATGAATATTATTTCAGCTGTGTAGTCTACACTTTGCGGACTGGACATTGGCCATATGATGTTAGTGACATCATGCCACAAGTGACTAAGATCTCTTATTTTCCAGCCTCATCAATCCACTCCGTGTACTGGCCAACCAACCAAGTAGCCAGATACACACATTCTCCATTCTGACTCAGCTCTTCAACAGAGGGGCAAAAAAAGAAATCAGAGTTCAGGTAAATGCAGGAGCCAATCAGGTCCCATTACTGCATCCTGCCACAACCCTTCTTCCTCAAATTTTATTTAAAAAAAAAAAAAATATATATATATATATATATATATATATATATATATATATATATATATGGTTTACTATCAAAATTTCGAATGTCGTTATGCAAACTTTGATCAGAAGGCAGTTTATCAAAGTCTCATAATGGCAACTCGAAAATGTCGATCTCACAACAGTGAATGCTAGTGTGCATTTGCTGTTGTGAGACTGACATATTGATTGGAGATGGCACTATGGTGGGGATCGGGAACTTTGCCCTTTTCCTCACTGAAGTGCGATCTCAGAGTTGTAATATATAAGTAGCAGGGGGGCACAGGGGGGCTTGCCCCCTGAAAAATGTGCATTGACTGGCACCGGATGTTAAGGTAAGTTTGAAAACTGTCTACAATTCAATTTCGAACTGTTGACATGTTTTTGTTTCGTTATTTTATTGGTCACTATCATTAATTTTGACAATGTTTTTTGAGTACATAATTACTCGCAGAAAATATTTTCGAAATTATGATAGTAAACCTATATATATATATATATATATATATATATATATATATATATATATATATATATATATATATATATGGGTCTACTTCATAAGATTGACAGACCATTTGATCGACATTCATTTGGTCGACAGCTCATTTGGTCGACAACCAGTATTCAAGGCAAAAACCTGGGATATGCCCCCCTCCCCAATGTTGTGCGACCGTGGTGTTGATATATATAGTTAGGGGGTGGGGGGCACAGCCCCCCCCACATTGGGGGTGTGGGGGGTGAAGTCCCCACCTATTTTTGTTTAAAATGTGTAGTTTTTGTTGTATTTTCATGTTTTAAATGGAAATGGGTGGGGGGCTTCGACCCCCACACCTCCCAATGTGGGGGCTGTGTCCCCCACCCCCCCAACTATATATATCAACTCCAGGGTCGCACAATATTGGGGAGGGGGGCAAATTCCTGTTAAGTGCTTTGAATACTGGTTGTCGACCAAATGAGCTGCCGACCAAATGAATGTCGATCAAATGGTCTGTCGATCTTATCAAGTAGACCCATATATATATATATATATATATATATATATATATATATATATATATATATATATATATCCCCTTTTAAACTGTAGTAAACTGTTGTACAAATGTAGCAAGCAGTTGTCATATTTTATACCCTGTACAGAGTACAACACTCAAGTTTTAGTTAAGGAAAGAAGCAAATCTTTTTTCACTTTTAAACCATAGCAAACTGCTTGCTATGGTTTAAAAGACTGTATGCACTAGATAGTATGGTATGCACTAAAGTGCAACTGGGATGAAGAATCAGAGGGCTAATAGTGCCCTCTAACATTTTGCAGCTGGGGCAGTTGCTCCCTTTTCCCTGCCCTTGCAATGCTACTGCTAACCTTTAACTCATGTCTCTGTCATATTTACTAACTATACCAGCATTTGATTAATTTTACTTATATGTACTTTTGTTTCGTGATTTTCTTTAAAGTTAACTTATCCCTTGATTAGGTCTAGTTATCACATATTTTCCGTTTAGTAAATTATTTGATTTCCTTGCTATGGTTATTTCTTTAGATCTTTATTTTCTGTACCTGTATCATAATTACTGGACTAATTTTCAGACATCGCAAATTCATATTGCGAGATGCAACTTGAGATTAAGTTTGCAAAACCATTAAAATTAGATGTTTTTAAGTGGATTTTTCCACACTCCCCCCATTTTGGGGGCTTCAGTCCCATACCACCTTACTTATTACAACTAAGTCTAAGGGAACACTTTCAGAGGAAGAAGGGACTGGATGTTGTTGAGTTGGTGATAACCTGCACAGTTCCTTAAGTACTCTCTTATGGGATTCATACAGCTATGGTTCCATATACTGCTTTCATTTACTTTTCAAAACTTTTATGTTCTTGTAATTATATAAAGAAGGGATAATTGTCTAGCCCGTCGATCTATCCCTCCCTCCCTACATGGAAAGTCTGTCGCAAAAAAAAAAACTGAAGAGAACATGCATCATCATGGGATGTAAAAGGCAGCCACACACATACCTATATCAATACATACCATCCAAGTTTTTATTCACCAATGTAGAAAAGGAAAGAACACATTGCTTTTGTTATTTTTAGGCCCCAGGAGGTGGAAATTGAACTGAAACATACACAAATGATTTGATTTACTGTTACAGCGGTTATTTCTCAAATATTTATTGCTATGTTAAGTGTACTTGCGTGCAACTCTGCAGGGATTCATCAAGCACTTCATAAGGGTGATAATGAAAGTATTTTACTATTATTTAAAGGAGTTGGACACATGTATAGTCTTCTATATAACCATCAATTCATTCAGTTGTATCCAGCTTATTCCTCCACAAAATGCTCAGAAAGACTCATTTTGTTTTTATCATAATATACTATGAATCTCTGCACGTTCATTAAGAGTACACTGGCATGTACTGTAAGAGAGGTTCAGGTCTCTGCCATTCATCACCATGTATCAATATCAAAGGTGTACAGCTGTAGGTCCTCACTGAAAATGACTTACCTGTGATCATGTTGTCAAGCTTTGTCATGCTGCTGAGAGCTTCCCAGTGCAAATAATTTTATATTCATATACTCTTTTAGTCACTGTCTGGTGGTAGTTATAGTCCACACATTGTCATAATCTATAGATATGATTTTGAGACGTGGTGTTTGGAGAAGATATTATAGCAATAACCCATGCCTGGGTGTGGGTAATGCTGGATTTACCCACGGTTGGTGTGGTTTGGTCACGAGGGCGAAGCCCGAGTGGCCAAACAAAGACAACCGTGGGTAAATCCAGCATTACCCACACCCAGAAGTGGGTTATTGCTATTATACAATAACATTATTTAAGAAAAGAAATACTTACTTTTCTTAAATAATGGCATTGTATAATGCCTCCTTGCTGCCCTTCCGCAGCTGTCTGGTATTCTGCGGCAGTTCTGATGTACTGCGCATGCATATGCCCACGCAGTACATCAGAGCTGTGGGTGGAAGCAACGGAGAAAGCAAGATCTCTGTTGCTTTTTACAAAGTGTCTTGCTATGTTAAAGGAGTTTAACATAGCAAGACAGCTTTACAAAAAGCAACGGAGAATCTCCGTTGCTTTTTTTAAAAGCTGTCTCTCTATGTTAAACTCCTTTAACATAGTGAGACAGTGTCTATAAAGCAACGAAGATCTTGTGTTCTCTGTTGCTGTAAAAAAAGACTTATACTAATGGAAAAAGTCCGGGCGACCAGACCTTTTTCCATTAGTATAAGTCTGATTTACAATGTGCACGCTGACCAATCAGCGTGCACATTTTGGAATATTAATGGGGGGTCGTTGTATAATGTTTATTATATCATTGTAACCTGAAATCACATACAGAATAGCAAGCTAATAGGAAAAAGGTCAGTGATCAAATGAGATGGACTTGGAGTTTGTCTTTACTTGACAGAATGGATAATGCACAGGTTCAGCAATACGATACAACAACATAGATGATACTATCAAGTGGAGTTTACTCAGAAGAAATAAAACATTACTGGGAGCCATGGAGGTCAGTACAGGATCTGGTCCTTTTCAACCTCAATAAGTGACAACGCAGAAACGCAGAATATCTATAAGAAACAGTTTGCTAATGATGAAGCAAAGCTCCACAATAGAGACACTACATGGCAACAGAAATGATGCAAAGAGTTTAGCTAGATTGGAAGAATTGTGTAAAATGTGGCAAATAAAACAAATTAATCTGAGAAGAAATACCAGAAGAAGAAGAAGCACATAACTAAAAAGGAAGTCATAACAAGAACCCTTACAGAAGCTTTTGCTCCAAACATAAGCCTTTATTTTTACTTGTTACCCAGGGTACAACAGGGATTGATATAGGTTCATAGGTAGTTACTAGACTATTGGCCCTAGGGTCTATATAAGCCTAGCCAAAAAGGTACCCTGGCTTTTGCCACCCCAAAAAATTATTTTCCTGTGCCCCTATCGAGCAGAGCCACACAGGTGATCCCCGGGGTGAATTTCCTATTTCCCATCCAATCATCAAGATTTTTCTTGAAGAATGCTAATGAGGAGCTTTGTTTGATATAGATAGGTAGTTTGTTCCAGAGTATGGGAAGTCTCTGGGACAGGAATCTATCCCTCCAGCATGTTCTGTTTATTGTAGTGACAAGGTTTAGGTCCCTAGAGTGTGTAGCTCGGAGGGATTGGGATTTCTTTAACTGGAGCATGTCCAACAGCTCTGGGTTTGACATAGCTTTGTATGTTAGGCAGAGATCGCCTCTGAGTAGGCGATATGCAATGGAGTAAAGCTGGAATTTTTTGAGACGGTCTGCATAGGGCATCTGTTTGAAGCTGGTAATCCTCTTTGTGAGGAATTTCTGCAGCCTTTCCAGCTGTTGTAGATGTCTTGTGAGGTACATACCAAAAGGGGCGTTATACTCTATAATGGGTCATATGAGTGACGAGTAGAGGGGAACAATGACCTCTTTTTTCCTGGATGAGAAACCTTTTGTGATGAGGTGTGCCACATACAAGGATTTCCTGACTACTGTGGTGATGTGATTATCAAGGGAGAGACTGCCATCCATCTGTGTCCCAAGGTCTCTTATCACACTTTTGGTGTTGAGTAGACTACCACCTGTGTAGAGTTTTTACCAAAGGGGATGACAATGTAGTTTTTGGCATTGAGCTTGAGGCCATGGCTTTGACACCAGGCATCTGTCTCCGTGAGGCCCTTTTGTAGGATGTCCACATCGTTAGGAGTTTCAGTTATGGCTCCTAGTTTGCAGTCATCTGCAAACTTCCTTAGCCAAAGACCTTCTGTGTTAGCCTGTACTTCAGAGAAGTAGATACCAAACAGGAGAGGACCCAGGACTGAACCCTGTGGTACTCCACTTGTCACTGGTCTGAAGTTGGATTTGGAGTCTGCTACTTTCACAGTGTGGGTTCTGTCAGTGAGTCAGTTGGCAACCCATCTTGTCACATAGAGATTTATACCTAGTTTAATGAGTTTATCTATAATTCCAGAGTGGGGGATGGTGTCAAAAGCCTTGGCAAGATCTAGATAGGCTGTGTGAACCACCTTACCCTTGTCTACAGCTTTGGTGACTGCTTCAAAGAAGTCTATTAGGTTTAGGAGACATGATCTACCTTTTACAAACCCGAACTGGGTGGGGTCCAGAGTTTGGAGATTACCAATGTCTTTGTGTATAAGATCCATGATGATATATTCCATGGCCTTGCAGACCAGGCTCGTTAGGCTAATGGGGCAGTAGTTCCTGGGGTCTGTGGTGGCTCCCATTTTGTGGAGTGCAATAACCATCGCTGTGTGCCATTCAGTGGGTACAAAGCCAGAGGTGAGGCTATGATTGAACATGGTGCTTAGGTGGGGTGCCAGTTCATTCTGCAGTCCACGTAGAACGCAGCCTGTGATCTTGTCAGGTCCCATGGATGCTGTGTTCTTGGCTTTGGAGAGTGTGGTTTTTACCTGTGCAGCTGTGATTACAGGAACTTTGCATTCTTCCGGTATAGAGATGGGCCCTTTAGGGGATGAGAGGGGGTAAAGTTACCACTGAACCTATCTGCCAGGATGATGGAAATATCAGTTGGTTCTGTATATTTAGTGCCATTGTGCTGTAACTCAGAACAGATCTGAGTGTTGCCATTGAGATTCGTGACATAGCTATAGAATGCTTTGTGTTTGTCTTTAGAAACAGTGGTGATTTTGTTTTCATAACTAGCTTTGGAGGATTTTATGAGGGATCTCAGCTTCTTACTGAGGCTGACCAGGGAGTTCCTCCAATCATGGGATTTTACTCTTTTTTGCAACAGTTTCTTTCTTCTGTTGTAGAGTTTGTTTATGGCAGGGGACCATCAGTTTGGCTTCCTTTTTTTGGAGGATAGCATCTTGGTTCTGTTAGGGATAGCATGATCCATGCACTCGTGTAAGTGCTTATAAAGTGCATTTGTGTAGGATTCAGCAGTCATACCTCTATTGTCTGTCTGCACGGGTGTCATGAAGTTTGCCACTTCTGTCTTAAAAAGCGTGAAGTTGGCTTTGGAGAATTTTTTTACGGTGGTTTCCCTAATGGGGGGTTGGGGGCAGGATGTGGATGTCTACGCTGATTAGCTTCTGGTTGGATCTGACCAACAAGGAATTGACCTCTGGTGTGGAACACTGGTCGCCCATGTTGGTAATAACCAGGTCTAGGATATTGCTGCCCCTTGTGGGGGTATGGATAAGTTGATCCAAGGCATTGGAATTTATGAATTCCAGAAAACATTGAGCAAAAGAGTTGGTACATGAGTAGTTTTCCCAGTTAATGGTGGGGTAGTTGAAATCACCCATTATTAGGGTGTTGGGGTGTACCCTAATATTTTCCAGTGTATCAAGAAATGAGGCGTGGGAATCCTGGGGCATGGTGGGGGATCTGTAGCAAGTTACATTTGGATTGCGGTCTTGCCCAGAGTTAGTTACACTTGGATAATCTCGGAAGCATTATGCTGAGCAACTAGCCTGGAGGTGTGGATATCCTTAATGAATATGGACACGCCTCTGCCTTTAGTGTTTCGGTCCAGGTTAGGTGACCGAAAGGTGTAGTATGAATTATAGCCTGGTAATGCAGGGGTGCTCTCTGGAGCCTTGAACCAGGTCTCAGTCACTGCAGTGCACAGATGTTGATGTTCTCCATTTTAAGGAGTGCCTCGAGTGAATGCATTTTGAGGTTTAGATTCTAGCATTGAGTAGCGTTACCCTCAGATTTTGCTTGCTTGCACCTGTTAAGGTGGTGAATTTGTCATTTGAACCTTGGCTAAAAAAGGTACTACAGGGGTGGCAAGTGCCTTAGCCAGTATCCGGAATCCCAAGGGGCAACAGGTGGAGGCCATCTCTGGCAAAGCACTGTGGTCTGTCGATCATATCATCACAGGCAGACAGATACTGGATCCCCTTAGAATGACACCAGAGCTTAGCCAATTGTTGAAGTCAATCATTTTGTCCTTGTACTGTGGTATAATTCTGGGTGATGGCAGGATGCTACTCAGGGCTAGCGTCATACTTGCCTCGGCTACAAGATCGGAGAGCTCCTCCACGTCTCTTTTCATGTAGTCCAGGGAGGTACGTCTCAGGTCATTCACACCAACATGAACAATGACAGAGTCATATTTGTACTTGTGGAGTGACCTGAGTGCGTGCATTATGTGGTGGATCCTGGCATCCGACAGGCAGCTGACAGTAACTTTCTCCTTGTTTAGCCTGGTGAGTGGAACATCAGTGTGCCTGACTATAAAGTCACCTATGACTAGAATGTTGGGTATGTTGTTATGCCTTATGGGTTGTGGTTGAGTGGCACACTGAGTTTGTGGGATATGTGTCATTTGGGTTGTGTTGGGGGGTGGAGGTTGCTTGCATTTCTGCTTTTGAGGTCTCTGTTGCTTGAGCAGATTTTTATTGAGAGCTTCAGTGAATGTAGGTGTGTGTTTTGTGTTTGTATGTGTGTGTTTTGGTGGTGTAGGTTTTGAGGGAGTATGTGATGAGTCTGGTGTGGTGCAAGTGTTTACCTTCTCCCCTTGACTGTCTAGTCCATTCTTGGGTGAAGAGAGCCTTGCTTCCAGTTTGGCTATATAAGTGCATCTCTCACAGGTTGTAGTGTTGGGTGGTAGGAGGAGAGGGTTGCCTGTGTACATAAGGCAATTGCTGCATTGCCCCAAGATGCCCAGATTAATCAGGTAGACAGGAGAAAACACTGGGAGCTGACCCTTAGACATGCCTGGATAGGTGCTTATTTATTAAGTACTAAAAACTGTTTTCCTCTAGACAAGTGAGGAAAGTTGAGTGCTGTAGTAATTTGTAGCTTATTTAGTGCTTACAACGAGTTCTGAACAAGTACTGAGCTCAACGAAACAGATTTTAGTTCTAAAACTAAAAAACTGGCTAGTTCTAGACAAAATTTGAAGAGCAGACTTTATGGTGCCAGGAATAGTTTAACCCTAGCTAAACGGTGATGCATAAAGTAGGTTTTTTTTAATATAACAGTAGCAAATGAGCAAACTAACAAATTAACCAATTAACCAATAAAAAGCTAAAAACTGAGCCCCGTTCTAGCAGTCTTCGATCAGACAAGTTCTAACTGCACACTCCTGCCACTAGGGTGCAGGGGAACCTTCTCCAAAAAAGATGGTCTGGATTAGTGCTCAAGTTATACAAACAAAGCTAGATTCAGCAGATCTGAATTTAGTCTATGCTACAGCAAACAAGGTGTACCAATTTCAGAAAAAAAACTGTTCAAATAAGCAGGCACAATAAGCCTTTAACCAGAAACTCCCAGCTCAGAAAGGCAGAATCTACCCTCTCCTCCCAGAAGAGTGCAGACCACACCTTCTTAATGCAAAATAACTGTCCCAAAGCCCAAGTGCTTAAACCAGAACTAATACACTTTTAGAATAACAGACACTATGCCTTCAATCAGCAACTCCCAACTTAGAAGGATGTAAGCTACTTGTCCTGCCACAACAGTGCAGACCACAAACCTTCTTAATGTAAAACAACTGGTCTGAAGCTGGATCTTTAACCCAGTTATAACACTGATCCAAACAGACCTTTTCAGTCAGAGCATGGGAGTACTGTCTGGTTAAGCGACTTGTTCAGTGTCATACATCTGGAGTGACCTGAGTGCGTGCGTTATGTGGCAGATAATGGGATCCGACAGGCAGCTGACAGTCGGAGATACACTCACAACTGATGGAATACCTGTTAGAAAACAAATTATTATCTACCCAGCAACATGACTTTAGATCCTTCCATAATACCACCACTGCACTTACATCATTCACTAACACCATCAATCATCACAGAAATAATAGACTTCTAGTATCTGCAACATTCTTAGACTTATCCAAAGAGTTTGACATGGTTAACCACCTCAAACTTCTTCAATCACTCTCTACCTTAAAGCTCAGTATCTCCTCTATTACATGGTTCAAGAGCTATCTGTCAGGTAGGCAACAGGCAGTACAATGGCAGAAACAAATATCCTCCCTACTGCCTGTTTCCATAGGGGCTCCCCAAGGCTCCATCCTGGGTCCCTTACTCTTCACATTTTACCAATCAACTCCCATCCACCACACCTAAAGCCTCCATTGTCCAATATGCAGATGACACCACTATAATCTGTGCAGGCCCCACACTCGATCACCTCCTCTCCTTAACACAAAAATGCTTCTCACTAGCCAAAACATGGCTTACCAATCACCAGCTCATTCTTAATCTAACTAAAACAAAATTACTCCTCTTCAGCTCTCATAGATCCTTATCCCTAACAGACAACTTTGCCATCACCTCCAACAACAAAACTATTATTGCCCCATCCACCCACACCAAACTGCAAGGTGTAGAAATAGACAACCACCTCAGATTTGATTTGCACATTGCCCAAACCACAAAAAAAGTTCACAAAAAACTTGGACTGCTCTACCGTAACAAACACTATCTCTCAAAGCAATCTAAAACAACAATAGGCAGGACACATCTGCTATCTACCTTGCTTTACACTTCCCCTGTGCTCACAAACCTTCGTAAAACAGATCTAAGCAAATTTGAATCCTGCTATAATAAGATAGCTAGATTTGCCACAGAATCACCTTACAAACAAGCTTAACTGGTTAGAACTCCCTCTATTACTGCAATTAAATCAACTCTCACTAGCACACAAAATATTAAACCACTCAGACAAAATCCCAGCTCTTCAACATCTTATACATCCCCACACCACATCTAGAACCCTGAGATCCAGCACCCAAAATCACCTAGAGGTCACCAAATTTAACAATGAGGCAGGAAAACTGTCTACAGCTACTTAATCTCTAAACTCTGGAACTCCCTCCCTACCCACCTAATAACCAACACTACCACTCACTTTAAGAAACTCCTTAAAGTTCACTTCTTGAACAACAGGCTATGCTCCTGTCTCACCCCAGGATAAAAAAACTTGGGATTACAACTAACTCCCATACACCACAATGTTGTGTCTTTTGGCTTTTCCTGGTTAGGGGTCGCCACAGTGGAACTCCGGTCCGCTAATGATTGGCAGTTGATTTTTACGTGCTGGCTTGCCGGGCCTAATGCACAACCTTCAATGAAGGAATGCCTGTTCACGCATGTCGCCACACAGAAGACGCTCTAGCTGATAGTCGAACCGGTCAGCGTCTGACTGTGAGGCGAAAATGCTACCGCAGCACCACCACCGCGGATCTTCCCATACACCACAATAATAATTATTATTCTCTCACCCTATCCACAGTCCAATCATGACTAAAGGCAATTAAATGCTTTTAACTCCCAAAACTCACTACCAGCTACATTTCCAACAAGTCCAATAACCACATGATGGTTATGTATAGCTTGTCATATTTGGAATGTGTAATGTAATGTCCTACCTAATGATGTTCTTACTTACTCTGAGTGTGTGCAATATGCTGTTATTTCATTGGAATGTTAGTTTTACCTCTAAGGAAAAGTTAATTAAAATCTGTATGATGTTGTGAATGTATGTTCTTGGGAGTTTTTCTCCCCGGGCCTCTACTGAAAATGGACCTGTGTCCAGTCGGGCTTTCCCGGTTATCAAATGTAAAATAAAAATAAATAAATAAATACAGCAGGGAAATGGAGGCTGAGGGAATCAAACTGTGGGCTAAAGGAAGTAGCTGGTTAACAGCTTCCTGTGCATTAACTACCAGTTAATACACTACACTACACTATCAGATGCAGCTAGTACTTCATCTGGTAATCTGCTGAATTCTATTCAGTGATCACTTTTTATATTTTATGTTCAAATCTAATACTGATTATCACATTTAGACGATTGCATTTTATGCTGACAAAACTCAACATTAACATACATCCTTTTTCTTATTACAAATATCAATATATTAATGACACTATGCCGTCCGTATACATGTATTCCTTGCTGTTTTATAAATATTGTATACAAATCTTTTTGTCATTGAATTGTTTTTCAATGTTCATTAATGCTGTCTTTGACCATGTTTGCAATCCCTTTTAAAACTGCTAATGTGTTTGACATTTAAACACAACAAAGTATTTAAAACAAGAATATATTATTTTACAAAAAGGTACTGGATGACTAAAACATAATTTCTGAAGTGGAATTAGGGTCAAACATTGTGATGAAATACATAAATGCTAGGAATATAAATAAAGTAGCTGTTATAAAACTGCAGGAAAAATAAATATTGTGGGTAACAAAGACATACATTTTATGTGACGGATATTGACAGACTATGTCATCTGTTTCCTTAAATGCCTTCAAAAATAATTTTGGGTTAGATCAAAAAAGGAAGAGAATCATGTTGACTGCAAGACAGTACCCCATTTGTCATAGAAAATCACACAATGAAAACTCATATATATGCCAAAATGTACACACTTGCTGGGCAAAGTAATCAGTGTGCCCATGGTAATTAAAGTGTTACTCATGGAAAGAAATGTGTCAGCCAAGCTCATAACTATCATTCACACTATTAAACTACTTAAAATAATAACTAGTACTTCATTAAGCAACTTGATCTGCCCCTCAACGTTTATAGAAATATAAGTAATGGCAGATCATACAGTCAGTCATTACTAATTTCAATGCAGTTAGAAGAAATGAAACAACAGCTGACAGTTTCTGATCCCTAAACTACTCTTAAAACTGTAACAGAAAGACAAATACATCTAAAACAGTAAATGCATAGTTCAAAAAGCCAAAATATAATCTAAAAATCTGTAACATCACAGCACAACATTAATGGCAGATGAAGATCATACAGCTAACTTTCACTGATTTCTGCGCAGTTAGGGAAACTAAGTAATAGTAAATAGTTCTTGATACCCAAAAATGAACTGTAAATAGTAACAGAAAAATGAAGAATAATAAATACTGATGTTTTGCCTAACATGACTAGTAGGAGTGATGGTTAGGTTTGGTTAGATTGTTTATAGAAAGCTTCTGCATATGTTGTCTAGTCTCACTGAACTTGTATTTTTAATTCTATTTCTCCCTGCAGTTACAGCTGTATTATATAAGGTCTTTCCCCCATATGTCTATAACATTACAACATACGCTTGTTTTGAAATGTTCATAAAATCTGTCTGCAAGTACATTTACTATGTCATGTGGTTGTTTGATGTTATCTTTTTTTCTGCATAACCATTTTTGGTAATGTAAAGTGAAAAAATATACAGGCTATGGTACACAATTTAACAAAAATTAACAAATACACAATGCCATACAAAATTAACAGAAGTAGCACCACTATAATACCAATTGCAAATGTCTTGATGTGGGTATTGCTTGGTTTACCAGTGGTTGGCATTAGTCACTCAGGCTTCATCATCATCATCATGATCAAATCAAAGATTACCCATTCTCAGCCATGGATTACTGTTCAAACAAATGACTGACAAGGTATCTTAGTTCTGCAATGTTCTGTAAAAGCTGGGCAGTGAGCTTGTGATGATTATGCATGTGATCAGAACATGGCTAAAAATAATGCAAGATTTGTTTTTCAGTTTTGTGTCCCAGTTGTTGCACCCTCTTCTTTCTTAATGGTAGCAACCTATGTGTGTGTAAATATTTATGAACAATTTTATCATGGACTCACTTGCAAGATTTAATTTCAATAGACTGTGTTGTTTTGACTACTGCCGAGAAACACATAATAACAGCAGTTTTAATGCTAAACCCACTGGCTAACCGTTTTCAACAATTGTCACAGTCATTTTCTACAAAAACACTTATATGTGAACGATTATGGCAGGCTATCTATTTGATACATTTATATCTATTTTAATTATTGTTTTTTAAGATATATATTTGAAATCAAACTATAAACATTTGCCAGTTTTTTCTTCCTCTGGTATGGTCTTTATTAGTATGCGCAGACATGTATAAAATTTTTATATAACAAGAATGATCTTCAAAGACTGGCTTTAAGAAAAAAAAAATATTACTTTTCATGATTAATGTTTACTAGGGCTAATACATTTTTCTGACACACTTCTATAACTCTCTCATTCAATGGGACCAGAAGTGACAGCACACTGATAAGTCTGAAGTTATTACTTAATGTGTCTGTGTTGCCATTTTTATTTAATGACTTTAAACCAAAATTACAACTCCAATCATTACTTTAAGAAAAAATAAAAAGTTTAAAGTGGTGCAGTGATAAATGAAAAAAAAACACAATCTGTGAATGAAGATATTAACTATTGCAATAAAAATTTGAATACCATTACAATAAAAAAAAATATTTTCCACTTTCATCCATACTCCAATCATTACTTTGATTACAGAGACAAAACAGTTACAAATGAATCATTACTGCACTAAAGAGCTTTCCAAAACACACCTGATAATACACAAGCTTCACCCAAGAGTATATTTAATTGGATAATAGTAAGCAATAAATAAAATTTCTTGTTGTTGGCAGTCTCTTTTTGCCTTTTAAAATCCCTAAATGCAAACTTTCAGGCTACTGCATATATCTGTCTGCTGTATTTTCTAGTGACTTCAATCAAAATGATTTATTTGGGGTTCCATTTGGGATGCTACATTTTTTCTGGTATACTTTGTAAATCACCCCAGGCCTAATCCATGTACTCCTTGCTAAATATGTAAGTAGTAGTCTTAAAACAATTACTTCTTAGCACTGCTGCTACAGTCAGTAAATGTGTGGAATACCAGAAACCATTTTTGACATTTTTGTCCTTGGGAAATAACATAAAATTCCAGAATATGGTTTGTGTGAGTACTGGGAAAATTTGACTTTTCTTAGAATTTGACATTTTAAGCCAGAATGCCCATTCACCATCATTTGCATTTCTTCATAAATATAGGTTCATAGCTAAGTACTAGGCTAGCTGCCCCTGAGGGCCATTTTAAGCCAGTTTCCCTTTTTGTGCTCGACTTAACCTATCCCGTTTGGTCAGAAATTGGCCTTACCCAGCCCATGGTGGATAATTACATATTACCCCAATGAGAATAAATGGGATCATATTACAGATAATTTGGAATGGGATAAAGTATTTCAGAGCTGCTTATGTCCATCAGTAGAATGTGGGCAATCCTGGGGTAAATTTTCTGTTTCCCATCCATAGAGCTAAGTTGTACTTGAATATGGACAGGGATGAACTTTGTTTTGTGTGGATGGGGAGTCTGTTCCAGAGCAGCAGTGTCCTCTGCAGGATACACCTGCCCATCCAAGCCATACTGTTGATGTTGCAGAAGAGGTTTAGGGCCCTAGACCGGGTATTTCTGACGCAGTATGACTTGCTGATTACTACTACTACTAGATACTCCTTATAATACTGTCAGTTTGCTTTACTCTGTGTTATTCTCTTAGAATCTGCTTTAATTGTGCTTATATGTAAATATATTTAGCAAAAATAGTAATGGACAGACAATCGTGACTAAACAATTACCTTTAACAATCATGAGAATAATTTCTAGAATTTCAGTTCATAGGTTAGTATTAGGCTAGCTGCCCTTGTGGACCATTTTTTAGGCCTAGCCAATTATCCCATGTGAGAATCAAACCCTGCACCTTGTGTCTGTAAGGTAAACACTTTAACCATTATGCCAACCTCCCACACCAAAGAAACGCAAGTGAAGCAGGAACGACATGCAGATTCCACACAGAAGGAACCCCAGCTGAGAATTGAACCAGAGAACCTCTTGCTGTGAGGTGACAAGGCCAACTGCTGCACCACTGAAAATGGAATTTTATTTTTTTTTTATAATCTTTTTTAATAACTGTAACCCAGTGTTCATGGCCACAGAGAATCAAGGGAGCTGAACAGAAATCAGTGATGGACTGGTAAAGGGAGTTACAGTTTTGCACAGATCTCAGTGAAAAATATGACAGAGAATCAGTGGCTCTGCAAATATGACTAAATAATGACATGAGAGAGAGAAAAAATACGGATCGTGCATTGAACATTGTGATAAGTTGCTGCATATAACTATGAGCATATACTGAATGCAGTGCAAAAATGTGTGTGTAACAGAAACAACATCCTACATACCTCTCAGTGGTGGAATGCCATACATGACCAGGGTTTAAACACTGCAATCAAATATCATCTTAAATTAGCAATTTACATGTAGACCTGTAAAAACATATCACAAAAAGTCAGGGTTCTGAAGTTTCTATTAAATGATAATGTATGTTGCAAAACCATGGTCTTTAACTATTAACTGAGAGATGAAGTGTATCTCAAATACAGGGTCTGGTACTAAACTTAGAAATAAAGTGTAAGAAAGAAGGAAGGGCTAAAGCGTGAGACAGGCACAAAAGTGTTAAAAACATAGGGGCCTTGCAACAGCACTCAGATTATGCAATACAACATCAGAGAACTAGAATCACAGTGTATTAAAAACAGTGACCTTGCAAGTAGCAGCTAAAGTATTATTAAAAAAAACAAACAAACAAACAAAAAAAATATCCCTACCATAGTAGGTAAGTTGTAGCGTGGGATAAAAACAAACTGATAGAAAGAAGTGCAGCTGTTTCCTAAGGTGAACTGTTTGATAAAGATTAAAAAGATCCTGTGAGAGAAGTAAGAACTTCAGTCACAGAGGACCCAGATCTATGACAACATAAGTAGGGCTTCCACTTCACAGAGAACCACGGGCTTTACCACAAAACCCTGCACTAAGGGTTAGAGAGAAGAGTGAGGTAACAGCATAAATGTTGTATGAAAAGCTGCAGCATTTCATATTAGGAGACAGGTTTCAGTGCACACCACAAACTATGAGGTCATGAAACAGTGCTGGAAATACATAAGTATATTATCATCATTTTTAGCATCTAGAAATCTGCTGCTTTCAACAGAGAAGAATACGACATTTCTTTAGAGATCTTGTTTCAGCTGCAGGCAAAAAGAAAAATGTTTTGACCAAGTAAAGGACACGACTGTCTATATAGTACTCAAGAGTAGCAAATAATGGCTCTGTAACACAAGAATCATTTCAAACTTTATTTGTAGCTGGATATGAAAGGCTAGCAAATCTCCTTAAGTCTGTTAGCTTCTGCAAGCCAGAAATGTGCAGAGGGCTGCTGAGCATGTAATGCTTATGTGAACACATTCATACTAGGCTTGAAGGGTTAAGGTTGGTAAGCAGAAAAGGTGCGGTAGCATTTAGTTTGCAAACAGACTGCTTGATACAAAGGAACATAATGCTGTGTGTGATTAAATGGGAAAGCCCTGATTTAGTTGGTAAAAAATTACTTTAATCTTTAACTGTTTACTTGCTTGTCAAGGCATGTTTTGAAAAGTCTTTTACTGAGATCTGTCATTCCTACTGCTGTAGCAGTTCAAAAGTGTTATCCAAAAAGAAGTGTCAGGCTCTGCTTTTGAATACAGCTAAAAAGTCATCTTCCCAAAATAAAATAGCAATAATACTGTTAAGAAAATATATTTATTTATTTATTTATTGGGGCTGCGTAGGATTACATAAGCATCAAGAATAGGTCTCCTTACAATGTAGACATCAAAAGTTTGAGAAAAGAACTATGAAAGTATGCAACAGGTGACAAAAAACTGAACTAATGTCTTTCACGAGCAAAGGTTTATCTGGAAAACGTTTGAAAATTCTTCCTTGTGTCTTTAGCTTTCATAGTTCTAAAGAAAAAAACTTACAATAACTTACTACAGACACATAGTACTGTAAATATTGCGTAAATAAACTGAACACATCCATAAAAACACATGTTCAATTTTAAAAAGCTGAGTACACAAGCCAAAAGGCACTCAAATGTCTGCACACTCAATTAAGATTAGCTTAAAGTTATAATAAGCACTTATACTGAGATCTTATAATCTACAAACATTATCTGATCTGTTTCATTAATTGTAATATATATATATATATATAATATATATATATATATATATATATATATATATATATATATATATATATATAAATACTGAATTCAACAGAACAAACACGCATATGTACTTACGCACAAACACATACACCTTTACATTTACACACACATTGATAAACTACCTATTTTAAAAATGTGATGTTTAAAAAGCCAGCAGTATTATATTCTTAACTATGATGCTTTCCGCTGTTGATTATGTCTGTATTTGAGAATACGCACACACACACACACACACACACACACACACACACACACAGAAATGCATACACTAGCATCCAAACATTTGCTAACTACTACTGAAATTAGGTGATTTCATTTCTCTGGCATCATAAGGCATTCGGTTTTAATTGAGTGCCACTATGTCATAAAGTTAAGCCTTTAAATAGACTCTGTAGGCAGAAATAAACTTCTAAATCTTAAAAAAACAAGCTATGACAATGTACTTTATCATAACAGCAAATGCCTTTAGCAGCATGTGTGGCTGATAAGCATCGCAAGTAATAAGCATAAATCACACTTGTTACCTATCAGTGCCATGAGCACAGCATGTACAACGCTTCAGATGTTATATTCATGCTCCCTGCATAGCACTACATCACCTGTTTATTTATTTTTGGTTAAAGCCTTTTGGCTTGTGTACTTATTCCTGTTATGGAATGGAACGACTGATTCCTCCAGCAGAGTTTAGGATTTTTTCCTTTTACTTTGACATCATTTTGTGAAAACTACATGTGCTCTGTACCACATCTCTTAATATATCCCTACATTATATGTTAATGGCAATTCATTTAAAAAGTGGCTAACAAGCAAAGGTGGTACACTCATATTTTATGTTCTGTGCTTCTAATCAAAAATATCCAGCAGTGTGCTAATTTGCATTATACAAGGAAACAGCGCAAGTTTAAGTTACTAGAACTTGGAAAACTCGGCATGTACATTGCAGATAAAATGAGATTTGCACTTACAGGTAAGAGATGAGGTGGCTAAGGCTTCCGGGCACTGCAGAAAGTCCTAGCTCAGAGCAGTCTGCCCTCAGCAGCATGCCATCTTCTTCACAGTGGCACCGAGCAGGGCAGGAGAATGCAAAAGTTACAAATCCTTTTTCTATAATGACACCCAGAAGCACCAGGAGGGGAAGTGGAATCATTGTCCTTTTCTAAGTTGTCCTTTTTATTTTATTTTGTTCAGTCAGGATAAGGACGCAGTCCTTCCTAGTTTCCAATCTGAAGAGTGTCTCTTGTGAATCTGAGCAGCAGTCATAAAGTGAATGGAGCTGTCTGGCCAGGACCTTTCTGAGTTCCTTTTACCAGTACTGCATACCCAGCTTGTAGTTCTCCTTTCTGTAAGGACTTCTGTCACACTCTAGGTAGCTGCTTTGCTGTGACTGTCTCTCTTTCTCCAGCACCCCCTCCTCTGTCTTTTCTTACCAACCCTTCCCCCTTGCTGGCCACAGTTCAGGGATGTACAGTATAATACCCAGTACAGCCTCGGGGAGCTGAACTTCATTCAATTTCTCATCTTTCTCATTGGTTTTCAAATCGGGGTTGGAACATTTGAAACTCTACATATTGCATGTGTAAGAGGAGGAGTTACTTTTACAATTTTGTTTTGTTCCTTTCTCCTAAAGGAGCATTAAGCAGCATTTCCTTAGGGGGAAGGGTGGGATGGATGCTTTTCTCTAAGGGGACTAATAATTTAATGCAATACATAAACTGTCTTTATAAAATATGAAGTAACCATTCCCATCACAAGCGAAAGTCAGGATACACTGTAAAAAGCTGTATGTCATTTTGAGAAATGTCAGTACACATGAATTAATGAAGCAGGAGTAATTATTTATACATCTTAGATAACCTGTTGTTAATGATTCCTGATGAGGAGAGATCTGCAGTTTTAACACCAATTGCTGGATGAGTCCTGACCACTTAATAAACACAATATTGTTTCATTAACAAATTAATTAGTTAGTGTCATGGAATGAAAACTTATGGATTAATAAATAATGTGGACTGAAAGTATGAGTCTGTTTCCAAGCCAAATTATTAATACTACTGCATAGTGTTTCTCAAGAAAAATTCCATTGGAGCAGCTTATTTACAAGGAGGTCCTGCTCACAAAAAAACATAACTAGCATCATTTACAAGCCAGGATCAACAACAAATATATATTTTACATACACGCGCCATTTATATAGGTGTGTGTGTGTGTGTGTGTGTGTGTGTGTGTGTATGTACAGATATATATTTGTATGCATGTATATATATATATATATATATATATATATATATATATTTTTTTTTTTTTTTGTGATCCATTAACTCTGCCACTCACTTCATGCATAATTTGTCTGAATAGTTGTAGTGTTATGGAAATGTTTTTTCCTAAGGTAACGTGTAGGGTTGGTGTTAGGGGCAGGGTGAGGTTAGGGTTCCCAAGCTTTGGTAAGGGGGTCAGGAGGACCATGACATAACCCTAACTTTAGCGCTATCTCTTCCCTAACTCCAACCTTATACCTTGTCTTTAGGGAAACCCTTCCTGTAAAACTAATGCTACACAACACATTAATACTTGTACAACACCTAGCCCTAACTGATCCTCACCAGCAAATACACATGCACATGGCCAACTCTAATGCCAAAACTTTGAAAGTTTCAGCATTAACAGCAAACCAACTTAAAGCACTATATTTAAACCCTTACCCAACCCTTACTCTAACTTTAACCTGCTTACACTTGCACTCATATTCCCACCCCAAACCTACACTCACATTCAAAAATCATTCTTCTTGCTTTACATATCACCAGCACTGAACAAAACATGCATTCAACAATACACCCATTCATTAAATCAGCACACACTTCAGTGTGTCAACAAAATAAATATTTGACAGAATGACAGTAGACTATTCATATATAGATAGATAAATACAGGTATATGGTTCTGTCTTTCCACTGAAGCATGTTCACTAATAAGAAAATGAGGGGGTGCAGTATTGTTCTTTAACATTTTAATCAATTAGGAGGAAGTTAAACTGCAAGGTTGCAGAATACTGGGGTTAAAGAAGTTTTCCCTTTTCCCCATAACTGTACAATCTCAGAGTTATAGTGTGTGTGTGTGTATGTGTGAAAATGTCGAATGTCAGTATTTCGAGCCCAAGAAGCCGAATCCACATAATAGTGAAAGTTTAGAAGAGCAAAATTCAAAATCTCGAATACCGGAGGTTTTGAATTTCATGCTTCTAAAGCTCCGCTATGGTCATGTATTCAGGTAAGTGTGTGTGTGTTAAGGGGTTTGGGTAAGGGCTGTGGTGTCTGTCAGTGTGTTTAGTTGCTGTGATGTGTGTGTGCGAAGAGAAAGGAACTTGTGTGGTGGTGTTTTGTGTGTGTTTGTATGTAGTGCGACCTCGGAGTGAGAATATTTAAGTAGGGGTGTGCATGGGGTCTTGCCCCTCTGCTTTCATGTAGTAGAGCGATTG